>NC_142350.1:56541666-57150000 GCF_059441175.1 Urocampus carinirostris
ACTGGAGACTGGAGCAAGATACCGAACAGGACGAGACAGGCGGGATGGATACCGGATACTGGATACACGAGTCAAAACACAAGTGTTGCAAGTGCACCGGTTCGTTGACGGACTGACCAGGAGTGAATGAGAGCACTGAGTTTAAATAGGAGGGGAGCCAATCAGGCAACGAGCAACAGTTGGCGCCAAACGAGCGGCTTCAAGTGAGGCTAATGGGGAACCTTGACACATGACAAAGGACGATAATGAGACAAAGTAGTCTGATTTTTGCACACCTCAGCACCTAAGCACCAAATAATACAATTATTGATAGTATTAGCAAGTTAACAGCTAGTCAAGCCATCCAGTATTTTTTTTTCTCGTTACCTGCACTTTTTTTAATACAGAGGATTCCATGTATCAATTATTTCATTCAAAAGGAGCAACGTATAGACTTAATTTAAGTTAACATAGACAACCAAATCTTTCTATGCCACAGTTTATATATTGCATTATTCCCTTGCCAATCTAATGATAAATAAGCTGTAGGTTTATTTTTGGGAAAATCTGTCTGTTCCTCACCATAGACAAAGCTTACCGGTTAACTCCGTGTAAATAATAAAAGCAGCAAAGAAAGACCAAAAGTATTGATTTGATTAAAAGAAAAAAACATAAAGTTAAATGTTAATGCTATATAATATGGAATCCCATTCATGTGAATTCAACTAAAGTTCTGCTAACATCACAATTATGCAAAAATGAAGAAACAGCAGGCTTCTAATATCCATTTCACTGCACTCAGCTCGCACTCCCTCCATTTCTCTGGTCATGGATCAGAGATGGTCGTCGATAACAAACAACTGCCCCCAAAAAAGTAATAATTCGCTGCAGAAAATGCATGACCATAGCCTCGGGGAGCAGGAGGACAGCAAGTGTAAAAGGGAGCTCACGCGTGTGTGAAATCAACTATTTCTCTCAGAGACAAAATGAGGTCGGGGAATTGGACAGAGCGCTGTGCAGATGAAAACGCTTCATGCCATGCGAAGAAAAGCTGGTGGAAAGACCTCAAGTGTAAGAGTCGAGGGGGAGAAAAAAAGAAGAATCGACGACCTATTAGGAAATCAATTCGGAGAGATTTCTTGGTAAAATCGAGGTCGAAAAATGGTTTGAACTCGATTCCAGTGTCTTCCTGGCTTTGTCCGAGGAGCGTAAGAGTACAGTAACATGTCACGGTTGCCCATTGGCCCGCCCGTTTGGCACCAGCTCCTGCCCGTTGCCTGATTGGCTACCCTCATATTTAAACTCAGTGCTCTCATTCACTCCTTGTCAGTCCGTCAACGAACCTCTGCACTTGCAAGACTTGTATTTTTACATGGGACAGATGGGATCCTGACGTGATTGAAAAAGATTTGCACCTACATACTTAGTTGAATTCACATGAATGGGATTCCATATTATATAGCATTAACATTTAACTTTGTTTTTTTTCTTTTAATCAAATCAATACATTTAGTCTTTCTCCGTTGCTTTTATCATTTACGCGTAGTTAACCAGTAAGCTTTGTGTATGGTGAGGAACAGACAGATTTTCCCAAAAATAACTCACACATAAATCCTGCTCCTGTATCCAGTATCCGGTATCGATCCTGCCTTTCTCGTCCTGTCCGGTTCATGCTCCAGTCTCCAGTATCAGGTATCCATCCCACCTGTCTGGTCCTGTCCGGTATCCTGCTCCAGTCTCCAGTATCCGGTATCGATCCCGTCTGTTTGGTCCTGTCCCGTATCCATCTCCAATCTCCAGTATCTGGTATCAATCCCGTCCGTCCCGTCCTGTCCGGTATTTTGCACCAGCATCCAGTATCCGGTATAGATTCTGTCTGTCCTGCCCTGCCCGGTATTTTGCTCATGTAACCAGTATCCGGTATTGATCCCGTCCGTCCCGTCCTGTCTGGTATCTTGCTCGTGCATCCAGTATCCAGTATTGATCCCATCTGTCCCATCCTGTCCAGTATCTGCTAGTGTATCCTGTATCCAGTATCGCTCCCGTCTGTCCTGTCCCGTTTCGATCTCTTCTGCCCAGCGATCACCGAATCGCTGGCGTTTGTGTTCCCGCTCATGACTGCCCCGTTCCCGTAAAATATAGCTTGTGTGACAACGTTACACGTCTGGGTCCACCGTCTGTTTGGGATCTGACAGTAATGTTTTGCTGTATCGCGGTTTACTTTTCACGGTTTTGCTACTTAGCGGAATGTCATTTTTCATTGTGCTCTGAATTCTAATTGGTTAAACCGTTACCCAGCCCCATTCTTCCTGTGTCTGCCTGTGTGTCAATGACATTACGGTCTGAGTAGTACACATACGTAAAACATACCTCAAGTATGTAGGTGCAAATCTTTTTCAATCACGTCAATAAAAGGCTCTGGACCGACTAAAGCACTAAAGGCAAGGGAAGATCCTTCCTATCCCCGACAAAATTGGACTTCTCGATGTCTTAACCTTGCTCTGGAGCTGCATGCAGCTATTTGCCACTCTCTAGTTTCTCACTGGAGCTTGTCCGAAAATGTTTGATATTGGAAAAACATGTAGTTTGTGTAGGAGGCCAAACAGGACAAACTACACACACCACCGCTAAAAATACAGATACGGATTTAGACTATCGCTGAACCTTTTTTGAAACGTAAATCACACAAAAAACGAGGAATCACTGTATTTTAAGTCCGATGACGTGTTACACTGGCGGAACGAGGCGGGGGACGGCCTCCGCGGAGACGGATGGGGCCGCTAACTGGGGTTGTCACGGCACTTTGATGGAACGAAGCAAAGGAGAATTCATCCTTTGCTTCCTCCAACCCGTGCCCTCCTGCTGACAGCAGCTGGAAATAAGGCCCAATGTGAACACACATTAATGTGTGCGTGTCTCACTTGTACCACCTATTGGTGTGCACGCCTGTGTGTAGTCGTCTAACTTTCCTTTGTGTCTTCTTTCCCTCCTGGTGTTGTGCATCTCCTCGGTTCAGGGAATCGGATGAAAGCGGTCCATTCGAGAGAGAGCGGAAAAAGTGCGATAAGAGCGAGATGGCGCGCCGAGGAGAAAAACATCCTTCCTGCTCGGCTTTATGTTCGCGTCGGGTCACAAATAAAACCTTGGTCAGGATAATCGGCGTTAGATCCTGAAGAGGACCTAAAGTTGGGAATGTTCTCAAAGGGACGAGTGATTGTTGGTGACTTGAGACGTCATTGCGTTTAAATCCAAAATCTGAAAGAATGCTACAAGTCAACTCAAACCAAGTCACATTTATTTATATAGCCCTTAATCACAAAATGTCTCAAAGGACTGCATAGGATTACAATTACACCAACCAGTCAAAACACAGAACAGAAACTGGACCCAAATGCGTGACGTTCTTACACAAGCCTTTCATTTTACGGGAAATGGGGAGTCATTCACGTTAGGCAGCGGTCTGGCGTGGAAAGAGAGGTAGCCAGAGATCGATTCCAATTGCCCGAATTGATATCGGACGGATGGGGTTGATACCGGACAGGACAGGGCAGAAATGATAGATAATGAAACAGGATATCAAAAATAAACAGGAGAAACTAGACGGGAACGAAAACTGGAGAAAATAATAAACACTACAAAACTAAACAGGAACAATACCGGACTGGAAATACCAACAGGAAAACAGGACTGAGTCAGAACCCACGTCTTGCAAGGCAGAGGTTCGTTGACGGACTGACCAAGTAAGAGAGAGCGCACTGAGCTTAAAAAGACGGAAGGCCAATCTGTTAATGAGCCGCAGCTGGCGCCACAAGGGCGGGGCCAATTGGGCGTCATGGCAACCGTGACATACCCAACATGCGAGCAAGAAAAAACTCAAAACCTCAGCACTGGGAAAATAAGAAACCTTGAGAAGGGGCCTCGCAAGTTGCAATCCCCCTTCTGGGATGACCAGGGTGCAATACATTTAGCATTGGGTAACAGTACACAAAACATGGTGAACATCAATAAAAGAGAACACTCGGTAACATGTTGAAATTTGTTCAGAAAGTGCATGCCAGCAACAAGGACTCAAGCCTGTAAAATACTCCAAAAAGTCCATGACAGTAACGACACAGCTTTCCATCTCAGCCGGCTGGTCGATGCAGGCGTTGATATATTTCAGGTCCAGAGGCTGGTCCACTGACTCATCTCGAATCGTACTTCTCCCCCGTATCACCACCAGCCAGGTAGTCGGAAAAAGACCGGGGAAAAGAAGTATAAGGTGGGCATCAATCATAAGCTGTTGAATAGAAGTGTGTCTTACGTTTAGATTTAGAAACACTTAGGGTGCAGATCTTATCTCCGGAGGCAGAGCGTTCCACAGCACCGGGGCCCGGATGGAGAATAATCTCAAGCCTACAGATTTCTTCTTGGCTCTAGGAGGCACAAATAAAAAGGCATTTCCCGAGTAAAACATAGGGGGAAAATTAAATTGATAGTGTTTTGTTTTATAAAGTTAATGCTGGTCTTATTTAGTGTGATCATCTCAGAAATGTGCTTGTTTAAACATTTCTTCATGAACTGAAGTGTCTCTGTGTGTATTCCACTCAGAGAGGTAAAGTGAAAAAAATATGAAATAAAACGCAACTGAAGTCTCATAATAACGACTAGATAAATGAAGCAGGTATAAATGAAGAAGTATAGAATCATGACTGAATATGGGCAGTGACATATTTCAAAATTACAACAGTACTGTATCTCCTAACGGTGTCAAAATCAGGTCCGGCCAAGCAAAGCTGGAAGGAGCTAGCTAACAACCTGGTTAGTCTTTTCAATTAAATTAGTAGCCTAATTCAGAGGGTTATTTGGCCAAGTTTTCCACCTTTAGATGAACAAGCGGATCAAACTATGTCAAAAATGAATTCTAATGACATGTTTTTAAGATAGTTTTTCCAAAAATGATGGATGAACTCACCAAAGATGCTGGGTTGAATCTTTAACCCAACGCTCAGATGCAGACACCAAAGATGCTTTTTAACTACTGTAAAGTGGGATTGAACGTATACACACACATGTTCACTTGCGATTGTTGTCAGGACCAGCACACAGGGTAGACCCAATCGCTCACAATTTTATTGAAAGAAAGAGGAAGAGCAGCGCCCGCGATCCAATGCTCACTGGACGCGGGAAGCAAGTCTCTCTTGTACTCGGATTGTGATCCGAACCCGGAGGTGGATCTTCCGTAGCAATTGAGTATCGACTGATTGACCAATATGAGACTTTTCAGGAGTCAGACTTAACCCTCTTTGGTGTAAAATGATTTTTACATGTTTAGACATTGAACAAAAGATATCGATTATGTTTTTCTACTTTGACAGTTTTAACATTCCTCCTTTACAAAAGTAAAATATTTTTGACAACTGACACAAGTGGTAAAAATGGTGGACAACATCAGCGTAAATCTGCATTGATTGTGTAGATTACAAGATTTGGAAGCTATGCTATTCATTCAAAGTCACCTTGTCAAGAACAATCCAGCTCGTGGTGAAATATATTGGTGGTTTGATTTTTACAGCAGGAGCAGGTCAGGAATTGTGTGTGTCAGGGACGGAAAAACGGTTTGGTAGTCGGGACTGGGAAAGCAAGGCGTGGTCGGGGTAGGAAACGTGTCGTAAGCCAGAACGGGAGAGTAGACGTAGTCGGGGACAAAAAAGGTCGCAAGCTGGGACGGGAGAGCAGACGTGGTCAGGATCAAAACGGGTCGTACCTGGAGACAGACGGGAGCAAAAACGGGACAGGTGGGAGTCAGGGTTGAAAAAAGGCTTGCCTACTATACACTGAGGTTAGCGGACGGACTCACAACAGGGGACAGACAGGACTGGGTTCAAATAGTGACAGGGAGCCAATCAGAACCTGCGGCGGTTGGCGCCAAATGAGCGGGCACAGGTGATCCAAATCTGTAATCATTACAATTGTACAAAAGAAATCATCAAAAACATTATTTTTGGAACTTAAACCTTGAAAAACCCAAATAGAGAAAAACACATTACTCATGGAAAAAATGAGTTGTGGTTGGACACCTTCTTATAAAAGAGGATTTTACAGTTGTAGATTCTCTACACATTCATACTCATTTTAAATGGGAGTGAGAATGCTGTCATTTTGGTTACGGTGATTTATAACATGAATAAGATGTTCTAGTAGGCTTTTCAACGGCTGCAGTCTTCGCCTTCAAATGCAACACATCTCGTCTTCAAATGTCTATTCTTGAAAGTGTGGACTCCCGTTTCGGCGTCACCATCCATCTTGCATTTTACGCCTTTGCCCTCCCGATTAAAAATGAATGTTGCCTTCTGCTCTGTGTCACTTGCGGGGCTGCTGCCTCTTTCTCATTGCATGCCCCCCCAACTCACTAAAGCCGCTCTACTCTCTGCAATTCACCTCTACATATTGTCGTTTGCAGGGTTGGGTAGGGTTACTTTAACTTGATTACTTTCAATTACTTTTGGATCACTCCAATACCAAATATGCTAATAAAAGACAAAAGAAACAAAATATGAATAAAATGATGACTCACAACACGTGGTAAGCTTTCTCTCCTGGCTTTGATCTCTTTGATCTCCGGCAAAACTAATAATAATAATAATAATAATAATAATAATAATAATAATAAAATAAAAAAAATAAAACTAACATAAAATGCGACGGAAACAAAATGAAAATAAATCCAAACAGCTTGCCAACATCATTTTTGCCGTTCCGTGTATTCCGTTACTCCCCAAGCCTGCACAAAATGTAGTCATTTTATTCATATTTAGTTTCTTTTGTCTTGTATTAGCATATTTGGTATTGGAGTAATCCAAAAGTATTTGAAAGTAATCAAGTTAAAGTAACCCTACCCAACCCTGGGCGTTTGGACTGTATTTGAAACAGGCCCTTTTTTCTACCATTTTTATATTACACTCACAAAAACTGTGATAATGACCATAAAGTCGCTCTACAACCCCTCCCCCCCTTTCTTTCTACTTAATGATCAACATCAAAGTAAATAGGCACGCTTAAAAAAACTATAAAGGCTCTTTGAACACTTATGAGAAAATATTGTACTTTCAACTGTTTTAAAGACTCCTCAAACGACGCACCCCACCTCTAATGATTTAAACGTTTTTCTACTTTTTATTGTTTTATTAAAGTGTTTACCTGAATACGAGAACTTCTCCGTTTGATTTCTTATCTATTAAAGAAGGGCACTAATGCTTCGTTAAACATTTATTTTAAATTTTATATTGTTCACATTAGTGGAAGCTAGAGCTCTTGTTGGTGATAGAAAGGAGTGGAGAGGTGTTGTGAAAGGATAGTGGGATGTTTGGACACGTTGTAAGAGATGGGCAGGGCACCTGTATGATGCGGCAGGGGTAAACCAGTGAAAGCTGTCGGGCCCTGCTGTTGAACAAAACAGTGTGTTGTGTCGCCCTGACCCGAGTGACATGGCCGCTTTCTCGTGTCCCGTTTCATCTAGAGGGACGAAAGCATGACCGACTTGGGTGCCGAGGTGCTTAACTTGTTTGGGTGTTTGGGCATTTAGGTTGGTCATGGTCCCAAAAAAAGAAAATGTAGATAGATAGATAGATAGATAGATAGATACTTTATTCATCCCCGAAGGGAAATTCACATTTCCAGCAGCATCCCTGAGCTGAGAACAGTACAATAATAAAGGCAAAAGAATACAATATACAAATACCCAGTGTGACGTGCAAATGCCCACTGTAGCGTGTTATATAGAGTAACTAAATAGTGCTACACAGAATACATATTGCAGTAAGATTCGGTAATATCCAATGTAGGTGGTGTGGTTTAATGTGGGCCTTTACTCTGCCGGGTGGAGTTAAAGAGCCTCATGGCATGAGGAAGAAAAGAAAATGTGTGTTTTTTGCTACTTTTTCCCTTTTTTATCTTATTTTATTTTTTTGTACGTGTTTGTGTTGCTGTCGGTCACCCCTCTTGAGGGATATGACCAGGGTATATAGAATTATTCGCATTGCCTTAAACAGCGCACCCATGACTTTTATTTAATAAAACAATACCGGGATGGGTGGATGTTGTCACGGTTGCCATGGTGCCCAATTGGCCCCACCTGTGTCGCGCTGGCTGCGGCTCATTGACAGATTGGCTTTCCGTCTATTTAAGCTCAGTGCTCTCATTCTTCCTTTGTCAGTCCATCAACAAACCTCTGCCCCGCAAGACGTGGGTTTTGACTCGGTCCTGTTTCCTGTTGGTATTTCCTGTCCGGTATTGTTCCCGTTTGTTTTTGTCCTGTTTAACATCGGTTTCCAGTTTTGTTACCGTTTATTTTTGTCCTGTTTTATATTCTCTCCAGTTTTCATTCCTGTCTAGTTTGTCCTGTTTAATTTCGATATCCTGTTTCATTATCAATCCTGTATGTCCCGTCCTGACCGGTATCGACCCCATCTGTCCGACATCTACTCGGGCAATTGGAATCAATCTCATCGGCCTCTGGCTTCCTATCATTTCACGCTGCCCAACATGCATGACTCCCCATTTCCTGATTGTGTTCTGGTTCATGACAGATTTTCTCTAGTTGATTCATAGCAGTCAGCAAATACAGCTACTGTGGGTGCTTTGTAAGTGGAACCCAGTGGACACATTCAAAACTGCAAGTCATTGTTTGACGTGATGTAGCTCATTTTTCTCTTGCGCTTCTCTCAGCATTGTCTCGCAGGCCACATACAATGATTTGGCAGGCCACATTTGAACCCCGGAGGCCATGAGTTTTATCCAAGTGGCTTAGGATGAGAAAAAAAAAGATCCAGGTAGAGGGTTCATGTATGTTTTTTAAAACCCCAAAAGGTTTGTGGATGTGTGTATGTGTGTGAGTCTCTTGCCCGTTTCGATCCTGTTAGTGGCAATATTAACCTAGGGTCTCCCGTTTCTCCTGACCAGTGTAACCCCATTAAGTCTCATTACCGCTCTCATGAGGATCATTACTGCTTTCTTTAGCTCATTTCAGAAACTGCACAGTTAGCTTTTCTCTTCGTTGAGGATAGACAGCTAACAGTAGCCTCTAATCGAGAGCCCTTAACATCCTTCTTCTAATATACAATAGACAGGGTTGGGTAGGGTTTCTTTAACTGGATTACTTTCAAATACTTTTGGATTGCTCCAATACCAAATATGCTAATAAAAGACAAAAGAAACTAAATATGAATAAACTGACTAAATTTTGTGCAGGCTTGGGGAGTAACGGAACACATGGAACGGCAAAAAGGATGTTGGCAAGCTGTTTGGATTTATTTTCATTTTGTTTCTGTCGCATTTTATGTTAGTTTTGCCGGAGATGAAAGAGATCAAAGCCAGGAGAGAAAGCTTACCACGTGTTGTGAGTCATCATTTTATTCATATTTAGTTTCTTTTGTCATTTATTAGCATATTTGGTATTGGAGTACAGTGGAACCTCGCTACTTCGCGGTTCGATGTTCGCGGGTTCAGAGCTTCGCGGGCTGGGCCTAAAAAAAAAATAAATAAATAAAGAAATTATTATTATTATTATTATTTATATTATTATTTTTTTTCAAGCATTTTCGAAGGGGCGTCGCTACTTCGTGAGTCCATGTTCGCAGGTTCAGAGCTTTGCAGGTCTAAAAACATAATAATAATTAAAAAAATAATAATAATAAAAAAAAAATATATGAAAATATATATATATATATATATATATATATATATATATATATATATATATATATATATATATATATATATATATATATATATATATATATATATTTATATAGTTTTTTTAAGCATTTTTGAAGGGGCGTCGCTACTTCGTGGTTCCACGTTCGCGGGTTCAGAGCTTCGCAGTTCTAAAAAATAATAATAGAATAAAATAATTAAAGAAAAAAAAAAAAAAAAAAAAAAAAAAAATATATATATATATATATATATATATATATATATATATATATATATATATATATATATATATATATATATATATATATATATATATATATATATATATATATATATATATACGTATATATATATATATATATTTTTTTTTTTAAGCATTTTTGAAGGGGCGTCGCTACTTTGTGGTTCCACGTTCGCGGGTTCAGAGCTTCGCAGGTCTAAAAAATAATAATAATAGAATAAAATAATTTTCGCTACTTCGCAGATTTTCACTTTTTGCGGGTGGTCTTGGTCCCCATTACCCGGGTCTAAAAAAAATAATAATTAAACAAAAAATAAAAAAAATACAAAAAAATTAAGGTGCGCCGCTACTTCGCGGATTTTCACTTATCGCGGGTGGTTTTGGTCCCCAATAACCGCGATAACCGAGGTCCCACTGTAATCCAAAAGTAATTGAAAGTAATCCAGTTAAAGTAACCCTACCCAACCCTACCTCTAATCGAGAGCCCTTAACATCCTTCTACTAATATACAATGGAGCAAAAGTTGCTAATTTCGAATGGAGTTGTTGTCAAGGGATACAGCACAACAATTCTCAGTTAGTTTTTATCAGACTGCAAAATGGAATCTCGATCGGTATACGAGGTCTCCAAATTTTTATTGATTGCCTGGTGCAGGCTGCGCCACGTGAGCTGTGGTTTTCCGGTAAGCGATAAATAGTTGCTGCATTGAACTTCCAGGAAAGGAAAGCTGGCAGCTCCCGCTGCTCAATAGCGGAGATTGTGCGAGTGCGCAAGAATGACAATTTGACATAAAGTCAGCTTTAATTCCATGCCACAGGCGGAGGGAAACAAAATTAGGATTTTTGGGACTGAGGAGAGTTTATTGTTGAACGAGATATTGGAATTTGGGTGTAATGGGGCAGATTATTGTCACGTTGTTTTTGAGTACGGCATGCATGATGCAATTTCCGGAAACATGTTCAGTGATACATTTGGATTTTCTTTTTAAGATTGGTTGTGTATGAAGCAAAATATTTTCTAGGAGAAGAATATCTCATTTAGTGTAAACAGAAACAACTTTTTCCCCCGCTTGTTCGTTTATCATTAGGATTGGGAAACGGATTAAAAATAAGCTGGAGTTGAATAGTTGTATTCAGAATATTCCCGGGTACGAATGAGGTACAGAACAAAGCTGATTGAAGTGTGATATTCGATATGGTTGACGATCCCTTTTGTATTAGGAGGGCAGGCTATGACAAAAACGAAATTTAAGAGAGGTAGTGGAAGAATCCCTACTTCATAACCACTCTTTGCCTGAACCTTTCAGGACCAGATTGGAAACAGGACCCAATTGCGTTACGTTTCCCACAAGTTTCATTAAAGGAAAGAGGAACGGCTGCGCCCACGATCCGGTGTTTGCTAGGCGCGGGAAGCAAGTTGCTCTCATACTCGGATTGTGATCCGAACACGGACGTGGATCTTCGTAGCGAGTGATGGTGGTGTCAAGGACGGAAAAACAGGTCGTTAGTCGGGACAGGAGAGCAAAAACGTGGTCAGTCAGAAACGGTCGTAAGCCGGAGACAGACGGGAGCAAAAACGGGACAGGTGGTAGTCAGGGTCGAAAAAAGGCTTGCCTAGAATACATTGAGGTTCGCAGACGGACTGACCACAGGGGATTGAAAGGACTAGGTTCAAATAGCGACAGGGAGCCAATCAGAACCTGTGGCCAAACGACCAAAACGGCAGGAGACAAACGCGGAATCAGGAACAGACGAGTGGTATACGGATGAAAACCTAACCGACCGGAGCCAGAGTCAAAGTGCTTGCCTTGCATATGCACAGGTTCGTTAATGGACTGACAAGGAGCGACTGGGGTACTGTTTATAAATAGGAGAGGAATCAATCAGGCAACTAGCAGCAGTTGGCGCCAAACGAGCGGGCATAGGTGAGTGCAATGAGTAATCATGACACATCAAAGACTGTTAACCTGACGCATGTGTCCACACTTGAATCCTTTTGGCCCAAACAGACTTAAAGTGACCAAAATTCACCTTTTTTATTCTCATTTTTTTGCCAAGCGTGAGGGGTACCCGTTGCAGCAAGATGGAAGACGATCATGCATGCTCCCTCCATTTCTCGGCTTACCAGTGTTCAAAATAATTTCTTTTTTTGTTTTTGCTTATGTTGACTAATTAATTAAATGTTTTTGAGATGAAGTGTTAGAGGAGTATGTTAGAAGTGACAAGATTGGATAGATTGAGAAATAAAATTGTGAGAAACAGAACTGGAGTAGTAGTGGAACTGAGCAAGCGTGTGGATAAGAGAGTACTCGGTTGGTTTGGACACATGGAGAGGATGGATGAGGAGCGATCTACAGAGTCAAGTCAAGTCAAGTCATTTTTATTTGTGTAACCCTTAATCACAAAGAGTCTCAAATGGAAGGAGACCAAGAGGAAGGCCGTGATTGACGTGGATGGATGGTGTTATAAGTGCACTGCAGGAAAGAGGTCTAAATATACTGGAAGCTAGAGCTCTTGTTGGTGATATGAATGAGTGGAGAGGTGTTTTTAAAGGATAGTGGGATGTTTGGATGCGTTCTAAGGGATGGGCAGGGCACTTGTATGATGCGGCAGGGGTAAACCAGAGAAAACTGTTGGGCCTTGCTGTTGAACAGAAGAGTGTGTTGTGTCACCCTGACATGGCCCTTTTCTTATGTCCCGTTTCATCTGAAGGGACGAAAGCATGACTGACTTAGGTGCTGAGGTGTCTAACTTGTTTGAGTGTTTGGGCATTTGGGTTGGACATGATTTCTGTGTGTTTTTTGTCAATTTTTTCCTTTTTATTTTCTTTGTTATTCCATGTGTTTGTCTTGCTGTCGGTCACCCCTCTTGAGGATATGACCAAGGTAGATAGATAGATAGATAGATAGATAGATAGATAGATAGATAGATAGAAAGATAGATAGATAGATAGATAGATAGATAGATAGATAGATAGATAGATAGATAGATAGATAGATAGATAGATAGATAGATAGATAGATAGATAGATAGATAGGTAGGTAGGTAGGTAGGTAGGTAGGTAGGTAGGTAGGTAGGTAGGTAGGTAGGTAGGTAGGTAGGTAGATAGAATATATGTTTGCTTATTTTTTAAATCAATGTTGATTTTGTAAAACACAATCTCCCTTCAAAATAAAGAAATGTTCAATCAACATAAGATTTATATGTCTTGCAGAGTCCCCCAACAATATTACACGTCTAAAAAGTTGAGATACCAATTTCAGATTAGAACACCAACACATCACAAAAAGTAACATGCAGCACATAAACATTTACGTGTTTCTCTTATATCTGGATTTCTTCCAACCTGTTCCCCTAATAATCCCGCGTTTACGACCACTCGGATCAGGACCCACGTAAAAACGAAATCTTATCTCGATGTTCTACTTTTACAGTTGGAGTTGCGAGCCTGTGACTATGGAGGTGTGTTACGAGGATAGGTTGGATCCGACCCATTAAGTTTATAGCCCGCCCATTGGGTGCTCAAAGCATTTGGGTCATTCCGATTTTTGTCCTGTAAAGACCACCAAAAAACATTTTGGTGATATACCAAGTGAAGGGGAGGGAGGAGTTGGCGGGCTTGCACAGTAGTTTACTTAGTTTAGGGAAAGCACAGATTGCAACACTGTTCCCAAACCTCGTCCAAAGCCAACAAAGTTTGAGGATATCATCCGCTGCCAAACTGCCAGCTGGACTTTATTTTCTTCTATAATCCATTTAAAGCGCTCAACAAGAAAAACGTTTTTTTTTCTGCCCTCCCCTCCCACATTGACATTTTTAGAACAACTAAAGGGTGTAAACAGGTTTCACACATCTACCGTGAGTGGAAGTAGATTTTATGCATAAAATCAAAGCACCAGAAGATGGCCCGAGGGGCGTTCATGTACACACACAAAATTCAGTGGTTTTTTTCCTCTTTCCCCTGCGGCGTTGCTTCACCTTGCTTGGTCACACCTAAGATCCATTAATCCACTGTAAAACAGCGCAACCAGAGTTATTTAGAAAAACTGAGGAATCAAACATTTTTTATTTTGAAATGTTTGGATAAAAACATTAGGAAAGACCATTGGTGGGCTGTCAGGGCCTGTAAGGCTTTCTCTGTTGGCCTAAACATATGTGAATCATGTGATGTTATTATATTTTGTCCGTGGATACTTGGTAAATGATTCCAAATTGTCTCTCGGTTTCCTTTCATTGCTTACCCCCTGTGTGCTAATTCCGGATGTGTGCTTTCATATTTAAGCATTTAAACCAATCACATTTAAGCCATTACTTGTTGCCAGGGTCAGTGTTCTGCCTGGATCCCTTCACAACAACCTCTGAAGTCCCCGAAGCACAATGTCAGTGCTTGATAACCAATAAAAATAGCAATGTGGTGGGGCAGTATTTAGCACGTGTGTAGCACAGTTCTGAGATCATGAGATCGGACCATCCTGTGTGGAGTTTGCATGTTCTCCCCATGCTTGCGTGGGGTCCCTCCAGGCACTTTAAGGTTTCCCCCGTGTTTTATACATTTTTGATCGTTTCAAATTGTGTATGCCGTACAATAAGTTTTGCATGGGAATTGTTTTTTTAGAAATAACTTTATAAACTGAAATGAAATGAAATGAAATGATCTGCATTTATATAGCGCTTTTCAAGTCAATGACTTCCCAAAGCGCTTTACATCGTGCTTCACATTTCCCAATAGCGGCCGTGATCTGTGCAGCCATGTAAGGCGCTAACCTGCTTATTGGGGGTAATTGGGGGTTCAATGTCTTACCCAAGGACACTTCGACATGTAACACGGACAAGCCGGGATTCGAACTGGGATCCCTTGATCCTAAAACGATCGCTCTACCTCCTGAGCTACTGCCGCAACCAAACCTTAACTTTCCCATGCCCGCTCCAAACCGGAACGTCTCGATCACTGGTAGCAGATTACAACTGTCACGAAACGGGCCGGGGAGCAGGAATTCGGAACTTATTTGCGTAGACAATCTAATTGAGAAAGTAATGTTGTCCAACACACAACTGGACCAAAAACAAAACAAAGCAGGCAAAATTACAATCTAGGCATTACTCAGATCAAACAGGCATGAACAGGTTTTCAACAAGGTTAAGCAATGATCTGGCAGCGGGCAGTTCCAAAAGGCGCGCTTAAGTACTCCAAGAGCAATCAGTCCAATGCGTCTCAGCCGGTGTCAAGGGGTGGACCAGCTGGGCGCCATGACAACCGTGCAGGACATGACAACAACGCCGTTGTAGATTGCCTAAATGATCACGGTAGACTGGTAAATGTTCAAGCTTTTATTTGGTAAATGAAATAAACTTGTTTATAAAAATATTCTTTGTTTTTATTATACGTAGTCTGCCTTGCTGTGAGGAAATAGGTTCTACGTTGTGTTTGTAATATTCATGATAGTTTTAAAAAGGCGGATTCCTTTCATTAATAAATAGAACAATAAGCGGGCGACACGGCGGTTGGGTGGTTAGCACGCAGCCCCATGGTGCAGAGGCTCAGGGTTCAAGTCCAGCTACCGCAGCCTCTCAGTGTGGTATTTGCATGTTCTCCCCCGTGCCTGCGTGGTATGCATGTTAGCTTAATTGGCCGGTTTAAATTGCCCCTAAGTGTGAATGAGCGAGTGAGTTGTCTGTACCTGTGTGCCCTGTGACTGGGCTGGCAACCAGTTCAGGGTGTCCCCTGCCCACTGCCCAAAGATAGCTGGAATGGGCTCCAGCACCCCCGTGACCCTACTGAGGATAAGCGGTGCAGACAATGACTGAATATACATATATATATATTTCATTGAGTCATTATCTGCACCGCTTATGGTACATTTCTTCTGTTTTCTAAACATGATAGCACATCTGGTCAAAATTCCGAGCAGGTCGCTCACTGGCAGACAACTTTGGAAATCAGCAGCTAATGACAGATTTCGTTACTTGTTCAATTTCACACTTGATGGTTGGGCGGCCATTGCAGTGCAATTAAAATGTCAATATTCCATTATGTGTCCCCTTCAAGGAGCACAATAGCTCACAAAAGAGGTTGAAACTCTATTTCGGTTGTTTTTGGGGGTAGAAGGAGCAAAGAGTGTTTTTGTTTTCACTGCCAAGGGCCAAAAGGGTAATTTGCTCCCTACTCGAAAAAAACTTTCAAGTCAAGTTTGTATTTTGTTAGACTTTCACAAGGCCTGGAATTCTATAAATACCCCTTCTTTTTCTTTTTATTTGTGATATTAAATCCCGATCTGCCGCGTATAATTTCATTGCAGACCATTAATATTTAAAGCGTCTGCGGTACGATGAATAACTGTTTACAATTTTCCATGTGTTTGACCCGATGGATCCAATTCCCCGGTCATTTTGTTGACTTCATGTCTCAATCGGTCATTTGCGGTCATTGACAACATGAAATGCATCAAATGATTACCGTAAATTCCAGACTACAAGCTGCTACTTTTTTTTTTACATTTAATCGGGGCGGCAGTAGCTCAGGAGGTAGAGCGCTCGTCTTGGGATCAAGGGATCCCAGTTCGAGTCCCGGCTCGTCCGTGTTACATGTCGAAGTGTCCTTGGGTAAGACACTGAACCCCTAATATCCCCAATAAGCAGGTTAGCGTCTTACATGGCTGCAATACAAGGCCGCTATTGGGAAATCTGAAGCACACTGTAAAGCGCTTTGGGAAGTCATTGACTCGAAAAGCGCTATATAAATGCAAATAATTTAATTTCATTTCACGAACACTGCGGCTTCAAATACGTTGCGGCTTGTTCTATTTTGTTAATGGCGGAACTTAGACAGACAGCGAACTGCTCATTTTTAAAACACATGCGCTCTAAATACAAAATAAAACATGGAAACATTTAAGATGAGAGAAATTAGTCCACGAGTATTACCATAATACATGACAGGAGCAAAACAGGACGTTTGACAGTAATCCATTCAATATTTACGACGTAGTCACGAGATTTTTCAACTAACAAATCAAGTCCTCATTTTACACATCCGAATTGAACAGCAGCGGTTATCCCGCAAATTACCCTTCTCTTTCCGTATCATCTGTGTCGATGTCAGGTCGCTGAAGTTGTCAGCATCTGGCACCCCATGGGTCCACCCACAAAACGTGACAGAAAGATCTGACCACCAAAGGACCAAGGTTGTAGCTTCCACGTTCTTGTCTCTGAGTCGAGAAGAAAGCCCCTCTGCCGCCTCTTGTTCCAGTCTCAGCGGCGAAAGGATAGCCCCTCGACTGCTTCTGATTCCTGTCTCGGCGGGGGACCTATGAGGGCTCTCAGCCGTTGAGTGGGTCCTTTTGCCGCACCGGTAAACTTTGTTTTGTTTTTTTCCTTTTTTTTTGGTTAAGGTTTTGGCATCCGGCCCTTGATGGGGTGGTAATATCAGGATCTGGCATGCTGCAAAACAGTTTTTGCCTTTAATCCTCGAGAAACGATAACAAGCCAATGTAATTTTTTCCATTACCGCGGAAACCACCACACTAACGCAAAAAGATTTATCTACTTTGCAATCTGGCACTATTTTACACAGTATGGTTTCAAATTGTAATTGTAAAAGTGCCAGAGAGCCACTAGGATGCGCCAAAGACCCTCATCTGGCTCCTTAGCAGGTTTAGCAGGTGAAGAGGTTTTGTTGGCGATAGAAATCATCTTCCTCAGTTTAGCCAATCAGAATGCAGACGATGAAACTCCGGGAAGCAGTGAACCGTCAATAACAAAAGAAGGTGTTTCTGCATTGCTTGATTTCTCTGCATATAAAATGATTTATAAGCAGGGTTGGGTAGGGTTACTTTAACTGGATTACTTTCAATTACTTTTGGATTACTCCAATACCAAATATGCTAATAAAAGACAAACGAAACTAAATATTAATAAAATGACTAAATGTTGTGCCGGCTTGGGGAGTAACGGAATACATGGAACAGCAAAAATGATGTTGGCAAGCTGTTTGGATTTATTTTCATTTGGTTTCTGTCGCATTTTATGTTAGTTTTGCCGGAGACCAAAGAGATCAAAGCCAGGAGAGAAAGCTTACCACGTGTTGTGAGTCATCATTTTATTCATATTTAGTTGCTTTTGTCTTTTATTAGCATATTTGGTATTGGAGTAGTAATCCAAAAAGAATTGAAAGTAATTAAGTTAAAGTAACCCTACCCAACCTTGTTTATAAGATGTATGTACATTTTTTTGTAAATCTGTTACAAACCTCACTGTACATAACTGGTTTCAGTAGTATCTGATTTAGGATAGACAACTCAGCTAACTAAATGTCAAACACGCCCTTGTTATTTTTAATCATTTTCTCAACAATCGCCATTCGAGGCGGAGAAAGCGATCTGGTACAACAGAGGTTAATCTTTGTTCCTCTCTGATCTTTGAACTCCATTTCAGAGGGGAAAAAAAACAACAAGACAATTTGGAGCGTGTAACTGAGGAAATAGGAAGCGAAAATAAGCGCTCAGTGACTCGGGTGATAATTACAGAGCATAGCATGTTCCGTTTCTTCTTTGTTTCACTCCCCTGTTGGCTAATGCAATTTAGTGTTGCTTGTGCTTTTATGTTTAAGGTTTTATATATAATGTTGGATTTCATTGGTAGGTTAAGCAATTTTTTTGCCTGGCATTTTGAAAAATCAACGAGTATTCCATGATAACAGAAATTAGCGTATGAATTAGTTGCTATCATTTCATTTTTTTCCCCACATGATGTCATGATTATTGATGCGAGGCACCTGAGACGCCAACTGCCTCGGACGCTAATTGGCTGCTCATCTCTTTTTAAACCCCCGTTTTCTTGTCACCCATTGTCAGTCCGTCTGCGAACCTCAGCCACGCTAGGCAACCCCCTTTCGACATGTATTTATGTACAAAAATATACAAAATATGTGTCAGAGACAGAAACGGAGACAGGACCAGCAGGAGGAAAGGGCTTGCACCCACGATCCGGTGATCGTCAGTCACGGGTAGCAGATTGCTTGGAACGCGGAAGTGGCACTTCGGTGGCGAGCCAAGACAGTGTCGAACGGGTCGATCGCCGAGACGGTGGAACAGAAACGTAATTGAGTTCAGAAGAGGGGTCGCCGCCGGGAATCAAACGGCAATTAGGAAAGGATAGAGTCAGGGTCGAAAAGGGCTTGCTTAGCGTGGCTGTGGTTCACAGACGGTCTGACAATGGGTGACAAGAAAACAGGGGTTTAAAGAGATCAGCAGCCAATTAGCGTCCGAGGCAGTTGGCGTCTCAGGTGCATCGCATCAATAATCATGACATCATCATGTGGGAAGACTTGACACTGACATGCAGGTACTGAAGTGAGTGAGTGGGTGAGTGAGTGAGTGAGTGAGTGAGTGAGTGAGTGAGTGAGTGAGTGAGTGAGTGAGTGAGTGAATATTTAATGAATCAATTGAATATTTAAAAATTGGTCGAGTTAATGTACGTATGAGTTAGTGACTAAACGAGTAAACATTTCATTAAATGAGCAGAATTTTTTAGAGTGTGATGAATTGAGTAAATGGATTAATAAGTGAGGGACTGACCTATTGAGTAAAAGGGTGAAATAACGAGTGAGTGTACAAATAGGTGAGTAATATGAAAATAAGTGACAAAGTGGATAAATGAGCAAACACAAATGTGAACATGTGAGTTAATAAGTGTACATGTGTGTCACGGTTGCCATGGCGCCCAATTGACCCCGCCCTTGTGGCGCCAGCTACGGCTCCTTGACATATTGGCTTCCCTGCTATTTAAACCCAGTTCTGTCACTCTCCTCTTATCAATCCGTCATTGAAATTCTGCCCCGCAAGACTCGGGTTCTGACTCGGTCCTGTTTTTCTGTTGGTATTTTCTGGATCGTTCCAGTTTATTTTGTCCTGTTATTGGTTTCCTGTTTCGTTCCCATCCATTTTTGTCCTGTTTATTATTCTCTCCAGTTTTCGTTCCCAACTAGTTTGTCCTGTTTATTTCGATATCCTGTTTCATTATCAATCCTGTCTGTCCCGTCCTGTCTGATATCGACCCCATCCGTCCGGCAATTGGAATCGATCTCGACGGTCTCTGGCTTCCTGTCTTTCCACGCCAGACCGCTGTCTAACGTGCATGACTCCCCATTTCCCGTAAAATAAAAGGCTTGTGTGAGAACGTCACACGTTTGGGTCCTGATCCTGTTCCGGTTTTTGAAAATTTGAGTGAAAGCACTATTGTGACTGAGTGAGCAGATCAGGAAGCGAGTAAGCCAACACGTAAGGGACCTGGTGAGTGAGTGAATGGATACGTGTGCGAGTGAGTGGTTCAAAGTTGAATGAATGGGTGGCTGAGTGAATAGGTGCATTCTCATTTGAGTAAATAAACAAATTAATATTGGAGTGATTCCATGAGTGACTGAGTGAGTGATAGGGTGAGAGAATGAGTGGGTGTACATACTGTATGAGTAAAAGTAGGAGTGAATAAGTAAGTGTGCATTTTGCCTAATAAATGAACAAGTGAGTAAGTGATGAAGTGAATGAATGAGTGAATGGGTAAATGACAAAGTGAATGATTGACAAATAATTGATTAGGCCATTTACAGTTATATATACTGTAGGTAGATAAGTTATTTAACAATGCAAGCAAGTGAAACAGTGAGTGATTATGTGCGTGAACGAGTGAGCATGTGAATGCACACTTGTGACTGAGTGAGCAGATAAAGATGTGCGTATTTAAATATGTAAGGGGCTCAGTGAATTAATGGTTTTGCGAGTTAGAGGTTAAGTGATTAAATGAGTCGGAAAGTGAATGAGTGAGCCTTCATGTAAGTGTATGAAAGTGTGAGTGAGTCATTAAGCGAGTAAATGAGCAATGTCAGTATGAGTAAGTGAGTGAATAATTAGTTAATGTACGTTGAGTGGGTGAATGAGAAAAACACATGGCTGAGTGAGTGGGTGAAGAATAAGGTAAACCATTATCAAGTCGGTAACTGAGTGAGTAAAATTATGAGTGGATGAGTGAGTGCATATTTAGTTCAATAAATGAACATGTGAGTAGGTTATGAAATAGACGAGTGGCTGAACGACCAAATAAATGACAGAGCGAATAAGTGAATCAATTACACTTCTATACAAGTGAATAAGTGAGTACCTGAAGCTAGTGAGTGACTGAGTGTACATGTGGCTGTGTGCATATTTTTGATGGAGTGAGAAAGTTAGGAAGTGATTCATGTAAACACAGAAGTACACATGTGAATTCATAAGGTGAACAAGTGAATGAGTGTTGATGTGAGTGAAAAACATTTGAGTCATTCAATAAGTGAGGAAGCGTGTAAGTGTATGAAAGTGTGAGTGAATCAATAAGTGAGTGAATAAGCATAGTGAGTGTGAGTAATTTTCATAAGTGAGTGGATAAGTGAGCAAGTAAGTGAATGAATGAATGCATGATTATTGGAGTATGTAAGAATGTCAGGACCAGAACGGAAACAGGACCGATTTGTTTTACGTTTCTCACAAGTTTTATTGGAGGAAAGAGAAATGGCTGCTGGACACGGGAAGCAAGTCGCTCGTGTACTCAGATGGTGCTCCGAACGCGGAAGTGGATCTTCCTTATCGAGCGATGGCGGTGTCAGGAACGGAAAAAACGGGTCGGTAGCCGGGACTGGGAGGGCAAGGCGTGGTCAGGGTTAGATGCGAGTCGTAAGCCAGAACGGGAGAGTAGACGTGGTAGGGGAACAAAAATAAGTCGTAAGCCAGAACGGGAGAACAGACGTGGTCAGGAGCAAAACAGGTCGTAGCCGGAGACGGACGGGAGCAGAAACGGGACAGGTGGGAGTCAGGGTCGAAAAAGGCTTGACTAGTACACACAGAGGTTCGCAGACGGACTGACAAAAGGGGACAGACAGGACTGGGTTCAAATACTGACAGGGGGCCAATCAGAACCCGCGGCAGTTGGCGCCAAAAGAGCGGGCACAGCTGAGTCACATCAGTAATCATGACAAAGAAACTTTGTAGCACAGACTGCAGTTCCATCTGGCTTATAACACCACTTGACTTTTTCAATTCTGTTTCTATTAAGTTATTCGATAAATCCAGTATATTCTTTATGAATTTGTAATACAACTGGAACTATGTACCTTGAGTGAGTACCGGTAATGAGCGCGGACATTTTAAATCATTTCAAACTTTTACATTAAAAGTTTT
The DNA here is from genome assembly GCF_059441175.1 of Urocampus carinirostris. NCBI lineage: Eukaryota > Metazoa > Chordata > Actinopteri > Syngnathiformes > Syngnathidae > Urocampus > Urocampus carinirostris. Next base: position 56,563,779 of record NC_142350.1, read on the forward strand.
CCTTCTTTTTTATTTTAGTTGCCCACCCTACTTTAACCTTTTCATCTGAATAGTCTTTTTAATCATTTTATAATATACTGTCATGATTTCCCCTTCTGGCTGTTTCTTTTTTTTAATCTTCATAACTGAATCTTGTCTTTGTAAAGGAAAGGTGGTATATAAATAAAAAAGCCCCTGCTTAATAGCGAGTTAATTGCTGTTAAGGTCCGGGGCTAATTACGGCTCGGGAATGCACGTCAGCAATAATTTTAATCCCCTTCACCATGGCGACGTTTTGGAACGGCGCACACAAGTGTGGACTTGGCTAAAGCGGCAGAGCGTAGGGAGTAATTACAGTGTGGGACAGGTCACAAGGTTAGCGTTTCACCTCAGTTCTAGAACGTTGGAGCCTTTGGGGACATAAAAGGCCATTTGCCATTTTCAGAGCAAGAACATCAGTCACCGACGGGCGAACAGAAAAGTGCAAAGTAACCTACAAATTACTGGGCTTGCCCGCAAAAAAGGAATTTTGAAATTATTTGCCGGACCAAAGTATAATCTGAACTACTGATCTGGGTAATAAGCAAAAATACATGAAAAATCAAATAAACATGCATTTTTTTAAATACTTGTAGGTTGAGAAATGTGTATTTATTTTGCATACAATTGGGCTCACCTAAAGGAAGTTGACATGATGGTCTGCTGTCTGGCTGCCACGGATACCCACAAAATGTCACGGTTGCCCATTGCCCTCACTTGGGCCCGCCCGTTTGGCGCTAGCTGCTGCTCGTTGCCTGATTGGCTTCTCTCCTATTTAAACTCAGTGCTCTGATTTACTCCTAGTCAGTCCGTCAACGAACCTCTGCACTCAAGACTTGTATTTTGACTCTGACCGGTATCCTGTTCGTGTATCCAGTATCCGGTATTGATCCCGCCTGTCTCGTCCTGTCAGGTATCTTGCTCCAGTCTCCAGTATCCAGTATCGATCCCGCCTGTCTCATCTTGTCCGGTACCTTACTCCCGTGTCGCCAGTATCCGGTCTTGATCCCGTCTGTGTCGTCATGTCCGGTATCTTGCTCTAGTCTTCAGTATCCGGTATCGATCCCGCCAGTCTTGTCCTGTCCGGTATCTTGCTCCAGTATCCGGTCTCGATCCCGTCTGTCTCATCCTGACCGGTATTTTGCTCCATTCTCCAGTATCAATCCCATCCGTCTCGTCATGTCCGGTATCTTGCTCCAGCCTCCAGTATCCGGTATCAATCCCGCCTGTCTCGTACTGTCCGGTATCTTGCTCCTTTCTCCAGTACCCGGTATCGATCCCGTCTGTCTTGTCCCATCTGGTATCTTGCTCCAGTCCCCAGTATCCGTTATTGGTCCTGTCCGGTATCTTACTCCAGTATCCAGTATCCGGTATCGATCCCATCTGTCCCTTTCCTGCCCATTGTCTTGCTTGTTTATCCAGTATCCAATATCGATCCCGTCCGTCCTGTCCTGTTTCGATCTCTTCTGCCCAGCGATTGCCGAATCGCTGGCGTTTGTGTTCCAGCGCATGACTGCCCCATTCCCGTAGAAAAAGTTTGTATGAAAACGTTACGCGTCTGGGTCCACCGTCTGTTCGGGTTCTGACACCAAAACCAAAAACTTTAGGAAATGCTGGCAAAAAATGAGAAGAGAAAAGATGCAGTTTGGTCACCTTGACTCTTTGTGGTTTTTATCATTTACTGTACTCTGTAGCATTCATTTTTTTACACAGTGCCGCTTCAACATCTAAACTTAACACAACTTAATTGTTATGGTTTGTGAGACAGGATCCAAGCGCATACACAACGCGTTAGATTGAGAAGTTAATGAGGGAGAGGGATTCAACATAAGGCGCTGCGAAGAGGAAGGAAGAAAGATATTGATAGCAGAAAACAGACCATTCAAAAACAAGGCTGGTATTAATGCAATACATCTTTAGGCCTTGTTGGATTTTCTTGAATGGGTATTACATCAACGATTCGACAAAGGATGTCCGTCACAGTTGCCCATAAATACCAATGAAAACAAAGTGTGCCCAATTCGTCATCAGTTCCACGGCGCCCTCTGGCGTGTTGGAAGGTCACATTTAATTCAGCAACTTGTATTGATTAAAAATACATCCAGTTAAGAATATCTAATTCAAAATCTGTTTTAAGACAGACTTGGCATTCATAGTACAGGTAGATACATGTTATCCATAGCTTGTGCCTTAAAATCAAAGCGCGTATCATTTGAGATGTGGCTGTGCCTTGCAACTGAAAACAAGTGCAAAAAAAACGAAAAGACGAATACAAACTACCAAGACTCAGGGTGACTAATCCACACATTTTTGTTCGCACTTTTTTTGCCTGGTCTCTCCCATTTTTTTATTTTTTTAATATATTTTTGTTTTTTGGGGGTATTTTTAGCACAGAGGTAGGCCAATATTTTTCATTGTTGGGCCATATTGGGTCAAAATAGTTAGCAGAAAAAGCCTAGGTGCGAAAAACAAAAAACTATTTTATTTTTGTTGTAGTGTTGAACCCTGTAACTTTGCATTACATGAAGGAAAAGGTTAATGCAGGCCTTTCTGATTTTTTGGGGGCATTTAAAAAAGTCAAGCCAAGTCATGTTTATTAATATAGCCCTCAATCATAAGGAGTCTCAAAGGGCTGCACGGACCATTATTACACCATACCCTGATCTAAAACCTACATGAAGGCAAGGAAAACTCAAAAACCTCAGCATGAGGAAAAAAAAAAGTTTTATTTTTGCTTATTCCATTTAGCAAAACAGAAAAAAGAAAAAAATGGAGATAAGTAATTTTGGATTAGCAACAAAATAATCCTTTTATAAATGAAGAAGCATGCCCACATTTATGAGTACCGTATTTTCCGCACTATAAGGCGCACCTAAAAGTCTTGTTTTTTTTCAAAAGCTGACCATGCGCCTTATAACACAGTGCGCCTTATATATGGCTCAATATTAAATTCGCAAGGTCTCGCAACTACGAGAAACAGCCGCCGACTCCATTTTTCGCGCTGTGCATACTGGGAAATATTAAACGATTGGTAGTTGCCGGGGCTCGTGTTGTATTTGTTTACTAAGTGGCAAAATGGCTACCCCATTAAACTGCTTAATTCATATTCAACAAATACAGTATTTGTCTGAATCCAGGGTTATGACTGGTGAAGATGTAAAGCACAATTTACCTTAAACAAACGCAGAATTATTCAGAATGTCACGTTTGAGAGAGAGAGAGAGCGAGAGAGAGAGAGAGAGAGCGAGATTCTCTTTCATACGTGCATTTGTATAAGAAAATGGCTCCTGTTAAGAGACACGCGTACAACGCCGAGTTTAAACTCAAAGCGATCAGTCACGCAGCACAACACGGCAATAGAGCGGCAGCGAGAGAGTTAAACTTAAATGAATCGATGGTACGGAAGTGGAGAAAGGATGAAGATAAGCTCCGCCAAGTAAGGAAAACTCAACAAAGTTTCCGTGGCAATAAAGCAAGATGGCCAGAGTTAGAGGAGACACTTGAACAGTGGGTTGTTCAACAAAGAGCGGCAAGCAGAAGTGTCAGTACGATAACTATACGTATGAAGGCAACAGCGCTGGCACAAAAACACCGGAGGTGTTGGATGGCCCATTCACTGAGATATGGTCAATTCGAACACAGCAGAAGAAGAATTCGAGGGATTCGTCGATGAGGAGCTTATAGAGTGATCTTTGTTTTTCTTTTGTGTGTTTACGTTTTACATTTTACAGTTATTATGTTATTGCTTTGCACTCGTTGTTTTTGCACATTACGAGTGTCACTTTATTGCGATTGCACTAACGTTTCATTTAAAATAACAGTATCAGACGTTTTTTTCTTTGCGTGTTGACTAAATGGACAAAAAATAAAATGATATGTCGATGTTGTTCAAAGATGTCAAAGATGTGTCACGAAAATGCTTTACCTCAGAGAAAATAATAAAACGGCTGTTTATTTATTTTGGGAGTGAATGGAGTTGTGGAAAGCTTGTTTGTTAATAAAGTTTGACCTTTTTGAATATTTTGTTGACATTCCCTTGAGCGTGGCAACATCTAGAGGTTGCATAAAGTAACTACATTCTCTACTGTAGTCAAGTCGTCACATTTATTTACCGTAAATAGCCCTTAATCCCAAAAATGTCTCGAAGGACTGCACAGGATTACAATTACAAAATTGCACAATTACCTGATCTTAAACCAGCATGCACTTATAGCGCCTTATAATGGGGTGCGTCTTATGTATGGCATAAGTTTTAAAATATATCATTCATTGAAGGTGCGCCTTATAACATGGTGCGCCATATAGTGCGGAAAATACGGTACATGTTTCATTTCTTATATATCTCTAAATAAATCGTTTTAACAAATTTGTTCTGAAACATTCATAGTCAATGCTAAGTAATTATTATATTATTTCAAGCACTGTCATTTTACAATTTTCATTGAATTTAACAAATATCTTGATAAATGAGTAGAATAAATACTTTATATAAAATAACAAGTAAAGAAAAACGTAGTAAGCTATTTAAATGTCAGGGACACTGGGGACAAGTGTGGCACCGATTGAGCACATTTCCATTAGTTTTTTTCATTAAATTTGATAAATATATTGATAAAAATAATAACATATATAAATGGTAAAAATAGCAGTTAAAAAAATGTGGGCAGGTATTAGAATGCCCACAACACTGGGGACAAGATTTTCATGTCCATTAGTTGTGTTTTTTTTCATGAAATTCGATGAAAATGTTGATAAATAAACAACATATATACATAATAAAAATAGCAGTTAAAAAAATGTGGGGACACTGGGGAGAACAGTGGTACCAAATCAACAGATTTTATTTAGTCGTCCCTTTTCCCCTTCCATTTTATAAACATTATCATTATGTTTTTAATATTTTTGTTAGGCGGGCTGTTTGAAAAATGCACGTGGCTAGGGGGAAGTAGTTTGCCTGTCCCTTCCTTTGCAGCAAGATGTTGGACAATAATCTCAGCTCCCTCTAGCTGAGGCTCATGTTATGTAAAGAAAATTGCAATTTTTTTGATCTACAAATGTTGTAAAAAAATGCACCTTTATATGATAGATCATGTATATTTCCTCTTGAATATATTTTTATTTAACGCAAAAAGCATTAAATAGTAGACACTGTTCATTTGTTTGTAAGTATAAAGTGAATGGCACTGTTTTGTCACTTCCACGATCTGGAAGAAAACATAAGCCACACCTGCTGCTGTGAGAAAATGGGTCAGGAAGGTGAAGATTCACCAAACAACAGATCTGCCAAGAATTAGAAGCTGCTGTAACACAGGTGTCAGTGTCCACAGTCAAGCGTGTTTTGCATCTCCATTGACTGAGAGGCTGCCGTGCAAGAAGGAAGCCCTTGCTCCAAAGTGGCGCCTTAAGGCTCGACTAAAGTTTGCTCCTGATCATATGGACAAAGTCAAGACTTTCTGAAGAAAAGTTCTGTGGTCAGACGAAACAAAAATCGAGCTATTTGGCCACAATTCCCAGCAATATGTTTGGAGGAGAAAAGGTGAGGCCTTTAACCCCAAGTACACCATGCCTACCGTCAAGCACGGTGGTGGTAGTATTATTCTCTGGGGCTTTTTTTCTGCTAATGGAACTGGTACTTTACAAAGAGTAAATGGAATAATGAAGAAGGTGGATCACCTTCAAATACTTCAAGATAACCCAGAGTCATCAGCCCAAAGATTGGGATTGGCGCAGTGGGGTGTTCCAACAGGACAATGACCCCAAACACACATCGAAAATGGTAATGGAATGCTAAATCAGTTTAGAACTGAGGTTTTGGAATGCCCTGACTTAAACCCCATTGTGGACCATGCTGAAGAAACAAGTCCATGCCAGAAAGCCGTTAAATCTAACTGAACTGCACCAGGTCTGTCAAGAGGAGTGGTCAAAAATTCAAACAGAAGCTTGTGATTGGCTACCAAGAGCATTTAAACTAATAATGGCCAAGGGACATGTTACCATATATTAGCGCTACTGTATGTATGTTATTGACCCAGCAGATTTGATGACTTTAAACGTTAAACCATAATAAAGTCATGAAAGAACCAAACTTCCTAAATATTTTTTGTGCCAAAGAACTATCTGTTCCAATCACACTGTAGAAATAATTGAAAACTCAAGAGAGCCGTGACGTTCTGTTCTTTACAAGTGTATGTAAACTTTTGTCCACAACTGTAATTATATAAATGTAACTGGTGTAATAATAACTTTTGTTTTATTGAAATTCTTGCTGAAATATGTTGTATAGTTTTTGTGTAAGTGTCCTGCAATGATGAGTCCAACAGTGCCACCTGCTGGTTTGGTTTGGCTTTAGACTTTGCGACTGGAAGGTGGGAGTTGTTGGCAGTCTAACAGCGTGCTGCCAACGGTAAGACACGATCTTTTGGTGCTCCGCAAAAAGTTAATTGTAAACATTAAAACCACAGCTGACAAATCTCTCAACATGCACAGTAATGTGATTGATGTTGTCAAGCTGTTTGGATTTATTTTCGTTTTGTTTCTGTCGCCTTTTATGTTAGTTTTGCCGGACGTTGCATGTTGTGCTAAAATGCTAATTCCCCTTATGGAGACTAAAGCCAGCAGAGAAGCTTACCACGTATTGTGTTGTGACTCATTCCTTTGCAGGTAAATTGTACCCGTTCTTTATACTCGTTATTGTTATCATTTCTATTTTCACATATATATAAAAAGGATAATGTTGGTTAAAATTCAGCTTAAAGAAAAATATGTTGAATTCATTGTAAGCGTTAAAAACACTATACGATCTCTTGTTAAAATGGATGTAAAAATGTATTGTGATGGTTGATATTCTAAAATATATTTTATGTAAACTGAAAAGAAAGCTCTTTGATATGTTTTGGGCAGTCTAACACCGTGCTGTCAAAGAGATCAAAGCCAGCAGAGAAGCTTACCTTGTGTTGTGTTGTGACTCATTCATTTGCAGCAACTATAATAAAAACCTCATCATCCAGTCCAGCGTGAATGTGGATCTTTGGTGGGACAGATACACCGCGGTTACATAAATATAAAAATTAACTTTGAAAAATAAAATTCAACGGTTTATATTCTGAAACCTGATGTTACGATTAATACAATTTGATTGAGTGAATGAATGAATGAATGAATGAATGAATGAATGAATGAAAACTTTATTCCAAAATTAGAATAAAAACAGAACACAAACATTAACTTAAAAACAAACTAATATTTCATAATATGTTCGAAAAGGGGTAGTCAGAGGCAAATGCTTATATTCCCTACCCCTTCATCTTCCCTATTAAACACACCAATTATATAACAACACTTGTAATACTATTATAACAACAGTTATGACATAACAACAGCAACAATAACACAAAGTTAATCATAGTTCTAGACGCACTATTCCCAATCTCTCCCTTACACTCATACCCGATTTTCTTCATCTCTGTATTCCGCCAGGAATTTTTCTTTGTATTTAAATTTGAACAAGTGAATAGTTGGACATTATTTGATCTCGTCTTGCAAACCGTTCCAGAGCTTGACTCCACACACAGACACACACATACGTCTCCTGATGGTTCTCACCTTTGGGATCATGAATTCACTACAGCCCCTTAAATTATAATTTCCTTCTTTCCGAATGAATAATTTTCTGAATGTTTTCTGGCACTATGTTTTTGTTGACCTTAAATAGCAGTTGTGCAGTGAAAACTTTTACTAAATCATCTAATTTTAATAATTTGGACTGCAGGAATAAATTATTAGTATGATCTCGATATCCTACCCTGTGTATAGTTCTAATTACACGTTTTTGGAGGATAAAAAGGGGCTTTAGTGAACTTTTGTAATTTTCAATCAGTGGCTATTTAAAATGACCAATTCCTCAAAATAATTTAATTTGTTGCTCAGCCTTTGCTTGTCTGCAACTAAACACGTTTTTTTCCTTTGTCCACATGTGGTAAAATCGGTTTTGTGGTTTGTCAGCAGGGGGGTTGGGAGCATTCCATTTAATACGACGGAACGCTTGCTTGCAGACTTGCGAGACGACGAAGTTCCTCCGCTGTCGGATATCCCGATATGAAGCAATTCAAAAAACAAATCACTCTCAGATTGCACAAGACAAAACATAGCAGAATGCCAGGAAATCGAATGTTTGTGGAGCCACGATTTCTTGGAAATAAAAGCAAGTCAAGTTGTGAAGTTGAAAACACATGTGCACCTCCCACCTTTTGCTACTGTGCATTTGGGACGAACTTCAACCTAAGCCCACCCCGTAACGGGAGGAGGGAAGACAAATACAAAACCCCCAGTGCCAAAATCTCTCAGTGGTAAAGTACTCACCTCCGTACGGTCATTGGAAATATGTTTTCCCCTCACCTGGAATAGCAGCACTTCTCTTCGAATTACTTTCTCTCGAATCAATATTGAACCTGGGCAGACTTTGGACGCGGCAGGCCAATGTCAATGGAGACGAAACTGCCTCTGCATCCTCTGGGAGAGAGGGTGGAGGTCAAACCGGAGCCAGTTTGCGTCTTCGGGACGGGGGATTTGGGACGATCCCTGGGACGGCGCCTCCTGCAGACCGGCTACAAGGTCACGTACGGCAGCCGCAGGCCGCTCGGCTGTGGGCCGGTGCCGGCAGGAGCTAAGGTAAGAACATGCTGCTGGAGGCCTTCAAAAGGCAGGTTGAAATGATGCCCTTGTAAACAAACAGGAGTTCAAAAAATTGAAAGCGTAGTTGAAGGTCACTGATAAAATCTATGTTTGTCTGCAGGTCTGCTGATTGAAAAGGTTTTTTTATCATCTGTTTTGATAGCGGGGAAGGTGCTCGGCTGGGTAATACTAGAAAATTTGAATTTATTGGTGTTTTGAAGGGCAACTTTTTTGGGTTTGTTAAGAATTGTTATCAGGATAAAAATTTGTATACTATGGGGAATCTTAACCTAAGATAACTTTCTTTTTTTAATGCTTGAATTGAACCTGCCAGTGGCTCAGGAGGTAGAGCGCTCGTCTCGGGATCAAGGGATCCCAGTTCGAATCCCGGCTTGTCCGTGTTACATGTCGAAGTGTCCTTGGGTAAGACACTGAACCCCTAATACGCCCAATAAGCAGGTTAGCGCCTTACATGGCTGCAAGGCCGCTATTAGGGAAATGTGGAGCACATTGTAAAGCGCTTTAGGAAGTCATTGACTTGAAAAGCGCTATATAAATGCAGATCATTTCATTTTCATTTAACCCTCATTTTTTGTACTTTTATAATGTATATGGGCAGCACGGCGGAGCAGTGGTTAGCGCGTGTGCAGCACAGTTCTGAGGTCACGAGATCGAACCTCCTGTGTGGAGTTCTCATGTTTTCCCTGTGCTTGCGTGGGTTTCCTCCGGGCACTCCGGTTTCCTCCCACATTCCAAAAACATGCATGTCAGGTTAATTGGCTGGTCCAAATTGTCTCTAAGTGTGAATGAGCGAGCGGATTGTCTGTCCATATGTGCCCTGCGACTGGCTGGCAACCAGTTCAGGGTGTCCCCTGCCCACTGCCCGAAGATGGCTGGGATGGGCTCCGGCACCCCCGTGACCCTACTTAAGATAAGCGGTGCAGATAATGAATGAATGAAGCAAGCCGCTCACAGGATTGGAACGTGTTCCGAATGCGTAAGTAGATCTTCCGGAGCGGGAGATCGTAGTGTTGTAGACGGAAAAACAGGTCGTTAGCCGTGACAGGAGATCGAAACGTGGTCGGGGTCAAAAACGGCTCGTAGCCGGAGACAAACGGGGTAATCAGGAGCGGACGGGTGGAAAACGGCTGAAAAAGCGGCACCGACTGGAGTCAGAGTCAAAAATGCTTGCCTTGTGAAAACAGAGGTTCACTGACGGACTTACCACAAGCAAGTGAAAGGACTGAGCTTAAGTAGGACGGGGAACCAATCAGGTAGCCAGCAGCAGCTGGCGCCATACGAGCGGGCACGGGTGAATGTAATCAGTCATCATGACATTGTTATTATTTTGATATTGAAACATTCAAGCAGCCGGTATTGTTCCCAGGGGTCTTCAATATGAATGCAAGTTTACTGGTTCTGAAAAAAGCGCTCCACTGATGGGTCAAAATGATTTTCTAGGTGATGAGCTACGCAGATGCAGCCCAGTCGGCCCAGGTGGTCTTTGTGTGCATCCACAGAGAACATTATGGGTTTTTGGAGACACTCAGCTCACAACTGAAGGGGAAGGTATTTATATTCGCTCTCTGTCCATAAAAAAATAAGTAAATAAAACTATCTCGACCTTGGAGTTGAACAATCCTTATGTCATTTGGAATACACAATCGTATCCCTGCTTTTTGTCTTGAAGGTGCTGGTGGATGTCAGTAACAACCCTGAGCGCAATCTCTACCCAGAAGCCAATGCTGTATACCTGCAGAGGTGAGAATTTTGGAGGACTAATCCTGAAGGAATAACTGTATAAATAAATAAATACCTAGAAATATATCCAATTTGAATAACTGAACACCAAAAAAATCATGTAATATCTAAATATATGTATTTATTTTTTCATGTAATCTATTGTGTATTTTGTAGTGAATTTATTTGGTTTTGTATTTTGGCACTACAAAGTGTTATTCAACTAAGGGGGTGTGTCAAATTGGCTGAACATTTCACATATTGGTTCATCGGGTGTCATGTTTACCGATGTTAATCACCTGTGCCTGCTCATTTGGCGCCAAACCTGCGAGTTCTGATTGGCTCCCTGTCCCTATTTGAACCCAGTCCTGTCAATCCGCTGTTGTCAGTCCGTCTGCGAACCTCTGTGTATACAAGGCAAGCCTTTTTCGACCCTGACTCCTGCCTGTCCTGTTTTTGCTCCCGTTTGTCTACGACCTGTTTTGATCCCGACTGCGTCTGCTCTCCCGCCCTGGCTTAAGACTCATTTACGACCCTGACCACCTCCAATTAATTATTTTTTCTTTGATATCATTATTTATTTTTACATTTTTTTGTTGTGTAGTCTGTCGTGTTTTTGTCTACTATTTGGTCAACTATTTTCCCGGGTAATTTTTCATGTATTTGGTTATTTATTTTGTAGTATTTATTTTGTCATATCTTTTGTACTGTATTTTGTTGTGTATTTTGTTGTGTGTTTTGTCATAATTTTTCGTTGTGGATTTTGTAACAACAAAATTGTATTCAAATGAGGGGGTGGGTCAAACATGCCGAGCTTTTCACCTATTGGTTGACAAGTGTAGTAGCCGATCCGTTCATCACTGATCAACAAATAGATGAGAAGCTCAGGCAACTGGGCAGCCTCCTCATTGAAATAACATTTTGTTGTGTTTTTTTTCCATTTTTTTTGAAAGTTATTGTGTCATGTATTTTGTTTGAATTTTGTTGAGTGTTTTGTTTGTATTTTGTCTTTTCATTTTTAAGGTGTTTTTTGATGTATTTTGTCTTTCTTTTTGGCATAGATTTGATGACAATCAAAGGTTATTCAAACGAGGGGGCGTGTCAAACTGGCTGAGATTTTCACCCATTGGTTGATACGTGTAGTAGCGGAATTGATCAACCAATAGATGAAAAGCTCAGGCAACTGGGCCGCCTCTTCATTCGAATAAGATTTTGTTGCGACAAAATAAACGACGAAATATACTGTCACGACCAGAACAGAATTAGGACCCAGATGTGTAATGTTACTCACAAGTTTATTGAAATATAGCGGAAGGGCAGCGCCAGTGGACCGGTGCTCCCTGAACGCGGGAAGCAGCCGTCCACGGGATCGGAACATGTTTCGAATGCGGAAGTGGATAGTAGCATAGTTAGATGGAAAAACAAGACTTTAGCCGGGACAGGAGATCAGAATGTGGTCAGGGTCAAAACAGGGTTGTTAGCCTGGACGTGAGATCAAAACGTGACTGGGGTCGTAGCAGGAGACAAACAGGGAAATCAGGAGCGGACCAGTGGAAAACGGGTGACAAACGGGACAGACGGGAGTCAGAGTCAAAAATGCTTGCCTTGTGACAACAGAGGTTCGCTGACGGACTGACAACAGGCAGGTGAAAGGACTGGGCTTAAGTAGGACGGGGAACCAATCAGGTAGCCAGCAGCAGCTGGCGCCAAACGAGCGGGCACAGGTGAATGCAATGAGTCATCATGACATATACAACAAAATACATGACAAAAACACACCAAAATACTGTAAAAAATACAAACCAGAATAATAAATGACACAATAAATGGCCATCTACATTAATAGATGAATACAGTAGAACCTCGCTAGTTCGCTGTTCCACTTTTGCGTGTTCAGAGCTTCGCGGGTCTAAAAAATGTACCTTACCTTCTCAATAAAAGCATTTATTGACGTGACGCCAGTGAGCGCGAGCTTATGTCAACTGAGGACACGGTGTGGACACTCTTATTGTGAAGGGAAGGGGAGACCCTGACACAATGCTTAGTCATTGCCGCTTCGCTCACCCACCTCCTTCAACTCCTCCCACCTCACCCCTTTCTTATGTGGCACTCAGTTTATCAAGGTGGGAACTTGGCGACGCGACGTAAGTATATTCTCTTCTGTCACGTTTCATCTCAAGTTTGACTTTATTATACCAAAAGCGAGGGGTTGTTTGTACTACCTAAACACGGCTAATTGTGTGTGGTTTCGTGTACTTGTTGCAAAAGCCGTTCGATGCCGCTAGCTAAGGTATGTTGTAATTGTCAGAAGGTAGCTCTTTCACTTTCATTAAAATGAACACAGACCATTTTTTTTACTGTTGTTTCCCAAAACGCTTCACAAACACTCATATAATATCACATTTTCACTGTTTTTATTTTCAATATGTAACCGGTAGTGTTAACAAGCGAAATAAACTGTGATTGCTGCATGTGGTTGAGAGCGGTTAATACAATCATACTGAATGGTTCGAAGTGGTTTCGCAGCAGTCCTATTCCATGTACATACAACATATTTTAACTTTTTTTTTTTTTTTTTTGTTATAACATGAATTTCACTCTCTCTTTCTCTACCCATATTCTATATGGTGTACTGTATACATGGGGTATACTGTATACCTGTATACGTTTTTTTAAGCATTTTCGAAGGGGCGCCGCTACTTCCCGGATTTTCAGTTTTCGCGGATGGTCTTGGTCCCCATTAACCGCGAAAACCGAGAGATTACTGTACATTGCATTTATGTCATAAATTCAGTATGATGTGATTTATTTATGTATTCATTTTATTACATGGCATGTATGTGTTGGTATTTATTATCTATTTATCAACACTCCATAGAAAGACATATTTTTAAATGGCCTCTGTGTTCTCTCGTGCAGACTCCTACCTGGATCTCATGTGGTTAAGGCCTTCAACACACTGTCGGCCTGGGCACTCCAGAACGGGCCCTCTGACGCATGCAGACAGGTGAAAAGGTTCATTTGTGTTAACGTTTCGAAAGCAAAAATTCAACAAATCCATTTTCTGAAAACATAACCTGTTTCGATGTAGTCATTACGCCAGTGTTACACTGCTACAAGCCTTTGGCAAATGTGGGATGTGTTCCCACAGTGGGGTGCTGACCAACAAGTTAAAAATACTGGAAATAATTGAGTCCAAATGATATTATTAACCGGTTTTGAAGTCGAGATGAAACCCATCCCGAGCAGCCAAGTTTGTCGATTCGGCCTTGTGTCTTTTGTTTGAGAGCCACGTCTGATGTATCCTTGAGTCAATTAACTCAAAGTCACTCTTGGATATGAGCACCCGGTCGCACGCTCCGTTTTATGCAAAACTGCAGCATATGTGTGGGTTACTTCTCGTGTTTCATTCCGAGCCATTTGAAAACTCCCGAAGGATTATGGAGCACATAACTGTGGGTTTGTGTGCAAGTTTGTGTGTGTTTGTTGTGTGCAATATGTGCCAAACACTGTTCATTCATTGAGATTCTTCAACAAAAATTATAAAAAAACATTAAAGATAAACAAATCCCCCCAAAATATCAAAAATGTATCAAACAGTTTTTTGGGAGACTTCCAGTCTGCCAAAATGTATTATTATTATTATTATTATTATTGTTATTATTATTATTATAATTATTATTATTATTATTATTATTATTATTATTATTGTTGTTGTTGTTGTTGTTGTTGTTATTAATAATAATAATATGATAAAACGTATGCATCAATGTTAATTTTCTTTATCAATTATATTTTAATTAACAAAGCATCACAAATTTTTTAGATGATATCCGATTATATTCACTTCCATTTACAATTGATATTAAACCAATTTATTTATTGAAAAGTTACGACTATTTACTACGTAAATGGAACTCAATAAAAATGTTTTTGAAAAAAGTAACTCTACGAAGGATTTTTTAAAATTTCATTATTAGAAACCTATAAGAAAAAAACATTAGTATTAAATAGTAAGAACAAATATTAAAAATATTTTCTTAAAATATAGTAAGAAGTTTCTTTCAATGATTTACTGATTTAAAAGGGAACATCTAAATCATGATAATATTGTGTCTTAAAAATCACAATTTATTTTACATTTTTAGAATGAAAAGACAACAAAAAATCTATGTATGGTTTTGAGAATTTGTATTGAATTATACAATAATGATGACTATAATAATAGTAATACTTTATCCATCTATCTATCTATCTATCTATCTATCTATCTATCTATCTATCTATCTATCTATCTATCTATCTATCTATCTATCTATCTATCTATCTATCTATCTATCTATCTATCTATCTATCTATCTATCTATCTATCTATCTATCTATCTATCTATCTATCTATCTATCTATCTATCTATCTATCTATCTATCTATCTATATACCCTGGTCATATGCCTCGAGAGGGGTGACCAACAGCAAGACAAACACATAAACAAAAACAAAGAAAAGAAAAAAGGAAAAAAGTTGCAAAAAACACAAAAAATGACCATGGCCTACCCAAATGACCAAACACCCAAACAACTTAAGCACCTCGGCACCCAAGTTGGTCATACTTTCGTCCCTTCAGTTGAAACGGGACACAAGAAAGCGGCCATGTCACTCGGGTCAGGGTGACACAACACACTCTTCTGTTCAACAGCAGGGCCCGACAGCTTTCACTGGTTTACCCCTACTGCATCATACAGGTGCCCTGCCCATCCCACTATCTTTTCACAACACCTCTCCACTCATTCCTCTCACCAACAAGGGCTCTAGCTTCCACTAAATTCAGAACTCTTTCCTCCATTGCACTCATGACACCATCCATCTACGTTAATCGCAGCCTTCTTCTTGGTCTCCTTCCATTTACTTCTGCTTAGCTTGGTCCCGTGGTGAGGGGCCCTCTCCCTCTGGGAGGTGTGAGAATTCTCCCACCGTGGTCCACTGCGTGTCGTAAGAGGCGGCTAAAGTGGAGGGAGCGAGTGGACTGGGGATGCTCTC
Source organism: Urocampus carinirostris (assembly GCF_059441175.1). Classification (NCBI taxonomy): domain Eukaryota; kingdom Metazoa; phylum Chordata; class Actinopteri; order Syngnathiformes; family Syngnathidae; genus Urocampus; species Urocampus carinirostris. Next base: position 56,579,244 of record NC_142350.1, read on the forward strand.
TTCTCTATCTCTACTACCTAAGAGACTAGGCAAAGAAAGGGGGGGCGGGAGACCGAAAGGTCTCGCAAAACCTAGTTATAGGGTCACTAAAGGTGAGAGGATGTGGGAGTAAAGCGACTGAGTGGAAGAAATAAGAGATCGGAAGGATGATGATTAAAAGGAAGGTTGATGTGTTAGCCTTTGTGACTTCTAGCGGTACAAAAAAAGCATTGATTTAAACACTGGGCAAAAATACATGAACTATCATACCAATGTTATTTTTTATTAAAGAGAAATTTGTATTTCTTTTAATACGGCTCCGTATTCTTCCGGCATCCTTCCGCCACGCTCTGCTGTAAATCACCATTTAGTGGTCAAAATATTACACACTGGGGCTTGAAAGATTATCAATCAGTAACATTGATTAAAATGCATGAATTAAGTTGAATTTTAGAAAATCACAGACGAGGATAAGACTCCCTCCTCTTGAAATTTCAACCTTATTCCCTTTCTATATTCTTGAGAATATCTAATTTCCTTCTAACAACATTTTCCTATGACTTTCGTATTTATTTTCTCGTATGAGCACAGCTAATTTTAAGTGATGATTATGATTTTTTTCAAACGAAAGCAAAATTGAGCAGTTGTATCCGACTGCAGCAAAAATGGCTTGACCTTCTTGGAAAATCTGGCAGGTCTTCGTGTGTGGCAACAGCATCGAGGCCAAGCAGGCTGTGGCCCAAATGGCCACCAAGATGGGCCTGACAGTTTTGGACCGGGGGTCTCTGTCCGCCGCCCAGGATCTAGAGGACTTTCCCCTCCAGCTGTTCCCCGAATGGAGGCTACCGCTCCAAATCGCTGTGGGCCTTACCGCCTTCTTCTTCTTCTACTTGCTCGTCAGGGACGTCATCTATGCTTATGTGGACCAGGGCAAAGACATCTCCTTTAGAATTATGGTGTCCCTAGCAAACAAGGTCTGCAAATCATTATTCTGCAAAAGTAACAAATCTATAACTAATATGTGTATCATGTGTACTTTAGGTCTTTCCAATCGTGTCGCTCATCATGTTATCTTTGTGTTACCTGCCTGGTGTCCTAGCAGCGTTCCTTCAGATATACAGAGGGACCAAATACAGGTAAGGCGGAGGGATAGGATGGATATCCTGTTGAATATTTTATGCTATCAAAATTAGGTTCAATCCCATTACTGTCCCTTTCTCTCAATTTGTCTCAATCCTTGGATAAAGTAAGACAAACAAGGAAGGGGAGGTTTGACTGAATGAAACAGCAGCAATCTTTTAGAATGCATTTTTATTGGGGAAGGAATTCAGGTAGGGCAGCACGGCGACTGAGGTGTTTGTGCATCGGCGGCACAGTTCTGAGGTCATGGGATCGAATCCTCCTGTGCAGAGTTTGCATGTTCTCTCCGTGCTTGCGTGGGTTTACTCCAGGTACTCCGGTTTCCTCCCACATTCATAAAAACATGCATGTTAGGTTAGTTGGCCAGTCCAAATTGTCCCTAGGTGTGAATGAGCGAGTCAGCTGAGATGGGCTCCAGCATCCCCACGACCCTATTTAGGATAAGCGGTGCAGATAATGGATGGATGGATGGATGGATGGAAGGGATTCAGGCATATGTTGATTAGTTTACAGAAAACACACCATTTTGATTCAAAGAAAAGATACTCCGATATAGATGAAAACATGTTTACCTAAGTACCGTATCAGTAATTTGAAATCAAAATTGCATTTGCCTTCCCAATAGATTATTAAGTTTTACACAAAACTCTACTCTCATTTTAAGTAGACTACTCAAACATCAAAATCCTCTGTAGCAAAGCACCGGTTTCTGCAACTTTGTTGATGACAATATCGTTTCCTAGCCTACCAATTGGGTTGTGTCATTGGAAAAACATGTCTCTAAAGTTTTAACATTTTGCAGTCTTCTTTATGGTAAATGGTCTGCAGTGCTTTTCAAGTCAATGAAGACCTCCCAGAGCACTTTACAATGTGCTTCACACTTTAGCATTTTACACACTAACTAACCGATAGCAGTGTCAGCCATGCAAGGAAACTACCTGCTATCGGGGGCATTAGGGATTCAGTGTCTTGCCCAAGGACACTTTGACATATAACACGGAGGAGCCGGGAATCGAACCTCAAACCTCTTGATCCCGGGACAAGCACTCTACCTCCTGAGCTAATGCCAACCCCTTATAAATAAGTTCCTTTTTTTCCCGGCTTTTTCGGCCCCACCTTACAACTATCTTCCCTCTATCGCACCGACTCATCATTTGCATTGTTCCATCCTAATTCTACCGCTACAGAAAAGAAGAGTGGTGGTGGGCCAAATGAATTTAAAATTTTAAAGAGGAGAATTCCCCTAAATGGAAAAACTAAACTCATCCGCTAAAATGTTGGGGTTGCGCTAAATGGCCAAATAGCAGACCAAACTCAACCTGGACTCCTGATCTTCGCTATTGGTCACTCCAGCATTGAGAACAGTGCTCATATGCTGGTTAACTTTTGCATGTTAAACACTACAGTTTGTTTTTATAATCAGTTTCGATGATACTGTTTTGAAATGAGTGAAATTAAAAGATAAATAAAAATAAAAATGAAAAATAGTGGCTATTAATACCTCACAACAAACACAGCTGGAAGTAATGGCATGGTAAAGAGGGACTACATTCTTATTTCCCCGTGGAATTGTTCCCTTGCCACTTTACAAGAGCATGCTTTTTTTTGTGTTTTTTTGCAGTCGCTTCCCTGATTGGTTGGACCGTTGGATGCTGTGCAGAAAGCAGATGGGACTACTGGCACTTGCCTTTGCCTTTTTACACGTGCTTTACACGCTACTCATCCCGATAAGGTGATTTGTTTCGATTGCAAATTGCAAATAATAATTTCCTGCCTCATTGAAATGAAAAAAAAACACATTTTTTTTTACCATATGTTATTTTTTTTAGCAAAAAATCAATACATCTGGTAATTCATATGGTAGATATTGTCTATAATTTGAAGAATTTCATTCTAACATTGAAAATTACAGTTTAAACTGCACAATTTGCGTATGTTATGTAAGTGCAGGTGTTTGATTCCATATTTCCCAGACTAATACCGACATCACTACATAATTTTTGAGAATTTATAGATACTAGTACCTTGCACCAATACCACTTGTATATAAAATTTCTCTCTGGCCAAATATTGCTAAAATTTTATATGAAATACCTTTCGATTCAAATATCAAAGGCAAGACTGGTTATTCGCCTATCCCAGTGTGTATTACAAGCGCCTCCTGGTCGTGATTAAAAAAAACAACTTCATTCGTTAATTTAAATAATAAGAAAAAAAAGACATAACTTTTCATGTAAATGAGGATTTTGAAAATTAGTCATAGGTCAAGATATTGGCATTCATTTTTACATAATGTAATCCTCACCCAGAGGGAGCAGACATATTTATCCGACATCTTACTGCTACGGGTCCACCTAAAAACCTTTTTGCCTTTCTTGTTTTCTATCTTTTTATTTTATTCATCTTTTCTCTGGTTTTTTCTTTCCTTTTCTTTTTCTTTCCCCTTTTCTTTTCTTTTCCCCCCGTTTCCACTTTTGACTTTATTGTTTTGTTTCTTTCTTTTTTCCTCTCCTCTTTTTCTGAAACCTGTTTTCTTTTTAATTTTCTCTTTTAATAATTTCTTCATTCTTTTTGACATTCTTTCCTTAATTTCCTTCGTGCTTTCTTTCTCTCTTCTTGCTTTGTACCAGATTTTTTTCCCTTATTTAATCCCTTTACCTTTATCTTTCAAATTTTCATTTAGTTATTTTTTTTTGTTTTGTTTTGTTTTCCCCTTTTTCCTTTTTTTTTCTCCCATTTTCCTTTTTTATTTGTTTTCTTTTATTTCTTCTCGAAAGGCTTGCCAAAAAATGAGAAGCAAAATGTTGCTTTTTGGTCACTTAGGTCTACGTAGTTTGTATTCTTGCTTTTGTTTTTTAGCACTCATTTTTGGTTGCGCTACACAATAAAGCGGCTTTTAGTGGTCAAATATTAAACACCCTCCCTTTAAGTTTTGTTTTGCTTATTGTAAAAATAATCTTACCAAATTAACAACAAAAATCATTTTCAACTGAAGTAAGACTGTTTTGCAGTGCATTACATATGCCTATTTGGTATTTTTTCGTTGATACAGATACTATGTGAGATTCAAAGGTTGGGCATATGTTATCGAAAAGGTAAGATGTTTTTTTCCGAATTTGTGAAGAGTATTTTTTGGTTTCACTGCCCTAAACCTATTCTTGTTCAGATAACAGAAAACCAGACGATAAAGTTTGACCAAACATCGGCCTGGCGAACCGACTCCTACTATTCGGTGGGCATCCTGGGATTTGGCCTGTATGTCCTGCTAGGAATTACTTCTTTGCCTTCTGTTAGCAACGCACTCAGCTGGAGAGAGTTCAGTTTCGTGCAGGTAAGCGCTTGCGTCGTATGTGTACACGAAGTTCGAATTTATGTTGACTCTGAATACAAAAGTCCAGTGTACCGCCATTGGTGCTCATAACTGCAAGAATATGAGTGTGGAATTTTTCCCACTCTGACTCAAACTGTTTGTCTGCTCAGCAAATCCCCAACAGACTTCTTATTATGCAAGACTATGTGCCTGCAAATGCGTATGTTTGTTTGTGTGTTAGAGTCTGCATAATAAATCAAATGGAAGATTTCCGTGTTACACGTCTCAAAGGCAGCTTTATTTGACACAAAATTGACCTAGATATTATGATTTATAGTAAACCGTTTCATAAACAACACATTCTATGGTATATTTTCTTCCTTATTTTGTTTTTGATATTTGTCTGGTTTAATTAGAATTATTCAAAAGCCAATACAATAAGTAGATATAATATACAATTTTTTCCCACATATACTGTACAAAATAAGTAGCAATACAAATGATATTTTTCGATATGGAAAACAGATCTCCCCAAAACAATGTTAGATGATTAAAAACAAATCTGAATATATATATATATATATATATATATATATGAATATGAATATGTGAATAAATATTTTAATTTGTCCGTGCTATATTTTTGTATGTCTAGGTAAGTATGATTAAGGTTTGTATAAGTAACCTGTATTGTTTTGTATTTCATAAAATAGTATGCTCTATAAAGATATTATAGATTTTAGTTTAACATAAATTAACCTGGGCAGCACGGCGGGGCAGTGGTTAGCGCGTGTGCGGCACAGTTCTAAGGTCTTGGGAACCTCCTGTGTGGGTTCAAATCCAGCTACCGGACTTCCTGTGCGGGGTTTGTATGTTCTCCCTGTGCTTGCGTGGGTTTCCTCCGGGCACTATGGTTTCTGATTCCAAAGACATGCATTTCAGGTGGATTGGGTGGTCCAAATTGTCCCTAGGTATGAATGAGCGAGCGAGTTGTCTGTCCCTGTGTGCCCTGCGATTGGCTGGCAACCAGTTCAGGGTGTCCCCTGCCCACTGCCCGATGATTGCTGGGATGGGCTCCAGCCCCCCCGCGACCCTACTGAGGATAAGCGGTGCAGCTGATGAGATGAGATGAGATAAGTTAACCTACAAAGAAAATTGGAGAAAACCAATATTAGGTAATTGCAGTCCAACAAAAAATGCTTTAATATTTACCATAAAGTATAGTTTATCAAAGAAAAAAAAAGCTTTCTTTTTCACGAAGCAGACAAGATATGCCTTTTTTTTGTTTACAATAGGTGGATATTAAGAATCCAATATTGTTTTATGTCACGGACCAGGAACGGAGACAGGATCCAATTGCGTTTGTTTTACTAAGCTTTAGTTAGAATGAGGAAAGGGCTTGCACCCACGATCTGGTGATCGTCAGTCAAGGGTAGTAGATCACTGGGAACGCAGAAGTAGCACTTCCGTGACGAGCGAAGGCAAAGACGAGCGCGAGGAAAAAACAGGTCGATGGCCGGAGGAACAAAAACGTAAACGGGTTCAGAAAAAGGTCGGCAACGGGAATCAGACGGAGAACAGGGCAGGATAGAGTCAGGAGTCACAGAAGTTTGCCTAGCGTGTAGCGTAGGTTCACAGACGTTCCGACACATGTTGACAGGAAAGCGGGGGTTTCAAAAAGAGGAAGCAGCCAATCAGCGTCCCATCTGTTGGCGCCAAAGGAGCTGACTCAGGTGCCCCGCATCAGTTATCATGACATTTTAAACACACCAAGTGTACATTTTCTAAATCTCCATCAAACATGGGGGTGATAGTGTCCAAGTTTAAGTCTTACTTGTTTGAATTGGGGATGCCAAAGCTCTTAAAATATTCAAATTTATTGGGCTAAGTAAAATATACTCAAAAATAAAATGCAGTGATTCAGATTCAGATTCAGATTCAGATCTACTTTATTGTCAGTCTAATGAAATAGTAAGCTCTATAAAGATAAATACAGTTGAGTTTAACTTACTTTTGGAAGATGCGCTTCAAGAGGTCCTCCTCCGTGGTCATCTCAAAGTTCTTAGCGCACAGGAGATAGAGAATAGAATGTTTAAACGTGAACTAGGATGAGGAAGCTGATTTTTTTTTACTTCCGGGTGGATGCTGGGTGAGCTCTCACAGCGCCACACACCGGTAGTGGCGGAAAGAAGCACTACAGTAAAAAGTCAAGTCAAGTCAAGTCATTTTTATTTGTATAGCCCTTAATCACAAATAGTCTCTAAGGGCTTCACAAGTTATTACATATAAGAAGTTTAGGTTACTCGTATGCTATAGAGTAGAAGTGAGTTTTAAGCCTAGATTTAAACATTTCCACCGAGGTTGCAGATCGGATCTCAGGGGGAAGAGCATTCCACAACACCGGTGCCCGGATGGAGAACGCTCTCGAACCAGCGGAACACTTCTTGGCTCTTGGGATCACCAGGAGACCGGCGCTCTCGGAACGAAGGCTTCGGGCCGGGACATAGGGGGAGATCAGATCTGAAAGATATGAGGGGGAAAGTCCATGTATGATTTTGTATAGTAGTAGGAGAACCTTAAAATCACATCTTAGGCTAACAGGGAGCCAATGCAGGTTAGCCAAAATTGGGGTGATTTGATCGTACTTTTTTTGTCCTTGTTAAAAGCCTCGCTGCAGCATTTTGTACCAGCTGAAGACTCTTGAGTCTGGTCATCGGAAGACCGGAAAGTAGTGCATTACAGTAGTCGAGACGGGAGGTAACAAACGCATGAATTATGATTTCCGCATCCGACTGAGAAAGTATAGGACGAATTTTAGCAATGTTACGGAGATGCAAGAAAGCGGTTCTAGTAATTTTCTTCACATGTGTTTGAAAGGACAGATCAGGGTCGAAAATGACACCTAAATTTTTAAGTGAGTCACTCTGTGTGATGTGGCAATTGTCCAAGTTCACTGCGGTTATAGAGAATAAATCACGGGACTTAGATGGACCAATAACTAACATTTCAGTCTTTTCAGGGTTAAGACGCAGGAAATTGAGTGACATCCACTCTTTTATCTCAGTGAGGCAGGCCTCCAAAGTTCCACAGTTTAGTGTGGCAGAATCCTCCATCGGGAGATAGAGTTGAGTGTCATCTGCGTAGCAATGGAAACTGATATTATACTTGCGAATAATATCACCTAGTGGAAGCATATAAATGCTGAAGAGAAGAGGGCCAAGCACTGAACCCTGCGGAACACCACAAGTAACACTAAATGGCTCAGATGTCAATTCGCCATATTTAACGCAGTGTGTCCTATCTGAGAGGTAGGATCTGAACCATAATAGGACGCTTCCTGAGAGACCAATCCATTTTTCCAACCGTTCTAGCAAGATAATATGGTCCACTGTGTCAAATGCAGCACTAAGGTCCAGCAGCAGCAAAAGTGATGATGCGCCCGAGTCCATTGCCCGTAGGAGATCATTGGTTACCTTAATCAGGGTGCACACAATACAAAATCTAACAGCAAAGTCCAGATATTTTTCAACATCCCGAAACAAATGTTTGTATCTATTGTTTTGCGTATATAAATAAAATATCTGGGCTCAGCTTTGATATCTTCATCAGCATCATGTTTTTCTTTTTGTGAAGAAAATATTTGGTTCAAGTTTTTTTATAATTGTTTTAGCCATTTCCATCGATTCACAACCACTTAGATAGTGATCTTTGATGCTGCGTTTTTCAGACCGCTAAAAGTACAGTAATACAGCGTTTTTTGCGGGGGGTTAGTTCTAAAAAGGACCTGCAAAAGTCAAAATCTGTGAAGTAGAAGCTTGATTTATTTATTAAATACTCTATTATCCATTGAAACCAAAGTACAATCTCTATTTACGGACAGACTGAGGAGATCATTTCTTCCTCATGCCATGAGCCTTTTTAACGCCACCCAGGGTAGTAAAAGCCCATATTAAATCCCACCCCCACATTTGTACATTACCCTATTTTTATTACAGTGTGTATTTTCCGTAGCACTATTCAAATACTCTATATCAACACTTTATATTGGGTATTTTTGTATTCTATATCTTTGGTTTTATTTTTTTGTTTTTCAACACAAGGATATTGCTGGAAGTGTGAATTTCCCTAAGGGAATATCTATCTATCTATCTATCTATCTATCTATCTATCTATCTATCTATCTATCTATCTATCTATCTATCTATCTATCTATCTATCTATCTATCTATCTATCTATCTATCTATCTATCTATCTATCTATCTATCTATCTATCTATCTATCTATCTATCTATCTATCTATCTATCTATCTATCTATCTATCTATCTATCTATCTATCTATCTATCTATCTATCTATCTATCATCTACAGGCTCAAGCATTTTAAAGGGTTACTTAAATTCTAAATCATACAAATGCATAATAAATGTTACATACTTTTTCATAGAATACAATTTCTTCTGGGCAGCACGGCGGGGCAGTGGTTAGCGCATGTGCGGCACAGTTCATGTTTTGGGAACCTCCTGCGTGGGTTCAAATCCAGCTCCAGACTTCCTGTGCGGAGTTTGTATGTTCTCCCCGTGCTTGCGTGGGTTTCCTCCGGGCACTCCGGTTTCCTCCCACATTCCAAAAAACATGCATTTCAGGTGAATTGGCCGGTCCAAATTGTCCTTAGGTGTGAATGAGCGAGTGAGTTGTCTGTCCCTGTGTGCCCTCCGATTGGCTGGCAACCGGTTCAGGGTGTCCCCTGCCCACTGCCCGATGATTGCTGGGATGGGCTCCAGCACCCCCGCGACCCTACTAAGGATAAGCAGTGTAGCTGATGAGATGATACAATTTCTTCTTGATCACACATTCATTCATTGATTCATTCGTTTATTCATTCATCTATTTTGCAACTGCTATGCATGTCTTCGGTTCCAGGCCAATGGGCCAAAACAAAATGGACAAGGAGCAGTTGCATGTCTCGATTGGCCCAATATTGATACTTAATAATGCTAATTGTCCTAAAACCCACAATAAATATTTCTCATAAATGCAGATTTTTGAGTTTTCTATTATACCATACAAGTTAGTTACCACATAAAAGAAACATTGATCGCCCACCCCTTTCCCCCATCTTTGAAAGCTGCCTCCTAGATGATTGTTCGCTGACAGTCATGCCATTTCCCTTTGAATTCCAACTGTCATCTAAAAAATCCTGCTGGGAGTTTGCGTGTTTATTGTGTCGCTGTGTGAAGCGCCGTTCGCCACAATTTCAGCTTTATCCGTGCACGGAAAACTCTGATTGGCTGTTTGACAGTGGGGGGTTTGAGGAAACCACTTACCTTATAAAACGATTAGATGCCATTGAAGCAGTTCTGCACTTAATTTTGCACTTATCAAGAAATGTGAATACAAAAAGAAATATAGTACTGCAGTCATTACTGTCACTGCAGTCACTAATGGTTACTGAAATACGTACGTTTTCGGATTTTTCGGGAAAAACTAGTATGATGCTCCAATGAAAGGTGCACACAAACATTTTAATTCCCATAGACTTATACACACAAACACCAAGGGATGGTAATTAAACTTCTCCAATCTCCAAAACCTGAGATAGAAATTTTCCATGAAAAACATCCCGATTTCATTAGCATTCCAAAATGACTCTTCGAGGAGGCTTCCCCCGGCTTTGATCAATGTAAAGCATGATTCGCCTCATGAACTAATCATTCATAAATGTAACTAGGTCATATGAAGCTCATCGCCCCATTTTACAGCCCTCTGCTTGACTCGGCCACAAATTGGAGTCCGAGTTTAAATGTTAATGTTATTCATCAAACGTAATTTACTGGCAATTCCTTATAGGTTTAGTCATTGGCCATGATCTACAAGCTTGTTATAGCATTAAGGAAAAGCCCAGTTCCCACTCCCAAAAATAAAACTTTCATGGATAAACTTTCAATGGTACCAGATAGGTTAGGTTGAATAAGTCCCTGCTTCTTGTATGCATGTGAAAAAGTGAAGTTTTTAGTAAAATGTATAAATGTGTATCCTCAATTTTTTACAGTTCATGCATTCTATAACCATCCGTATAGTAAGGAAAATCATTGAATGTCTATTGATAATTGGGGGTTTGTGTCAGACAGGACGAAAGGAAGACTGAGATCACTTGCGCTCGTTTCTTGGTTTTATTGAAAGGAAGGAAATGACAAGGTGGGATTCTTCGATCCGTTGGTTGGCGGATTGACGGAATTTGACAGGCGGGTGAAGGCTTGGCGGGAATGGTCGCGGACAGGCGTAATCGTAGTGTTCGGAAAATAGTTCAGGAGTCAGACGGGCAGGGCAGATTTACAGAAACGGGTCGGCAACGGAGATCAATCAGAAGAGAACAGGGAGCAGGCAAAGAGTCAGAGGTACGGGCTTACTGAGCTGAAGGCAACAGGTAGCGTGAGTACAATCCAACAAAGTGTAACTGGAAGCTGGGGATTTAAATATACAGGGTGCGCCAATCAGCTGTCCTGGCTGTTGGCGCCAAATCCTGAACACAGGTGTTCCCGATCCGGGTGATTGTGACAGTTTGTTTATTATCATTCTGGTTGCTCACACTGAACAATGTGGTTTTATTTTTACTGTTAAATATCTATTAATAAGATTGTTTATATTTCCTGGTTATTAAGTTATTTTGACTATTATTGCAAATTGTTGTTCTTTATTTTGATTATTATTGAGCACTATTTGCCAATGATGTTGCTGTTATTTTATTCCCCTGATCTTTGGTAACATAGACAAAATTAAAGCAGGTTGGACTTTTACATGTTGAGGGTTTGGTCCTCTCCTGTTCTCCTTGCAAGCTCAACATTCATTGATGTCTTGTTCATTTCCAGTAAGGAGGAAGCCTGAATGCAGATTTGAGAAGGAAATTCAAAGTGTTTGAGGAGTGTGTTAGGAGTTACAAGATTGGATAGATTGAGAAATGAAATTGTGAGAGACAGAACTGGAGTAGTAGTGGAACTTTGCAAGAGTGTGAATATGAGAGTACTCGGTTGGTTTGGACACATGGAGAGGATGGATGAGGAGGGACTGTTGAAGAGGATCTACAGAGCAGAAGTAAATGGAAGGAGACCAAGAGGAAGGCCGCGATTGACGAGGATGGATGGTGTTATGAGCGCACTGGAGGAAAGAGGTCTAAATGTAGTGGAAGCTAGAGCCCTCTTTGGTGATAGGAATGAGTGTAGAGGTCTTTTGAAAGGATAGTGGGATGTTTGGATGTGTTCTAAGAGATGGGCAGGGCACCTGTATGATGCGGCAGTTTAATAATCTCAAGAATCTATTTCTCATTGTGCGTAATCACCCACTTTTTGGTTTTCCAGTCAAAGCTGGGCCACGTGACCTTGTTCCTGTGCACCCTTCATACCTACCTGTATGGCTGGGACAAATTTCTGCGGACCTCCACGTACAAGTGGTACACGCCTCCGGGCTACATGCTGAGTCTGGTTTTGCCCTCCGTGGTGCTCTGCCTGAAACTTTTGATCCTCCTGCCGTGCGTGGACCGGACCGTGACCCGAATCCGACGGGGATGGGAGAGGACGGGAACCGACGAGGAGAAAACGCTTCTGATGTAAGGACAGTCTGCCTGAAAACTGATTTTGTCAACTTGCAGTCAATATTAGTGGTGAGGATTCATTCCGTGCAACATTTTTTAGAAGAAACACTCAGACAACGTCGTTAAGTAAGTGAACTTCAGTGAAAGAATAATTGTATATTCATGTCACTCACATAAAAAGGCCTTGTTTTAAATAGTATCTTTTATGCCATTTTTTGCCATTTTTATTTGCTTCACCTGTGTGCAGCAAAAGTTCTGCATGGATAGAAAATAATGTGAAAACGCTGTGAACATTTTTTGCATTCAAGTTTTTGTTAAATGAGCAGAAACTTAAGATGGCCGCCACACATCAGAGTAATCCCATGAATATTTCTTGTCGATTAGATATATGGACACAAAGTGTATTTAGAAGGAGTTATATTGAAATGATAAAATACTCCAGTTATGAAGAGGTACCTTAGTTTTTTGGGGGGCAATTTTCCAAATTTGAGCATGTTTACATGTCCTTTTAATTCACTTGAGTACTATTTGTGTGCTGTTTTTTGAAAAGAGATGATTTTTGCAATAGGTAAGCAGTTGTATAGATACATACGTTTTAGTTTAGTTTTTCAAACTGTGTATCGTTGTGAATTATATTTAGCCAGCCAAACCTCTTCGACAGATATTACGTACTAAGACCTTTTCCTACTGATTCCGATAATACATGACTTGCTGCTTCTGTTGACAGACAAAACAACCAAATCATAATGTACAAAGAACAACCTCACCCCACAGCAGAACATTAGACTTATATTCATTTTTTGTAATTATTATATTCTTAGATTACTTCAGGGTAAATTATATAATCAATATTGTCTATTTTGGAGACTTTATACATTCACAATGATATTTTCAGATGTACACAAAAAAATACATTTTTTAAATTAAAACCATATGTCATACGTCCTTGTAAGGATGATTCTTTTTCATTTTACGAAATAAAAGTTTAAAACCCAGTGCTCTTAAAATGTATTTTCTTCCTTCCACTCACACAGGTTTCTGAATCATCAAACCAATTTTAATATCACACAGAGACAACCCAAGGGAATACAAAATGCAGTTTTGAAATGTTAAATCCATTTATTGAGGCGCAAAAAAATCAAAACCTATCCGGCCCTATTTGCAAAAGTAATTACCTCCTGAACCTAATAGCGAGTTGGGCCACCTTTGGCAGCGATAACAGAAATGAAATGTTGGTAATGAGTCTATCACAATGTTGTGGAGACATTTTGGCCCATTCTTCTTTGCAAGATTATTTCAAACCATACATTTTGGAGGGTTTTCTAACATGAACTACTCGTTTAAGGACACACCACTGCATCTTAATTTTGATATAAATACGGACTTTGACTTGTCCACTCCAGATCCTTTAGTTTGGGGTTTTTGAGCCATTCAGAGGATGCCCTGTTGGTGTGTTTCGGATGGTTGTCCTGCTGCATGATCGAAGAGTGCTTCAATTTGAGGGTACGAACTGATGGCCGGTTGTTCTCCTTCAGGCTCTTCTGGTAAACACCAGAATTTATTATTCCATCAACCACAGCAAGTTTTTGTGGTCAGTGTTCATGACTCCACAATAAGAAAAACACAGAAAAAAAATGTCATCAATAGGGGAGTTCCTAAGCGGAAACCGCTGCTGTCACAAAACAAGACAAAGAGTTGTTTCACATTTTCCAGAAAGCGTAACGATTATCCTCATGACTTTTGGGGAAACATTCTGTGAATTGTTGAGTCAAAAAATTTACTTTTGGCAAGGTGTGCAGCCCGTTATATCTGTTGCACACCATTTGACAAAAAGTGATGTCAACAGTAAAGCATGGTGGTGAGAGTGGGATGGTCCGGGGCTGCTGTGCTGCCTGAGGACCAGGACAACCAGGGTGAATGGAATAATACATTCTGGTGTTTCCCAAAAGATAACGAAGAAGGACGTCCGGCCATGGCTTTAACCTAGAGATAACTATGCAAAAATCAGAAATCAGAAGATGGTCAACTTTTTTACGCCCCTGTATAGTAAACAAGGTAACAATGGTACTTGGTATCAGTAGCAAACAGTTTCCTCTTTGAATCTTTTTCTTAGATTATCAAAATATATAAGAAATGTTATGTATCTTTTTATAGTGAAAAAATATACATAGTTTTAGGACCAGAACAGAACCAGGACCCAATTGTGTTACGTTTCACACACGTTTTATTAAAGGAAAGAAGAAGGGGGTGGGGTCACGATCCGGTGTTCGCTAGGCGCGAGAAGCAAGTCGCTCTCATACTCGGTTTGTGATCTGAACACGGAAGTGGATCTTCCGTAGCGAGCGATGGCAGTGTCAAGGGCGGAAAAACAGGTCGATAGCCGGGACAGGACGGGTCGTAAGCCGGGATGGGAGAGCAGACGCGGTCGGGATCAAAAACGGGTCGTAAGTCGGGACGAGAGAGCAGACGTGTTCAGGATCATAACGGGCCATAGCCAGAAACAGACAAAAACGTGATAGGTGAGTGTCAGGGTCGAAAAAGTCTTGCCCAGTATACACTGAGGTTCAGACTGACAAAAGGGGACAGACAGGACTGGCTACAACAACTGATTGGGAGCCGATCAGAACCCATGGTAGTTGGCGCGAAAGGAGCGAGCATAAGTGCTTCACATCTTCGCAGTTTTGTCAGTATTGAATACTGGAGCATGGCTCCAATAGACCATGAATGTGTTTTTTTCTTTGACACTATCAGTCAGATAAAACCCTAAATAAATGCAGCCCTAACAGTTTTTCATGTCTATATTTTCACATATTTTGAAACATCTGTTGAGCTATTTGATTGTATTCAAACCCGTGCTCTCCAAATACACACTTTGTTGTTGTGGTGAACCACCAACCTAGTCACATCCAATTAAAATATATTTTGCTGATAAAACTGCATTGAGGTGTCAGTCTTTCTAAAGGTATCCCGTCTGTGAACTCGCAGAAACTCCCACATGAGTCGTGCGATCCGTCTCCAGAGTTCATCTGGAGTCTCCAGGAAATGTTTGCTCTGAGCTGACAACTTTTTCTCTGCGCTCATTTTCTCGACTTTTACAACATCTCGTCCTATCGAGGAACGAGTCAATTGCTGCATCAGAGGAGGACCACAGGAAATATTCGATTACTTGTGAGAGTACAACCGGAACTGGTTAGAAGAAATCAAGGAGATGGAAGCAGAGGAGCAGTGGAAGTGATGGAGTAGAAAATCAAATGTACAGCAGGCACATGCATTTAGTTCATACATGCATAAATGAAGAAGTTATGCAAACACGATCAGTAAAACTGATGGAGCGAAAGCTAAATAGTGAACTATAACAGAGCAAAGCAACAGAAGAGTTGATGACCACAGAACACAATGTGTTCAAATTTAATATTAGGCTTTGCTTTTTTTCAGGAAAAAAGAATGTATTCATTTTAATAGTTTTTTAGAAGTGATTTGATTAAAAGATTTTGAAATATTGAATAATATGTTACTTTCTATCGATCTATGTACTGAAGCCATATCCCCTTAGTGGGAGGTTGCTAGAGTCAAGAACACACTCACATTCACAAAACATTCATTCCACTTTGCTCAACCCAACCTGATACCGAACATCAAGCCCACAGCACAACAAGGGGTGAGTTGCTGTGCCATGCAATATTAGCGATAGGGTACACTGGTTTACCCCCTTTGCATCATCTGAGTCAATAGCAATCATTCATAACTATCCTTTGCCATTCACATCCATCCCTAGTACGCACTCCAACGAATTAACAGACCTTACTTCCAGAGCACCTTTTAACCCATCCATCCAACCATATTTGGGCCTTCCTCTCATTCTATTTCCCACCACTTCTGCACTACAAACTCTTTTAGTCGAATGGCCTACATCTATTATTTTTATTTGTCCAAACCATCTCAGAGCTTTTTCATCAACCTCTCAGCAAACTCTCACCACACCAGTTCTTCTCCTTACTTTTTCATTCCTTAGCCTATCCAGTTGTGTCGCTTCACAAATACTTCGCAAACACCCATTTTTGAATACATTTGACATATTACGTTCATTTACTCTCAAACCCAACGCCTTTGAGCCATTCATCACTGTTGGTACCACCACACCTTGAAAAAATCCTTTGCATAAATTCACAGATCTCCTCCTCTTGTCCTTCTATCAAAACCCTGCCATTCTGATCTTTCACACTCTCCTCCAAACCTGTCTCCCCCTTCCCTATCCTATTCACTTCCTTCCAAAACATCCCTTTATTCTCTTCAAAATTCTCAGTCAAATTCGTCCCCCATCTATCATCTCTTACCACTCACTTTACACAATTTATTTTAATTTTATACATATCATATACTCCCTGATTATCACTTTACATCAATTCCTCAAATCCCTTTTCTTTTTCACAACTGCTGCTCTCAAATTTTCATTCCACCCCCTTACACATCCACCAAGCTTGTGCATTCCACATATCTCATCTGCGCTGGGCTTCAAGTATGTCTTCAGACATTTCCACTTTCCCTCCACTCCCTTTACAGATCGCTCCCTCACCATCTCAAAACACTCCCGCACTCTCCCATCAAATTCATCCTGCTTCCCTCGTTTGTCCAACTCACTGATCCTCACTTCCTCTCACATGGACTTCCTTTTCACAACCCCGCCACTTACCACACACTCTCAATTTTGCCTCCTCTAGAAAATTGTCAGATATTTTACCAGCTTCACCTCGCAGTACAAAATCATACAACAATCTCTCGTTTACATTCCTACTGATCAACATCCATCAATGGTCTCTTAACAGTCAGCCACTGTAATCCATGTGTATTTATTGACATTCTTCTTCCTAAACATGCGATTTCCTACCATTAACCCCCGCTTCAGGGGACATTTAAATCAGTCTTTTGCCACTGTCATTCACTCCTGGGACACCAAACCTTCCTATCAACCCTTCCATCCTTATATCATCAACTCTGGCATCCAACCACATGACAATTGACTCTAATCTGTGCAAAACACATTGACAAATAACTGCAGAATTCAGTCCTCTCTTCTTCTCATCTCTCAGCACCTGGACCATATACAGCAGTTTTTATTATCCAGAAAAGGAAATGAAGCTTTGATTTCACTTCCACATTGGTCGTGGTCCTTTCTTTGGTGGTTTAGCTCGGTTTCTTATCATTGACTATTTAGCTATCTACTCTTGTCATATCCCTTAAGAGGGGTGACCAAATGCAAGACACCCAAACAAGTTAAGCACCTCGACACCCAAGTTGGTTATGCTTTCGTCCCTCCAGTTGAAACGGGACGCGAGAAATCGGCCATGTCACTCAGGTCAGGGTGACACAACACACTCTTCTGTTCAACAGCAGGGCCCGACAGCTTCCGCTGGTTTACCCCTCCCGCATCATACAGTCGCACTGCCCATCCCTTAGAACACGTCTAAACTTCCCACTATCCTTTTACAACACCTCTCCACTCATTCCTATCACCAACAAGATATCTAGCTTCCACTATATTTAGACCTCCTTCCTGCAGTGCACTCATAACACTATCCATCCACGTCAATCGCTGTCTTCCTCTTGGTCTCCTTCCATTTACTTCTGCTCTGTAGATCCTCTTCAACATTTTCCCCTCATCCATTCTCTCCATGTGTCCAAACCAACCGAGTACTCTCCACTACTACTCAAGTTCTGTCTCTCACAATTTCATTTTTCTATCCATCCAATCTTGTCACTCCTAACATACTCCTCAAACACTTCATCTCAAAAACATTTAATTTCCAATCAATGACACTACAACCATTTTCACAGTAAACGATTAAAGTTATTCTACTCTCTGCCGTTTATAAAACCATCATAACTCTCACACAATCATCATATGAATTCTTAATTAAAGAACACGATGTGCATCATTACCCACAATGCAGCTGTGTATTTTGATTTTCCTAGCAGGCCATTGCTGATCACGTTGCACATATCCGAGTTGTCGAGGTGTGTGAAATTTCAACACCAGTGGAAATTATAATATGTAAGCCGGCTTGTTTCACAGTTTCTCGCAGCATTATTAGATTCGTTGCTTCCCAGGGCAATATTTGGAATCTTGTTTAAGTCTCGGAACGCACGCGCACAGAGATATCATCTGATAGAGATGCAAAATCAACATCGGGAGGATAAAACAAGAGTGAGGGAGGGAATGTGAGAGATTAAAGATCGTGCAAGGAGATAATGTTATTAGATGGCGGATAACAAAGTTTTTTTTTGCGTAAACGTTCCGCTCGGGGCCAATGAGAATCCGTCACAGCTGCTCCCTTCTCTGAGTTTGCTGCCTCCGTTCGCGTGTTATCCGATTAAAAATCGGTTTCTTGTCGCTCTTCACCTGCCCACCAACTGTCACTGTTGAGCTCTCTCGAACAACACTTCTGTTTGCCTGCTGATCTGACCAAGGTTGGGAGGGATACTTCAAAAATCCGACACAATAACAAGTTACCTGTTAAAAACTGTTATCAGTAACATAATCTGAATACTATTATATGGCAGTAATCTAACTTGATTACTTTCAGTTACTTTTGGATTACTCCAATACCAAGATCAGGTAGAAGCTTGTAGTCCTAAAAAAGTGCTCTAATTTTAACCATTGAAGGATATTATACATTTCAGTATAAAGGATTTTATATGATTAAATAGAAGTTACATTTATTGAGTGCAATGAAGATTTTCACCGAGTAGGCTCAAGTTCAATGACATGTCACACTGATCCGAATGCAGAATATTTTGTCTAGTTCTGTTGAAAACAGGACTCTGACGGAGGACGGCAGGCATTGTTTTGATAAACGCTCTGCTGTTATGAATTTTTCAAACATCGGGACGCTCTTCTCTGAGATGGTGGAGCCAATGTGGGGGATTTCCTGGCACGCCAAAAACGTGGGCCGAGAGAAGAAAGCAGGAAAACGAGAGAGAGGAGGCTTGACAAAGAGTCGAGCGACACTAATTCGGCTAATTCGCCATATTCCATGGAGTTCACTTAGTTAATATGTTTAAGAAATTAAATATGCCCCCGTGTGAAAATGCCGGTCTCTTGTCCATCTTTTCCATCAAGAAACGAGCGCGCATTGTTAGGTGAATGTAGGTTGTGTTTGGTTGATGGAGTCAGATAACTAATTTGAACAATTTGGTAAACGGTACATTTTAATATTTAATTCCTAACACTATGAAGTATAGTTTATTAAGCAAAAATAAAACTAGTTTACAATGTAACTCATTACTTTTCTCAGTAACGCGCCGCACACTCTTCATAGGCAAGGTTGGAACGTTTGTTTTAAAATTGTAATCCGAAAGACTTACTTGTTACCTATTGAGACATTGATCAATAACGCAATACGAGAACTATGATATTGCAGCAACTTAACTTGATTACTTTCAATTACTTTTGGATTACTCCATACCAACTTTGCTAATGAAAGACAAAAAAAAATCAAATAAGAATAATATTACTTTAAGATAAATGAGAAGTGCAACCTTGAAAAAGAACTGGAGGAAAACCAAGGTCAGATGGTTGCTTGTCCTACAAGTCAAGTCAAGTCAAATTTATTTATATAGCCCTTAATAACAAAAATGTCTCAAAGGACTGCACAGGATTACAGTTACAAAATTACACAATTACCTGATCTTAAACTAGCAAACCAGCATGCGGGCAAGGAAAAACTCAAAAACCTCAGTGTGAGGAGAAAAGAGAAACCTTGAGAAAGGACCTCACATGTGGTAATCCCCCTTCCAGGATTGAACAGGGTGAATTACAATTAGCATTACTGTACACAGAATAGTAAACACTAGGTAAGATGTTGAAAATGTCCGGAAAGAGCATGACATCAACGACGACGCCAGCTGGTAAATGCAGGGGTTGACATGCTGCAGGTCAGACCCCGGTCCGCTGACCCATCCCAAATCATCCTTCTCCTTCGTATCAGCCAGGCAGGCCTCAGAAAAAGACAGGACAAAACAGAATACGAGGTGGGCATCAATCATATGCTTTGGAATAGAAGTGTGTCTTAAGCCTCAATTTAAAAACTTCCGTTGAGGTTGCAGATCTTATCTCCAGAGGCAGGGCATTCCACAACACCGGGGCCCGGATGGAGAACGCTCTCGAGCCCGCAGACTTCTTGGCTCTCGGAGTCACAAGCAGACCAGCATTTTCCGAGCGCAGACTCCGTGAGGGAACATAGGGGGAAATCAAATCGGAGAGATAAGAGGGTGCAAGCCCATGCAAACATTTATATGTTAATAAGAGAACCTTAAAGTCACATCTTAAGTGGACTGGGAGCCAGTGCAAGTTGGCCAATACAGGTGTAATATGCTCAAACTTTTTAGTCTTAGTCAAAAGTCTAGCTGCCGCATTCTGAACCAGCTGCAAACTTTTAATGCTAGACATCGGGAGACCAGAAAGCAATACATTACAGTAATCAAGCCGAGAAGTAATAAACGCATGAATTAAAATCTCTGCATCTGATTGGGACAGCATTGAACGAATCTTCGCAATATTACGGAGGTGGTAGAAAGCTATTCTAGTAATATTTTTCACATGTAACTGAAACGACAGATTAGGATCAAATATAACACCTAGATTTTTGACCGAGTCACTATGGGTGATATTACATTTGTCTAGGTTCAGGGTAATGTTTGAAAACAAATGACGACAGTGAGCTGGACCAATAATCAACTTTTCAGTTTTTTCTGGGTTAAGGCGTAAAAAATTATTTGACATCCATCTTTGAATCTCAGTAAGGCAATCCTCCAGATTTCTAAAACTTAAATGTCCAGTTTTTTCCAGTGGCACATACAGTTGAGTGTCATCTGCATAGCAATGGAAACTAATATTATACTTGCGGATAATGTCACCAAGCGGGATCATATAAATACTAAAAAGAAGGGGGCCAAGTACAGAGCCTTGAGGAACACCACAAGGGACATTAGATTGTTTAGAGGTCATATTGCCATAGTTAACACATTGCATCCTGTCTGACAGGTAGGACCTAAACCACGAGAGTACAGTTCCTGAGATACCAATGCGTTCTAGACGAATCAATAATATGTTGTGGTCGACCGTATCAAAAGCAGCGCTGAGATCCAGCAGCAGTAACATTGATGAGGCACCAGAATCTATTGTTAAAAGGAGATCATTGGTTACTTTTGCAAGGGCTGTCTCAGTAGAATGATTTGCTCTAAATGCTGACTGGACAGTTTCAAAAAGGTTATTTTCTGACATGAAGTCATTTAGCTGCTGTGCAACGACCTTTTCAAGTAATTTCGCAAGAAATGGCAGATTTGACACTGGCCTATAATTACCTAGGCTTTCTGGGTCAAGGTTAGGTCGCTTAAGCGTGGGTTTAATGACGGCAGACTTGAAGGCTACAGGAACAATACCCGAGGATAGCGATATATTAATAATATTTAAAACTGATGGTCCTAAGATCTCAAACAGATCCTTCACCAGTGAAGCTGGAAACGGATCAAGCAGGCACGTAGTTTGTTTGGCCCTACTGACCATCTGTGTTAGATTATCAAGGGACAATTCATTGAAACTGGAGAATGTTTCTAAACAACCGCTGACACAGTCCATACCTAGCACCTCCACATCTTTGATATAGGAGGAGGAAACAGAGCGTTCTTTTAAAATTTCATTCCTGATTAGTTGAATCTTTTTATTAAAAAATTCCATAATGTCATTAGCAGAATGAGTGCAACCATTTGGGTTAAGTTGTTGTCTGGTAAGTTTCGCCACTGTGTCAAATAAAAATTTTGGATTATTCTTATGTTCAACAATAATCTTAGAGAAATACGAAGCTTTAGCTGAGGCAAGAGCTACTTTATATTTCAGCAAACTGTCACACCAGGCCAGTCGAAGAACCTCCAGCTTAGTAGTGCGCCATTTTCGTTCAATTTTTCTGCAACTTTGTTTGAGTAACCTAGTTTTTTCAGTAAACCAAGGTGTATTCTTCTTGGGTCGGAATTTATACTTTAGGGGCGCCACAGAATCAAGAACATTTACCAAAGCAGTATTGAAGTTGTTTGTAAGTGAGTCAACAGACCCAGTGTACGAAGGGAAGGCTGCAGTTACCGTAGGTAATAATTCTTTTAAGGCTAACACCGTTTTAGGGCGGATATTGCGACTGCTAAAGCCTATATTTTCCTTATCACAGTAAACATTAAACAACACCTCACATTTAACAAAATAGTGATCAGAGATGGCATTAGGATACGGTAACACTGTAACATTTGAGGCTACTACGCCACGGGTCAGGACAAGATCTAGAGTGTTCCCATCTTTATGAGTTGGCACATCAACTATTTGATTGAAACCAAATGTATCCATCAGTGACTTAAATGCAATTGCAAGTGAATTTGATGGGGCGTTTATGTGAACATTAAAATCACCAATAATTACAACATTATCCGCATACGTAACTAAGTCTGTTAACAAATCAGAAAATTCTTCCCAAAAATTTGAGTATGGTCCAGGTGGGCGATACACAACAACTACATAAATTGGTGTTGACATTAAGGACCTCATAACAAGTGCTTCAAACGTTTTAAAACTAGTAGGGGTATTAGAAGTAAATTTCAACCTATTTTCCGATATAAGAGCAACACCTCCACCTTTTTTGCATGGTCGTGCCAAGTGCGCACTCACAAAGTTAGGGGGAGAAGCCTCATTTAACACTACAAACTCATTTGGTTTCAACCAGGTCTCACAAAGGCCAATAAGGTTAAGATTGTGTTCATTAATAAGGTCATTAACAAGTAAAGCTTTGGAGGCTAGTGATCTAATATTAAGAAGGCCAAGCTTCAGCACTGTGGACTGAGCTGAAACCTTTCGCGAGTTTTGCACCTTAGTGGTAACCACCACAGGATTCGACTGCCGGTCCCGGGTCTTGTGCCTTGCATGACGGCAGATGCGGCCCGAATTCCATACCACAGGAATATTGTTGACCAGTGGAGTAGCAGGATGACTATTGGTAGAAAATAATATTATTTCTTCTCCCTCCTCACCTAACAAGGGAGAAACAGAGGTAAGAGGCACAGAAGAAGATGCTATAGAATAGTATAAATCAGGGTGTATGGTGCAGTCAGTAGAACACTCTAAACTACAAAAACTATGTGAATTGCATGAATCTAGCATAGCGCTAGTTAGCTCTAGCGTTACAGACTCCACACCCATGGTAACAGGTTCACTAATCACCTGTGACCTGGCCTGCACTAGTGTATCCTGTCATGGAAGGCTTAAACAGTAATCTATATTTTTAGAAAGAGTGAGAGCACCTTCCCAGTTAGGGTGAAGGCCGTCTCTCCTCAGCAGGTCAGGTCGGCCCCAGAAAGCAGGCCAGTTATCCACAAACCTAAATCCCTTCTGATTGCAAAAACTTGCCAGCCATCGGTTTAGCGAGACTAGTCTGCTAAACCTCTCATCATTGCCTCTCGCAGGCAAGGGGCCAGAGACAATTACTCGATGCCGACTCATCTTTCTGGTGAGATTACAGGTCCTAGCAATATTTTTCTTTGTAATCTCAGATTGTCTCATTCTAGTATCATTGGAGCCGACGTGAATGACTATATCGGTGTAGCTAGCCCTGTCCTGGTGTCTAGGTTTGCTCGTCAGCTCCCTCAAATTAGCCTCAATGTCGGGTGCTCTGGCCCCAGAAATACACATAACCGTGGCTGGGGTGCTAAGCTTTATGTTACGGGTGATGGAGTCACCTATAACTAGGGTGCGGGAGCCAGTAGACCGGGGTGGAGTGGGACTAGCTAGGGGGCTGAACTTGTTATGCGTCTGAATTGGCTCACCGCGATTAGCATGCCGTTTAGGGCTAATGCTAACCGGACTAGCAGGTTCGCTACAACCCACGCTAGCAGTGGTGTCCGAGGCACCTAACATTTTCCGTTTAAACTGCTCTAGCTCACGGACACGTCCCTCTAGAAGGGCAACCTGCCTACGGACACGGGAGCAACCTTTACAGCAACCCATACTTACTTGTAAGCGTCGGATGCCAAGAGCGTCCTAGCAGCCGTGGGAGGGGATATCCTTCAACAACGATCGGCAGCAGCTTCCGACTGTAAAAACAATTGTGCGCGGCACTTACCTTGCGCCAATCGTCCGAGATACTTACCCGAAACTTTTCAAGATAAAAAGTCTCAATCCAGAATTCTGCTAAAGTAGGAATCTCAAAACAATCTCGTAGACGCGACGACGTGAGCAACACAAAATTCCCGCCACTCGATAACCCGGAACCGGAAGTGTTACCTGCTATAAGTGCTTTAATTTTAACCATGAAGTACAGTTTATTAAGCCAAAATCAAACCATTTTACATGGTGTGTTTCTCGTTCTTCATGATACTCTCTGCGCTTCAAACAGACCTCATAGACTATCACAGTGCAGGTGCATTTATACAGAGACTTGATTACACACAGGTGGATTCCATTTATCGTTAGTCATTTAGATCAACATTGAATCATTTAGAGATCCTCACTGAACTTCTGAACAGAGTTTGTTGCACTTAAAATAAAGGGGCTGAATAATTTTGCACACCCACTTTTTTGATTTTTATCTGTTAAAACAAGTTTAAAATATCCAATAAAGTGTATTCCACTTCATGATTATGTCCCACTCCTATTTGGTACAGACGGGTGTATAAGGTTGGATGCGTAGGAGGCGGGGCGAGCGTGTTTATGTGTGCGGAGGAGCAAGAGGATGCGCACGGATAACCAGAGGTTGGAAACACTGCTTGTTTTGGTGATTGCTCGTTCGGCGTGGTTGCGGCCGACAGGAATCATTAAACGTGCAATAAAAAAAAAAAAAGTTTATTCTTTTCAAAACTCGTCCCGACTTTTTGAGCACCACATACATTTTTAGATTATTATGTCAGGAAAAAGGACGGAAAACCTTGTTTAATTATTCTGAAGGGTGGCTACACACACTTTAGGTGAATTATTTTTACTGTTTTGATAGTTCAATATACCTATACACATAGTCTTGGATTTATGGACTTTTCTTTTACTAATCATCTACTGAAGAAGCGTGAATAGAACACAAAACGAGAAAATAAAACAAAAGAAAAATAAAGGTTGAGAACTTAAACTGGCACCATTTGGATAGACAACAACGTTGGCTTGATTATTACGTTACTGTATCTTGATAGAGGTCCCCCTTTTACGTCACACCAATACCAATACCTAGCAACAATGAGATGTTCTGTGAAGCTCTGCATCGATGAAGATGAAGGCCCAGTCTTTATGTCCTCGGTCCTAGAGCTATAAGAAATCCTGGTAGGCTCGAGAGCCGGTTGGGACCAAGACCACAGGAGTGTTGAATGAAAGGATGACTGCTGGTGAATTGAGGCTCTCTGGCTGCCCGTTGAGCTGAGACTTGGTCAGGACCGGCCAGAGCGGCCTTGGTCTAGTTATTCCTGTTAGGAGATGCCATCTTCCTTCTTGCTAGCCAAAATTCAGACTGCCCTTGTGAGGTGAGACATGTACCAGCTCTCGGTTCAGGTCTCTTGGGAGGGGCAGACCCCCGGTGGTGGAGTGGTCATGGCAACCTTTGACGATAGCGTCCCCTCCCCAACCTCACATTTTACCAGTATCAGTCGGATAACATACTTTATCTTTGTGATTCACTTCAAGCAAAGTATTTTCCTCACATGTTTTGATATTGTTTGATCATTTTCTGACATTGCAAACCAAGTTTCTGACCAAATGTTGAATACTCTACATATCCTAATTACATAACGCCGTTACACGTATTCCGTTACCCCCCGTGCCTGGATCTGACTTATCTATTCTTATCTTTTTTTCTTCGTTTTCTTTTATCCCCCACTCATGTAGTCATTCCCTGAAAGTGACGTCGCGCTAAAAGTGAACTCCGGCATGACGATGAGTTGATGTAGCATTGTTGAATGTAGCAGAAGTCCAAAATTCACGTATTATAATACGGAAAGTCAGAATCAAGCGTTTTTTTTTAAACTGCATATGACTCAGTTTGAGAACACGGGTCTTAATTCACTTAGGAGCCTCCAGAGCTAGGGTCCAAATGAGGTCAGGCCGAATTGGGTTTTCCGCAAAAAAAAAAAAAAAACCTCTGAAAAAAGTTTCCTAGTTTCCCAAATCTATCTGATAAGCTTGTTACTATCGGAGGAGTGAAAAGGGAATTTCATGGGACAGCAATTTCTTATTTGGACTCACTGTTGTTCATTATCGCTCTCGGCCAATCATGCTATTCTTTGATACCCACACCCTTCAGGGCTGATCTGTTTTAGTCACCTCGCAGATTTTATAAAAAGAGGAGGTCCGGGGAGAGGCTTAGGGACAAATTTTCTTTTCCGAGAGCCCTTCTTCCGGTCCTCCTTCAGTTCAAAATTCATCGATCTCTTCTAGCCTTATTTTGAGCGTTTACTAAAGTTTGAATTTGGATTTTTGTACTTCGACGGGGGTCTGTTACGCTTGAGACTTCCAGTCACATTGGTTGACGTCCCTGGACTTCGTCACTAAATGGAGGGATTGAGGCTCTGTTTGTGTAAAGACTTAGCTCGTGAAAATGTGTGATGCGAAGAAAATTGTTTTGCTTAGGACAAGGTTGGGCCAAACAAAACACTACGTACTCCTCATTGTCTAATCAAAAGGGATGATGTAGTTATTTACATTGTAAATATTACAATTTTACACAAAACACTAACACAAAAAATGTAGATAAAATAATTGAGTATAAAATATATGATTATCACAGTGATTGCAAATTACAATTAAAAAACAAAAACAAGAAATGTGTAGTTAAATACATAAAGTACATGTACGTGCTACTACTGGGGGATAAACCTGATAATAAAAATTCTTTTTGGATCGCTTGCTTATGAAACATTCAATCCTAGAGCCTTGAATACCATCGAGTGTGAAATTAAAAGAGTAATTCAAACTTTTACTGGCCTCCCATTTCTATATATATTTGGAGATGATTTTAAAAAAATCACAACACTTGGACTTCCACACCATCACATAAAAAAACTAAAAGAAAATAATTAAAACAATTTAAGAAAAAAGGGGAAAGTTTCTGAGTAAAATGTTAAAGTCTGTTGGCAGCAAGAAATATAATTCATCATTAAAAAAGGACCGAAATTATAGGAGATATGATTCCGCTGCTCAGGGTGGTCGTTCATCAGGAGCTGCAGTACTGAATGTGGCAGCCAGAGGGCATTAGAGACCCCAAAAAAGCAGACCACACAAAACAAAATGTTTATTGATTTTGTGTTTATTTTTTGGAGGTGCCTTCACACTAAAACAAAGCCTAAGACACTCACAGAGGTTTAAAGTAAGTCTGTTTAAAATTTCATGAAAAATGGTTAAGGCGTTTCAGAGCCTATAAGTCACATACAAACACACACACACGGGCACCTACATACCCACACAGACAAATCAAGATTCATTAAGTAGTTTTTCCTAAAATTCAATGTTATTGTTCCTGTTTTATAACACGTTTATGCCAATTTAGGGTGGTAAGGCGGCTGGGTGCTTGGCGCGCAACTCCACGGTGCCGTGGTCCAGGGTTCTATTCCAGCCACCGGTCTCCCCGTGCAGAGTTTGCGTGTTTGTCTTACTTTTAGCAAAGCTGTTCGGGTTTCGTAATGGGTTTGCCGGGGTCAGAGAGTAACTTTAGGCTCGTCCCTGCAATTTTTTTTTTAGTTTGGCATGAAAATAGTGAAAGTAAGGAAAAGAGTTTCAAGGACGGTCCAAAGACCAACCCAAACCTTAAAAAAAGATTTAAAAAAAAAAAGTTTATTTGAGTGTATCTAAGAAATACACACAACCCGCAACCTGAGGAGCTTGACGCAGTCTGCAATGATAAAACAAGCCACAAGATGGCATCATCAAGTAAGAAAGTTTCAAACTCGGTATGGCACCTTTAATATTTATATTTTAAATTTCGTCCATTTTTTTCAATACCGCCACCTACAGGTTAGGAGTGGATAGCCTCACCATTCTGAAGACACATTGTTCATTTAGTTTAGATTTACTACGCAATCAGCAAAGATTTTCCTTTTTGTGGAAGATGGATACCACCTAATTATTTTGCTTTAATCACATTGCGTGTGCGCCGGGGTCAGATTTATGATTTTAGGAAAAGAAGATGGCATCCTAAGAAACACTGGACCGCAACTGCGCCGATTCGCTAAAACCACAAGACGCCATCGTGTTTTCATACTCGGTTTGCTGAAGCAGTTTCTCCTTGTAGCGCCGATTTCAACCGGTTGAAGTGCGTTTAATGAAAGCAGCCGAGGGAGCGCGTCACACTGCGGCGACCATTTTATTCTAATTTGGTGCGCGAGGTGCCCTTGAGAGAAACATTTGGGCAATTCCGCTTCGGGGTTGCTCCACTTGGAGGGTGAGGAATGGAAATGATTGTTTCTGTTTTTCAAAACAATGTGCGGCGTCCGGGGAACGAGAAGTCTATTTTTTGACACGTTTGCATACGAAATCGCTCAAAGTATCGAAAAAAACCCAGCTTCATATCCTCGACGGCTTTTCTAGTTAGACAAACTTAACTCGCATGAAGAAGAGTGGATTAACTTCATCACTGTTACCTTAAGTGAACCCGGAGGTGGAACCCTCATAGGCAGTGTCGGTGCTAATGCGTCACAAAGGAACACGTTCTTGGAACACCATTACTTTGCTCCGTAAGGAGTACTGTAACGGGTTATTAATAAAACTGAGTACTTCTTATGTCGTTACTACATGGAGCGTTACTGCGTGACTTATTAGATACAGTCAACGAATTGCAATGATCTCCAACTGCTGAATATTTTTGGAGAAGTCATATTGCTGCATACAACCCTTGATCCATTAAGGATAATAGCACTGCATGTGTAAATCTACTTGAAATGTACAACTAAATACAGTTATGTGGTGCCGTCTCAAGTAAAGCACAGAGTACAAGGACACTGAATTTCTCCTCATGCAGATATTCTCCCTACTGTATTGTTAGATTATGTCTTTCTGTGACCTTTTTTGCATGGCGTAGTCCTGTCTAAAACACTCTTGGTATAGAGCAGGGGTCGGGAACCGTTTGGAAACTAAGAGCCATAAAAATAAAACATATTTGATTTTTCTTGAGAGAGAGCCGTACCGTATATTTGGAAAAAAAATCATCAAAACTGGCAAACCCGCTTGCCAGATATAAGCCAATTCTTCAGTAAATTTTAGTATTTCTTCTCTGACTCTTCTTCAGTCAACAGAGATGTGCACCAGGGCTCTGTCCTTTGGCCCTTTCTCTTTCTAACTTACCTCCTACCCCTAGGCTACATCTTTCATAATTCGACATTTCTTTCCACCGCTTTGCGGCTGACCCAACTCTACCTTACCTGCAAACCGAACTCTACAAAATAAAAATCCTTCTGTACACCTATGAGGCCATCCTTAACCTTGCCCCTCTCTGCCTTTCAATCTCCTTCACATCCTGCACCCTCAGATCTTCCTTCTCCCTCCAATCACTGTAACAACTGCCTGTCTCATATCCGATAGTTCAGTCCCTCTGACCTCCGCCTCCGGAACTCATTACCAGCTGACCTCTGCAAGTCCGCCAAACTACCCATTTTCAAATTCAGATACAAAACCCACCTATTCCGACTTGCCTATCCATAATAGACTGCCTCACATGCCCCCCTCCCTCTTTTTTAACGGTAAATTGCTTGTTTGTTTTATTCTTGTTTTATTGTTGTTTCATATTCTGTGTACAATAACTTTGGGTGTCCTGAAAGGTGCTTTGAAATAAAATGTATTTCTATTAATTTTTTAACTAGAAAGATACTTTTGGAATGGCACGCTATTTACCACAACTACCTGTCTTTTCTTCTCTATTCAACTGACTTGAATACTGCCCAGAAAATTTCAAATTCTTTGACATCCAAAAACTTCTTTTAAAAGTAATTGAGTTACTTTCCCTGGTAACTAATTACTTTTACTATCGAGTAATTTAGTTACTAGTATTTCCGTCGTGCAGTGGTTAGCACATTCGCCTGACATGCAAAAAGTCCCCAGTTGAAGACCCGGTGTAAACATTAGTTGGCCTGGAAAGGGGATGGGCGCCACCAGGCTGTACTTGCCCAAGACACACCACAGGAAACGGTGTCCCTATGTCCCCAGTGGTTAAGGGCACCGCCCACCAATTAAATTACTAACTCAGTTCCTTTTTTGGAAATAGTCTATGTTTTTTTAGAAATGCAAATCAAACTTAAATTTTTTTCATTTAATTAAATTACATTTGATTTATAAAACATTTAAACGAGAAACACAAACAAATAAACAATCAGATTTTGTATTTATATTTTTTAATATATTTTTTCATGTTAAAAAATATAGAAGATAAATAAATAACATATTTGAATGAAAAAAAAATTGGGTGATCTTAATATTTTGATATTAGTCATATTTTATACTTGCATTTTCCAAAATATGTATAATCTTTTTTTTTATAAAAAAAAAATATATTTAATCTGATAAAAATGTCTCATCTCTCATCTCATTAGCTACACCTCTTATCCTCAGTAGGGTCGCGGGGGTGCTGGAGCCCATCCCAGCAATCATCGGGCAGTGGGCAGGGGACACCCTGAACTGGTAGCCTGCCAATCGCAGGGCACACGGGGACAGACAACTCACTCGCTCATTCACACCTAGGGACAATTTGGACCAGTCAATTCACCTGAAATGTATGTTTTCGGAATGTGGGGAGAAACCGGAGAGCCCGGAAGAAACCCACGCAAGCACGGGGAGAACATACAAACTCCGCACAGGAAGTCTGGAGCTGGATTTGAACCCACGCAGGAGGTTTCCAAGACGTGAACTGTGCCGCACACGTGCTAACCACCGATAAAAATGTATTTAAACAAATAAACAAATAACTATACGAATCAGATATATGTTTTTTTGAATATTTAATTAAAAAAAATCAAACAAATGAAAAATATAATAAAGATGATGGTGTAATAATAGTCTGTGGTTTGCAATAATCTGCCGTCTGTGCAGCCCTTTGAGACTCCTTGTGATTAAAGCCTATACAAATAAACATGACTTGACATGACTTGGTGTCAGCAATCTGGAAGACCACTGAGGTACATTTTAAATGAAGTGACTAGTAACTGTAACTAGTTACTGTCATTCCTTGATGCCCCCAACATTGGTCACAGGGTGGTAGCCTTGTCGTCTCCTGTCTCCACGTTTGGTGCCCTCTCCCAACCTTGGCGAATACGGGTTAGAGTTCGATCCACGCACGGCAGCAAGATCAATGCTTTGAGCACCAGAACTACCGAGGGCACTATCAGGCACAGCATGTAGCCTGGGGGGGTGTACCATTTGTAGGTGGAAGGCCGCAGGAATTTATTCCAGCCGTAGACGTAACCGTGCGCCGTGCAGATGAACAGAGTTAGGTGGCCCAGTTTGGACTGGAAAAAGACAACAAAAAATGGCATAAGATTATAACAGTCCAAACTAGGACATTTGAAGCCTGCTGACCATCGGTGTCCCAACAACATATACAGTGGTACCTTTTCATTCAATCTGAATTCGTATCCAAGATCGTGCTTCATTCACACCTTACAACATCTTTATTCATCATTAAAATGAGGACTTTCAAGGATGTTTTTAATTTGTCAACTCGTGAATATTTTACTGCTTAGTAGTTGCTAGTAAATTCGACATTACTGACGCCACCGTCTGGCTGAAATCATCGTTGCAGCTCTTTCCGTTGCATGTGCAAGTATCTAATATTTTGTTAATGCGCTCGAATAAACTTTCTTTTTCATTTTTGGGGGGAATTTGGGGTGGGATTTGGACTGTATTTGAAACAGTCCTTTTCTTACTTTCACCATTTTCACCCTGGAATTCAAGAAAATCACGCGCATGATATCCGCTTCAAACCCCCTGCCTCCTTCCCTTCTGTATAATGCGCTTCGTGGCCAGAACAGAGTTGAAAATAGTAAGATAAAAGCAGACGGGCGCAGTAAAAACAAATATAAATGCTTTTTAAACTAAGTCGGACATTGTTAACACATAACACAGAAAATATTTAATTTTAAACACTTCAAAGTACGCACTCCTCCTTTATTACTGAAAAACTACGGTAAGCTGAAAGTATTACGTTTCCGTTCTTTTCCATGTCCCGGCCTCTCGAGATGTAGCTGTAGGTAGCTCCCTTGCTAACTTGCTAATTAAATGTTAATGAAGGTGCCCAAATTATCATTTAAACCAAAGGAATATTTTTTCTACAGTCTTAGAAGTTACCACTGTTACTGAAACGGGAAAAATACACACAAACATTTGTACAAACAACTTATTAGGTAGAGCAAAAACGGCTCATCGGATGCGTTTTCATCGATGGATAAAACGAGTCTCCTGCTGAGTTCATGAATAGAAATTGTCACATTAAGTTTAACGGTGTGAGCGTTTTCTTCGGGTTTCTTTGTTTTTCCACAGCTGTTACGGAATAATTGTTTTTGGTGCCCTGGTGTCCTCTTGTTGTTATCTTAGTACACTTCCTCACACGACTAAATGGAGAATTTTACTTGTTAAAATGTTAAAATGTTAAATTTCTTATCATGCAAAATGTAAGGACACGGTGTTTGCGCACAATCTGTAGATATTTCTTTGGTATATTCTGATTGCTTTTCGAGATAATGTATTTTGTTTGTCATCCTTAAATAACAGGCCTGTTATCTGACTGACAACCACTATCGTTCAGAATATCACTAACCCACCACAATCGTAGGTTATTGTGCTAACATCAGAGCGCAAATACAGGAAAATAAGATTGAGGAGGGAAAAGCCTGATACTTTTCTCCATCCCCCTTCTAAAAAGCAAGCCTTGCAGACCCATCCGATCAGTCTGCCTTCATTGCCCTATTGTTATGTAACGTAAATTCCGGACTATAAGCCGCTACTTTTTTTTCCCAAACTTTCAACCCTGCGGCTTATTCAGTGATGCGGCCAATTTATGTATTTTTTCTAACGGCCGCCAGCGGTGCTCGAGTACAAAAGGTAAGATTTAGACTGCAACTTCTTACTTTGTGTACAAATTAAATTAGCGTAGACATATCCTCATCATATAAATTGCAAAAAGAAAGGCTCATGAGGCAACTTCCAAGCTAAACGCAATCGAGCAGTCCGATACAGAAGGAAACAGAACTACCGCACGTAAACTTTACCTAGCAGGCGTGATGCTAGCGTATTTTGGAATAAGGGAGCGTGGGATGACGTCTATGTGATAAAGTCTCTTTCCCATACTGAAGGAATACGACTTTGATGACGTCAATTATAAGGAGGAAGATGAGGACGGTTTACCCTGCTTACTACAAGTACGGTAGGTTTTTTTAACAGAGCCGTTCACTGTGTTGCGAGCGTGTTGCTAGTAGCGTTTTGCTACCCTTTACAAGCACGGTTTGGGATGAAAGTTACAATATTATTATTAAAGCTTTGAAAACTCTCTCGGTGTGCCGTCTTTCTCTGTAAATATGTGTAACAATGTATAATATGTATTTGCAACTGTATTTTTTTGTAATGTATTTATTTTAGAAACTCATTCTGATATGTTTTGCACAAGCAAATGAGAAAGAATGGGGGGGGGCAAACGTGGGCTGACGGGAAGTGGAGTAAAGGTGAGACGTGTTTGTGGACGCGGCCGACAATAGTGGATATATATTTTTCCCACCCTTACCTTTGGAAATATACACTTGTTTCCTTGGATTACTTTAAACGGGCACCCGGACTCTGCAGGGCCTGCATTAAATCTTAAGTACCGGTATGATTTTCCATTCATATTGCCGGCTGTGTTTTTTGGGACTTTATCGGGTATGGGTTAATTTCGTTTTTGTATTGCGTTTTTTCAATGTGGGCGCATGCGGCTAACATACAGGTGCGGCTTGTGTATGTACAAGATCGGTTTTTCTCCCGAAATGTGGTGGGTGCTGCTTATAATCAGGTGCGCTCTATAGTCCGGAATTTACGGTATATTTGTCAGTCTTATGTTTTATTCTTTTTCAATTTACAGTAATGCCAGATGCTCCCCCCTGTATAGTTGGTGGAAGACACTTTTTCCAAAACAGTGCTTCTCAATTATTTTCTGTGACGCCCCCCTCGGAAGAAGAAATCCTCTCGTGCCAGGAAGACTGTCCCTTTATCTGAGTTAATTATTGAGGGTCTGCTCCACTTCATATCTACGCTTCATACTCAATGCTTATACTCCGGGCTACATGCACGGCGTGAAGGTTACATGTAAACAAAACACTGCCAATGAGAGCATCACTCCTCCATAGTGTACTGCAGTTGCAATTGCACTTGACGTTCCCTGACAGAGCCTTGCCCTAATATTTGAGAACCACTGCCCAAAGGAGACCAGTTAATTAGATCTAAAAATCAAAAATGCAAATGTTTCGAGTCCCCCGGCGCACAGAATATTTTTCAAAATATTCAAAACGTTGTTGGGAGACACACCACACAAACATTTTGTTTGGGAATACCTTTAAGCACAATTGAGAGTCACAAATCCGTTTGCGTCTCAGGCCTTCCCATGTTGACAAGCGATAATCTATGCAAATCGATCCCGGCCGTGTCGTCTCGTTCCCCCCTACTCAAAATGATCAATTATCTCGCCTGATATCTTTTCCCTTCGCTTCGTCGGCGAGCTCGACCTTTTCACACGCGGGTCACGGGAGAATCTGCACACGCGGGATTATACCTGCTATCATAATTCAGTTTTAATGAATAACTTAACATTTAAAATGCTGAGCTAAAAGCAAGCACTCATCCATTGCGAGCGTCGTTGTCCCGGAGTTACTTAACTAGTCACTTGGGAAGAAAATGCCCGTGACGCATTTCTTTTACAGCACTTTAATCTCTCTGATAAAAAAAACTTGGAAATAATTAGGCTTTATCATGAAAAAGCTCTAAAAGATTGTACTGATAGGAAGCACGGGGTGAGTACAATAGAGTTGAAGCATGCTTTAAAAAGTTTTTGCTTTCAGCAGACTCTGTACATATTGTTAGATTTTTAAAAGAGGTCACTGAGTACGTTGTCACCATAAGAGTTTTCCAGCGATATTAAATATATTATTTAATCATCACAGCATTACTTCAATAACATTACTAATTTATTCTGTCTATCTATCTATCTACATTGGTCATATCCGACGGCAAGACAAACACAAACAATAACAAAGAAAATAAAAGGGAAAAAATAGATAAAAAAACATTTTGGGACCATGGCCAACCCAAATGCCTAAACACCCAAACAAGTTAGGCACCTCGGCACCTAAGTTGGTCATTACTCATTTAGTTGTCATAAATGTACTTATGTTCATCCACACCTCTCCTGGACGTTAAATCCCACATCAGCACCGCTACTTCCTCCGGAAACTCAGGATAGCCAGAGCCCAGGTCTATATCATGCGCACCTCCTACAGAGGCACCATCGAGAGCATTCTGACCTTCGGCATCACCGTATGGCACGGAGTCTGCTTGAGCACACGGTGAAAGAGGCGGAAAAGAGCATCGGTGCCTCTCTCCGCTCCCTTCAGGACCTAAACACCTCTCACCTCACCAGCAAAGCTCTTTGCATTGCAAGAGACCCCACCCTCCCAGCTGGCAGATGCTTCAGTCTGCTGCCATTAGGCAGGAGACTGCAGAGCCTGCCGGCCAGGACCAGAGGACTTTGGGACAGCTATATCCACCAGGCTGACAGGATGCTGACCTCACTCCCTGCTCTGCCATCCTTCCTCACAGCCATTATCTCCCCGTTGCCCGCTCCACCTAGAGCCTGGGTCTCCCCTTTTCTAAATTTGTATCTTTTTAATTTTTATTTATTTCAACCAATGGACACACACACACTGCCTCCAGGAAACTACATCACTTTAACACTTTAGCACTTTAGGACCAAAATAAGCCAATCCTGCTCATTGCACAATCATGTACATTTGCACAACTCAGAACATTTTGTTTACAAGGTACCACTCTACACTTTATGACTAATGTGTGCAGAGTCTATTTTTGCGTCATACTGTTTCCATGTGTGTCTCAGTGTAATGTGTCCTAGTATAGTGTTTTTTTTTTTTTTTAAACACTGAGGGCTGAGAGTAATTCTCGGTTTATGCTGCAGAATTGACAATAAAGCTGACGCTGACTTGACTTTGACCGTCCCAGCAATGGTCTTCCTATGAGTCGGCCCTTGTCTTATCGTACAATCTTCAAAATACAGCTGTGACCAGTTTTAACAAAGGGCTCTCGAGTAAAATGTGAGTTATTTTTTGTTGTCTGTTGAAGTTTCATGTTCCATTTTGCAAATCCACACCCCTTTCCTATAAAAACTGTGGTCAACACATTTCGAGGCCTTTCTTGGGAGACGCGTCTCCATCGATTGGTCAGGAATAAATTCTGATATTGTCTTTATTTGAAATTTTATAATAACTGCATTGTTTCTCCCCAGCTCTATTTTTTTCAACAGAATATTTCAACACTTCCTATAAATTGGCATTACAATTTTTGGAAGCTGTGTTGTATTTGATAGGACTTTTCTAAAATTTACTAATAAACCATTTTAAGCTCCATCCATCCATCCATTATCTGCACCGCTGACGTCCAGCAGGGCCGGGAGCTTCTTAAATCCATCCCAGCTGTCCTCCCCAGTAGGCAGGGGAGACCCTGAACTGGTTGCCAGCCAGTCACAGGGCACACATAGACACACAACTCACTTGCTTATTCACACCTAGGGACAATTTGGACCAGCTAATTAACCTGAAATACATGTCTTTAGAAGTGCCCAGAGGAAACCCATGCAGACACGGGGAGAACATGCAAACTCAACACGGGGAGGCTGCAGTAGCTAGACTTGAACCCTGAACCTCCGCACCGTTGGGCTGCGCTAACTACCTAGTCGCCGTGCCGCCCACTTAAGCTACATATCGTTTTCAAATGACAAGGAAACATAATGTTTACAAAGGGGACGTTCTTTTTTTGAATCAAATGCAAAGTATAGTCCTACAATGTATTTTTTCCTACCTTGGGTTAATTGCAAGACTAGAGCTGACTATTGTGTGTTCTATAGCGGTCAAATCACTTTTATTTGTCATATTTCGATGAAATATTGTCATGATTACTGATGTGAAGCACCTCTGCCCGCTCATTTGGCGCCAACCGCTGCGGGTTCTGATTGGCTCCCTGTCACTATTCAAACCCTGTTCTGTCAGTCCCCTTTTGTCAGTCCGTCTGCGAACCTAGGCAAGCCTTTTTCGACCCTGACTCCCACCTGTTTTTGCTCCCGTCCGTCCTCCGTCTTCGACCGGTTTTTGATCCTGACCAAGTCTACTCTCCTTTCCTGGCTTACAACTCGCTTCCGACCCCAACCATGTTTTTGCTCTCTTATTGACCCGTTTGTTGGAGCAACTTGCTTCCGACCCCGACCATGTTTTTGCTCTCCTATTGACCCGTTTGTTGGAGCAACTTGCTTCCCGCGCCTAGCGAGCTCTGGATCGTGGGCGCAGACCTTTCTCTTTCTTTTAAAAAAACTTGTGAGAAACGTAAAGCAATTGTGTCCTGTTTCCGTTCTGGTCCTGACAAATATAATGACATCAACTACAGATGTCTGTGCCGAATTTCTGTGCCGAATTTCTGTGCCTAAGCTTTGTCACCTCTTCCACTATTTAGACCTGATTTTGTGGAGTCTAGTATCTAGAGTGCTCTTTTTGGTAAATGTGTCATGTGGACGGCAGTGGTACTTCCTGGAAGAGCTAGTAGATGAAGCTTTTTTGCAGCGAAAATAGGGCCAATTGTGTTCTTCTTTTATAAAGGAATAATAGGCTAAAGTTGCTGCTATTTCAGTTTTCATTAGTTGTTTGGCACTTCATTATATGTTGATGATGCACAAGCAGGCAGCGGCTGGCGCAATCATCCGTTCCTATTTTTGCAGTAGCATTAAACACGTGAACATCTCACGAGCAAAAACAACAAGAAGGTGCTCCATTTGTCTTTTTCCTGCAAATGAGAAAAAAAAAGAAAGAAAAGCGATGCGCGCACGGACCTGAATAAAGCTGAATTCCCTCCAGCTGAGCGAGCCTCCAACTGAGGGCAGCGATGTCAGCCCGAGCAGGACATAAAGAAAGAAGCCCAGGATGCCCAGGACGAAGAACGAGTCAGTTCCCCACGCTTCTGTGTCGTTAAAGTCGAATGGAGTGGTTTTGTTCTTCTTCATCTAAGGGCAGCAAGAGACGGAGAAGAGCTTTAACTCGTTTCTGCTAACTGACAGTGTTGGCCGCGTTACTGGAAAAAAGGAGTGACAGTTACTAGTTACTTCATTTGAAAAGTAATTGTGTTACCCTGCAGACTATTGATCAGGG
Organism: Urocampus carinirostris; assembly: GCF_059441175.1. NCBI lineage: Eukaryota > Metazoa > Chordata > Actinopteri > Syngnathiformes > Syngnathidae > Urocampus > Urocampus carinirostris. The sequence goes on from NC_142350.1 coordinate 56,617,689, forward strand.
TTGGGTAGGGTTACTTTAACTTGATTACTTTCAATTACTTTTGGATTACTACAATACCAAATATGCTAATAAAAGACAAAATAAACTAAATATGAATAAAATGATGACTCGCAACACGTGGTAAGCTTTCTCTCCTGGCTTTGATCTCTTTGATCTCCGGCAAAACTAACATAAAATGCGACAGAAACAAAATGAAAATAAATCCAAACAGCTTGCCAACATCATTTTTGCCTTTCCATGTATTCCGTTACTCCCCAAGCCTGCACAAAATGTACTCATTTTATTCATATTTAGTTTCTTTTGTCTTTTATTAGCATATTTGGTACTGGAGTAATCCAAAAGTAATTGAAAGTAATCAAGTTAAAGTAACCCTACCCAACCCTGCTATTGATACACACAGGTAGCATGTTACTCTTAAAGAAACCTTAGTTGCAAATGATCAAATTTTACCAGGGGTGTCAAACAGTAACCGGGACACAATCTGAATTAGAGCGCAAATGGCAAGGCGAGATTGGTCTAACAAAAAACATCCCAAAAATGAATAAAAAAAATATTTCTTTTTTCTGGTACTAAAATTGTTATGTAGCAATTTGAAATAATTAGGAAATGTATGACATGCAGGGGAAACGTGTGAGTTAACAGGTATGACTTTTGTCTTCAAACCACTTGAGTATTTCCTTCTCCATTCCAGCACTCTTTTAACGTAAATTCTGTGCTCATGTTTGTCCATTAATTATGCTTTTCCTGTATAAGCCACCCCCGTCCCATTCATTTCTGGTGCCACAAAAATGTTCTTCCATTATCCGGGGTCAGTTCGCAGTGGCAGCAGCCTCACCAGGGAGCCCCAGACCCCCCTACCCCCAGTCACTTCATCCAGCTCATCAGAGGGAGGCGTCCAGGAGGCATCCTTATCAGATGCCGGCGCCACCTCAAATAGCTCCTCTCAATGCGGAGGAGCAGTGGCTCTAGACCTTGTCCCTCCTGGATGACTGGGATTCTCACCGTAGCTTTAAGGGAGAGGACAACCACCCGGTGGAGGAAACTCATTTCAGCCGCTTGTAACTGGGATCGTATACTTTCGGTCATGATCCACAGTTCATGAACATAGGTGAGGGTTGGAACTGTTTAATTATTTAAATAGGTCACTGAGTATGTTGTCACCATAACATGAGTTTTCCAGCTATATGAAGTTTATTATTCAATAATCACAGTATTACTTCAACAATAACATTCCTATATAAGTAATATATGTTCATCCATATATTTGAGTAAAGTATTCACTTGCTGTATCCTTTCGTATCAGTACTTTCCCAGCAATGGTTATCCACCCTTATCATACAACCTTCAAAATCTAGCTGTTTGCAGTTTTAGCAAAAGTCTCTTGTCCATTGAGATATTTTATGTTGCCTTGTAATGCAAGATCCGAGAGGTGCCTGTTAAAGTTTCAGGTTCCATTTTGCAAATGCGCACCGCTTTCTTTTCCGATAAAAACTGGTCAACAATCTTCCAAGCCCTTTTGACTTCTTAGCCCGGACCAGAGTACTCTGTTTAATCTTCATTATCTTCTCTCTAGCTCTATTTTTTCAGAGTCAGTCTGGTCTTGGAAAAGAACACACGGCGAGACATTGGAAATGTCCTTTCGCCTTCAGAATGTAGATTGACCAGTAAATCGAGAGCTTTGACTTTCGGATCAGCTCCCTCTTCACCATGACAGACCGGTACAGGGTCCCCATGACGGCAGACGCTGCATTGATCTGTCTGCCGATCTTCATCCTACCCTCACTCTTGAACAAGACCCCGAGCAACTTGAACTCCTCCACTTGGGGCAGGATCTCATCAGCGCCGCCCAATTTGAAGAAAGTCTGAGACTTTTACGTGCACCTTATGGTCGTGAAAATACTGTATTGAAATCCAGGATGGCATTTCTTTGTAACATGTTAATCCCGACACTGTAAACTAGCCACTGAAACTAAACCACTGAAACACGCCATACCTCGTCCACCACGCGGGAGATGAGTTTGTGTCGGACCGAGTAACGGATGGGAATAATGAGTGTGTAAATGGCGTGCAGGAAAGCAAGGGCCAAAGCAACCAGGCCCATTTGTTTGCGACACAGCATCCAGCGGTCCAGCCAGTTGGGGAATCTCCTGCATGGCAAGAAAGAGAAGAGTCTTGTGACAAGGAACAGGGGGGCTTCTTCAAAATGAGCCGATTATAGACATCCTACTTGTATTTGGTTCCTCTGTAGAGCTGAAAAACAGCAGCGATGACGCCGGGCAGGTAACACAGAGACAGCATCACAAGCGACACGATAGGAAAAACCTGAAAGAGCAGCACATCCATATCTGTGGTATGAACATTTTTAAAGGGACACTGTGTAATCTTTAACCATTAGATGTTTCTGTATTGAGTAGTGCAGGGGTCTTCAACGTCTTCAGTCTGGGCACTACTTGTTGTTACTAATTAGCAAAAAGTGCATCTAGTTTGATATTTATTTATAATGTAACAACTTATCACGGTATTACTATTACTATGCTATAAGAAGAGTCAAATAGACTCAGTCAACAACTAATTATTTTACTTGAAAATCACAACGACACAGCTATTCTCAGACATTTTTTCTCAAAGTCACCAGACCATCCCATATTTTCTCATTTTTTTAGGAAACAGTGATTATTTTTTGCGGTAAAATCAGAAAATGTAGACATAAAACAAGTCAAGTTATCTTGTCCAGCAAGTTTTGCATATATTTTTCTGATCTTGGTACAAAATATCTTAAAAAATGTGCAAAATCATCTTTATTAGGTTTAAGCTTATTTGTTTTTTCAAGAAACAAGATAAAATATCTTAAAACTAGAAAATATATTCTAATATATATAAACATATATATATATATATATATATATATATATATATATATATATATATATATATATATATATATATATATATATATATATATATATATATATATATATATATATATATATATATATATATATATATATATATATATATATATGTGCATTTGTATGATATTATCCTCAAAAGTACCTTAACAACAATTGGTTCTCTCTTGGGGCCTGCCATCTATTAATCAAGATAGCCTTTGTTTTGGTTCAGGGATGAGTTTACAATTGTATCCTCTTGGGGCCTGCTAACTATCAATCAAGTTGGCCTTCACTTTAGTGCCGGGAAGCCCGCTCAAGAGCTTGCCTCCCTTCCTACGGTCCTTTCTTCTTACAGGGACGCATTGTATTACAACGTTTCACTATCTTTACTGTTCATTTATTATACTCACACGCCATATAGCGACCAATATTTTACACTGCATTTAAACATGTGGTTCCTGTCTGGACCAATGAGATTTGTTTCCTGTGTTCGTGTAATCTTGTTTATACCAATCAGATGTGTTGTTTCATTTTTGTTTTTTCCAGTACATGAGCCTCTAGCCTTAGACAGAGCGTTTTTCCTTCCTGAGCCGATTCTGGAAACACGTGCCTCCGATGGAAGGGCTATCAAAAACCTGAATATCTGACTCAGAATGTGTTCTTTTCTTCATCCTAATACAATCTCAAGTTTGAACCTTGAAAAACAGTGTGTATTATTTGACCACTCTATGTCACTGTATTGTGTAATGACACGAAAAGTGTTAAAAAGGAAGAACACAAACTCCGGAGAATCAAAATTACTAAACCTCACCAATTTTCTCTTCATTTTTTTACCCAGCCTTTCCAGTAAAATCTTAAAACAAGAAAAAAATTGCTTTCAATGAGCAAACTTTTCTGCCACGTTCAGCAAAAAAAAAAAAGAAAAAAAGAAAAAAGATTCTTTTTAAGTATATTTTTTCCAGTTTTAGTATATTTTATTACGTTTCTCTGGTAAAATAAGAAAATGTATACCATATTTCCCGGATTATAAGGCGCACCTAAAAAAGTATTGCCAGATATTTGCAGGTAAATGGTAAATGCATTTATATACCGATTTTCAAGTCACTGAAGAACTCCCAAGCGCTTTACAATGCACTTCACACTTACCCATTCACACACACTCACACACTGATAGCATCGTCAGCCATGCAAAGCATCTTCCTGCTTATCAGGGGCATTAGGGTTTCAGTGTCTTGCCCAAGGATACTTCGACATATAACATGGAGGAGCCGGGACTCGAACCTGCTACCTCTTGATCCCAAGATGAGCGCTTTACCTCCTAAACTACTTTTCTAAAATTCAGTGTACCTTATAGACCGGAAAATATGGTAAATACAATTGGAAATGCATAATTAAAGTTAAATATTGCTTAATACGCAAACCACTTATAAATGATTAGATTTTGTTCTGAAACAATAACTCATATAAGGCTCATGTTATGTAAAATAAATGCACATTTTTTAAATGCACGTTTGTGTGATAGTTCATTTACTCTTTGTCATATCTGGCGCAGTTGCCATGGCGCCAAGTTGGCCCCGCCCATGGACACCGGCTGACTCGCATTGACTGATTGCTTCTAGACAGTATTTAAACGCGTTCCTTTGAAGGGTGCGTTGCTGGATCGTTTGATATGCTTGTTAAATTTTGTGAACCTTCTGTGAGATTTCTGCAAGTTCTGTTGCACTCTGAAAAAGCCTAGTCTGTGAATCTGCCCGTATTTGATCCTGTTTTGTTTTTGGTCTGATCCATTTATTTTTGGACATTCTTTTCTTTTGAGTGGATTTCTAATCCACTCCTGCGACCATCGATTCCCGGATCGATTGTGCGCCCTCCTCCTCTTCCCCCAATAAATTGTGAGTACGTCTACTCGAATGGGTCCTAATTTCCTGTTCCCCGCTCTGCTACGTGACACTCTTGCTCGTTATTTAAATTCATATTTTCTTTTTAATGAATTGAATATTCTTCTTTTACAACTAGAAGGTGCTAAATAATACACCCTGTCCCTTTGAAACTAGGGATGAGCGAATACCGCTACCCGCCTCGCTTTTATTTAATGTTGGGATCGAAAGGTATTTAACATAAAACATCAGCTATTTTTGACCAAAGGGACTTTTCTCTGCAAGTGGCATTGGTGCAAGGTACCAGTACCTACAACTGCTCAAAACTTGAATATTGATGTTGATATTTATCTGGGAAATGTGGTATCAAACATCTTACATAACATATGCAAATTGTATAGTTTGAACTTTATCTTTCAATCCTATAATACAATAAAAACATAAACTACAATATAGATTAGCAGATTTCTTTCCTACAAAATCCATGTTTATATGAGTGTACATGTACTTTTGCTTATTATATAAATCAATATTTTCCTTTTTAACCAATTACCGTATTTTCCGCACTATAAGGCGCACCGGGTTATAGGGCGCACCCCGAAAAAATAGTTTTTGGTCTTATTTTTGACATACATAAGACGCACAGGATTATAAGGCGCTACAATGGGAACATCGAAAAAACAGTCAGATAGTTCAGTCAAACTGATTACCCCCTTAACATTCCCAAAGCTTGCAAAGACGCAAATACGTGTCGAGAACACGTGCGGATGCGGTGTCTGTACGATGTCACTCAAATGCATCGTTCCATCATTCGGAAGGTTAAAGTCTTGGGATTCAAGAAATGCCAACCATTCCTTAGTTACTATTTTCTTTTTCGCTCGCAACTTTACCGTGCATATAGATAGATAGATAGATAGATAGATAGATAGATAGATACTTTATTCATCCCCGAAGGGAAATTCACTTTTCCAGCAGCATCCCTAAGCTGAGAACAATCGAAAATAACTGAGAACAATCGAAAAATAACACGGGAGCTGCTGGAGTGGCTGCCATTCGTGACGGCGCCGGAGAAACGATTCAATTTGAATCATGTACAAACAAACAAACAATTGAATCATGTACAAGAAACGATTCAATCTGAATCATGTACAAACAAACAAACAATTGAATCATGTACAACAAACAAACAAAATGACAATAAACACTTGGAATTGAGTTTAATTTAAAAATAGACACTCCATTCCATCCATTATCTGCACCGCTTATCACAGAAACATCGAGTTCAGTCTGAAACAAGATACAGGGATAATATATATAGCCGGAGTAGCTCACCGAAGTCGTTGTGTTCATAATAATGTGCGGCCGTGGTCCTCTTATATCCGTTTAGTAAATTAAGTTTAGTAAATTCAGGAGAATAAAATATTGACAAATACAAAATAGTAAAAAAATGCTTTCTGTATGCAGTCTGCCACGTGCTATACGCATTCATCTTTTTCGGCCAATTGCAGGCTTTGTTTTGCCTTTAAGCCAATGCCAGCCTGTAAATGATAAAAAGGATCCGCCCCTTGACCTCCGAATAACTTTAGCCAATAGTGATCGATTCAACTGATGAGTGACACGTCTTTTTTGGCCAATTGCAGGCTTTGTTTTGCCGTTCAAGCCAATGCCAGCCTGTAAATGATAAAAAGGATCCTCCCCTTGACCTCCGAATAATTTTAGCCAATAGTGATCCATTCAAATGATGATTGACACATTGGTTAGCCAATGAAACGCCAGTAAATAAATCCCAGCATACACCGCGGACTACTTGGCGTTCGGGGGAAAATCTAGTCGGCGACTGTAAGTTAGTTGCAAGACTTTGCGAATTAATATTGATCCATAAATAAGGCGCACTGTATTATAAGGCGCATGGTCAGCTTTTGAAAAAAAATAAAGGCTTTTAGGTGCGCCTTAGAGTGCGGAAAATACGGTAAGTGTATTTTTTAACAACCAGAAAGTACTGAATAATACACCCCGTTACTTTAAGGAATCGTGAAATTTTTATTCCTTGTCGTTTTTAACGGTTTATTTTCATTTCCTACACAGTTGTTGATTGTAAAGAGTGCCGTCTGGATAAAGTTTATCTATTTACTATACTGATTTTAAACTCTGAAAGGCTGTGATAAACCATAATCCCATTAGACACGCTGCGCTTGTATTTAAACATGGTCGGAACATGTTTAACTTTAAAAATGAAATTTTGCACAGCAATGGCATTTAAAACGGGGCCAGTACTTTACAAAAATGTTCTGAAATGATAAAGAATCAACAACCATTGAGTAAACAAAGAAAGTTAGCTTTACCAGAAGACATTTTGGTGAACAATAATTAGCTAAGGTGTGTGTTACTGTTTTTATATACGTTTCTCCAACACAAGGTTTGTCAAATTGTCACCTTGTTAGCGAGGGACACCATGATCCTGTAGGAGATGTCCTTCCCCTGCTCCACGTAAGCGTAGATGACATCTCGGATGAGCAGATAGAAGAAGAAAAAGGCGATGAGGCCAACAGCGATTTGGAGAGGTAGCCTCCACTCAGGGAACAGCCGCAGGGGGAAGTCCTCCAGCTCTTGGGCAGCCGACAGGGACCCACGGTCCAAAACCGTCAGGCCCATCTTGATAGCCACTCCGGCCACAGTCTGCTTGGCCTCGGCGCTGTCGCCGCACAATAACACCTAGATGGAAATTAAGCTTTGAAAATATTGTTACGTTAAAATAAAAACAACCTACATTTTATTCATCATTCGATTGGCAGAGCTAGAAAACAATACATAAAGGTAATGTATTTATATGCAACAAGATTAGACAGAGCACTCTTGTCATGAAATTAATGTTGTGTAGCCCACCAGTAACGTTGAACGCTATATAAAATAAATTAGTATAAAAAACCCAACAACAATATTTCACCAGAAGATGGCAGCGGCCCTTTGGCCCCCTTGCTCTTGGCTTTCTGTGAGAATTTTAGCTCACTCCAATTCCAACATGATGACTGTAAATTAAAAAAAGGAAAGTTGACTGTGAGTGCTGCTGCTTCCAGGACAAGTGGAAACTGGAGAATTGTTTTTGCGTCCGCCTAATTTGCCCAGAGACTGTGGCTGTTTTCAAAGATTATAATATCAAGAGGCAATGCCATAAAAACATGTGGTCTACAAAAAAATAACTGGAAATCAAAGCTGTGAAAAGGTGAAGAAACTGGAAGCTGTTTTGACAGCACAGCATCTCTTTTTCACAACGCCCTATATGTCAAATAATAAAGAAAAAAATAATCTAAAAGACTGTAGGGATAAATAGGGAAAAATATTTACAAAGTAGTGCTTAGAGACTGGCCCAAGATAAAGCAATAGTGCAAGGACTTCTTTTTTAACTCATTCCAGGCCATACCATATAAATATATTTTCTGAAGCATTGACCCTGAGTGGCAAAACGTAAGTAGTGTTCTTGTTTTGTTTGAAAACACATATATTAAAGGGTCTGATCATCTGGAAATGATCTTAATATAAAAAAATCACCATTAGATGGCAGAACAGGCTTTGATCGGATCTTTGTCCACACGTCAAAGAAGCCCACTTCCTATATCTGGCGAATAAGTGTGTGTAGGCCTAGTGAAGAAGTGTGGTGAGATTCACAAGACATGGAAAAATAGCAATAGGCAGTTTACTCTTTGAAGAGCTTATTCCTTAAAAAAAAGACAAAATCTCATTGATATGGTCTGGTCAGAGAGGGTGACGTTTTGTGCGCATCGGCAGGACTGCGATCGTTTTGGTGAACGGTATTGTGTGATAAATTCACGGAAAACCTCGAGGACTAAACATTGTTCAGTGTTCTTGTAATAAAATGTTATTGCCCTTGTGTCTATGGAAAGCATTGTTTAAATATTGGAGGCAACACAAAAAAAAGGTTCTGCTTGAAATGCATTTTCTCAGACGTTTTCTTGGAAAGGAATATTTTCTAGTTTTAAGATATTTTATCTAGTTTTCTAGTTAAGTCCCATTTATTTGTGACGCCCTTAATCACAAGATGTCTCAAAGGACTGCACAGGGTTACAATTACACCATGCCCTGATCTTAAACCAACATGTGAGCAAGGAAAAACTCAAAACCTCGGCATGAGCAAAATGAGAAATCTTGAGAAGGATTCTCAAGGGTAGTAATCCCCCTTCCAGGATGACCAGGGTGCTATAGATTTAGCATTGGGTAACAGTACACAAAACATAGTGAACGTCAATAAAAGAGAACAATAGGTAATATGTTGAAAATGTATCCAAAACAGCACTGATGCCTCAAGCCTGTAAAACAGTCCAAAAAGAAACTTAGCAATGTTCATCCGTTTACTAATCTATGTTTACTAAACAATGGTAAAAGCTTGGAAACACACTTTTTAAATGACAGATAAGAGCTTTGGTGTGCACTATGCCTATATACTGCAGCTACAGAACTAAATTTTCTGAAGGCCTTCAAAGATGAGTCAAAATAGGTGGCACCGGCTTTCCCAATTTGAGAAAAATGTCTGCCATTGAATGAGTTAAAGTATAGTGCAATGTAATAGTTAGTAATGGACAAGATAATAGACAGAAATAAATAAAAAATATTTTAAAAAGTACACTGTGGTTTGGTTTAAGGTATTAGATGATTTAGACTGACTAGACATTTTAAATTTGGTTAATATTAGTCTACTAACCCGGTTTTCCATCTAATCCAGATTAATGACTAATCTACATCTAATCTAGTTTTGGTTTATGGACTAGTCGCACACCAGTAGGACTTTAGAATCAACCTATGTCAGGACCAGAACAGAGACAGGACCCACTTGCGTGACGTTTCTCACAAGTTTTATTAGAAGAAAGGGAAAGGGTTACGCCCACGATCCGGTAATTGCTGGGCGTGGGAAGCCGGTCGCTCTGAACGCGAAAGTAGGACTTCCATGGCGAGCGATGGCGGTGTCAGGAACGGAAAAAGCAGGTCGAAAGCCAGGAGAGGAGAGTAGACATGGTCAGGATTGAAAAACGGGTCGAAGCCGGGAAACAGATGGGAGCAAAACCAGGTGGGAGTCAGGGTCAAAAAAGCTTGCCTAGAGTAGACTGAGGTTCGCAGACGGACTGACAACAGGTGACAGATAGACGTGGTTTTAAATAGAGACAAGGAGCCAATCAGAGTCCGAGGCAGTTGGCGCCAAATGAGCGGGCACAGGTGCTTCACATCAGTAATCAAGACAACCTAATTCTGTTTTGAATCAGAATTTAAAATCAAGTCGCTGTGCTTCACCCTGCTGACTATACGTCACTGCCTATTGTGTTTTCAAAAATAATATTGATTTTGAATCCTGCGCAGGAAGACTATTTTGCCAAGGGTTGCTCACAAAATATATATTTTGTGTCATATTTTGAAGCTAGCAAGAAAACTATTTAATGTGTAAAGCACGTGACATGCACATTAAGCCTGTGCACCGTCGTTTTCCAATCCCTTTGCCACATCCTGTCGAATTGGAGTTTATTGTCAAAATTGGTATGCCAAGATAAGCCGTGTAAATATGTGTGTTTGCGTGTCTGAGGGGTTGTGAGGATGAAGCCTGACAGGCAAGTCAACTGAGTAGTTTTTCCCTCAGGTGGACCGGGCAGCAGGCTATGTCTCTTCACATTACAAGAGAATATAAGCAGGGGACCAGTGTTCAGCGCGTTACTTTAACAAAGTAAGTACTCACTACTTCTTCCAAAAAGTAACTGAGTTAGTAGTTGAGTTACTAAAAATATCACTCATCTCATCTCATTAGCTGCACCGCTTATCCTCAGTAGGGTCGCGGGGGTGCTGGAGCCCATCCCAGCAATCATCGGGCAGTGGGCAGGGGACACCCTGAACTGGTTGCCAGCCAATCGCAGGGCTACTAAAAATATAACATTTGTTAAACTATGTACTGTACGTTCCAGCAGTGCTTCAATGGCAGACACTCGTACACCATTTTTCATGACATGGAGTGAAATAACTAAAAGTTGACTATGCCATACAGATGAGAAGCAGTTATAAATAACTATGGTCATGCAACTTAATATTAGGATAGCTAAATCCTACCTTTTTTGGAAGTACAAAATAGTTTTGAGTTTGAACAGTCAACAGCAGACACTGCTACTTTTTTTGAACACACCCTTTCGAGCTATTTGCCCAATCACACACCCTTCGGAGCGTACCTATTATGAATGCTGGTTCTTGTTTGTTTTCTGAGAATCTACTGTACCTACTGGTAATTTGTTTGGCATAAATAAAAAACATCCTAAAACCTGAGATATTCTCATTAGTCACATTGCACTGCTATTCTTTTGAACAGCACTCTATATGAGGAATGCATCGCAAAAGACAATTTTATCAGGGTGTGTCTAGTGCAAAATATTCAGAGTTTGAAAGAAAATGGAGCACTGCAGCATCTTCAGGATATTTGCGGTTGAGCATGTACTTTTGTGTTGGTGTGTGTTAACGCCGCTTTGTGTGTTTTGTTGTGGACGTGAGGCAGATTCAGGTTTGGTCTCCGGAGGTTCGCACATATTTGTGGTTTCCTTTGTTGCTGGAAAGTAGAAGGTGCAATAAACAGAGGTCTTTCAATTCGCTAACACCCTAAAGTGTGTTAGCTTGTGTGTTTTAACATGTACCGGCCTCGCGTTCTCTTCCGTTGACACGAGAAACTGGAAAGAAATCGATAACATGCTGTGGCGTGGGCGATATCAATTAAGACGGGTGGGCGATACCTGCCATTTTCGTATCGTTTCAATCCAAGTACATACAGTGTAGTATCAATCGATACTGATTAACACTGATACTTGATTATTGAATTGATTATTGAAACCCACTGCCCATTGAAGTAAAACTATACTTTCAATCAACACAGCATACATACTTTAGGTGCTAATATTTCTATTACAACTGTTTTAGAAAAAAGCCAAGTGAGTGAAACAAAAAAAATGCAGCAATCTATGTATCGTATTTACCGGAGCCATATCCGCCCACGGGAGATGGCTAGAGTCAAGAACACATTCACATGCATTCTTGACTCTTTCTGGGAGATTCTCAGCCCCCTGTCTCAACCCAACCGATGTAGCGCAAGGGAGTCATTAGGTGACCCAACACCCTAATTCCAACCCCTAATCCCGATTAGGGAGGCAACAGGTCCCAATGTTGTAAGATTTAGCTATGACTCGGCCGAGGCTCAAACCAGGGACCTCCTAGTCTCGGGGCGGGCGCCTACCCCCAAGACCAAAGAGCTGGTATTTTAGCATGGTAACATAAATATTAGTTAAAATGCCAGTACTTTCCATTGCACAATATTTTAATAATAACGTCAGTGATGCAGTTAAAGTACTGTATCAATTGTCTCTCACTGGCTTTGTTGCCATAGTTATGACGGATTGAGAGTTTTTAGTTGAGGAACAGTAACATCTTTACATTTTTGGTTGCAGCTTGTTGGTCTCAGCAGGATGACATTTTTCCAGGGTTTTTTGTCAAATTGTGGTGTTGCCACAGTAGCAGATCACTTTACCACACAAATGACACCTGGCATAGTCCTTTTCGGTAGTTGGAAAAAAAAGTTCACACTGTGCTGCGCATCCTATTTGTTTCTGTCATTTTTGGCTTCTGAAAGGGAAGGTTGTGATAGATCTTCTGCCTGGCAGGCAGGATGCAGAAGCAGGCCAGGTAGGGAGAATTGCTAAAAGTATATCTTCCAGTCATACACTCAGGCCTAAATTCAGGGACTGGCTGAGACCGCTCGGTGAGAGAGAGGACACACTATCGACATAGAGAAGCAATAGTTTGAGTAAATTGATGGAGAAGTGAAGTATTGATCTCAGGACAATAGTAATGATTTTATCCAAGTACTTGCTCTGTATCGATCATAAATATATTTGGATTGTCCACCCCTATCAATTAGGCGGTTTCTTTCTTTTGCAGAGAGCTACAGAAGAATTTTGGGATTCATTAAAAAAAAACACGAAGAGAGTTTTCGTTATTAGGCTGTAACACGTTTGAGGGGGCTTAGTACTGATGAATAGAATTGACTTTTGCACTCCTTTTCCATTCAGCTTGCACCTTTTAGGTTTTTCCACACATCCCCAAGACCACTCTTCCCCCACTTTACCTGCTTCCCTACCAGGAGCCCATTCTGCAGAGCCCAAGCAGACAGCGTGTTAAGGCCTTTCACCACACTCGCTCCGGGGACCAGCCTGGAGAACACACAGCAAAGACTTCTGCTGACATTTTTCAACAACCCTCGAAAAAAAGGAGAGGAATAAATAAAATTGGAGTGGTGTGAATGCCACAAATCCATGTCACTATTTGATTTAAATCGGAAGTCAACAGGTTGTCATTAGGAATGCTGTGGTGGAGTTTCTCTCAAATTAGACTGCTGCCTTAAGATTGCTTTCGAAACATTTAACAATATATTACTGGATCAGCTGAAAAAATGGATTAGCTACCCGGAAAGCTGTCCTATCAAGGTTTTGATCAGGGGTGTCAAACGCATTTGAGCTCAGGGGCCAGTTAATAGAAAAAAAAAAACATTCTCACGTGGACGGATTCGTTGATTAAGGAGAAAGAAAGAAAGGAAGAGAAAGAAAGAATAAAATCAAAAGTAAAGAGTTATTTAAATGTGTTACCTCTGCAAGTAAACAGCATTGGATTCTGCATATATGCCTTTCTTCAAATTATTGCTAAGATCCACCAACACCTGCGAAAGAGAACAAAACTTTACATTTACATGTTAGCTAACCTTGAGGCTGGCTGCTATTGTGGCACGGAAAACATGTTTATTTATACCATTTAATTAGCATCTTTCCTTTCCAGAGTAGGGGATTGGCTTGCTTTAAACGGAAGTAAAAGACTAAAAACATGTAAATAAACGTGATCAGCTTTGATGCCAATTCCCAATTCTAGCCTTCAGTGAAGGTAAGCTTGTGTGTATGCCTCTCAAAGAGACAGTGTGTAATGTTTTAGCACCTTTTGTCATTGCATTGTTATGCAACGAATGATAAGTGCTACAAAGCAAAAGGAAGAATGCATACTCAAGAGACTCAAAGCAACCAAAAGCAATTTTTTATTGTCATTTTTGCCTAGCCTTTTGCAAAGAAAGAAAAAAAGGAAACAAAAAGTAAAACAAAAAAAAATAGAAATTAAAAGAAAATGGAAAAAAGCAAGAACAAAGGAAGGAGTAAAAAAAAGAATACTGATAATGAATAAATGTTAAAAAAACAAGCAAATGATACAGTATAAAAAAGAAAAATGGGGAAAAGGAAAGAATTAAAGTATATCAAAAAGTGAAAAGACAAAAGAAAAGGAAATAGAGGAAAAAAAAGGAAAAATGCAAGTAAAAGAAGAAAAAAGAAAACATCAAAAAATAAATAAGAAAAGAGAGTAAATGAAGAAAACAAAAAGAAAAAGAAAAAGAAAAAGAAAAAGGAAAAGGCAAGGCAAACAAAAACAAAGAAAACAAGTATACAGTTCTTTGTTTTTTGAGTACCTTTAACAGCACGGAGCCCATCCCAGCTATCTTTGGGCAGTGGAAAGGGGACATCCTGAACTGGTTGCCAGCCACTCACAGGGTACACAGAGACAGTCAACTCTCTCGCTCATTCACATCTAGGGACAATTTGGACCGGCCAATTCAACTGACATGCATGTTTTTGAAATGTAGGAGGAAACCGGAGTGCCCGGAGAAAACCCACGCAAGCACGGAGAGAACATGCAAACTCCACACAGGAAGGTTCTGTCTTATGACCTCAGAACTGTGCCACACACACTCTAACCACTGTGCCGCCGTGCTGCCCCACCAAATAATCATCAGACCTTGACCCAAGGGAGCATGAATTGATCAGGAAGACCCTAAAATCGAACAAAAATCTAAAGACTCAGCTAAAGGCCTGGAACAAGCATTTCAAATGTATAACGCAGTTTCAATAGGACAGTAAATTAAAAAAAATGAATCCTTTGCCACAATTTTATTGTTTAGCTGTCAGATAATTGTGTCATACCGCATATTGCCGCTACGTAACAACTCTCATGACTACAAGCAGAGTTAAGCCTGAACTGGAGCAACATTCATGACATTTATCACTGAGAACTGGCTCATCCTGATGCTAGCAGGCAGCTAGCATGCAGCTCACTATATTGCTTTTTGCTCAAAAAGGAGAAGCTCACCAATTTTGTTGTACTATTGTAATAATGACAAAAGAGACTATTCATTCATTCAGACTAGGTAATAGTGGACTCAAGCCATTGACCATTGTCGAAAATATTGCACCGTTTCTCGAACAAAATAAGCTCTAAAGAAAGCCCCGATTGTCCCTGAAAGCCTGACTGAAAATAGTGCACCATTGTTTGGTGATTGGAGGGCAAAAATAGGCTCTGAATGAAGGCAATGCGACCATCTGAGATGGCCTCAGGCGCGCTGAAACGCCTTGCCGGTGATGGTGTTCCATTAGCCAACTGAAATGAGTACCAGAGATTGCCTCAGTTGAACCCTAACCCCTTCACCACATGCTGTTTCTTGTTTGTATATCAGTGAACATTTGCTTTCAGCAACCCAGCACAGAATGTTTAACAACTGTCATGATTACTAATGCGAAGCACCTGTGCCCGCTCATTTGGCGCCAACTGCTTCGGACTCTGATTGTCTCCCTGTCACTTTGTAAACCCACGTCTATCTGTCACCTGTTGTCAGTCCTCCTGCAAACCTCAGTGTACTCTAGTGAAGGATTTTATACATTTGACTATGAAAGAATTTATATGATTGAATACAAGCTACATTTATTGAGTGCAATGAAGATTTTCACCGAGTAGGCTTAAGTTCAATGACAGGTCACGCTGATCCAAATGCGGAATGTTTTGTCTAGTTCTGTTTATAACAGGACTCTGACGCAGGACAGCAGGCATTGTTTGGAGAAGTTGTTTTGGTTGGTCCAGACATCGGGACGCTCTTCTCAGAGATGGTGGAGCCCACGTGGGGGCTTCCCCTGCCATGCCCATGGGAGGAGCCGGCACACCAGCTTGCGGAAAAACGTGGGCCGAGAAGAGAAGTGGGAGAACTAGAGAGAGGAGGCTTGACAGAGACTCGAGCGACACTAATTCGGCCATATTCGATGGAGTTCACTTAGTTAAATTGTTTCAGAAATTAAATCTGCCCCTGTGTGGGAATGACGGTCTCTTGTTCATCTTTGCCATCAAAAAACGAGCGCGCATTGTTAGGTGAATGTAGGTTGTGTTTGGTAAATGGAGTCAGATAACTAATACAAACAATTTGGTAAACGGTACATTTTAATATTTAATTCCTAACACTAACCTGACTCCCATCTGCTTTTGCTCCCGTCTGTTTCCCGGCTTGAACCCGTTTTTTGATCCTCACTACTCCTACTCTCCTCTCCTGGCTTTTGACTCGTTTCTGATCGCGACCACGTTTTTTGCTCTACTGCCCCGGCTAATGACCCGTATTTTCCCGTTCCCGACACCGCCATCGCTCGCCAAGTCCCACTTCCGCGTTCAGAGCGACCTGCTTACCGTGTCCAGCAATCACCGGATCTTGGGTGCAACCCTTTCCTTTCTTCTAATAAAACTGAGAGAAACGTTACGCAAGTGGGTCCTGACTCCGTTCTGGCCTTGACAACAACTGCAAAACTAGACCTTGCCATATTTTAAATGTCAATCACCATAATATTAAGGTCAACATACAGGTTTAAACCCAACCACTACCTGGGTTGCCCAGATGGTGTCATGTGACTATGAACGGTCAATATATCCTAAGAGGCACGTATCATTGATAGTATTTATGTAAAATGAGCTCAACAGATGCTAAATCAAATCAATCAATATTTTGTGCGAGGCGTCATTTCACACCACAGGCCATCAATTTACCTTTCCTTCCAAGTACGGTGTTAGTGTCTCCATGAACGCGTAATGTTCTCTGTGAACACAAATGAAGATGAGTCGAGCCGCCTTGGCCGCCGCTTCATGGCTCATCGCCTGCGTGGCACAAACATGTGCGTCAGTAAATCACGATTGACTCCCCGGCGTCCGTCGACAGCTATGCTCGACTCACCTGAGCTCCTTGCGGGAGTGGGCCGCAGCTGCGAGGCCTCCGGCTTCCGTACACCACCCTGAAGCCCGTCTGCAGCAGGCGCAGGCCCAGAGAGCGGCCTAGGTCGCCCGTCCCTAGGATGCACAGCGGTTCCTGTTCCCGCGGCGCGGTCATCGCTGCTCTTTTTTCTCTGAGAGGACCCAGCGTCACGCCATCCGTCGGGCTTTCTTCGGTTTTACGGCTCGTCGCAGTCATGTTAAAACCGTATCTGTTTGTTTGTGTTAAGTTCAGCGTTTTATAAACGGCACTTAAACTTGCCTCACCCAGTTTGAAGTGTGAACTGCAATAACATGTGACAAGAAAATTGTTTGCATCGGCTTGGTGATAAAGGTTGAAGCAGGTGAGGGTGTTTATTACGCCGCTAATAAACATCTAGCATCACGTGTGTCGGAGTGTGCGTCAGAGAGCGGATAATCTCACTCCAGCCTCTAGTCTATGTTGTGAAGTTGGATTTAAATGACTAATGTAGGAATCATTTTATTTGGCTGGACTTTGAACATCGTCATTAAATTGATAGGAAAGATGCACTGTAAAGTCATTCCAATGAGATTTAAAACAAGATTTGTATCAATAAAGTATTTAGAAGAGACACCAAGTCAAGTCATGTCAAGTCATGTTTATTTGTATAGCCTTTAATCACAAAGAGTCTCAAAGGGCTGCACAGAGCACAGATTATTGCAAACCACAGACTATTATTACACCATCATCTTTATTATATTTTCATCTTTATAGTATCACCATCACCTGATCTAAAACCTACATGAGAGCAAATAATACACAGATACACATATATTGTCAACATAAAATATAGGCTATTCATATTCTATAGAATAGAAGTGTGTTTTAAGCTTAGATTAAAATATTTCCACTGATGTTGCAGATGGAATCTCAGAGGGAAGAGCATTCCACAGCACCGGGGCCTGAATGGAGAAAGCTCTTGAACCTGCGGATTTCTTGTTGGCTCTTGGGATCACTAGTAGACCAGCATTTTCAGAGCGAAGGCTCCGGACCGGAACATAGGGGGAAATTAAAACTGAAAGATATTAGGGAGCAAGTCCATGTATGATTTTGTATAATACCAAAACAACCTTGAAATCACATTTTAAGCCAACAGGGAGCCAATGCACATTAGCTAAAATCGGGGTAATGTGACCAAACCTTCTTGTCATAGTTAAAAGCCTCACTGCAGCATTTTTTACCAGCTGACGGTTCTTGATTTTGGACTTTGGGAGACCGGGGAGTAGTGCATTACAGAAATCAAGACAGGAGGTTACAAACGCATGAATTATTATATCCGCATCCGACTGAGACAGCATAGGGCGAATATTAGCAATGTTGCGAAGATGGAAAAAAAGCTGTTCTAGTAATATTTTTAACGTGTGTTTGTACGGACAGATCGGGGTCAAATATGTCACTTACATTTTTGACCGAGTCACTCTGGCTGATGTTATATATGTCAATGTTCAGAGGAGTTTTTGAGAACAAGTCACGGCATTTTGATGGACCAATAACTAACATTTCGGTCTTTTCAGAGTTAAGGCGCAAGAAGTTGGGTGACATCCACTCTTTTTTCTCAGTGAGGCAGGCCTTCAAATTTCCACAGTTTAGTGTGGCAGATTCCTCCATCGGAAGATATAATTGAGTGTCATCTGCGTAGCAATGAAAACTGATATTATACTTGCGAATAATATCACCTAATGGAGGCATGTACATGCTGAAAAGAAGGGGGCCAAGTACTGAACCCTGCGGAACTCCACAGGTAACACTAAAGGGCTCAGATGTCATTTCACCATATTTAACACAGTGCGTCCTATCTGAGAGGTGAGATCTAAACCATAAGAGGACGGTTCCTGAGAGACCAATCCCTTTTTCCAACCGTTCTAGTAAGATTTTATGGTCCACAGTGTCAAAGGCAGCACTAAGGTCCAGCAGCACAAGAGTGATGAAGCGCCGGAGTCCATTGCCAATAGAAGATCACACCAGAAAGAAGAAAGAATAAACACATAATCAACTACAATATTTGATAAAATCAAACCTAGATATTGTCCAATTAGACTTCTTTCAACATTTCTTTGAGGCCAAATTAACGACCGACACTGTGGATGAATGAAGTGAACCCATTTGTATTTTATTAAATGTGGGGGGGCATCGTTTGAGTTATCCTTAAAAATGATAAATATTTTCTCTAGTAATTCAAAAGTGTGTATTTTTTATTATTATCTATTTATTATTATATTTATTTTTTTATTATCTAACTGTAACCATAGCTCTCTAACCCTAACCTTCTCAGGTGGCTGGGGATAGGGACGTCTGGGCTTCCTTTTTAAGGCTGCAATTGGCAATCGTGACAAAAATGGTGCAGTGCAGTTCTATTGCTGCAATATTATTCGAAAGAGAGAAGTCTTTTCAAAATACAAATCTCATATTTGATTTCACGACAAGGTGAATATTTGTAAAATGTTGTTTCCGTGGGCCTATGTTGTTCCCTTCCTTTTCGTTTTTCGTCTCGTCACTTGTGCTTTACGTGAATAACGCTCAGGAGGAAATCAATGTTACCTTTCGGCAAAAAAATTGCTTTCCAGGGCCGCTTTCCTCTATTCCCCCGCGCTGCCGTATCACACCGGAGACGCGGGCCCGCCGACTCATTATCATTTCAAAATAGCAGCCGAGAAAAAGGAATTTGTGCAAACTCGGTACTTGCGTCCCCGCGGCAAACGCAATGTTTTGACACGGAACAGATGAGATGGTGCGGAAAGAAAGCGTGCCGCATATGTAACCGCCCGGCGTGAACACATCGCTTCATCGGATGCGCATTCAGTAAAGAGGGCCGGACACGATCGTTGTGGTAAAAGCTCTTTTTATTTGCATAATCAGCAAAATTTAGGTCACACGTGCCTTACCTCAGGAGATGGCAAGTCCATAAATGAAGTGTTAATGTCGACCTGAGGCGAGACGGCAGCAAAATGGAAAAATTATTTAACATTCAACCTTGAAGGCATTCTTCCAATTGAACTGATACTGTACATAGAAGAGCCACTTGTCTGTTCCTCAGGGCTTTCTTCCTTTTATTCTCTTATTACTTACCCCAAATCTTGTGGATTTTTTGGGGGCCACTTACACTGCGGATGAAAAAGTCTTTCAATTCGCTGAGCAAACACAACTGAAGTTAAAGCGCAAAACTTACAAGCTATTCTCTTTCTGTCTCGAGGGTCATATTTTACTCTGGAGATTGTGACGAGCAGCTAGATCAGGGTTGGGAAAACTTTTTTTTAGTTGCAGGCTACATAGGGTGAAAAAAAATGGAGGAGGGGGCCGATCGTATCAGGTCTGATGAAGAAAAAATTATCGACGATCGTGTAGATCGGGGCTCACTAACCTTTTTAAAGCTGAGCATTTGTTACCGGTAGGCTTGAAGGTCTCCTAGTTTGATAGATATCCCTAAATTAGGTAGTGCTGCAACAACAAATTGATAAAATTGAATCAAATCGATTACAGACGCTCCCCTACTTACGACCATTCCACTTACGAAAAACGATAGAGTACAGGACATTGCTGTAGTGCTTCTTTCCGTCGCTACCGGAGTGTGGCGCTGTGAGAGGTCACACAGCATCCAACCTGAAGAAGAAATCCACTTCCTCCTAGTTTTTATGTAAACATTCTATACTGTATCTACAGTGCGCATCGTGCATCCATTCAATATTGTTGGTGAAAAGCGCAAAGAAAAGTTGAGCCGTTACTTTTGAAATGAAAGTGTAATAAGAAACCTTAATGCGGTTGAAAAAAATGGTTGGAATGCTTTTTTTCGGCCACTTTTTACCACAAAGGAGGAAGTCGCCTAACTCTTGAAGCTCATCTTTCAAAAGTAAGTTAAACTTAATTTTATTTATCTTTATAAAGCATATTATTTTGTGAAATGTTTATTTTTTAGTACAAAACAATACGGGTTACGTATACCAGCTTAAACATACTTAAATAAACCTTAAACGTACAAAATATAGCACTGAAGCAACTTACCAACAAATTCAACTTACGAACGATCGTCCGGAACAGCGTTCGTAAGTAGGGCAACATCTGGATTTAAGGTGTTGACAATGGATTTCATGAACAATTCATTGTGTTGCGCGGTATATGAGGCACTCAGCACGTTCATTTAAGGCAAATAAGAGAGTGCATTGAATTTCGTCTCGATCCGGTGACTTGTAGTAACACTTTGGTCAGACAGAGGGTGTCCTGACGCCGTATTTTGATATACGGGGTTATCTTGAGGCCTATCCAAATGTATTTATTTAGCAGTTTTTCTGCACTGAAATGTACCTCGAAGTGCTCTATGAAAACATTCAAAGTACAATAAGATGACATTCAACTCTTTTTTGCACTGTAGAAATAAGTATCTTACATATTTGCAGGTGTATAGCATACATTTGTATGGAGTTTTATGGATTTGTAGGCTGACAAGCACTTGTTTTATTGTCAGGACCAGAACGGAGACAGTTCCCACTTGCATTACGTTTCTCTCAGTTATATTGGAAGAAAGGAAAGGGTTGCAACCACGATCCAGTGATCGCTGGTCGCGGGGAAGCAGGTCGCTCTGAACGCGGAAGTAAGACTTCCGTGTCGAGCGATGGCGGTATCTGGAATGGAAAAAAACGGGTCATTAGCTGGGACAGGAGAGCAAAAAACGTGGTTGGGATCAGAAATGGGTCGAAAGCCGGGAGAGGAGAGTAAACGTGGTCAGGATTAAAAAACGGGTCGAAAAAAGCTTGCCTGGAGTAAACTGAGGTTCTCGGCGGACTGACAGCAGGTGACAGAAAGGAGAGGGTTTAAATAGGGACAGGGAGTCAATCAGAGTCCGAGGCAGTTGGCGCCAAATGAGCGGGCACAGGTGCTTTGCATCAGTATTCATGACATTATTTTAGAAAATATTCTGTTTGTGCACTATTTTTTTATCCGTCTAAAATGTCAATATTTGCACAGAGGAGGAAACTAAAAATGTTTTTTTCCAAATCTGATTCATCGAATCATCAAAAAAATAATCGACCGATTCATTGATTGTTTAAAATATCATTGGTTGCAGCACTAATCTTATGTTATTACTATGGTATTACCAGGGTATAACTATTAGAAGTAAAATAGGCCCAGTTAACCAATAAAGCATGCCAGCGAGAAATCAAATTTCCTAGAAAATCTTAATGATCCATCACTGGTGAGCTATTTTCAGAACTTGTTTGCAGACTACACAGGTGTTTTTAGGGGGCTCTTTGGTCATCACGTTGGAGACCCCTGACGTAGAGATATCCAATTCTTCCCGTTTGCATCGATGGATAAATCAACATACATGCACATATCTACAAGAAAATTTGATAACATGTATTAAAAAACTCAAATGCAATAGGTTTAGGTCAGAAAGTAGTTTTTTTGCAGGATTTTTGGATCTGAATAAATAAAATAAATGAAGTTGCAAGAGAAGAAAAAAAAGGAGAGGGAAAAAAAAGCGAGTACAAATGAATGTGGCCAGCTATTTCAATGTCGGCCTTGATTGCAGTACACAACATGCATTACAAAAAAAAACAAACATTTTTTATGGAGTTGGGGAGGACGTGGGTGGGGCGGTTGTCATACACAAAGGGACACTGGGGACAATAGAAGAAGGCTTGGGTAAAAAATGAGAAATGACGCGGTCAAAGGTAAGATTTTAAGCCGGAGCCAGAGCCCAGCCCAAGCCCCTAAAATGTTAATAATTATGTTTGGGTTCAGGCCGGGCCTCTCTCTCACTGAGTTTTATTCTAATTATCCACTTGCCATTGCTTTTTGTTTCCATTTCTTAATGAATAAACTGCATCAAGCACTAAATAACCCCCAATCTGCTTCAAAAATATTTCACACTTACCCATTCACACACTCACTTTGATAGCAGCTTACCTCCTTGTCAAGGGCATAAGCGGATCGGTGTTTTGCCCGTGGGCACTTCGGCATTTAACGCGGAGGAGCTGGAAATCGAGCCAGCGACTTCCCGGTCTCAAGACAAGTGCTCGACCTCCTGAGCTACATAGGTGCACTGAGCAGTGCGCTAGCGGTAGTCAGCAGGGGGCGGGGTCAGCAAACATCACTCCTCCTCCTCCCAAGACCTTACAATTAAAATATGAAAATTCAGGTATGTTTTAGACCAGAATTTACCTCAACTTTGCATCTCAGTAGTTTGTATTCTTCCCTGTAAACACCAGCATGCCACACAATACAGAAAACTTCTTTCAGCTGTGCCCGCTCATTTGGCACCAACAGCCGCGGGTTCTGATTGGCTCCTTGTCACTATTTGAACCCAGTCCTGTCTGTCTCCTGTTGTCAGTCCGTCTGTGAACCTCAGTTAACACAAGGCAAGCCTTTTTAGACCCTGAATCCCACCTGTCACGTATTTTGCTCCCGTCTGTCCCCCGGCTTCGACACATTTTTGATCCTGACCACGTCTACACTCCCGTCCCGGCTCTCGACCTCTTTTTGTCCCCGACTACGTCTTCTCTCCTATTCTGGCTTACGACTCGCTTCCGAACCCGACCACGTTTTTGCTCTCTGTCCTGGCTACCGACCCGCTATTTCCGTCCCTGACACCGCCATCGCTCGCCACGGAAGATCCACTCCCGCGGTTGGAGCACAACCCGAGTACCAGAGCGACTTGCTTCCCGCGTCTAGCGAACACTGAATCGTGGGTGCAGCCCTTCCTCTTTCTTCAAATAAAACTTGTGAGAAACACAACGCAAGTGGGTCCTGTTTCCGTTCTGGTCCTGACAATATATCATACATTCACTGCTATCCGCGTTTGGCCATGCTCAACATGTACAAAATACATATACAGGTCTTCATCTGTGGTGTGACATGGTGGTGCAGGGCATTATCGCCATCTACTGCTGAGGAGTGTAGCTTCATTTAAGTATTTATTTTTCTCATTATTTTGCCTAGTCCACATTTGAAAATTGAAAAAATGAATAGTACTAACCTCACCTGGTTCTCACACACAACCTTTAAGCAAGCAGCGTTCAAGTTTTTTTTAAGTAATGGGGTAGGAAAGTTTTCCCATGCCTTATTGTTAAAGCGCACTATAGCAGAAACTCGGCTTCCCAAAGGCCACAATTCATTAAATGTCATTATTGTACTTCCTCCGGACAAGGGTTCAAGACTTGCCCTCCCTGGGATACGATAATTGCTGGCATGCTTTCTCCCCTCAAGTGCGTCGCTAGGCGGGCTTTGTAAAAATCGGCATTTCCACTCGATTGTTTGAAAAGCCAATTAGTAGCTCAGTTGCCCGACAACACACAAAAAGGACTATAAACCCCGTTTGAGGATTTTTCAACTGTTCGGTAATACCGGTGATTATAAAATCCTGTGATTAATACAAAGTGAGGTCCTAGTGTGCAGTTTGCATCCATGCAATCATATTGAGCTTTTTGCAATCAATGGTTCTTGAATTGTTGATTGATGATAATCGGAAGAGAAATATTAATATTGGTGCGGAAAGAAGTGTTTCTGTCATTATTACTTACGTGAATCAGCTGTGCCCGCTCATTTGGCGCCAACCGCCGCAGATTCTGATTGGCTCCCTGTCACTATTTGAACCCTGTCCTGTCAATCCCCTATTGTCGGTACGTCTGCAAATCTCCGTGCATACTAGGCTAGCCTTTTTTGACCCTAACTCTCCCCTGTCCCGTTTTTGTTCCCGTTTGTCTCAGGCTACAACCTTGATCCTGACCACGTCTGCTCTCCCGTCCCAGCTTATGACCACTTTTTGTCCCCAACTACGTCTACTCTCCCGTTCTGGCTTACAACTCGTTTCCGACCCCGTCCCAGCTACCGACCAGTTCTTCCATCCCTGACACCGCCATCACTCGCTACGGAAGATCCACTTCCGTGTTTGGATCATAGTCCTAATCCGTGAGCGACTCGCTTCCCGCCTCCAGCGAACACCAGATCGTGGGTGCAGCCCTTCCTCTCTCTTTCAATAAAACTTGTGGTAAAAGTCAAGCAAATGGGTCCTGCTTCCGTCCTGGTCTCTGACAGTTTTTCAACCAGTGTGCTGATGCAGACTCCAGGTCCATGACGCCTTATCTAGGGTGCCAAATAAGGAGAGGGGGTTATGAAAAGAAAAATCATGTGGTTTGGCTACTTTGAGTCTCCATAGTTTGTATACTTCTTTGAGTCTTGTAGCATTTGTTACCAAGTGCACTATGCCAGGGTCTCCATCCGTTTTTAAGCCGAGAGCTACTTTTTGTTACTGATTAGTGCAAAGGCAACCAGTTTTATATGCATTTCTGAAATAAAAATAAAACGTATCTTGTTGTTACTGGGGCAGCACGGTGACACAGTGGTAAGCACATGTGCGGCACAGTTCTGAGGTCATGAGATAGAACCTCCAGTGTGGAGTTTGCATGTTCTCCCTGTGCTTGCGTTGGTTTCCTCTGGGCGCTCCAGTTTGCTCCCACATTCCCAAAATATGCATGTTCGGTTAATTGGCTGGTCAAAATTGTCCCTAGGTGTGAATGAGCGAGCGAATTGTCTGTCCTTGTGTGCCCTGGGACTGGGTGGCAACCAGTTCGAGTCGTCCCCTGCCTGAAAGTAGCTCCAGCACCCCCGCGACCCTACTGAGGATGAGCGGATTTTGTTACTATGTTATTACCAGGTTCATAATTGGAAGTAGGGTTAAAAAGACTCAGTTGACCACCCAGCACGGGTGATCTTTAGAACAGGTCTTCGGGCATCTCAGCTTTTCTTAGGTGGCACCCTGTCGCCCGCGACCTCAACATTAGAGATCCCTGCGCTATGCAATACAGCGCCATCTAGTGGTCAAATATAATTAAAATAAAATTGAGAAACACTGGTATAAAATACAAGCAATAGCCCATTTTTCTCCCTCTCCATTTTTCACACGCAAGACCGAAATCCTCAGGGCCCCTGCGAAATCCACGGAGAGTTTTTAAAACCAACTGAATATTAAGCGCTTACCTGCAGACATCTGGCGACATTTAAAAAGGGACGTGCTGCGAACATATGCTCGCGCTCCCGTTCGGCAAATGTCAGGACGAATTTGCAAAGTTCCTCCGCCGACACGTTGGGTCGTCCCGCCGCGATGGAAGATGGCGCCCTAGTGTCGCTAAATAGACTCAAATTCTCCCCCTTGTAACCTTTTCTGTCGTGTTCCGCCTGCAAACATCGAGAGCATATCCCATTAGCAGATTCGCCGACCGACGCACTTTGGATACTCGTTTTGAATCAAACAAGAAAAGCGTTTTTTTTTTTCTTCCGCACAATTCACCTCAACGGACGATTAGGTGAATAAAACATGAGTGCCGGCGTGCGTAAATGTGTGTATGTATTGCCTCGGCAGAGTGTTTCATCGCGTGTCATTTTTTTAAATGGGAAAGCTGCAGCGGGGTGAAAAAATGGCTTCTTGGGTTATTTAACAATGTCCATTAATCTCGTGCGTTTTGTCAGTGAGGAAGAGAGAAGAAAATGAAGATTAGCAAGAAGAAGAGCATTATAGTATTCTCACCAATCATAGTCCCGCTATTGGATTTACCGAGCTAATAATGTCTCCTCTTGTAGGAACTATAGATCGCGTGTGATTTGTTGCTGGTTGTAATTGGCTGAGACCTGATATATTTACTGGTTCGCTTACTTTCCTCTCACGTGACTAAAATAACAATAATCTACCTCCTGTACATGTACCAGCAAATACATTTGGTACACGTAATTTTAGACTTGGACTTAAAACGTTTTACAATGGAGCAATGAGGCAAGATCAGGGGATGGTGTAAAAGTAACCTGTGCAGTGTTAGGTTAACCCCAACACTTGTAATAAAACCTGCACTCAAAGAAGACACAGAGACGGGAGTATATTTCACTTGCAAGGAGAATGACCGGAGACTGCCCTTACAGTCTACCAAACTCACTCTAAAGCAGTCTCCTTTGTCCTTGCCTTTTATTTGTATTAGGAACGCCCTAGTTTACATAAGGTCTCTTCTGCTAAAGGGCCCCTCCTGGAAAACCAGTTGAGACCTATTTTCACTAACAACATGCTATCGTATCAACAATATTACGAGACCTGTTTTAACTCACAACAACATGTTATCGTATCAACAATATCACTACTATTGAACTAGGTGAGATTAGCACACTAAGCAAGAATGGCACACAGTATGCAACACTAGAATAACATATTTACAGTTTAAATCCATCAGCAGTCCTTTGAGACATTATATGATTAAGAGCTATACAAATAAACGTGACTGTCAAGACCAGAACGGAGACAGGACCCACTTGCGTGCATTTCTGCTATTGGTGTGTGAGTTTGTGTGTGTGTGTGAATGGGTAAGTGTGAAGCACATTGCGCTTTGGGAGGTCTTCATTGACTTGAAAAGCTCTATATAAATGCAGACCATTTACCATTTACAATTTCTCTTAGTCTTATTGGGAAGAAGGGGAAGGATAGTCCACACGATCCATAGATCGCTGGTCGCGGGGAGCTCAGACGCGGAAGTGGTATTTCCGTGGCGAGAGCGGAAAAAAACAGATCAGTAGCCGGGACGGGGGAGCAAAAATTGCAGTCGAGATCAGAAAAGGAGTCCAAGCCGGGAAACAGACGGGAATCAGAACAGGAGAGAGTCAGGGTCGAAAAGCTTGCCTAGCGTAAGCTGAGGTTCGCAGACAGACTGAGAACTGGTGACAGGAAGACGGGGTATAAAAAGTGACAGGTAGCAACTCAGCGTCCAAGGCAGTTGGTGCCAAAGGAGCAGGCTTTGTTGCCTCGCATCAGTAATCATGACAGTGACTTGACTTTACCTGACATCTCCAACAAGCTGTGGGGACAAATCTCAAATTCTGTCTGTCCTTTTGTGGATCCGTATATAACATATTCATCTCTGTTAGTAGTTTAGTGTTTAGTATCAGTATTGTTTCATAAACGCAGCTCCCATTCAATACCAATAAACAGTGTTCTGCTGAAATGTCCTACCCTCGAGACATTCTACCGTAGTTTTATCTGATAGCCGTATCCGCCAAAACGTTTACTGAAGCTGTCACGTCCAGAACTAAGGGTAGACCCAATTGCGTAACGTTTTCACAAGTTTATTGAGATAAAGAAGAAAGGCAGCGCCCGCGATCTGGTGCTCGCTGGACGCGGGAAACAAGCTGCCCACAGAATTGGAACGTGTTCCGAATGCGGAAGTGGATCTCCCGGAGCTGGAGATCATGGTGTCGAAGACAGAAAAAACAGGTCGATCGCCGGGACAGGAGAGCCAAAACATGGTCGGGTTAAAAGACAGATCATAGCCGGACACAAACGGGGAAATCAGGAACGGACGGGTGGAAAACGGATGCAAAACGCAGGACCGACGGGAGTCAGTGTCAAAGCGCTTGCCTTGTAGAAACAGGGGTTCGCTGACGGACTGACAACCTGAGAGTGAAAGGACTTGGCTTAAAAAGGGACAGGGACAGGGAACCAATCAGGTATTTCGCAGTGGCTGGTGCCAAATGAGCGGGCACAGGTGATCCAAACAGTCATCATGACAGAAGCAGTGAAAGGGTCGAATAAGACTGAATGAAAAACGTAAACGGTAAGTACTCGGCGTTTTCAAAGCTACAAGTGATAGGTGGGAACTCGTTATCAGCCTTGTGCACATAAGCACTGAGGTCTCGATGGGTCGGAAGGAATCCAAAAACACCGGCTCATCACTGAAGAGCGGTATGACACTTTACAATGAAAAACAACAGCGACCAGATGATGAAGGTGCTCTATCTGAGTCAGTTTAGGAGGCTTCTCCTCCTACTGGTAACCATGGAAACCAGTACCATGTGTTTCATGTGGTGAAAATAAATTCCTACCGTGAAAAAAAACAGCCAGGAGAGAGATGGGCACCATCATTCTGAACTTGCCCAAGACACAAAGCAGGAAGTGGTGCCCCTACGACCCGGGCGAGGAAGAGATCCGTTAACTGTGAAGAATGGAGTATGTTTTTGCTGTGTTAGTTGTGTTAGTTTTGAATGTTCAATGTACGCAATAGTAACTTTGAGCTTAGTTAGAGCTACGTGATCACTATGCAAAGCAAAAGTTACGTGATCGCTATGCTAACATTAAGCTAACGTCGAGATTTTCCCTGAAGACTCTCTGCCCTGTAAGGTTTGAGGACGCTTAGTGTGGGGTTAGTTTGTGTTAGTGTAATCTTTATTCCTTGCAAATGTTTGCGGCTAATACCAATCCAACTCTAAGATAACGACCTTACACTAATGCTAAGCTATCATTAAGTTACTGTTGAGGTTTTCTTGGACGACAACCATTTTGGTAAGTATAGACAACGATGGCGCAGTGTTAGTTTGTGTTATATTTATATATTTAATGTACTCTATGGATCTGTAACCGTAGAGAATGCTTTTGTGGTGTTCGTTTAAAAGCATCAACCCAGTATGGCAGGGGTGGCGAACATGCGGCTCTAGAGCCGCACGCGGCTCTTGGCCAATAAGAATGCGGCTCTTTGCCTCATCATATTTTCTATATAATGTGGCTCTTTGCCTCGTTTCATGTTTAGTTTTTCCCCTCTTAAAACACACTTGAATCCATCAGAGTTAATAACAAATAATAAATAATATTTTGGAATTAATTTGGGAAATTTGTTGTTTTTATGCTGCTCCAGACACATAACTGACTGACAATCATCTGCGTAGGTACTACGGACAGACTGAAGAGATCTTTTCTTCCTCATGCCATGAGGCTCTTTAACTCCACCCAGCAGAGTAAAGGCCCACATTAAACCACACCACCTACATTGGATATTACCGAATCTTACTGCAATATGTATTCTGTGTAGCACTATTTAGTTACTTTATATAACACGCTACAGTGGGCATTTGCACGTCACACTGGGTATTTGTATATTGTATTCTTTTGGCTTTATTATTGTACTGTTCTCAGCTCAGGGATGCTGCTGGAAATGTGAATTTCCCTTCAGGGATGAATAAAGTATCTATCTATCTATCTATCTATCTATCTATCTATCTATCTATCTATCTATCTATCTATCTATCTATCTATCTATCTATCTATCTATCTATCTATCTATCTATCTATCTATCTATCTATCTATCTATCTATCTATCTATCTATCTATCTATCTATCTATCTATCTATCTATCTATCTATCTATCTATCTATCTATCTATCTATCTATCTATCTATCTATCTATCTATCTATCTATCTATCATCCAATGCCGGTCAGTGCCTGGTGTGGCTCTTTGACTCTCATGGTTAAAAATGCCGTCTCTTTGTGTCAAACTTGTTTGCCACCCCTGCAGTATTGGATGAAATCAGCTCAGAAATGACCAACAGTCCCCAAGGTATCACCTCACCATAGACATCACCATCAACAACCAAGAGCTTGAACCTGTCACCAAATTTTAACATAAGGGAGAGCGGTCAGAATCAGAAATCATGGCCAGGATAGCTCAAACCACATATAAACCCATCAGGAGGTACAAGTACGTGTCGTCCTCCGTAAGTAAGCCTTGATTGTCTACTCACCATCTCTTACTTCCAGCTCATGACGTTCTTTTTAACTCCTGATGAATGCGAGCGGCATTTTGACAGATTACAGATTAAAACTTCACACGTATCCGTGTCATTTTGTCCGCAATCGTCTTCTTGACAAACGGCGAGCGTATGTGGTCGCTCATCTCCTGCCTGCGTGACTGCCGGGTAATCGGCAACCTATTACGAGGCTGAATGGGCCCGCTGGATTTTTCGCTCTGTCTCCTCAGCCGTTACCTTCGCCAGAGTGAAAGAGCTGACGCCTGGAGAAAAAGCTGACACAGAAGTGCGAGGCGACAGGAAAGAGAACCTCAGACTCATCATTGGTGTGATTGCTTTCTGCTGGAGAAGGGAAAAGGGAGAGAAAAGAGGTGCAGCGATTGACGGGGGGGGTCGAGAAACTTTAAATGTAATCCCAAATTCTTAAACATGCAAAATGTGAGGGATTTTCCTAGATAGTATTTTTCAAGAAAGCCTGTTTTTAATTTGAATTTCTGCGCTTTGATCTAATATGAGTAACAAAGGCATGCATGCAAGCCAGTCACCATATTGGTTTACGTTTTAATTATTCGAAAACGTTTCGAGTGTTTTAAAAAAGAGAGGCACCAACGAGGGGCCAACCAAGACCGATCAACGAAATGCAAAAAAGAAAAACGCAGTGAGCAGCCAGGCTAACTGGGAGTCAACATTGAAAAGCGTCAACAGCTAGGACGACAAACACAAAACAGGTTGGGAATAAACAAACCAAGTAACATGGCGGAAACGACGCTATACCCTGTCGAGCGGATCAAAAAACATAATGGTGAGCAGCCAGGCTAACCAGGAACCAACAACGAAAAGCGGGTACAGGTATGGAGATAAACTTGAAGCTGGCCGAGAATTACGCTTGGCTAGCGGGCCAAACAACACTCGGTGCTCAGCCAACAAGCGTTAACGGGGAGCAAAAGAAAACAGAAATCCCTGTCAGCCCTGACGCTAACAGGGAGCTAGCCAGACAAAATCATACAAACTGGAACACACAAAACATAAACAAAAAGCCACAATCGCCTACCTAAAATGAGGCGAAGAAAGTGTAAGTTAGTTCCAATCGCTGTTCACTGTTGTGTTAATGGGATTTGCCATTTTAAAAGGAATTGTGTTCCTTCAATGACATCACAGCTGTCCTGCAAACATGCCAGATAGGTCAACTTTGAGGCTAGTGTACTCGAGTGGCTCGGTGTGTGGAACATTTTGCAACATATGTGCATGATTTCTGGTCAGAACACTCTGTGCCTAATTTGAAAAAAAAAAAAAAAAAAAACATCTACCATAAATTCCGGACTATAAGCCGCTACTTTTTTCCCAAACTTTAAACCCTGCGGCTTATTCAGTGATGCGGCCAATTTATGTAATTTTTCTAACGGCCCCCAGCGGCGCTCGAGTACAAAAGGTAAGATTTAGACTGCAACTTCTTAGCTTGTGATCAAATCAAATTAGCGTAAACATATCCTCATAATGCAATCGAGCAGTCCGATATGACAGGAATCTTTACTTTGCGAGCGTGATGCTAGCGTGTTTATTAATAAGGGAGCGTGGGACGACGTGTAAAGGACAAAGTCTCTCTCCCATACTGAAGGAAGACGACTTTGATGACGTTGGTTATAAGGAGGAAGATAAGGACGGTTTACCGTGCTTATTTCAAGTACGTTATGTTTTTTTTAACAGAGCTGTTTACTGTGTTGAGAGCGTGTTGCTAGTAGCGTTTTGCTACCCTTCACAGGCACAGTTTAGGATGAAAGTTATAATATTATTATTAAAGCTTTGAAAACTCTCTCGGTGTACCATCTTTCTTTGTAAATATGTGTAACCATGTATAATATGTATTTGCAACTGTATATTTTTCTAATGTATTTATTTTAGAAACTTATTCTGATATGTTTTGTACGAGCAGATGAGGAAGAAGGGGCGGGGCAAACGCGGGCTGACGGGAAGTGGAGTAAAGGTGAGACGTGTTTGTGGACGCGGCCGACAATAGTGGATATATATTTTTCCTACCCTTACCTTTGGAAATATACATTTTTTTCCTTGGATTACTTTCAACGGGCACCCGGACTCCCAGTATCATTTTCCGTTCAATTTACCGGCTGTGTTTCTTGGACTTAATCGGGTATTGGTTAATTTCGTGTTTGAATCGCGTTTTTCAATGTGGGCGCATGCGGCTAATATACAGGTGCGGCTTGTGTATGTACAAAATCGGTTTTCCTTCCGAAATGTGGTGGATGCGGCTTTTAATCAGGTGCGCTCCATAGTCCGGAATTCACGGTATTTGTGATTACCTTTAACGTTGATTTGCATATTGTCCTTTCATTACCAAGTTAACAAGGCGCAGGGACAAATCTGCCAATGTGAGGATGGCATTTGATCTCATTAAAAGATCCCTGTGGGAGACAATGTCCCCCCGTGGACTGCTGATTGGTGAGAGATAACAAAGTGCCGAAAAGCCGTGAGATCAACGGCATGCTAACGAATCGAGATCAGGCAATGACTGCTCCTTATTTGTTCAAATTGCACAGGCTGATCAGAATTGCGATGTTAAAAAAGCATTGCTTTGGCTGAAGGCAGAAATGTCAGAAGTTTTTCTTTTGAAGATTGTGTTTGAACAAACTGACGAAGAAATCGGGTCCCATTTGTGTTTCATTTTTCAAAAACATTAATAATATGCTGTAGATATTAACAAAACAAACACATGACAATCTTCTATTAGGAGGTGATAAGCTAAAGTTAGGAATAGTCCTCAGCTTTTGAAAGACTTAAAACTAGATCCACAGCCCATTGTTATGTTAAAGGTGCTGTATGGAATTTGGAACCTTTCTACTCGATGATGCCACCCTGTGGCTTGAGTCCGCATTGCAGCCTCTGTCAAGCTCGTGCAAGTAGGTGCATTTCTTAGACGTGCTCCGATTATGTCTTGTTTGCTCATCTTTTTAGGGGTTTAAGTTATGGAATGTACTTAAACCAGGTATTTTCTTACTTTCGCCATTTTCATGCCAGACTAACAAAAACTGTGAGTCACTTTCTGCTTTTTAAGGACACATATACCACACAGCCCACCTAAAGCGCTCGTCTTGGGATCAAGATGTCGCAGGTTCGATCCCTGGTCCTTCTGTGTAATGTGTCGAAGTGTCCTTGGGCAAGAAACTGAATCCCTAATCCTTCTCACAAGCAGGTAATTTATTTGTCCATTAGCACATTGTAAAGCGCTTTGGAAGGTTGTGAGTGACTAGAAAAGTGCTATATAGAAGCAGACTATTTACACTCACAAATCGCCCCTGGACCTCAGTTTGAAACACAAATTTAAATAATGTGCTCCCAAAAAATGGCGCCAATGTCATGTTTACAAGTAATGCTGCTCCACTAAATTTATTTTTCTAATTTTACTATACTTATAGAAAAAATCTCACTAGGGTTTTTTGCACTGAAGTGTAATAAGAAGGAGGTTCCCAAGACATGAACTGTGCCTCACATGCGCTAATCACTAATTTATTAATATGATAGTTAGTTTTGTGCCTAGAATTCAAATCAATGGTTTTTTTCCTGAATGAAAGTTTTTTGCACCACTAGGAGGCACTGAAGATTACACACTGTCCCTTTGAAGACACTCTCACCTTGACCCGGACTAAGAGTTATGATGTTTGATTATTTGACCAAAAGGAACAGAGCCAAACAATCGCATCAGTGATATGCAGTCAGGGGAAGCAACCTGTCATGAAGGAAATATCAAATTAAAAATATATTAAATGGTTATATTTATTTATAATTAGGATCTTTTTTTTTTTAAATCACTGGATTCTGACATTTTAGTATGAAAGTTATTAATACAATTCGTATGTACTACTGTGCTGAGCAGATGCAGAGTGAGGCATGCAAGTCTCTTGTCTCAAGGCAAAGGGCGTTAGTAAGATCATTGATTCTGATTTGCTCCACATTTCAGTCCCAAACTATAAGATTTGTGATATTATGAATAAGCTAACAGCAAGTCAAGCTTTCCAATCATTTATTTTCGCATTGTATGGATTTTTTTTTTCATTATCGAGAATTATCTATCAATTGATGCAGTAGAGCAAATAAACACAGCACAAAAATGACTTCTACCTTTTTTGTTTGGGGTGGCTCGCTTTGGAATGGACGGCGTCCCCTTTTAGGACAGTTCCTGAACGTACAAATTCAACATGTACCATAATGAAATCTGATAACATGAAGTTTTGAATGTTATAAAAACATCCAAGGCAATGTATTGATAAAAAAGTGTTCTCACTGTACGTAAATATGTCGATTGGAGGGGCATTCTCAAGTACAGAAATTCTGCAAATTTCTCACTTATTTGGCTTTCTATCAAGTTTAACAATTTCAAACCCCATCACCCAACCCTGGTGTTCTCAGATAACTGAGACCACACCCAAAGAGGCATGATATGGTCAAACGTCCCTAGTCCATATAAAAAGAGGAGCTGATCGATAGCTCGTCCTCTTTATTCTCCTCCCTGCCTCATTGCGGGTCTGCACTACGGCCTTGAGATGAGCATGTGGGCCATACGTTGTGAACATATTGTGACCATCCGGAGCACTAGACCAAATCTCTCCGCAACAATAAGTAAGAGGACGGTTTTCCATTTAACACCATGTTTGCTGGTTTTTAGGAATGAGCGTTTTTTTTTTCTGTACATGGAAATCTCCCCAAATCAACTACCATTATAGCGGAAAACTTTCTTTCTTGTGCTCGTAACCTCGACTTCGCCTCCCCCTTCTCCCCCTATCATTAATGCACTGTGTTAATGCATAGTTTGTGCTATTTCAATTGGCCTGGTTCATTGAATCCTTTTTCTTGGGATTAGTAATTCATATCAGAACTCAAAGTAATAACGTAATTTAAATGTTTATCAGTGTAGGAAATTCTAGCATCCTTTAAAGAAAAAAAGATTTATGGTGGAGCACAAGCAACACATAGAGGCAAATTTGTTAACTGATTGCAGTAAAAAATAATTAGTTTCAATCGTAATGATTTTCAAAATTTGAGCCAGAAAATTCCCTACAATGCTTTTATCCAAATTATGGGTGCATAGACTTCATTTATGAGTTACGGTAAGACAATAAAAAAAATGATTTCCTGTGCTGCAGTTAACACCTTGCTTTCTTGCTCTGCTACTAAAATGATAAATAAGATGTAGGTTAATTTATTCGAAAAATCGGACTGTGCCTCAACAGACCTGAAAACTCACCGCAAGTCACTAATTCACGTGCCGATTAGGAAGTCTATTGTTCTTCTGCTGAAAACATACAGAAGTAATAGTTGCTCAGTCTTTGCTTGAGTTCCCCCAATTTTGCAAATATATGAAAGAGACAAATGGCCACGTAAGTACGGCTTCTTTATCATAATTTAAAAATCCACCACCTAGACCCATTCTACATTTCTTTGTCTTGTTTTCCTCTGAAGAGAACACAAGGATACATCCTGTCGGAGCAGATAAGACGGGTTACTGTAGGTTTATAATGGGAAAGAGAATTATTCATTGTCTCCTATGCTAATCTCTTATGTCTGTTAAAAAATAAAATAAAACTGTGTTTCCCATTCTTTGGGATTCTTTTATGTGTGACACGGCTTCTAAGGATTTTTTTATTTTATTTAATTGACTATAAAGGACCCACCACATTTTAAGAGGAAAACCGATTTTGTACTTACACAAGCCGCACTTGTATATAAGCCGCATGCGCCCACATTAAAAAAACGTAACACAAACACAAAATTAACCCAAACCCGACTAAGTCCCGCGATTGAAACTGAATGTCCTTCATAAAAGTACACAGTCCAAAAATCACAGCCGGCAAAAGGAACGGAAAATAATACTGGTACTTAAGGTTTGATGCAGACCTGCAGAGTCCGGGTCCCGTTGAAAGTAATCCAAGGAAAAAATGTATATTTCGAAAGGTAAGGGTGGGAAGAATATATATCCACTATTGTCTGCCGCGTGCACAAACACTCACCTTTACCAGTCCCCACTTCCCGTCAGCCCACGTTTTTTTATTTGCCCGTGGAAAATATATCCGAATAAGTGTCTGAAAGAAAGACATTACAAAAATATACATTTGCAAATACATATTATACATGGTTACACATATTTTCAAAGAAAGACGGGACACCAAGAGAGTTTTCAAAGCTTTAATAATAATAACTTTCATCCCAAACGGTGCCTGTGACAGGTAGCAACACACTCGCAAAACGCTCGCAACACAGTAAACGGGTCTGTTAAAAAAACATACCGTACTTGTAATAATCACGGTAAACCGTCCTCATCTTCCTCCTTAGAACTGAAGCCATCGAAAAGCAACTTTGTCATTTATGAGCTAGGTTAAAAAAATGATTTCCTACGCTACCTTATTCCAAAACACGCTAGAAACACGCTCGCAACACAGTAAACGGGTCTGGTAAAAAAAAAAACATACCGTACTTGTAAAAATCACGGTAAACCGTCCTTATCTTCCTCCTTAGAACTGAAGCCGTCAAAGTCGTCTTCCTCAGTGTCGGAAAGAAACTCCGTCATATAGACGTCGTCCTACGCTCCCTTATTCCAAAACACGCTGGCAACACGCTCGCTCCTTCTTTATCAGACTGCTCGATTGCTTTTAGCTTGAAAGCTGCGTCATGTGCCTTTCTTTTTGCATTTTGCATGATGAGGGTATGTTTACGCTAATTTAATTTACTGTATGCACAAGCCAAGAAGAG
This sequence comes from Urocampus carinirostris, assembly GCF_059441175.1. NCBI lineage: Eukaryota > Metazoa > Chordata > Actinopteri > Syngnathiformes > Syngnathidae > Urocampus > Urocampus carinirostris. The sequence goes on from NC_142350.1 coordinate 56,654,914, forward strand.
GGGCAGCACGGCGGCGCAGTGGTTAGCGCATGTGCGGCACAGTTCATGTCATGAGAACCTCCTGCGTGGGTTCAAATCCAGCTCCAGACTTCCTGTGCGGAGTTTGTATGTTCTCCCCGTGCTTGCGTGGGTTTTCTCCGGGCACTCCGGTTTCCTCCCACATTCCAAAAAACATGCATTCCAGGTGAATTGGCCGGTCCAAATTGTCCCTAGGTGTGAATGAGCGAGTGAGATGTCTGTCCCTGTGTGCCCTGCGATTGGCTGGCAACCAGTTCAGGGTGTCCCCTGCCCACTGCCCGATGAATGCTGGGATGGGCTCCAGCACCCCCACGACCCTACTGAGGATAAGCGGTGCAGCTAATGAGATGAGATGAGATGAGACAAGCCAAGAAGTTGCAGTCTTCCTCGGCGCATATCTTCAGGTCTAAATCTTACCTTTTGTACTCAAGCGCCGCTGGCAGCCGTTAGAAAAATTACATAAATTGGCCGCATCACTGAATAAGCCTTGTTTGGGAAAAAAGTAGCGGCTTATAGTCCGGAATTTACGGTAATACAAGTTACATTTTGCTGAAGGCAGTGGGGATTTTTCACAGGGATTCAGGGTTTGGGGTCAGTGTGGCCTGACAAGAATTATGTTTACATAAAAACGAGAACAAGGACAAAAAGCTGACGCGCGAAAAGGAGACGAGGTTTCTGCTAAGCTTTCTTGTTTGTGAGCCCTCTAGACATGGCGGCGTCTTGTCTTTCTGGAGGAGGTAGCGACTGGGTGGAGGCCACGTGAGAAGCCCATGGGAGGAGGAGGTGACGTTGGCACCCGGCCCACCCAAGGGAGGAGTTGGCACGCCCACAGGAGGAGTCAGCCGACGCCCCAACGTATCAAAAGGACGGAAGCCGGAAGATGGAGAGGAGACAGACAGACAGGACCAGAGAAAAAAAGATGGGAGGCTCGACAAAACGAATTAGACTAATGTTTATCTATGGAATTAATTTAAATATAATAATCTAAGAAAATAAATCTGCCCCCGTGTGGAAAATCCTGTCTCTTCTGAATGTTTCTAACTAATCCGAACAATTTGGTAAACGCTAAATTTATTTTACAATTTAATTCCTAACAGCTTTCATTTTCAAATGTCTAAGTGCGCAGGAGTAACCGATAAAAAATACTGACACAGGTATTAGGGTAAGAAACAAACATTTAGCATGTATATGTGTAACCGCGGTGTACCTGTCCCACATTCACGCTGGACTAGAGATGAGGTGTTTATTACAGTTGCTGCAAATGAATGAGTCACAACACATGGTAAGCTTCTCTGCTGGCTTTGATCTCTTTGATCTCGTTGACAGCTCGCTGTTAAACTGCTTTAAACATATCAAAGAGCTTTCTTTTCAGTTTACATAAAATACATTTTAGAATATCAACCATCACAATACATGTTTACATCCATTTTAACAAGATACTTTTAACAAGAGATCGTATAGTGTCTTTTTAACGTTTACAATGAATTCAACCCTTTTTTCTTGAGTCTGAATATTTACCAACATCATCCTTTTTATATAGATGAGAAAACAGAAGTAATAACAATAATGAGTATAAAAATGGGTACAATTTACCTGCAAATGAATGTGTCACAAAAAATGGTAAGCTTCTCTGCTGGTTTTGATCTCTTTGATCTCTATAAGGGGAATTAGCATTTTAGAACAACATGCAACGTCCGGCAAAACTAACATGAAAGGCGACAGAAACAAAACGAAAATAAATCCAAACAGCTTGACAACATCAATCACATTACTTTGCATGTTGAGAGATTTGTCAGCTGTGGTTTTAATGTTTAAAATTAACTTTTTGCGGAGCACCAAGAAACCGTTTCTTACCGTTGACAGTTCGCTGTTAGACTGCCCACAAACCCCGCCTTCCGGTCACATGTCAAAAGCCAAACCAAACCTTACCCCATACCAGCAGGTGGCACTGTTGGACTCATCATTGCAGGACACTTACACAAAAACTATACAACATATTTCAGCAGGATTTCAATAAATAAAAGTTATTATTACACCCGTTACATGTGTATCAATCAAAGTAAACATTTGGTCATTTTTAAGACTGGGATTGCTATTGAAGAGCATATACATAAATGAGTGGTTGCAGTGACTTAAGGTGTTTGGATCAAATACCTTCACTAGCATCTCATCAATCCACTTTCAACGTGTGAAGAGAAGTAAACAAAGAAAGAGGTTAAGAGCAGGAAAACCTCTTCCTGGTTATTTTACATCGAGTGTGGCAGTGTGTTTGATAAGCCGACGGGACCGAGGGAGCATATGCAACGGCGTTCTCCGAGGAAAACGTCTTTTGGAGGAGACGCAAATAATTGATGGCTCGCCGACATCACATATTGGAAATTCATTTTGAGTATTGGAGTGTGTATGTACACGCACTATGACACCATTTTCCTTAAGTAAAATACAGCCGTCCATGCGCACTTTAAAAGCTGGAATACGGTGAACGCTATTTTGTGTTCTAAGTTATGTTCCCTGTAATTTTCCACGGGTCTGAGCGTTCACACAAAGTCGGTGAGCAACGCTTGAAACAACAGTGAGCAACAGCAATCCCAAGTGTGGCAACTAAGTCATTATCAAACATGGCCAAAACTTGACATCACGTTACATTTTGCTGAGTTTCCGGCAATGCAAACATTTTTTTCACTTTTGAATGAATTGACTCATGTATTATTGCAAAGGTTGTGCGGCCTACAAATGTCATTTGTTTCTACAACAATTCTTTCACAAGATTTCCATTTCCTTTTTTTCCTGGTATCTTGTCGCATAATATATTTTTGGGGGCTTATTTAGTCGGTTGCAAGATACAGAACTGTATTTAATCACATTTTTTTAGTGGAAGTACAATGTTGGCAACAAGATTCACTTGATATAATTGGAAATTATTTGAATGCAACACAAACTTTTTCTTCTTTTTTCCGTGTTTTTTTTGTACTTTTTTTAAATTCCTTTAAAAAAGTCACATTGTGTTTATTTTTTCCGAGCTGTTATTTTTTTTCTCTTTGTTCTCTATTTACCTTTTTTCCTACGTTTCTTTCTTTTCTTTTTTTTCAGTTTTTTTTTTCTAAATTTTTCCTTATTTTTTTCTCTTCTTTTTGTTTCTTTTTTTCTCAGCTTTTCACTACTTTTTCATTTTGGTATATTTTTCTTTTTTGTTCTAATACCCCCTTCTTTTAAGTCATTTTGTGCATAATTTTACATAATATTTGGTCATGTTGGGATTAAAGAAGCAAAAACAACCTGAAGAGCCGTTTAGGACCCGAAAGAGCCGGTTCCTTTTAGTGAGCCGAGCAGAAGAAGCCGGTTCTCGACAAACTCTACTGACTTTACTTTTCAACTTGGAAGCAGGAATGAATACCTATGTCATGATTACCGATGTGATGCACCTGTGCCCGCTCCTTTGGCGCCAAAGGCCTCGGACTCTGATTGGCTCCCTGTCACTATTTTAACCCACTCCTTTCTGGCACCTGTTGTCAGTCCGTCTGCGAACCTCTAGGCATGCTTTTTCGACCCTGACTCACACCTGTTTTTGCTCCCATCTATTTCCCGGCTTCGACCCGTTTTTTGATCCTGACTACGTCTACTCCCTTCTCCTGGCTTTCGACTCGTTTCTGTTCCCGACCACGTTTTTTGCTCTCCTGCGCCTGCTACTGACCCATTTTTCCCAATTCTTACACCGCCATCGCTCGCCACGGAAGTCCCACTTCCGCGTTCAGAGCGACCTGCTTCCTGTGACCAGCAATCACTGGATCGTGGTTGCAACCCTTTCCCTTCTTCCAATAAAACTGAGAGAAACATAATGCAAATGGGTCCTGTCTCCGTTCTGGTCCTGACAACCTAGAAATATCTGCCATAGGTATAAGAACATTCTTTTTATGCAAACAGAATATTTTATAAAATAATGTCATGATTACTGATGCAAAGCACCTGTGCCCGCTCATTTGGCGCCAACTGCCTCGGACTCTGATTAACTCCCTGTCCCTATTTAAACCCTCTCCTTTCTGTCACCTGCTGTCAGTCCGTCTGAGAACCTCAGTTTACTCCAGGCAAGCTTTTTTCGACCCTGGTTCCCACCTGTTTTTGCTCCCGTCTGTTTCGACCCGTTTTTTGATCCTGACCACGTTTACTCTCCTCTCCTGGCTTTCGACCCATTTCTCATCCCGACCACATTTTTTGCTCTCCTGTCCCAGCTAATGACCCGTTTTTTTCCGTTCCCGACACCGCCAGTCTTACTTCCGCGTTCAGAGCGACCTGCTTCCCTGCGACCAGCGATCACCGGATCGTGGTTGCAACCCTTTCCTTTCTTCCAATAAAACTGAGAGAAATGTAATGCAAGTGGGTCCTGTCTCCTTCCGGTCCTGACAACCGAGAAGTATCTGCCGTAGGTATGAGAACATTCTTTTTATTATCATTATAATTTCTATTTGTTTTTTCTTTTTTAAACAATGTCAAATATCATCCTTAAAGAAAAAGTTAGGTGGTGACTTCCTTACCGATGAACAATCGAGAAACACCGGACTCATTAACTCGTTATGCAAACGGAACAAATCTTTGTCAATGTTGCATAAAATAGATCAAATCTATTCATATTGGGGAGAATATTGCGCTGGCAGGAAGAATTGATATAACTGACCTTGGGAAGGCCACAGAAGCAGAATATGCAGTCGAAATGTGCATCGGTTGCACTTGATGAACTGGTGTGTATGAGATATTTCAATAAGCCTGTGTGGGTGTATGAAGTAGTGTTTTTCTTAGAGTGTGGGAAGGTTAATTGCTATGTGACCAAACTGAGAGCAGTGACTTCTGACCTGCCGAGGGTCGAGCGTGGCCTTGCAGAAAGGGGAGAAGGCATAATTACTTTGCATACCCTTGCTGGTGCCCTTAAACTTTAGCAGAGTTGAAGTATCCTCCGCCGCACACTCCACCAGAACAGAGCGTCGACGGACTGAACAGTGCTTCGTGTATATTCAGTTCAATTCAAATCGGATGTATTCATATAGCAAGTACATTTTATACTCAAAACCTTGAGAAACTATGTGAAAACTTCTACCACTATTCAGTGTTGGGACTTCCACATTTCTTTGTTATGTTATGTTAGGTTGTGTGCAGGGTTGGGTAGGGTTACTTTAACTGCATTACTTTCAATTACTTTTGAAATACTCCAATACCAAATATGTTAATAAAAGACAAAATAAACTAAATATGAATAAAATGATTAGATTCTGTGCAGGCTTGGGGAGTAACGGAATACATGCAACGGCAAAAATGATGTTGGCAAGCTGTTGGGATTTATTTTCATTTTGTTTCTGTCGCATTTTACGTTAGTTTTGCCGGAGATCAAAGCCAGGAGAGAAAGCTTACCACGTGTTGTGAGTCATCATTTTATTCATATTTAGTTGCTTTTGTCTTTTATTAGCATATTTGGTATTGGAGTAATCCAAAAGTAATTGAAAGTAATCAAGTTAAAGTAACCCTACCCAACCCTGGTTATGTGTTCCTGTTTCCTCGCAAACTAGTGCTGTTATGCGTTACGAGTAAAATTTCGGAATGCTACTCTCGTTACTACATAGTACATTACTGCATTAACCAGCTGCACATTAAATGCAGAAAATGTATTTGCACTGTCCTCTAAGTACTGAACAATCTGACTTTGTCACAACCCTCGATCCGCCAGCAACGGTTCCGTACTTTTAGTTGTTTGCGTATCTCAGCAGTCATCCAGGACTTCTGATTGGCACGGGTGCATATAGTTTTGGTATTGCTGACGTCTTCTGCACATTTACTGATATAGGCTGACACAGAAATGGCGTACTCATCTATATTTATTTTGTTGTTGTAAGTGGCAGCCGATTTAAACATGTCCCAATCAGTGCAATCAAAGCAGTCCTGTAGTGCCTCCATTGCCCCCTCAGACCACTCTGCTAGCCTCTGGGAAGAGGTTCTGCAGTGTGCGGTGCAGGACCACCAGGCTCCGCAATAGTCTAGTCCCCCTGGCCATTAGACTGTTAAATGGTCAATCTAACATATAGTTAACTTAAATCTAAACGGCTGCTAATCTGACTTTTTGCACTACTGGCAGTTTTTTATAGCTTGCCACTCATTGCACATTGCTCTCTGCACTATGGTAATTACAGCGTTATTGTTACAGTGTTAATGTTACTGTGTACCTGACTTGTTAACCTGACTGCCCATTTTGCACATCTGGTTAGCTACTCTTCTTGCACTATCGGCACTATGGTAAAATACTATACGTAGCCAAAATACAATACAACTTTATTTATATCTGTACATTCAAGGAAACTGTGGGGGTCAGATGCATCGACATTTCGTTCTGTATACACGTGTACTAGAATGACAATAAAGTAGATCTGAATCTGAATCTGAATCTGATTTATATTTGAATGAATGAATGAATGAATGAAAACTTTTATTTCGAACATAAAAATAAAAATAGGACAAAAACAATGAGTCAATACAGTCAATATTTACATACAGAGTACAACATAATACACTTGTGACGTCTCAGGCACAGAGTATGGCGATGCTAAATTTCTCCTCAAGGAAATACTTTTTGAAGAGATTAATGACGCTTTACAGTGAAAAACAACAGTGACCAGATGATGAGGGTGCTGTATCAAAGTCATATCTTTGGCACTATCTGTTTTATGTGGGGGAGCATACACCTAGCCAATGTTCCCTGTAATTTTCCACGGGTCTGAGCGTTCACACAAAGTCTGAGAGCAACGCTTGAAACAACAGTGAGCAACAGCAATCCCAAGTGTGGCAACTATGTCATTATCAAACATGTCCAAAACTTGACATCACTTTACATTTTGCTGAGTTTCCGGCAATGGATTTTTTTTTTCACTTTTGAATGAATTGACTCTTGTACTATGGCAAATGTTGTATGGCCTACAAACGTCATTTGTTTTTACAACAATTCTTTCACACGATTTCCATTTCTTTTTTTTCCTGGTATCTTTTGTCGCATAATACTAACATTTTTGGGGGCTTATTGAGTCGGTTGCACGATACACAACTGTATTTAATCACATTTTTTAGTGGAAGTACAATGTTGTCAAAAAGAATGACTTGATATGATTGGAAATTATTCGAATGCAACACAAACTTTTCCCTGGTTTTTTTCTATTTTTTTTAATTCCTTTAAACAAATCTCATTGTGTTTATTTTTTCGTACTTTTTTCTTTTTGTTCTCTATTTACTTTTTTTTCCTTTGTTTGTTTCTTTTCTTTTTTCTGTCTTTTTTCTGAATTTTCCTTCTTTTTTCTCTTCCTTTTGTTACTCTTTTTCTCAGCTTTTCACTACTTTTTCATTTTGGTATTTTTTTCTTTTTTGTTCTATCCCCCCTTCTTTTAAGTCATTTTGTGCATAGTTTTACATAATATTTGGTCATGTTGGGATTAAAGAAGAAAAAACAACCTGAAGAGCCGTTTAGGACCCAAAAGAGCCGTTTCCTTTTAGTGAGCCACGCCGAAGAAGCCGGCTCTCGAAAAAATCTACTGACTTTACTCAACTTCGCTGTACTTCGACCTTGACTTCAAAATACCGCATTTAGAACACAGCGTCAGGGTAACCCGTGGATTTATACCTTCATGCACTGTAACTTTGACTTAATTCGCTTCTTAATTAGCAATTTCGAGACCTGAGTTTTGCGAGCTGGCTAGATTATTTTGTGCGCGGAAAAGCTCTGGGTAGCGCACAATTGCGCACAGACGCAGTTTAGAGGGAACATCGCGCTGGATAGATTTTCTTGTGCGCTGAGAATGTGCGGGCAGTGTGCGATTGCGCACGCGCGCACTTTAGAGGGAACATTGCACCAAGCCAAAAAACGGCCTGGAGAAGGATGGGCAGAGCCAGACTCCGTTCGCCCAAGACACACCACAGGAAGTGGTGCTCCAACAACTCTGGTAGTTAAGATAACCGTGGGATAACTGAACCAGTGTTCCCTCTAAGCTGCGCGCGTGAGCAATTGCGCACTCCTCGCACATTCTCAGCGCACAAGAAAATCTAGCCAGTGCACAAAAATGAGGGCTCAAAATTACTAATTAAGAAGCGACTTAAGTCAAAGTTACAGTGCATGAACGTAAAAATACACGGGTTCCCCTGACGTTGTGTTCTAAATGCGGTATTTTGAAGTCGAGTCGAAGGAGAACGAAGTTGAGTAAAGTTAGTGGAGTTTGTCAGGGAACTGGCTTCTTCGGCTCGGCTCACTAAAAGGTATCCTAAAGGGCTCTTCGGGTTGTTTTTGCTTATTTAATCCCAACATGACCAAAATTATGTAAAATTATGCACAAAATGACTTAAAGGAAGGGGGGAATAGAACAAAAAAGAAAAAAATACAAAAAAATTAAAAGTAGTGAAAAGCTGATAAAAAAAGAAACAAAAGGAACAGAAAAAAGAAGGAAACATTTAGAAAAAAAGCCAGAAAAAAAGAAAATAAAGAAATGTGGGAAAAAAGGAAATAGAGAACAAAAAGAAAAAAGTAACAGCTCGGAAAAAATAAACACAATGAGATTTTTTTAAAGGAATTTAAAAAAAAGTAGAAAAAAAAACACGGAAAAAAAGAAGAAAAAGTTTGTGTTGCATTCAAATGATCTCCAATTATATCAAGTGAATCTTGTTGCCAACATTGTACTTCCACTAAAAATGTGATTAAGTACAGTTCTGTATCTTACAACCGACTAAATAAGCCTCCAAAAATGTTAATATTATGCGACAAAATATATCAGGAAAAAAAAAGAAATGGACATCTTGTGAAAGAATTGTAAGAACAAACGACGTTTGTAGGCCGTACAACCTTTGCAATAGTACATGAGTCCATTCATTCAAAAGAGAAAAATAATTTTGGCGGAAAATCAGCAAAATGTAACTTGATGTCAAAGTTTGGACATGTTTGATCATTAATTATCTTGCCACCCTTGGGATTATGTTTGCTCACTGTTGTTTCAAGCGCTGCCACGAGCGCGTTATACATTTAGCTGTTTACAAGCTCGCCTGATCGACTCACGCTTAGAAATGTTCGGACAATGTGCGATAAGTGGTGACAATTCAGTCACATGTTAATGTGTCCTGAAGAGACTTGACGTTTGAGTGGTCGTGTGTGCTCAAGTGCCCACGCTTCATGCTGTGAACACAAATCTCCCTTGAGATGTACTGGTCACGTATCCCGCCGCGTCGCCTTAGAGATTCCAATATAGATCCGAAAGAATGTCACTCTAATTAGTCTTTGATTTACTCTGTCATAGATTGACATTTAAGTGTTTTGTTAAATGTGTGCGATTGCACACATTCTTTTGTGTGTTTCTCTACTCGTATGCTCTTACTGGGGGGAAAAATGTTGAATTTATGAAATTCTTTGGATCCAGATGACATGTTCTTAATTAATTAAATTCATTAAACTGATTAAAAAAAATACTGTAGGTTTTCAGAGACATCATGGCGCTATTGTCATGGTGAAGAGCATAGACATTTTTAATGCCACAGACAAGAATACAGACGCCTCCCGACTTATGTACCGACTATAAGCCGCTACTTTTTTCCCTAACTTTCAACCCCGCGGCTTACTCAGTGATGCAGCCAACTTATGTAATTTTTCTAATGGCCGCTAGCGGCGCTCGAGTGTTTCTACCAATAACTGCCCTGCCAAAGCTATATTATTGTTATTAAAGCTTTGAAAACTGTCTCGGTGTACCGTCTTTCTTTGTAAATATGTGTAACCCATGTATAATATGTATTTGCAACTGAATATTTTTGTAATGTATTTATTTGTATTTATTTTAGACACTTATTCTGATGTTTTGCACGGTTGAAAAAAAATTAGGGGCGGAATAAACGCAGGGTGCCGAGTTTAAGTGGGGACCACTAAAGGTGAGGGACAGACAAGGAAAGAAGAGGGGGTAAAAAGTTGGTTAAAGAAAAAGGAGTTGCGTGAGTAAATGTGTTCATCTGATATATTTTTCCCACCCTTACCTTTGGTAATATACTCTTTTTTCCTTGGATTACTTTCAAGGGGACCTGGACTCTGCAGGTCTGCATCAAACCTTAAGTACCGGTTGCATTTTCCGTTCATTTTGCCGGCTGTGATTTTTGGACTGTGGACTTTAATGAAGGACATTTCACGCAGCAACATACTTCTTCTTTTGTGTATTTGTGATGTAAAGTCGCACCTTAGACTCGTATGTACCACTGGATGCCTGTCCACTTGGGTCTCAACACAGGTGTGCTGCTACAGCTTTAGAAAATAATAATATGTGTATATACATATTCGCTCTTCTACTTTTTTGTAATTTTAAAGATGTTCTTGGATACAATGAATAAACAAATTGGATGGTAAAAAAAAATTGCAGACCATTTGGGTTAATTTTGTGTTTGTGTTACATTTAAATGTGGGCGCCTGCGGCTTATATACAGGTGCGGCTTGTGTATGTACAAAATCGGTTTTCCTCTTAAAATGTGGTGGGTGCGGCTTATAACCAGGTGCCCTCTACAGTCCGGAATTTAAGGTACATTCGACTTACAGATTCCAGCAGATACGAACATATTTTTGGGGATGTCGAAAAATATCCGGACATTGCTGTAAGTTCGATTTTCCGAGTACAGGAAAGTACTGTAGTGCTTCTTTTTGCCGCTATCAGCGGGTGGTGGTGCTGTGAGTGGTCACCCAGCATCTGCCTGAAGAAGAAAGCCGCTTCCTCTTACTAGTTCATGTGTAAACATTATATACTGTATCTCCAGGCCGCTAAGAACTTTGACATTTTTATTGTTTAATATCTCGTGGAATGAATCAATATGGTTGGTGTAAAGTGTAAAGAAGAGGCGAGACGTTTCTTTTGAAACGAAAGTGGAATAAGAAAGCTTGATGCGGTTGAGAAAATGGTTGGAACGTTTTTCGTCCACTTTTTGCCACGGAGGAGGACCTCTTGAAGCGCATTTCCCAAAAGTAAGTTAAACCCCACTTTATTTATCTTTATAGCAGGGGTGTCAAACTCATTTTAACCCGGGGGTCACATGATAGAACAAATAATCTCTTGGGGGCCAGTAGTAGATTAGAGAGAAAGAAAAAGGGAGGAATAAATAAGAAAAAGAACGGGAGAGAAAAAGAGAGAGGGTGGGACAAAGAAAGTGGGAAAGGGAGAAATAGAGAAAAAAGAGAGAGAGAAAAAGAGAGAGAACGAGAGAAACAAAAGAGATAAAAGAGAAAGAGAGGGGGAAAAAAAGGAATCCAAAGAGAACTAGAAAGAGATAGAGAAGGAGGGAAGGAAAGAAAAGAGAAGAAGAGAAAGAGAGAAGGGGAGAAAGAGAGAAGGGGAAAGTGAGAGAGAGAAAGAGAGAAAAGAAAGAAAATGAAAAAATGAAGAGCAAACAAAAGAAGGTAAAAAGACACACATCAAAAAAAGACAAAAAGGAAAAAATAAATAAAAAAGAGCGACGCGGAGAGTGAGAGAGAGAGAGAGAGAGACAGCTCATACATAGCTCCCGTTATTATGACAAAAAAGTCAATAAAACACACTAAATATCTATAAAATGAGATGTGGTCCTTCTCAAACACAATTAGAAAGAGGGAAGAGCATCAGAATATGGCATGGCTGTGGGCCATTAGGTGGCATACAGTACCAGTTTTTTGCATGCAAGAAAGTGCGAGTGCCATGGAAAGTTTGAAAACATTTATTTAGGGATGGAGGGAAACGTGCAAGAACGTCCGTGTCTGTGTGTTTATGTGTGTTACCCAGTGGCTGCGTAGCATTCAGGGTAGTAGGAGGCGATGGGTGCAGGCTCACTCACCACGGGTCTGGAAGATTGGGGCTGAAGAGAAGGCAGAAGGGTCAAACACATCCAGGTTCAGAGTCAGAAGCGTAGACAAACAGCTTCCGGGTGTAGGCTTTGCAGACGATTTGACAAACAACGGCCGTAAGACAGAGCTTTAAATACAGAGCTTGACTGGCAGGGAATTCAAAACAGCTCGTGGTAAACGAGAACAGACAGGTGGAACAGATCAGGGTGCAGTGACAGGGAGATGATTGGTGCCGGTTACCAGTGGACAGAGATTTCATGACAGCTAGATTTTGAGATAGTTGACGTCTGGCATAGGAAATGTATCTAGATTTTGTGGTAGAAGATGACCTGTCTAGTTTTTGGGGCAGAAAATACAATACAAAAAGTACAATACATAAAAGTTTTTATGTATGAAGAAAAATATAGGCAAATACAAAAAAATAAACCGGCTGAGCAAATATTTTGCACAATACTCAGGGTTGGGTAGGGTTGCTTTAACTGGATTACTTTGAATTACTTTAGGATTACTCCAATACCAAATATGCTGATAAAAGACAAAATAAACTAAATATGAATACAATTATGACTCACAACACGTGGTAAGCTTTCTCTCCTGGCTTTGATCTCTTTGATCTCCGGCAAAACTAACATAAAATGCGACAGAAACAAAATGAAAATAAATCCAAACAGCTTACCGACATCATTTTTGCTGTTCCATGTATTCCGTTACTCCCCAAGCCTGCACAAAATTCAGTAATTGTATTCATATTTAGTTTATTTTGTCTTTTATTAGAATATTTGGTATTCAAGTAATCGAAAAGTAATTGAAAGTAATCCAGTTAAAGTAACCCTACCCAACCCTGAACATTGTATGTAAATAGTGATTTTTGAGGTACAATGTTTTGAGATAAGGCTAATAGTATGCTATTTTATTTGTAAAATGCAATTCTTCTTTGCTTTTGGAAGGCTTCTGTTGTCCTATCTTGTTAGGATTTAATACATCTCAAGGCTTTCGTCACGTCCTGAGGACTGCCAGGAAATGTTAATATTTGTCTTCCTAAACATTCCAAGGTGTGTTGTTGTGTGAGTGAAGACCTTTCACAATGGTAATGCCGCAGAGGATTGTGTGAAAGCTGTCATAGAACATGAAAATAGGCAATTCCCAAAGAGGGCTGGGGGGGTGGTAACCGTAGAAAGAAAGATGCTTGAGTAGGCTCACATTTGAGAGACAAAATGCTGCAATTCTGGGTCACTGACAATGATTAATTATAGATTACAGCTTACAGTAAACATGCACTGGCGAACGCACGCTGAAACAACTACACACGGTGAAACACATTTTACACAATACCTCAAGGAGATTCTGAAAAAGCCGAGTACTGGGAACTTTCGCCAGACATTGTGTTTGAAAAAAAAGTCCTTGAATCGAATAATTTATCTTCATTAAAACAGTTTTTTTGCACCTATATTTTATGGAGGTTAACTTTACACAATAAACCCTATGCACACTCAATCTACAATTCAGGATATCATTCCGAGAATTAAAGACATTTCTCGAAGCAACAAGGCCAGAAAAAAATATTCAAGGCCTGTGACTTTTGAATCCTTGGGTATTGTGTCTAAGAGATTCTTTCATGGAGGTTTAGGACCACTTTGAAAAGCTATTGTCAGTCTCCAATGCAAAGCAGGGGATTTCAAGGGACAATGTGTATTATTTAGGGCCTCATGGTGGTAAAAATACATTTCTTTTCATTTAACCGATCAGCAAAAACATATGAAATATCATGTAAACGTGCATTTAAAAAAAAAAAAGTACGTGGCGGTTGAGAAATTAGCATTTATTTGACATCATTAGCCCATTAGACTGTTAAATGGTCAATCACACACATAGTAAGCCTACACAGCTGATAATCTGTACCTCTGTTTGTTTTTTTTGTACTACTGGCAGCTCTGTTATACCTAGCCACTCCTTTGCACATCTGTTCTCCTCTGCACTATCGTACTCCAGTGTTATTGTTATTGTATAGTGACTTGTTTACCTGACTGCCCATTTTGCACATCTGGTTAGCTGCTCCTCTTGCACTCTTTGCACTACTGTATACTACTATATATAGCTATAATTATTTAGTATATTATTAGTACTTCAATACTCCAACTTAATACAACATTTTATTTATATCTGTACATTCAAGGAAACTGTGCGGGTCAGATGTATCTACATTTCCTTCTGTATACACGTGTACATGAATGACAATAAAGTAGATCTGAATCTGAATCTGAATAAGATGATCCTCACTTTGAGGGAGCTGACATGAAACCATCTTGCTTCTAAGGTTATCCTCAAAACCTGTCAAAACCTATTATTTTACTGCAAAACAAAAAAAAAGTTCGATGATTATATATTTTTGGGTCATTTTAAGTACTATTTTTTTTCTTCTTTATTTTTTTTTATTTTTACTTCTTTTTCTTTCATTTATTTCCATTTTCAAGTCAAGTCATGTTTATTTGTATAGCCCTTAATCACAAACCGACTACATGCCTGTTTGACCCGCCTCCGGGTTTGCTGATTAAAGGTCTTTTTGGGGTCCTTGGACCTTCAGTTCTAAATATTATAAACATATCACTCTCCTCAGGTGTAGTTCCAGCGGCCTTTAAGTCAGCTTTTATCAAACCTACACTGAAATGACCCAACCTTGATCCAGAAAGCTTATGTAATTATAGACCTGTGTCAAACCTACCGTTTCTTTCTAAAGTACTTGAAAAAGTTGTGGCACAGCAGATGAATGATTTTATATCCGAGACCAATCTCTTCGAATCCATGCAATCAGGATTCAGGGCTAACCACTCTACTGAGACAGCCCTGATTAAGGTAACCAATGATGTTCTACTGGCGATGGATTCCGGCGCTTCATCACTCTTGCTGATGCTGGACCTCAGTGCTGCCTGTGGACCATAATATCTTACTAGAATGGTTGGAAAAATGGATTAGTGTCTCAGGAACCGTCCTCTTATGTTTCAGATCTTACCTCTAGGACGCACTGTATTAAATATGGTGAAATGACATCTGAGACCTTTAGTTTTACCTGTGGAGTTCCGCAGGGTTCAGTACTTGGCCCCCTTCATTTTAGCATGTACATGCTTCCATTAGGTGATATTATTCACAAGTATAATATCAGTTGTTCACGCAGATGACACTCAACTATATCTTCCGATGGAGGAATCTTCCACACTAAACTGTAGAAATTTGGAAGCCTGCCTCACTGAGATAAAAGAATCTCCTTTTTTCTTTCACATTTTACTTTTATTTTTTTGCAAAAATCTAGGTAAAAAGTGAGGGACAATAGAAATGTGTTTCAGTCACTATGAGTCTCCATAGTTTGTATTCTTCTTTGAACTCTATTTTTTTGTTTCAGTTATTCCTCCCTTTTCTGTTTTAATTTTATAATTCTCTCGTTTTCCCTTCTTCTTCTCGCTATCCCTCCTTTCTTCCTTCACTTTTTCCTTTTTTATTTTATTTTTTTTGCAAAAAACTAGGTAAAAAGAAGGGACAATAGAATTGTGTTTCAGTCACTATGAGTCTCCATAGTTTATATTCTTCAATTACAATTTTGTTTTCTGTATTTCTATTTGTACATCTATAGTTGTTATTTTGATACAGTTGTATAATCCCAGTTCTAACTATGTCATTTCGAGGTAAGTTTGTCCCTTGAGGGCTCAGTTGATTTTTACGGTCCACAGAGGGTTCTGGTCCCCATTGACCACAATAACCGAGGGATTACTTTATGATATTTTGCTGCTCACAGGTTCCTGTAATATTTTCTTTCATGTATTAAGAAAAAAGCATTGGACTTTCAAGTGACTCTTCAGAAGACCTTGCCCTTTCCAAGCATTCTAGTCCAGAGTGGTGGGTAATTGAAAGATCGTTTGATAAAATAAACTTCTAACATTTTCACTTAAGCCACTGCTATCGCACTTGAAACAACAAAATTGGTATTCGTGTGCACATGTGAGCTTTGTGTTCCCAACCGCAATTTTTGGGATACTGCGAGATTGTTTCGAGCTCGGCGTTAGGCCGGAAATGGCAATTCTCTTCAAGTGCCGAGGGATGCTGTTGAAAGACTCAAATTGAGGACTACGACAGCTATGAAAACATCAGAGCAACCTGCAGAATTGTTGCTCCGCAGCACTCTGAACAGCAAAGGGCAACGTTTGACAAAACGGGAGTATTCTATTCGCTGAATATAAACCTCGCCTGAATTATTTTCATTGCTTGAAAATTGTGGGGAAAGCTATTATGTGTCCTCTGTTGGTCTTAGCATTTGTGTGCTTGCAATTCGCATAGCAGGGATGGGATTAGTCGGATTAGCTTCTATAGAATAAGATAGATAGGAATTCTCTTACGGGAAAAGAAAGTATTGATTTTCCTTCTTAATACATCTCAGGTGGGCATGGTAGATACACAGATGGATATGTCAGAAACCAGAAACGGAGACAGGACCCTCTTGCGTTCGTTTCTCTCAGTTTTATTGAGAAGGAGGAAAAGGCTTGCACTCACAATCCGGTGATCAGGTGGGGAGCAGATCGCTCCGAACGCTGAAGTGGCACTTTAGTAGCAAGCGATGGCGGTGTCGAGAGCAGAAAAACAGGTCAGTAGACGGGACGGGAGAGGAGAAATGTGGTCAAAAACAGAAACAGGTCGAAGCCGGGAAACAGACGGGAGCCAAAAAGCAGTAGGAAGTCAGAGTCGGAGGGCTTGCCTAGCGTGAGGTGAGGTTCGCCGACGGTCTGACAACCGGTAACAGAAAGCCGGGGGTTTAAAAAGTGGCAGGGAGCCAATCAGCGTCCGGGGCTGTTGGCACCAAAGGAGCGGGCACAGGTGCCTCGTATCAGTAATCATGACAAAATAGACGGACAGGCAGACAACAGGCAGACAGACAGACAGACAGACAGACAGACAAACAGACAGACAGACAGACAGACAGACAGATAGATAATACCATTTATCATGTATTATTATGAATAACTTATGACCAAAAATATCCCTTCATCGTTAACATTGCAAAACATAGAAAACATAAATGGAATAGAATATAAATATTTATAAATCTACAAAGGTAATAATTCTAACTTTTTTATACGCCACAAATCCAAAGTCAACAGCTGAAAAATGCATTTTGTCTAATCACAAGAGAAAATATCGTCTCGAAGGGAACTGGGGGCGGCAGTAGCTCAGGAGGTAGAGCGCTCGTCTTGGGATCAAGGGATCCCAGTTCGAAACCCGGCTTGTCTGTGTTACATGTCGAAGTGTCCTTGGGTAAGACACTGAACCCCTAATACCCCCAATAAGCAGGTTAGCGTCTTACATGGCTGCAATACAAGGCCGCTATTGGGAAATGTGAAGCACACTGTCAACCGCTTTGGGAAGTCATTGACTTGAAAAGCGCTATATAAATGCAGATCATTTCATAATTTCATAACTGGCTCTCGATTGGTGGGTAGCCGGCGCCCACTTCCAGAAGAGGGCTCACAAAGTCGGTTGCCGCTCCAGCCCAAATCTACCGTTTCCTTTGGCGCAGTAGAATATACTATGTTTGTAACCGGCATACAACTAACTATATGATAGTCGTTATTTCAAATGGAGACCTGATTCCAAAAGACGTGACTCAACATACTCGGAAGAATGCGGAAACCCATTGTATTCTACGTAACAAATTGCTTTTGAGCATCCGGAACAATCACGCCGTTATAACGGCGAAAAAGGAATAAGTTAGATCACAATGCCTCTCTGTAAGAAGAAAGGAATGTAGGGAGGCAAGCTCTCGAGTTTAATTAATAGTTAGCAGGCCCCAAGAGGATACAATTGTTGCAAGAATACAAACAGCACCTGGCTATAATCTTTGGCTTCATTAAGCCACTTTTGAGGATAACATCATACAAAGGCACATTCAAACTATGATCAAACTATATTTTCCCTGACAACCCAGTAACTGAAAAAAGAACGCTATAATGTAATTATTCCCAACACTGCTTGTGACCTTGTTTAGGGTGGTGATGGCCCTGGTGTAGACATTTTGAGCCTGTTAGTCCTTATGTTAAGGGACCTGTAGCATCTTCCAATGTGGTGTGCAGAGTATTTTCTCATGTTGCTGGCTCTACTGTTGTATTGCTAGCCTGCAATATTCTCTAGACTAGGCAGAGAGCAACTGAGGATATTCTGGGCTATGTTGATGACCTAAAAGTTTTTTTTGAGATATCCACTTATTTTGCGTTATTTTTATTGCACCATTGCACTTAAAACTGCCAAAAACTACCCTTGTAGATGTTTTTGTCAATTTACTTTGACAACATTTTGATCTTATTTTTCTGTTGTAAGTGTCACGATTACCCATTGCCCTCATCTGTGCCCGCTCGTTTGGCGCCAGCTGCTGATCGATGCCTGATTGGCTTCCCTCCTATTTAAACTCAGTGCTCTCATTCACTCCTTGTCAGTCCGAACCTCTGCACTTGCCAGGCAAGCATTTTGAATCAGTTCTATCCTGTTTGGTATCGTGCTCGTGAATCCGGTATCCGGTATCAATCCCGTCCCGTCTGTTATCCTGCTCGTGTATCCAGTATCCAGTATCAATCCCATCTGTCCCATCATGACCGGTATCTTGCTCAAGTATCCTGTATCCTGTATCGATCCCGCCTGTATGTCCTGTCCAGTATCCTGCATCCGGTATCGATCCCGCCTGTCCCGTCCTGCACGGTACACTGCATCTGGTATCGATCCCGTCTGTCCCGTCCTGTCCGGTATACTGCTCGGGTATCCGGTATCGATCCCATCTGTCCCGTCATGACCGGTATCTTGCTCAGGTATCCTTTATCGATCCCGCCAGTGTGTCCTGTCCGGTATCCTGCATCCAGTATCGATCTTGCTTGTCCCATCCTGTCCAGTATCTTGCTCGTGTATCCTGTATCCGGTATTGAGCCCATCTGTCCCGCCTTGTCCGGTATCCTGCTCTTGTATTACGTATCCGGTATGGATCCCATCTGTCCCGTCCTGTCCGGTATCCTGCTCGTCTGTCCCTGGCTTCCTCTTTTCCCATTCCTGAGTTCTCTGCCCCGCTTCTTCTGTCCAGCGATCGCTGAATCGCTGGCGTTTGTGTTCCCGCTCCCGTAAATAAAGCTTGGTGTGAAAACGTTACGCCATTTGGGTCTACCATCTGTTCGGGTTCTTACAGTATGATGTCATTATTTTTATATCCTGATGTGCTAAGCTTGTTTTTAAAAAAATGTTCACTACGTCGTTATCAATAAATATAAAGATAATTCTAATTATAATACAGTAATGGGGGTTGTGTTCCGAAAATAACCGTCAGTAGGCCGAATCCGCCAAGTAGAGACCTTCATTTTTTTGGCAATTATTTTTTGTGAAAAAGGATACAATTTTCTTGATCTAAGACTATTTTAAAACGACCTGTTGTATGGTATTTTTGCTTATCATCCAAATCAATATTGTTTATTTATAATCAATTTTGTTTTTTAACACCAGGCCATGCCAAATAATATATGCTGTCCCTCTGAAAAAAAAACATCTGTGGCTTTCACCTTTTTTGTATACAGCCTTGAAAGCATTTCATTTTTCATCAATACCCCCTCTTTGATTAGCCCGGAGGAACTGTGAATGCACTAAAATGTCTCCTTTGATTGACTCTATAAGATCCAGCTTGATTCAGGATACATTAAGTTACAATGCGGCATGCCTGGTGCTTAGCTACTGAAATCCCCTGAAAAGAGACAGCAGTGGCCTCTCTCACGCTGATGTTTTGTTTGTCATTATCACGGGAGGCAGTTCTTACCACCTGAATTCTTCAGTCACGACATCTACGTCAGTGATAACCTCTTCCTATTTAGCGCTTGGGTTATCACTGGTTAACGGTTTTGCAGATTTTGAATCGATTTTTTTTTTTTTACTTAATTGTCATTAATATCTACGTATCGTGCATTGTGTTCCGCAACCAGAAAATACTGCCACAGAGGAAGGTTAGGGAGGTGTCATGGTTGCTATGGCTCCCAATTGGTGCCAGCTGCGGCTCGTTGACAGATTGGCTTCCCTTCTATTTAAGCCCAGTACTCTCACTCAACCGTTGTCAGTCCGTCAACGAACCTCTGCCCCGCAACATGTGGGTTTTGACTCGGTCCTCTTTCCTGTTGGTATTTCCTGTCCGGTATTGTTCCAGTTTATTTTGTCCTGTTAAATATCGGTTTCAAGTTTGTCCTGTTTATTATTCTCTCCAGTTTTTGTTCCCCTCTAGTTTGTTCTGTTAAATTTCAATATCCTTTTTCAATATCAGTCCTGTCTGTCCCGTCCTGTTCGGTATCGACCCCATTGGTCTGATATCTGCTTGGTCAATTGGTATCGATCTCGTCGGTCTCTGGCTTCTTGTCATTCCATGCCAGACTGTTGCCTAGCGTGCATGACTCCCCATTTCCCGTAAAATAAAAGCTTGTGTGAGAAACGTCCCGCATTTGGGTCCTGATCCTGTTCCCGTTCTTTTCAGGAGGCCTTTGTGTGTTAGGTGAGCGTGACTGTCTGTGTATGCAGCTGTGAAAGACTGGTATATGCTGTGAGTCAACCCCTTCAGGATGGTCGCATAAGTCAATGTAACCAGCATACACAAACTGGGAAGCATGGCGACAGCTAGTAGCTTTAATGACTCGTTGCATTGAAAAGGAATTCATCAATTAAATCGGACTCTGAGAAAAGTCAGAAGATTGCAATCAAATGGTGATTACCAGCAGGTGCTCCGTGGATTGTTGTCGGGTCCAGGGAGAGACTGAGGCGACGTCAGGGAGAAGACAATATCGAGGATATGCTAACAACTCTCTTAAGCTAACCCTGCCGAAACTGTATCTCAATAGCACCAGATCCATTACCCATCAAATAGATGACCCGGAGACAAAACTTGTGGGAAACCACTACATCTGGGACAGTTGTATTTTATTCATTGTTTTTACCTGGCTCAATCTGAGGACACCTTATACTACTGTGCAAGTAGCTATCCGCTCTCAAAATCATTTTCTTTCTTACTTTTGTATATTTACGATAATGCCCATTTACTTAACTGCAATTATGTGTTCTATGTTTTTATTTTATAGTTGTTATTTCTCGAAGTAAGTTTGACACTTGGGGGGTTTTATGAGGGGCGATGCTACTTTGTGTTTTTTCTCTTTTCGCAGGGGTTCTGGTCCCCATTAAAGGATTTTATACATTTTGACTACAAAGGATTTTATAAGATTGACTACAAATTACATTTAATGCAAAAGATATTCACTGACTGGGCTGTAGTTCAATGTCAGTGTTCGAAATGCAGAATATTTTGTCTCGTTCTGTTGATAACAGGACGCGTGAGTGTGCTGACACAGAATGTTCCAGACATCAAGGCTTGGTGTTTTTTTGGGGAAGCCAGACATCAAGACGCTCGTCCATGAGATTGTGAAGCCCTCGTTGGGCTTCCTTGGCACGCCCATGGGAGGAGCCGGCACACCATTATGCGGGGAGAAGATGGCCAATAGGAGAAAGCTAAAGGACTTCAGAAAAAGGCCTCCCAGAGACTCCAACGTCGCTACTTCGGCCGTCTTCGATGGAGTTCCCTTAGATCTTCTGTTAGGCAAAATAAATCTGCCCCTGTGTGAAAAATGTCGGCTTTACCGTTTGTTTTTCCCTCAAAAAACGAGCGCGGATAAATTGTTGGGTGAATGTAGGTTGTGTGTGGTTAATGGAGTCAGATAACTAATTCGAACAATTTTGATATTTTATTTTCCAACACCATTAACCGAGACAACCGAGGGATTACTGTACTCTCTCTACTTCTTTGCGGCGGGTGGATCCACTTTTTCGGAAATTCCCCGCCTCCGCCTTGCCTCACTGTTCCCTGTGACTCCGTTCCTAACCAAGCTCTTTTTTGAATCCTTTGCTGTCACTTCGCTTATTTTAAATTCTTCCCTCTCGTGTAGAACCGCTTCTGCCTGCACCGCCTGTGTGTGTTTGAGTGGAGAGAGTAAGAGAAAGAGCGTGCGAGAGCTAAACGAGCTTTCCTAAATCCCAGGTAAGTGCAAAGCTTTTCTGTGGGAGAATTTCATTTCATCACCTCTCATCCTGCACACAGAGCCGAGGGTTAGGACTTTCCTAGTTATGAAGCCAATAACTGGTGTGTGTTTGACGTGTGTGCGAATGAGAGGGAAGGAGTCTACTGGGCTGTTTATGGGAGTGAAGGTTACTTCAATAAATTCAAACTGAAGGTTAAAGCGAAAAGGATGGGAATAGGTGTGAGTGTGTGTGTGTGAGAAAGGCAAAAAGTCAAGGTGACACCCTGTCCACTCTCACACTTATCGTCTATATCTATGCATAAAGGGTTTGAAACGTAAACCTTACTTGCTCTTACATATAACATTGTACTCTCACACTTGCACAGCTATATTCTCATTGAGACGCATCCAAAAACACTATTATACTCTCTCGTACATTCTACTATTATATTATTTCCTATTATTCTCTCTCACACATACGACTATAGTTGTCAGGAACCAAAACAGGATCAGGACTCGAACTCGTGACGTTCTCACACGAGCTTTTTATTTTACGGGAAATAGGGAATCATGCACGTTAGGCAGCGATCTGGCGTGGAAAGACAGGAAGCCAGAGACTGACGAGATTGATTCCAATTGCCCGAGTTGATATGAAATGAAAAGAAATGATCTGCATTTCTATAGCGCTTTTCAAGTCAATGAAGACTTCCCAAAGCGCTTTACAATGTGCTTCACATTTCCCAATAGCGGCCGTGCAGCCATGTAAGGCGCAAACCTGCTTATTGGGGGCATTAGGGGTTCAGTGTCTTACCCAAGGACACTCCGACATGTAACACGGAGGAGCCGGGATTCGAACTGCGATCTCTTGATCTCAAGACGAGCGCTCTACCTCCTGAGCTACTGCCGCCCCAAGGCTGATATCGCTCGGATGGGGTCGATACCAGACAGGACGGGACAGAAAGGATATATAATTAATCAAGATATCAAAAATGAACAGGACAAACTAGGCGGGAACGATAACTGGAGAAAATAATAAGCAGGACAAAAATAGACGGAAACTAAACTGAAAATCGATCTTAAACAGGACAAAAATAAACGGGAATAATACCGGACTGGAAGAAACAACAGGAAAACAGGACCGAGTCAGAACCCACGTCTTGCGGGGCAGAGGTTCGTTGATGGACTGACAAAGAAATAGAGAGCGCATTGAGCTTAAAAAGATGGAAAGCCAATCTTTCAATTAGCCGCAGATAGCGCCACACGGGCGGGGCCAATTGGGCGCCATGGCAACCGTGACAATATTCTTATACAAACAATGCCATGGTCTCAAAAACAACACTGAGAAATCATTGCACTGGGAATGAAAAACCCCTATCGCAATGGCACTTCTAATGGTGTATGAGAAGAATGGTATTATGTGTGAGAGGGTATAATAGTGTGTGTGAGATTTTATAGAAGAGTGTGTGTGGAAGAGTATGGTAGTGTGTGTGAGATACTATAATAGTTTGTGTGAAAGTCTATGGGAGTGTGTGTGTGTGAGAGTATAGTAGTATGTGTGTGAGATTATATTAATATGTGGTTGAAAGCATAGCAGTGTTTGTATGAGAGTATTGAGGTACGTGTGAGTGAGAGTCTTTATTAGTGTGTGTGGGGGGCTATAGTAATATATATATGGGACCGTAGTAATATATTTTTGAGAGTATGGTAGCATGAGTATTAATGCATATCAGTGTGTTGATAAGAGTAAGTTAAGTCAAGTCATGTTTATTTGTATAGCCCTCAATCACAAAGAGTCTCAAAGGGATGCACAGATCAAAGACTATTGCAAACTATTATTACAGACTATTATGACATCATCCCCTCATCTAAAACCTACATGAGGGCAAATAATACACATATTATCAACATAAAATATAGATTATTCATATGCGTGAGCTCCACCACCTTGCTGTATTGTCTGGGAAACTCAAAACAGAGGAGAGCGTTTCTCAAACAATGCCTGCCGTCCTCCGTCATCAGGGCCATCCTGTAAACAATATTTCCTACCAGGTTGCCCTGAACTTTCACTGCTCATTGAACTTAAGCCTACTTGATGGAAATCTTCATTGCACTCAATAAATGTAACTTGTATTCAATTGTATAAAATCTTTCATAGTCAAATGTATAAAATCCTTTAACGTGTAAGAGTATGATTTTTAATGTAAGTGCAAATATGATTTACTTCTGAAACGGCCTCTCATACTCGGTGAGACTCATTTATATACTGCACGCATACACACATAAGCACGCACACACCCACTGCACTCTCTGACGCTGCATCCGAGTAGCTGAGGGCTGAGGTCAGCCTTAAATCATTTAAGGTGGCCACGGCGACCAGATTAAAGTCCTGCTTGATAGTCCCGACCATGCGCATTAAAACACACACGTCCGCATCTTCATCACAAACAGAAGAGCTGACGCAACGGACGGTCCAGAAAGCAGCTGTTAGGAAGCAGTTGAGACTGATTGGATTAAAGGGACGACTGGAGCGAGTCGTTGCTCGGGTCTTGAGGCTCCAAAGTCTGCCGCCACGGAAATGACTGGCACCGTGGAAGTCTGGCCCATGCTGTATTGACTGCCAATATGACTGTTTATTGAAATGAAACGATGTCTGTGTTTTCAGGAAAATCGAAAGACTGGCTGTTGCTTTTCTGCTTGGCATTCAAAGTACTTTAAATCTTGATAGGAAAATGCGTACGCTGTGAATAAAGATAACCACTCTTTTTGACGTGCTGACTCAAAGAACGATTCAGATCAAAATGTTGACATTTTTGTGGTGACGGATCTGTACACGAAGCGAAAACAGGAAGTGAAAAACGGGAATTAACACAAAGTAGAACCAACGAAGGGAGTAATGAAAAAAGGAAGAGGGCAGGAAAGTAAGGCAGGAAAGAAGGAGAAAGGAAAAAAGTAAGAAAGAAAGAAAGGAAGGAACGAAGGAACGAAGGAAGGAACGTACGAAGGAAGGAAGGAAGGAAGGAAGGAAGGAAGGAAAGAAGGAAGGAAGGAAGGAAGGAAGGAAGGAAGGAAGGAAGGAAGGAAGGAAGGAAGGAAGGAAGGAAGGAAGGAAGGAAGGAAGGAAGGAAGGAAGGAAGGAAGGAAGGAAGGAAGGAAGGAAGGAAGGAAGAAAAGAAGGAAGGAAGGAAGATAGGGCTTAGAGCTAGAAGACAGGTAGGTAGGTCGGTCGGTAAGTAGGAAGGAAGGAAGGAAGGAAGGAAGGAAGGAAGGAAGGAAGGAAGGAAGGAAGGAAAGAAGGAAGGAAGGAAGGAAAGAAGGAAGGAAGGAAGATAGGGTTTAGAGCTGGACGACAGGTAGGTAGGTAGGTAGGTAGGTAGGTAGGTAGGTAAGTAGGTAGGTAGGTCGGTAGGTAAGTAGGAAGGAAAGAAAGAAAGAAAGAAAGAAAGAAAGAAAGAATGAAGGAAGGAAGGAAGGAAGGAAGGAAGGAAGGAAGGAAAGAAAGAAAGAAAGAAAGAAAGAAAGAAAGAAAGAAAGAAAGAAAGAAAGAAAGAAAGAAAGAAAGAAAGAAAGAAAGATAGAAAGAAAGATAGAAAGAAAGAAGGAAGGAAGGAAGGAAGGAAGGAAGGAAGGAAGGAAGGAAAGAAAGAAAGAAAGAAAGAAAGAAAGAAAGAAAGAAAGAAAGAAAGAAAGAAAGAAAGAAAGAAAGAAAGAAAGAACGAAAGATAGAAAGAAAGATAGAAAGAAAGATAGAAAGAAAGATAGAAAGAAAGAAGGAAGGAAGGAAGGGACTCTAAGTAAGTAAAGAAGGAAGCAAGGAAAGAAAGAAGGAAAGAAGCAAGGAAAGAAGAAAGGAAAGAAGGGTTAGGTATAAATCTTATTTTTTGCCTTGTACACAAGTTAGTCAAACAGCTTTGACAGGTATACCTTAATTATTTTGACTTGTAATCGTTAGAGCTTTATTCTTGCATTTTTTGAATGAATTAGAAATGACAATTTGTAATGCTGTGTGAGAAAAATGTTTTTTTTTGTGTAAAAGTGTATAATAAACAGGATCAGGACCCAAATGTGTGATGTTTCTCACACAACCTTTTATTTTATGGGAAATGGGGAGTCATGCACGTTAGGCAGTGGTGTGGCATGGAAAGACAGAAAGCCAGAAGCTGACGAGATCAATTACAATTGCCCAAGCAGATATTCAGATATCACAGGAAAAAATGTTGGCTGTTTCTGACTACGAAGACCAAGCTTCATTGTAGAAGTTTAGCATTCTTACAATACTTTAGTCCAATTCAAGTATTCTAAAAATATTTAATGAAACTATGTTTTCCTGGCGTGGCGTGCTTGGGGTCAGGTTGATGCCACAGGCGGGAACTGTTAAGACACATTTTCCAACAAATGATTGACATATAAAAGCAATGATATCCTAATTATGTTATTAGTATTTGTTTTCTTCTGGACTAAAGTCAACTTTTTTTTACATTATGATAAGTAAAGTGATTTTATTGCTTTTTACACTTGAGGCGTGTAAAGAAGACTCTCGTCATACATAATTTAGAACACTATCTCCACCTGGCCTTGGTACGCTCTTGGCAGTAGAGGTTAAAGAAAAACTCCTTAAAAAACAAAAAAATACGTTTATAGGGCAATTATCTGTCATACCTGATGGTGGTATAAATTGTTAAACGGCAAGATAGAACAGAATAAAGTTATTGATCAGCCAAGACTTGAGAGTACAACAGTTCAAAACCTTTTAATTGACAATCGTGAGTTTTTCTCTTAGCACACGCGTTCTCATAGTTTTCCACCTTGCGAGACAAAAATCAAATATTCTAAATATTCCTCTCAAGGCTTCATAAGTTGGAAAATTCTCCAAAAGTTATGCACGCACAGGGAGCTATAAGCTGAACAAATGGTCTCGAATGACTTATGGCTCCGCTGGTATGTGGCAGATGTAGTAGTCCCAAGATCACAACAACAATAACCCCCTCCTAACACCAGCCTCCACAGCTGATAACAAACTGATAAGTCAGTTCTCAGATAACAGAATTGTTGGGAATTAAATATCAAAATGTACCGTTTACCAAATTGTTCGAATTAGTTATCTGACTCCATTAACCAAACACAACCTATATTCAACCAACAATGTATACGCGCTCGTTTCTTGAGGGAAAAATGAACAGGAAAGCCGACATTTTCACACAGGGGTATATTTAATTTCCCTAACAATTTAACTAATTGTACTCCATCGAAAACGGCCGAATTAGTGACGTTGGCGTCTTTCGGAAGCCTACTTCTGAAGTCCTTTAGCTTTTTTCCCCGCACAATGGCGTGCCGACTCCTCCCATGGGCGCACCAAGTAAGCCCCCTGGGCTTCACCATCTCGTAGACGAGCTTCCCGATGTCAGGGGTACTCAAAACAACGCCTGCGTCAACAACGTCTGGATGTGCTGATTATCTTATCAGCAGTATGTCCTGTTCTGTAAACAACATCGTCCACCACTTACTCACTACCTGCCCTGAACTTTAAAGGCACAGTCAGTAAATAACTATAGCATTAAACTCAATAAATGTAACTTGTATTCAATCGTATAAAATCCTTTATAGTCAAATGTATAAAATCCTTCACCATGTAAAATACGTGCCATGGAACAGAGAATCGGGTCAGTAACCTACAACATGCAAGAGCTGAGATAAAAACAGCAAGAAAAGGAAGGATAGGCCGACAGCATCAATAGAGATCACCGGCAGTCTAGTGCTAAGGCAGCTCACGGAGAGATGAGCCATGACAAGCCGGGGTAATCCCTCAATCAAAGCTTCATTATAAAGGACACTTTTAAGTTCTCACTTGAGTAAAAACCTTATGGACCCGGTCAGTAAGACGGTTGAGAAGAAGAGCTGTTGGTGCAGCCCTTTGAGACTCTTCTTTGATTTAGGGCTGTACAAATAAATGGGACTTGACTTTCAAGCAGCCAAGGGGGTTGGCAAACCAAAATGTTGAAAGAGCCTTTATTGATGAAATCAGAAAAACAAATTTGATCTGGAGCCGCAAAAAAATGAAAGACTTTATAATGAATGCAACATATGCCATTTGTATCAATTGTCATGATAACTGACTAGCATCACCTGTGCCCGCTCATTTGGCGCCAGTCGCTGCGGGCCACCTGATTGGTTCCCTGTCCCTTTTTATTCGCAGTCCTTTCGGTTGTCAGTCTGTCAGCGAACCTCTGTCGTTACAAGAGAAGCATTTTGACCTTGACTCCCACCTGCCGTTTTTGCACCCGTTTTTCCACCTGTCCGTTCCTGATCTTCCTGTCTATCTCCGGATACGACCTGTTTTTTATTCTGACCACGTCTGCTCTCCCGTCCCGGCTTACGACCTGTTTTTTATTCTGACCACGTCTGCTCTCCCGTCCCGGCTTACGACCTGTTTTTGGTCCCGACCACGTTTTTGTTCTCCTGTCCCGGCTATCGACCTGTTTGTTCCGTCCCTGACACCGCCATCTCCCGCTACGGTAGATCCCCTTCCGTATTCGGATCAAGATTCGATTTTGTGAATCTACTGATATGGAATACTATTAAAATGAGTGTGCTTATCAGTGGAACGAAGAACAGATAATCAGTCGATACGCTTGTTGCAAATACAATTTAATTGGTTTTCACTGCTTACCGGTAATTGGACACGTCAGACGTGTCACGCTGGCTTTAAAATAAAAAACAAAAACAAATGAGACTTGACTTAACAAGCAGGCCTTTGCAGACCACAGGGCAAGGGATTAATTAAGAGAGTTGCTGAGTTGCTGATCGGGGTTTTACAGAGATACGGGAGAGGTATAGTCGAATGTTTCGAAGTGTAGTCAGGCACATTTTAATGTTGATTAGGTACAAGTAAATTGATGTGTTTTTCCGTAAATTGTCAGGCCTTGAAGCAAAAGCGTCAAACTCACTTCCACCAAGAGTCATGTCAACGTAATGGCTGTCCTGAAAGGGCTTGATGTAACTTATAAATGTAAATGGTTGGTAAAATAAATACTCCTTTATGTTAACTAAAGTAACTCTGAATTTAATATTTATGCAAGCCATAAACATTAAAACTGTCATGATGACTGATGCGAGGCACCTGTGCCCGCTCCTTTGGCGCCAACGGCCTTGGACTTTGATTGGACCCCTGTCAATATTCAAACCCCCGTCTTTCTGTCACCTGTTGTCAGTCCGTCTGCGAACCTCAGTTTACTCTAGGCAAGCTTTTCAACCCTGACTCACTCCTGTTTTGGCTCCTGTTTGTTTCCCGGGTTCGATACGATTTCTAAACTCGACTGTGTTTTTTTGCTCTGCTGACCAGGCTACTAACCTGCTTTTTTCCGCTCCCAACCCGGCCATCGCTCGCCACGGAAGTACCACTTCCGCGTTCAGAGCAACCTGCCCCCCCGCGACCAGCGATCATCAGATCTTGTGTGCAAATCTTTCCCTTCTTCCCAATAAAACTGAGAGAAACATACGCAAGTGGGTCCTGTCTCTGTTCTGGTCTTGACAAAAATAGCATTGAAAACCATGTTGCTACACAGCTATAATATATTTAAAACATAATACAAACAAATAAAAAACAATTCTCTGATATTTTAAGGATAATTTTCTCAATAAAAATATGTTTATCAATTCCACTCATTGGTAAATATTGTAGTGAAGTGGTGCTGAGGCATTTCTTTTTTGTTATCGTAGTCCTCAGGTAGTTTGGAAAAAAAATTCAAAGCACTCTTTTGACCTGTAAATTTTAAACAAAATAAAACCTGACAAAATCCAAACCAACAAAGACCAAAGAGGAAATGGGAATTCATTTGACCCGACCCAGTGTGCTGTCCAATCAATTCATATAGAGTCTTAATTGGGGACATTTGGCTTTGGTGTGTTCAGTTTGAAACTCAATTAGCGCCCTCTGGAGGAAGGTGGTGTGCCACATCCAGCTTTCTGTCCACTGTGTTTGTCTGTCCTCATCGCTCCTTGTTGCTATCGCCTGAGAATAACAAAGTAAAGTATCCCCTATGACATACAAGTAGCATCCAGAACATTAAATGACCAGACAAGGACTCCTGCTAAATGCCATTTTTTCTTGCCATGTGATATGTAACCTTCAGTGATGTCTGGAGCGTAATTTTAACTGCGGGCATGACCCTGCAAGGCAACACTTAGCGCAGATTCTCACTAAGCGCCTTGGGGGCACACAGCCAGACCTGATAAGGGCTTCGCTGAAATGAGCTCTGACCGTTGCGATCGCTTTTCGTGCTTTCATCTGCCCTCCCGCTGCATGATTGTTGTTTGCTAGGCTAGACCCTCTGCTCCCTCTAAAACCACATTTATCTCAGGCATTGCTGCTTTGAAGTACAAGAACTAAAGTTGAGCGTTCTCTTGAGCTCTCTCTATTGTTTGACTCAAATTAGCGGAACAAAGTCTGTTGCCCCGAGTCCGGTGGGACGGACCAAAGGCATCGCGAGCTGGACTCATGTATTATTTACTCTGCAGGTATTTCACTTAATAGTCGGAGTCTCTGTATCAAACCAACTGTCTGTAGTCACAAATGAGGAAAATATTCACGTGAGTTCGCCACCCAGTCGCGGCACTAACTTTTGATCTCAAGCGTAGCATTTTTAATGAGTCGTTTCAAAGGGAAACAGACGCACCAATGATGCAGCACAAACAAGTAAAAATGTTAACACTGAAGGTAAATGCATATCCCGTAACACAGAAAATGGGTGGGGAAAAACAAACAAACAATAATTGTTATCATTCGGGTGAAAGTGACTACTAAGTTGGATCCATTTGATTTCCGTCAACCTCATTGAGGTAAGGTAAAACCCTGAGTTACGGCATCCCTGGCATAAATGAATTGACTTTGTGCACCTAATCCCCAAATTTCAAACTGTGTTATGTTTGCATTAGTTAAGTGCATGTCCCTAAAATGGCTGTCTGCTATTGGTCAATGTCAAATAAGATACTGTTCTGCTATTGGTTTGCATCAAAGCATCAGGAATATGCTGATATGCTATTGGCTGAAGCCCCTCCGAAAACACTCCATTTGTCTCGTATTGCTGAGTTTATAATTGCCTCTTCACGGTTCAGGAATCCCTTAACCGCCAGGGTCGTCAGGTGTGCCTTGGGCAAATACAGCCAGGCAGTGAACATCCCTCTCCAGGCTTATTTGGTAGGGTAGGGGGTCAGCAATCTAGGGCTTGAAGGATTTTTTATTTTATTTAATTGACTATAAGGGCTTTAATATAATACAAATTAAATGTTGCTGAATGTAGTGGGGATTTTTCGCAGGTCTTGGGGTCAGTGTGGCCTGGACAAAAATTATGTTTACATAAAAACGAGAACGAGGACAAGGAGTGACGCGGGAAAAGGAGACGAGGTTTCTGATAAGCTTTATTGTTTTGAGCCCTCTAGACGTGGCGGCGTCTTCCGGCGAGGAGGAGGCGGCGGCGCGCCCCTGGCAGGAGCAGTTCCTGGCCCGCCACAGGGGAGGAGTCAGCTCGCCCCAACGGGAGTGGCTGATGCCCCGACGTGTCAAAAAAAAGCGGAACAAGGAAGCGACAAGACAGACAGGATCGGAGAATGGGAGATGGGAGGCTCGCCAAGAGTAATTAGACTAATTCGACAATAATTCCGTAAAATTCGATGGAATTTATTTAAGAAATAAATTAAGAATATAAATCCGCCCTCGTGTGGAAAAGCCTGTCTCTTGTCAATATGTTGCCCTAAATTAAGAAAACGAGCATGCATTTGTTAGGGGGATAAAGTTTGTGTTTGGATAATGGCGTCTGATAACTAATTCGAACAATTTGGTAAACGCTAAATTTATAATATATTTTTTTTCCCCCAACAGGCTCTAGAGCCACATTTGTTGTCAGCGTCGCCCTAGTGGATTTTTCAGACTTGTTTGGAAATTGAAAAAGATGGTGTGGTGAAATATATACTGTGGTAAAACCAAGCGTCCAGTAAGTATTGTGGTCTCGCTAGTTTGCTGTTTTTCATAGTGCACTGTGTTCTGATTGGCTAAATAAAAGGAAAGTGCTTTCTATCGCCAACAAATTTGCTCCGGAGCTACGTGCAGGTCTTTGGCACTGGTGTTTTTTCAAAAACCTATGCTCTGTAAACTAAAGTTGGTTGTCTTCTTGATCTATACACCTGTGCAGTAAAAGAGGAATATTTTTTTGTCATGCTATGATAGAACAGAAGTTTAAAAAAAAAAAACATTTACAAAATACAGTACTTTTTGTTGAACAAATACTTGAGCCTGCAAATTGGGTTTGTTGTTGAAAAACAAGTAGATTAATCAAATAAATAAATAAAGGTTTCTACGTCATTTTGTTTTGACTATCGCGGAAAGATTTTGGAACACAAATGATTACTGTAACAGAAAAACACATTCCCAAAAACAGTAACAGCTGCTCAAGTTCAGAAAGTCTAGAATGGATCAACAGGTTTACTCAAGCGAGGGGAAGCAGACATCAAGAGCAAACCACAACAGCTTTTGCTATCAGCATAGTCCTTTAATGCTGGTATCTTGATTAGAGTCAGTTGTGGGTGATGAAAAACAGGTGTAGGGTCCTCCCGTTCGTCTGCCTGTTAAGGACTGTGTTGTTCTGGATCCTTAAAATTCTTAACCTTTTCCGAAGCGTTACAAATATTTGGAAGAAATATTAATTGAAAAGCAGCACGGCTGTGCAGTGATTAGCCCGTGTGCGGCACAGTTCTGAGGTCATGAGATCGAACCTTACTGTGTGGAGTTTGCATGTTCTTCCCGTGCTTGCGTGGGTTTCCTCGGGCACTCCGGTTCCCTCCCACATTCCAAAAGCATGCATGTCTTGTTAATTGACCGGTCAAAATTGTCCCTAGGTGTGAATGAGAAAATGAGTTGTCTGTCTCTGTGTGCCCTGCGATTGGCTGGCAACCAGTTCAGGGTGTCCCTTGTCCACTGCCCGAAGATAGCTAGAATGCTCCGGCACCCTCGTGACCCTACTGAGGATAAGCGGTGCAGATAATGGATGGATGGATTAATTAAAAAATGACTGATGCTTATATATTCAATTTAAAGCTAGGTTTTCATAAGGCTTTTATTTTTTGATCGCTCCAGACATTAGTTTTTTGTTTTTTTTTGTTTTTGAGTACGTTATGGCTCTTTCAAAACTTTGGGTTGCCGGGGTCGGGTAGGGAGGCAGTGGCCGCCCCATGACGCCGATGCTGCTCCAGCATCAAGAAGTCAATGGCAGGCTGAAGCGACATGTGGTCCGAGACCTTGCATCAAATTCTTTTTTATCTTTTTCACAAACTGACACTTCATACAGAATCATCATTATCCACAACCGACCATAAATCTTTATATTTCTCTCTCGTTGGTGATATTCTCTCACACCTTACGTAAACACACCTCCGATAAATTGTGGTGCCGGTTATTACATCGCAGCCTCTGGTAAATTTAACTTCCATTTACATTTAGATTACAGAATATTTCACTTCTTTCAATTTGTGCTAAGGAAAAAAACCTGAGGTTGCACTTGTACAATTCGTGTACGCATGCAAGTGTATGTGACGTTTTTATTATTGCCACCGATGCTTTTGTGCGCTCAAAAATACAAGAAAGTTGGTGTGTTCACATATATACTCACAAACAGAGCAATAAATAGTGATATTCACACATGAGAGCGGTAAATCCAGATTTCATTACCTACTGTACATCCTGAAGGTGGGTTCCATTCAGGAGATGATATCCTAGCATGAACCTGTGTTTATCATTAAAACTATATCTTTGAAAATTCTGGAAATTGAATAAAATCCTTGCTTAAGAAAATTTTGACATGGCCGCCAAACATTGTAGTCTTCAATTTATGGAGCATAATTATCAAGTTTCAAAAACATCTATCTATCTATCTACCCTGGTCATACCCCTTTAGAATGGTGACGACAGCAAGACAAACACATACACAAAAACAAAGAAAAGAATAAAGGAAAAAAGTAGCAAAAAAAAAACACAAATTTGACCATGGCCAACCCAAAGGCCCAAACATCTGGACAAGTTCAGTCATCTCAGGACCCAAGTCGGTCATTAAACGGGACACAAGAAAGCGGCCATGTCACTCGGGTCAGGGTGACACAACACACTCGTCTGTTCAACAGCAGGGCCCGACAGCTTTCACTGGTTTACCCCTGCCACATCATACGGGTGCCCTGACCATCCCTTAGAACACGTCCAAACATCCCACTATCCTTTCAAAACACCTCTCCACTCATTCCTATCACCAACAAGAGCTCTCGCTTCCACTAGATTTAGACCTTTCCTGCAGTGCACTCATAACACCATCTATCCACGTCAATCACTGCCTTCCTCTTGGTGTCCTTCCGTTTACTTCTGCTCCGTAGATCCTCTTCATTATTCGCTCCTCATCCATCCTCTCCATGTGTCCAAACCAACCGAGTACTCTTTTATCCACACGCTTGCTCAGTTCCACTACTACTCCAGTTCTGTCTCTCACAATTTAATTTCTCAGTCTATCCAATCTTGTCACTCCTAAGGGGCCGGTCACACAGCCGTTTGCGGCTGAATCACGGCTAAAATTTTGCGGGTTTTTTTGCCCGTGGTTGCCCGCGATGGAAAATGCGCAAAATTGGCCAACCCGCTGTTCATCGGTGGTATGCCCGCAAAACAGACGCCGGCGACTGTTCCGCTTCCTCATCGCGTCATTTCCGCGTCATTTTCTCGTGTGGACCACGGGTATAAAAGCTCCCGAGCCGGTGTTGTGCCCAAATCTGACTCCTACGCCGTGATTCAGCCTCGATACGCCCGTGAAAGCCTGTGCGCCCGTGCTCTCAAGTAATGAGCGGTGCAAAACTTTTTCGCGCTGCCACCCGCGCGCGAATTTCCGACCGCGTGTTAAGCACTGCTGTATCTCGTCTGTATGGCGATCTCAAAGCGTCCAATAGCGTCCGCCTCACAGGCAGAAATGTCTGGCTGTGATTCAGCCGCAAACGGCTGTGTGACCGGGCCCTTACATACTCCTCAAACGCTTAATCTCAAAAACATTTAATTTCCATCTCAAATCTGCATTCAGGCTCCAAGTCTCTGCACCATACAACACAGTCGGCACAAACACACTCTCATAAGTCCCTTCTTAACATCCATACTCATACTCTTGTTGCTCATCACTCTCCTCAGAGCACCCAAAACCTTGCTTCCTTTATTCACTCCGTGCAATACCTCGCACTCCATTCCACCAACTGCAGCCGCATCACAACCTAAGTACCTAAAGCTTTCAACTTCTTCCAGCACCTGTCCATTCAAGCTTATTTCCAACACCATGCCCACTCTATCACACTTCATCACCTTACTCTTGCCAACATTCACACATAACTTACACCTATCACACACTCTTCGGAACTCCATTACCAACCTTCTCAATGTTTCCTCAGAATCAGCCACAAGCGCTGTGTCATCTGCAAACAATAACTGACTTACCTGCCAAATCGTTCTACTGTTATCCATCATCTCTACACCTCTGCCAAATACTCTTGCATTCACTAAAAACACAGTGTCAGGAGATCTAAAGGGGACAAAAATATAATTACCATCCTGGCCATGATTTCTTGTTCTGACCCCTATTCTAATATGACAGCTCTAAAATATTTAAATTTGGCAACAGGTTTAAGCTTTTTATGGTTGATGATGATGTTTGGGTCTGGTGCACCCTCTTCCACCAGAGGTTTGTCATTTCACCACAAACCTGTTGCTTATTACTCATAGCCTTCATAAGGACATTTTGGGCAGAACCCGTGGCCGGGTCGTCATCCATTTTTCACCATCCATACCGCCATCACCTTTTACCTGCTTCATCCTTGCTTCTGAGGTGTGGTTTTGTTTTTGGGTTTGTATAATTTAGGTATTAGGTTAGAGAAGAGGGTGTTGTGAGTGTTTGTATTTGACTTATATGCTCCGAAACGGCTCAACCGATTTTCATGGAAAAGGTCCACAGTTGTACTTCAGGCCTCGGGAAGTGTCTATAGCCAGGGTTTGTGTGAAGGCATCCCCAATAAATACCAACAAAATCAATAAACACATGTGTTTGTGGGTTTTGCTTTCATGGGTTATGCTTTTGGCCGCTCTCTAAAACCCTCTTGTGACCAAATTTGGTACTGCAACTCTAGTCCACTGATCACTCCAGGCAGCCAAAAGCAAGCTTATATAAGCCCGGCAACCCCGTACTATTTTGCTTGTGTTGAATAAACTAACAAATATAATACTAAGTTGTTTGAATAATTGGCTGATAAAATGAACCTTACATACATTCACATTTCGTTGGCACATTTCTCAGTAGAGAGCTGCTGGCTGAAGCAGTGGCTTATTCACGGACAAACCCAATTTTCCAACCCCAGCTGATAAGAGAGCATGAATTTTGTCCACATCCTCAAATTTCACTAAAACATTTCACAGACATTGTACTAGGATTGAATTTAATTAGCAGAGCAATGCAATTATACGTCCTTTTAAGTCAGTCCTGGGACATTTCCTTTACACGGCTAGATTATATATCCATGTCTATCAAAAGCCAGTATCTTTCTTTTTAATGTTTGCATAATGCCGGCAATTGGCTGTGGGTGTTGTATACATGGATGTGTTCAGATTCCCGCCTCCCCGCTGTTGCCTTCTGAACTCAAACATCAGCGCAATCAGCATCGCAGCTCCCCGCAATGACAATGTGGGAAGCGGCAGGAATATTTCCGCAGTAATGCAGAATAGAAAACGCATTCATGACCGCAGTTATCCGCAAATATCACTCGCTCTGTATGATCTGTACAATCACGAGATTTCCTCCATGTTGCAAATATAATGAATGCATTTAAATCAAACTACAGCGTTGTAGGAAAAAGTGAACCTGTTATTCTACTAAGCTTTATCTCTTTCACTGCCGAACATGCTAAAATTGATCTTTCATGTATTCAGCCATTGATGGCTTGCTTAAGTGGCTCTTTGACTATAGCCGGCAAGAGCAGCCTAACCATAACAGATATTAGGCTATGGCAACCTAGATAAAGAGAATTTTCGACAGTGATCGATGTCAATGGAAGGAGATGAGTTAAAAGTAGCTTCGAGATTACCCTTAACTCAAGGTGGCACACTCTACTCAAGCCCAGAGTGACAGCGTAACACCATGATGCCTTGAAGATGTGACCCGCTGTCCCGTACTTTTATAGGAAATATGGGGACCTTGTCAGTCATTCGTCTTGTTTCTGATTGGTTCTCTTTTGCAGGCCAAAGTAATAACCAAAAAATCAAATCAGAGGAAAACAATAAGACCTACGAGGTATTTCATTTTGATCTAAATCTTTCAAATCAGTATTATTCAAATACAACAGGGGTGTCAAACTCATTTTAGCTGGGTGCCACATGCTAGGAGAAAACAATCTCACGGGGGCCAGACTAGTAGGTTTAGGAGAAAGACGGAAAGAATGAGAGAGGGAGAAAAAGAGCCAAAAGAAAAGTAAGAGAGATTAAAAAAAAAAAAATTGAGAAAAGGGGAGAGAGATGGAGCGCAATAGAGATAAAAAAGGGAGAAAAAAGGGAAACAAGTGAGAAAAATAGAGACAGGAAAAAAATGAGAAAGAAGTGAAGAGAGAAAGAAAGTAAGAAAGAGAGGGAGAAAGATTAAACAAATGAAAAAACTGAAAAAGACAGAGAATGAAAGTGAGAGAAAAGGAGTAAGCATGAGAAAGAGAGAGAGAGAGAAAGAAAACAAGTGAGGAAAAGAGAGAGAGAAACAAAAACGATAGAGAGAGAAATACAAAATGAGAGTGAGAAAGAAATGGAAAGAAAGGGGCCGAAAGAGAGCGGGTGAGAAAGAAGTAAACAAACGAGAGAATGAAAGAAAGAGAGTAAGAGAGGGAGTTAGAGAGAGTAAGAAAGGGAGAAAAAAGAATAAACAGAGAGGGTAAAGGCAAAAAGAAAGAAAGAGAGAAAGAAAGAAAGAAAGAAAGAAAGAAAGAAAGAAAGAAAGAAAGAAAAAGAGGAGGGAGAGAGAGGGAGACAGACAGAGAAAGACAGAGAGAGAGAAAAATACTACTACAAATGCTTTGCGAGTGGAGCCTGGCTTGGTTGGCATCAAAGGGACATGTTTAAAACTACAGCTCATTTTTTTCTCGCGCTTCTTTGTCTCACGGGCCAGATTAAAACCCTGGGCGGGCCTGATCCGGCCCGTGGGCCGCTTGTTTGACACCTGTGAAATACAATAATTTAAATTAAACATACTTGATATTTAAAAATAAATATTTAACTTTAAATTAACTACTTTTTTGTTATCGTTGTAGTCATTTATTCTAAATTTGCATTATAAGTACTGCAACACCTTCTGATTATTATCAAACAATTTCTCAAAACAAAAACATGTAACATAGAAAAACAAATGAGGAAGCTACACAAACTGGGTTATCATCCATACCGCCATCACCTTTTTCCAGTTTCCTCCTTGTTTCTGAGGTTTTGTTTTTTTAGGATTGTTTTTTTTTTATTGGACAGGCCACATTGACAAATTTAGAAACAAACATTTCTGGACATTAATTGTCTTTTTTCAATGCATGTTCCTGTACTATTATATAATTGTCATTTTTTGTGCGACAGACAAACGTGACACAAAAATGCTTAACATGCTTGATATACATTTAGAATTAATATTAAATATCATATTACCTTCATATCTGGAAACCCCTTTTGGTTTTAAAAATAGATTTGTAGAAGGTTGTACATTTTTTTGCGGCTCCAAACTGTCAAGAACTGGACAGGAAGAGAACCCAAATGCGTGACATTTCACACACAAGCTTTTATTTTACAGGAAATGAGGCAGTCATGCACGTTAACCCAAAGGCCAGTGATTTGGTGATCATTGGGTGGAAGACGTAAGGCAGGAATCTGGCGTGGAATTATATCAAAGCTGGATAACGAAATTAAACAGGACAAACTAGATGGGAACGAAACTGGAGATCGATATTAAACAGGACAAAATAGACGGGAACAATATTGGGACAGGAAACACAAGCAGGGAACCAGACAGAGTCTACACCCACATCTTGCGGGTGCAGAGGTTCGTTGACGGACTGACAAAAGGTGAGTGAAAGCACTGAGCTTAAATAGAAGGGAAGCCAATCTGCCACATGGGCATGGCCAATCTGGCACCATGGCAACCGTGACACCAAACCTGTGTGTGTTTTTTTTTTTTTTTCATCCATTATGACCCTTTCAGCATTTTAGGTCGCAGACTCTAGAGTTAAAGAAAACTATCGTCTATCTTCACATCCCTCTCTTGTTTAATACTGTCACCCATATAGACTTAAGGTCGCATTTATAAGTATAACATAAATAAACACGGTATTTACATAAAAAAGAAAAGAGAATAAATTGCTGCAGAATGATGAAAAGGAGGAGAATGCTCCATTGAATTGTTGATCATTTTCTTTTCTTCCATAGCCATAAATCATGTGAAGAACGCACACTGTTGGTGTACGTTTGAATATGTTTGAATATGAGTTGGTGGGCGGGTGTGAGTGTTTGCACTGGAGATCCACAAGAGGAAACCTTTAGGTGTATTTTAAAACACTAATTCCCTTAAGTACAGCCTCTTTTCATTGCTCTCTGCCTGCTCCTGCTGCACTCATTACCGCTGGAAATGATGTAGTACAGTATATGTAGAAATTGGAGGAGAGGGGGTCTGACTCGATGGGTGGGAGACACATCGGGAAAAAAGAGAGAAAGCAAAAATCATGGTGGTATCTGTTTTCCCCAGTCTCTGCCTCTGGCTCTCTTCCCTTCTTGTCTCTGCTTATAAGCTGCAGAAATATTGCAGCTGGGCTGAATATAACTTTAGTAAGCACTGTGCTTAAGAGGCACGTTCACTATTAAGATTTAGATCCAGGGGAGTGTGTAAGTGATGAAACATGCGTGTCACTGATCCCCTTCAAAGAGTCCCCACGGGATCGCTGTCTAAAGACGGCATGTGTGGTTGCAGACAAGCACTTGATATCTTCAGGATTTACCTCACGCATTTTTTGTCATGTCCTGCATGGTTGTCATGGGGCCCAGCTGACCCCGCCCCTTGACACCGGCTGAGACGCATTGGACTGATTGATCTTGTAGTACTTAAGCGCGCTCCTTTGTACTGTGTGTTGCTGGAACGTTTGTTAAACCTGGTTAAACTCCATGAGACTTCTGTTAAAACCTGTTAAATGCCTAGTTCTGTAAATCTGCCCGTATTTGATCCTGTTTTGTTTTTGGTCTGATCCGTTTGTTTGTTTTTGACAACTTGTCTTTTGTTTGTATTTCTAATCCACTGCGCGACCATCGATCCCCGGATCGAGTGTGCACACCCTTCTCATCCTTCCCCCAATAAATTGTGAGTACGTCTACGCGAATGGGTCCTTTTTTCCTGTTTCCCGCACCGTCCCGTGACATTCTTCCATAGAGGTTGCAGAACAGTAGCAAGAGGCTCCTTGTTATAGTCAACCTATCCATCCGTGGTTTTCTGAAGGGGTGTAGGATGGGGTGCCTTGTCCAGTCTGACTTTGGAAGCAAAACCGACTATCACCCAGGGTGTTTACCTGTCAATCGCAGGGATTGTTTGCCTCAATTGAATCACACTCATTCAGTTTCACAGCATGTGCCACTCTTCACGCTGCAGCGCTGGAAGAAACAAATCAAATTAAAAGGTGTTTTGAAACAGATCTCCCCAAAAACGTATAAGCGATATTCTTAAATGGTTTAAGTTGGCATGAAATAAGGTTTACTTATGGCTGGCGTAAATGATTATCACCCGCAAGAAAAGCGAGGGTGGCGACAATGTTTTTTGTTCGAGATCTAAGTATGTATAAGTTTGCCTGTTTGTCTGGTTGTGTTTCTGACCATCCAAAGAAGACATGGCCACCATTTCTCGCAGGTAGTCAGGGATGTTAAAACTTAAGATTGTATAAATTAAAGAAAGAAACACACCCTGAGTCGGGTATTGAAGTTGGGTAGCCCTTTCATCGTAGCTTTACCCCAGAGCGGAATCACACATATCGGATAGCTACTGGCCCATTTATTCAAAACACAGTTGTAAAACAATATCCCCATTGGCTTAAATAAGATCACAAGATTACATGAAATGTGTCTGATTGGCTTAAACAAAATCACATGATTACATGGAGCGATGTACTGGTGGTCGCTAAATGGCGTGTAGGCACAATTAACAGTAAGAATAGTGAAACTTTTGTAACATAAAAGAATAATGAGTTTCTGTAAAATCAAGTGAATATTGGGGAGACAAGCTTATGACCAGACTTCCTGGTACTAAAGAGAAAGACATTTTGATTAATAGTTAGCGGGCCAAAAGGTAATGTAATTGGTATAAAAATTCAAACAGCACCTGGATATAATCTTTGGCTTCGTTAAGAAACTTTTGAGGATAAAACCATAATCAAACTCTAATTTCCCTTACACGTGGCCACCATTTTATACAGGGAGTGAGGTAAGTTACCCTTAATGTAAAAAATGCCCCAAGAAATACGAATTCTAACTTTTTTTTATTCAGCATTTTTCCCAGAAAGACAATGCATTATTGAAGACCAAAATGTCATTAGATATCAATACCATATTTTACAAGCCGTCAGTAAGGTTGACCCGGAAGTGAAAACTGAACAAAAAGCAGACTAGGCATTCTTGGTTTTGCTGACCGAGCAGCCTTCCCAGAAAGACATTCTACTCTCCCAGGCTAGAATTTAAAACCCAAAGAGTAAGACAGTCGATATGGAGACTAAAATTCTGAAACAGGGTGCAAAAATGTTTTCACATCTCAACGCTGGTGATTCTCTAATGGCACACAGGCATTCTAATTTTTATACGTTTTTGAACTGATAACATTTTGAAATGTGTCCTTGATTATTTTTATGTTTATTGACTCAATAGAGAAAAAAAACGATGTTGAATTCATTCAATTTAATCTAAATCTAATCTTATCCAATCTAATCTTTCTAAACTATTCTATAAATCTTGATTTGTGTGTGTGTGCGTGTGTGCATGTGCGTGTGTGTGTGACCTATGGGTTCCGAAACGACTGAA
Organism: Urocampus carinirostris; assembly: GCF_059441175.1. NCBI lineage: Eukaryota > Metazoa > Chordata > Actinopteri > Syngnathiformes > Syngnathidae > Urocampus > Urocampus carinirostris. The sequence continues at coordinate 56,696,948 of NC_142350.1, forward strand.
CCGATTTTCGTGAAAATTTACATAGTTGTAATTCAAGCCTCCGCGAATGTCTTTAGCTAGGTTTTGTGTTAAGGCACCCTCAATTAATACCAACAAAGTTGGTAAAAACCCTCTTTTTGTGGTGTCTCTAACGCCCCTCCAACACACTCCAAGCAGTGGGATGCAATCTTCAATCGCCAGAGAGTGAGATGGTAAAATATAATAAACTGCTCTGGTGTGGCGCATCAACATCGTCAAGGAGATAAGAGTAGAATATAATGGTGGTTTCGGAAACAGACAATAATTATTTTCAGTCTCTTGATGGGAATTGAAAATCAATGTTGCAGACTTTTTTAGGGTTTTATATTATTATATGACACTGTTCTGTGTGTGCCAATGGGACGGTGAATAGCATGTCTGATTTTGCAGGGGGAAAAGAAAAGAAGCTTTAGTGAATTATATCAGTAAAGCACTTTGTGTTACACTTTTGTTTGAAATGTACTTTATTGATAACAATTTGATTAGTTATTTTTTGGGTGAGGCTCTTTTGTTTTGTCTTTTAAATTATCGTAATTTCCAGACTGGCATACCTACAAAACCTAAATTAGTCTGAAATTTAAATGGTTGTCTTGTTTCAAATTTCGTGGACTGATGCATAATGCAATTGGACCGCTAATTAAATCCAATCTTAGTACATTGTCTGTGAAACGTTTCAGTGGAATTTGAGAATGTTGAAACAGCCACTGCTCTAGCCAGCAGTTCTCCACTGAGGAATGTGCCAACACATCAGGAATGTATGTAAATTGCATTTTATCAGCCATTTTAATATTTTGTTGTCGTTTTAATCCAAATAAAATCACACTCAGTCTATTCAACACAAGGCCGGGGTTGCCGGGCTTATATAAGATTGCACTCGGCTGCTTGGAGTGGTCAGTGGTCAGGCTGCAGTACCCCATTTTGGTGCCAGAGGGCATTAGAGACTGCATAAAAGCAGAACCCACGGAAGCAGATTTTTAGCGATTTTGTCGGGTGGTACCTTGACAAAAAACCTCGCTGAAGAGACTCGCTGAGGCATAAAGTACGAGTGTGTAAATTGTCCTGAAAATTGATTCAGCTCATTCAGAGCCCATTCGTAGAATACAAACACCCTCACATACATACACACACACACACACACACATACCCCTGAATCAGGATTTGTAAAATAATTAAGATTTATTTTTTTTCAAATTTTTCTGATCTCAAATAAGCTAAAACATTTGACTATTTAAAAAACGTACAGTATTTCGGCTGTCCACTGTGACGACAAAATCTCAATGAGCTGCAAGAGTATTTAACCAGTAACCCGGCTATATTTAAACCTCTCCATTTGGGCATCGTCCAAGTAACTCGGTTCCTTAAAGTGATTGTCTTACACAAAAAAGGTACACCGTATATAAACCTTGAACCAACAAAACAATTATAGCATAATTCATTTTCCCTTAAGAACAGAAACATCTAACCTAGATTGAACTCCGTGTCCTTGATAATAACAGTGCACGAACAAGCCTTTATTATGTAGACTATCACAGTTTTATCCTTCAAAGCGAGCCATGAAAATGAATAATAATTCAATGATCTCCCACTAAAAAAAAATGAATGAAAGAATCAGCAAATGCTATAACTCATTGAGCTGGAGGGAAATAATGGCTAAGATTTCGTTGTGCATTAAACATTTATTGTCAACATTTTTTCAAGAGACCTGGTGGTTTGAAGTTAAGGTTGATAAGAAAAATGTAAAAGTCTTAATGTTCTACGAAAGGATAAACCTTAACGACAAAAAATAAACCACTGACTTGACATTCTGCGGGTCGGCTGTGTATCGACATTTCGTTCTGTGTGCATGGTTACAAAGAATAACAATAAAAGTACATTCTAAATTCTATTCTATTCTATTCATGACCTACGGTGAGATGCAGGCTACACCCTGAACCTGTTGCCAACCAATCACTGGACAGTAAAAATTTAATTGAAATAATGATTTTGCTGTATAGCTACAATTCCCAAAATAAATAATCACCAGAAGTCTGTATTTAGGCTACTGAGCAGGCATGGAACATATAAGAAACAAGAAATTGGGTTGGTTTGACTCCTGCTTTAAGTTGTAAAACCAGTGTTCACCACTAGATGGCAGACTTTGTTAGCCTTTGCAGTTGTGCATCACAGAAGAAGAATATCAATTCTACTGTTTTACAGATCCGCGTCACTGTTTGATCAGCAAAATTAAACACAAATGTAGAAGGATTGATCGATAGATAGATAGATAGACAGACAGACAGACAGACAGACAGACAGACAGACAGACAGACAGACAGACAGACAGACAGACAGACAGACGGACGGACGGACGGACGGACGGACAGACAGACAGACAGACCCACTGACCGACCGACCGACCCACAGACAGACAGCCAGCCAGACAGACAGACAGACAGACAGACAGACAGACAGACAGACAGATAGATAGATAGATAGATAGATAGATAGATAGATAGATAGATAGATAGATAGATAGATAGATAGATAGATAGATAGATAGATAGATAGATAGATAGATAGATAGATAGATAGATAGATAGATAGATAGATAGATAGATAGATAGATAGATAGATAGATAGATAGATAGATAGATAGATAGATAGATAGATACGTTAGAACTAAGGAAAACCCCAGAAATGCAAAACTGTTTCACCAGTCATCAACTATTTTTACTTCGATAGTGAATACTGATGTATCTATTGGTCTATTGGTCATCTGTCATCTGAAATTCCCGTCTTTTTGAGAATCTCAACTCGCTATAAAACACAAATATTATTCCTGCAATTATCTCGAGATAGCTTTTACATAAAGAGAAAATGATCTTACAAAAAAACTACTTTTAAAGCACAAAGTTGTTGTCTGCTATCACTCAGTTGCAGAGAAAAATAAGCAATAAAAAGAAAAATCTCATTCTCTGTTCAAACAGTTCTATTAGAGCTACTTCCTGAGTGTTTGCTTGCAAAGCAATTGAATAGTAAATGGGCTTCACTTATACAGCGCTTATATAGTGCTTAAACATTGTATTGTGCCACACTCGCCCATTAACACCTGCCTTCACAAATCAGTTCAGAGTCATATTTTAATAAACACTGAAAAACCCAGTTCAATACAGAGCGTGGCTGGAATATTTTCTTTCTTCTGATGTTTTTATCCGCATGAAGTAATAATTACCTAGTTGGAGGGTGGACACAATCTTCTCTCATTCTTCTCTCTAAGCGACAGCCCACAAATTCAATCTATCACATGCTCGTGTGGAATTTATGGGTTACACACAAAATATGGACATTATTGTTATTTTTATTAATGAAATGAATTGACATTCACCACAAGTATCAGCACTGACTCCTAAATATTTTTGCCTATTTATTCTGACATTCTTTTAAAATTATATTTATCTTTTAAGTCTTTAAAACGTGTTTATCCTGGAGTGCCATACATACCCTCATTGTAATCAGTGTAACTACGCTGTTATCATTGACAATAAATATAGTTCTACTGTATTACCTTAGAAATCACAGTTAATGAGGGCTGACCCCCCATTAAACGTCAAAATCTGCAAAACAAAACCTTTTTTCACATATTCAATTACTTATGTATGACATGAGAACCTCAAAAACACTGACGTATCGTAGAATTATATTTAAAAAAAAAAATATTTAGCTACTTTGTCGCACAACTTTAACAATTAAAGACCCAGTCCACTTCACTTTAAATGATACTGCCATCCTGTGGACGTTATGGAAAACTTCAATTACTTTCCAGTTCTGTGCTACAAAAAATATATACTGTATTTTTCATTGTAAAATATTTTTGGGAAAAGTGCCAGGGAGCCACTAGGGAGCGCCAAAGACTCGCATGCGTCTCCTGAGCAAGTTTTGCGGGTGGAGAGGTCCAACTTTGTTGGTCATAGAAAGCATCTTCCTTTATTCAGCCGATTAAAATACAGAACACAATGCAAGATGAAAATCTGTGAAGCAGTGAACTAGCAATAACCTAAGCACAAAGTAGCAAGGTGTTTCTGTATTTCTAAAATGTGAAAATATGTCTGTCTGCATCCTGATCACATTACACAAAATTGAAATACAGCACCACAACTTATACCCTTATTTGATTATTGAAGATTGAGTTAGAAAACACAGCATTATTGTCATGTCCTGCACGGTTGTCATGGCGCCCAGCTGGCCCCGCCCCTTGACACCGGCTGATACGCATTGGACTGATTGCTTTTGGAGTACTGAAACGCTCCTTTTGGGACTGCCCGTTGCCATACCATTGTTTAACCCTCGTTGAAGACCTGTTCATGCCTGTTTGATCTGTGTAATGCCTAGTTTGTTATTTTGATTGCCTTTGAACCTGTTTTGTTTTTTTGGTCCGTTTGTGTGTCGGACAACTTTTCTTTCCTAATTAAAGTAGCTGATCGTCTACGCATTTGAGTTCCGACTTCCTGCTTCCTGGTCCATTTCTTGACAATTAAAGCAGCACCAAACAGGTGTACATTTCATCCCCAAAACAAATTCCTTTATTTTATTTCGCTCTTACATTGAAATGTTCCTTCTTTTTGTTTGCAATCGCAATATCACTTTGTTGTTCTTATAAAATGTAAATGTTTTCTTTACACACACTTTAATTTCTGTCAAAAGACACTCACCTTGTTTGTGGGATTAGACTTGTTCCATTCTTTTCTGTCTTGGAATAATTGTACTTACTCATTCAAATAATCAAACATTACATGTATTTATTTGTACCTCTTTGTTATGCATTGGAAAGTATCTCTGAAATAATTAATTGGGGAAGAAACACTTGTGGTACTTACTGGCTAACCCTCTTTCCCCCAGATACTTGTCTAACTGTTCACAGTCTAGTTTATACGCCTATTGAATCCATGATTTCCCAGTGAGCTTGCAGAATAATGAATGAATAAACAAATGAGTTATGATGTGATGGTTGTGATGATGAACCCATGTGGGGGTAGGCAGAGGTTCTCAAAAAGAGGATGGTAATTGTTAACAAAAATCAAGACCAAGGTACCAGACAAACAGGTGAGCACACAAAAAACTAACAAAATGTCCAAACAAGAAACTAGACACAAAAAAAAATGTGACAAAGTTCAAACTAAAAACGACTGAAACTGGAAGAAATTGCAAGGAATAAAGTGACAAAGTAATAAACTAACATGCGGGGGAAGAGAATATGACACCAAGGATGACAAAAAAACTCAAAATGACCCTACAGAGTTGATCAAAAATGTCATTTTAAAGGGTTCAGGATGAATTGGCATTTTTGTGTGAATTGTGCCCAGTTCAAAACGTTAGTTTTATCTTCTGGTGGTAGGAGTTGTGCCAGATCCTAACAGAAACAGACTTTTTTTGGTGAATTAATGACCTTTTTCATTATTATACAACTGTACAACGAAATTGGAGGGCTTACCTCTCAGTGCAGAGTAGTGACTAATTAAAAAAAAATCAAAAATTTGATATCTATGATCATATAATAACTATGTAAGTTTTCACAGCGGCATTTATACAGTACATTACACTTATGACCAGGGTTAATAATAAGGGGTGGGGTTTACACTCACTCAGGTAACCTTTAATTGGACAACCTTTGGCTCCCCATTAATTGACGGATGAATTGGACCTTAATTCTTGCTCCAACTGGTATAAAGAAAAAGGCGTCCAGAATGGAGGGAAATGCCCAATTCCTTTTCATTACTTGTCTGCGCATAATTCCAGCTTCAGCACTCAGTTGCTGGACAGCTCCCCGAGCGCGGTCTTAACAGCCACTTCTCCAGATGAATAAATAAAAAGCCCTTATTGTCATTATACTATCGTACAACTAAATCGAAGGGATTACACTCTCAGTTCGAAGTACAGACGAATCAAAAACATAAAAACATGAAAAAAGATGAATGTTAAAAACAATTTACTGATGCACCTGTAACGCCTTTCAGATGGCAGCAGGTCAAACAACTGGGCACCTGGATGCAATTTGTATTTGATGATGTTTTGGCTTCTACTAAGGGACCAAGTAGAGTACATATTCATCAAGGAGGGGAGAGGGCAGGCAACGAAGCACTGTGCTGCTTTTGCTGTCCTCTGCAGCCTACCTATGTCCAGCTCACTGCAGCTCTACCATATGGAAACACAATCGCTCAGTAGACACTCTGAAGCCATATCTGAATATACTGTACCATGTGGAAATGGCTTTGCAGGCGCTTAATGAGTGAGAAGTATAAGGACAGCAGCAACTTCTTTTCCAGGTTGTTTGTCCTGGGGACTCTCAGAAAGTGAAGATACTGCTTGGCTTTTTTATGATGGCTGTGGTGTTTTGTGTTCCAGGAGAGTTTGTCAAAGATCAGGAATGCATGGAACATTTTCACACACTCACTGTTGATGAAAAGAGGGGTTATCATATCACTCCTGTTCTTCCTAAAGTTCACAATAATCTTTCGGGGTCTTTTTGTGTGACCAGGTTTTCTAAACAGCAGGTTGTCAGCCTCTGGACCTCCCCTCTGTAGGCTGCTTCGTCACTTTGTGAGATAAGCCACGTTGAGACCTTTAAATTAGGCATCTGTATTTTTTAATCCATGTCAGAAAAAAACAACAAATCCGAGACAAAATACACACATGTGCACACGCACTGGACAAATCTCCAGCCAGACGCACGTGCTGGCACAGAAGAGCTCGGGAGAAAGGCAAAAGAGACAGCGCAAAGAGGGGGAGTTTGGGGGGAGAGGGAGAGAGAAATAGAGAGTAAGAGAGAGAGAAAGAGAGAGAGAGAGAGAGAGAGAGAGAGGGAGAGAGAGAGAGAGAAAGATGGGGGTAGGGGGGGCGTCTGATGATTATATTTCTCCAGTGAGAAAGAATGTGATCCACATCAGCCTGCCCTGATCGTCTGGATCCTCCTCCATAACTCATGTGGATGGATTTACGCCCCCACTACCTCAGGATTTAATTCATAGCACGGGGGACATCTTAAATCTGCTGCCAATCAATAGACCCCATCAAGAAGCTGAGAAGAAGAGTCAGGTGGGGGGTCTTGGAGAGAGGAGAGGGTGTCACACCTCCTCCTCCTTCTAACATCTTCCCGTGAAGGAGCTGCAAAAGTGCAGGGAGAAGAGATGAGGGACAACATACCAACCGGAGCGCTGCCCCCTTCCCCAAAAAGGCACGCATTCATTCATCCCAGCTTGACCGAGGACAGCATGCCAAGCGGGGCGCACTCCGTCGACTCCACTCGCCACCCGCCTCCTGCTACCTCCGCCGTTTAGTTCTTATTTCCATGCGCACGCACGCTAGCGAGTAGTGCCGGCGGGGGCGTGCGGAGCAAGCCCGGTACTCACCTGCACCCTCTTTGCCGCACTCATCGGCGTTGGTGCACGACCTTTTCCCCTTAACCGCTCAAGTCATTGCCCGGCGGGTTTACCCGGGATGGCGTGTGGCGCTTGTTACTACCTGGTGATCAGCTCCACGCACCTCAGCAACGGACACTTTCGCCGTGTCAAAGGAGTCTTCAGGGGGCCTCTGTGCACCACAGCAGCGTGTGACTCACCGGTAAGCACCCTCCTGTGGCAGTAAACTCGTGGAAAAGTCTTTCGGCTGCAGGGAAGCTTGTTTAATGACATAGTTGATGGCCAATGTTGCGCAGGTTACTAAAGAAAGAAAGTAGTTGCGGTTATTTCATTTCAAAAGGATTTGCATTGCCTCACTTACCCCGCCCCCGGATTACCGACACTTAAAAGTAGTGTGTTAGTCTGAAAGTAACTGGTTAGAAATTAAGGTAAAGACTTACAATAAACTGTTGAATCATCACATAATAAAAGAAATAGAACAAAATGTGTAAACCTGTAGAAGCAGTGAAGCTTTCATTTCCATGGCTTGTGCATTAATGAGACCTTGCAAACTAATAGTTGAGACAGTCCATATCTATTTTGTCTTTTATATTCAAACTAAAAGTAAGATCAGGTCTAAAAAATTCCAGCCCGACCTGACCCGAACCTGCGAGTATTAAAGCCCGAACCATCCCAATCCCAACCAATTGAACTCTTTTTGAGGGACTGAGCCCGACGCAAACCTTGATTTTTATATTTTAACTGTAAGGACTCAGAACCAGAAGGTGTTCTTGGTTAACTGCTCTCCCAAACAAACCTCCTCTCCCTCTGTGCACCCGCCGGCCCGCTTCTCTGCGTCCAACGGTGCAGCTGGCGAGCTCACTGCTGAGCGTGTTGCCAGATGCACAGAAGCGGATTGTGATGCGGGAGAGAGGGATGAAATCCATTGCGTGCAACCTCCGTGAATAAAAAACAAAATAAGAACAATGACAGGTGGATAACTAAACAAAAAAAGACCAGCGAAAGAGTAACCTGGCATGAACCCGAACAGAATGATTGACTATTTAGTCCCGACCGGGTTCAAATTCCTGACCGGCTCGGGTCAAAGTTCTTACCTATAACGCGGCACAGCTCTGAGGTCACTGGTTCAAATCCAGCTACCGGACTTCCTGTGCGGAGTTTGTATGTTCTCCCCGTGCTTGCGTGGGTTTCCTCCAGGCACTCCGGTTTCCTCCTACATTCCAAAAACATGCATTTCAGGTGAATTGGCCGGTCCAAATTGTTAATGAGCGAGAGAGTTGTCTGTCCCTGTGTGCCCTGCGATTGGCTGGCAACCAGTTCAGGGTTATTTACTACTGGTGACAAACAACCCAATATGGTTTTAGTATTTTGTTATATACTTAGGAAGAATATCAGAATATAAGTGGGGAGAAATTATGCATTTTCATACTCTGTGCTTGAAACAGCACTATTGTAGGTGTATTCAGTTGTAATTTGTAGGACGTTCTAAACAACCCAGCCTCGTTTATTTGTTGCATTCAGCGTTGTGTTGCTTGCGGAAGAAGGGTTGCATGTGTCATTATGAGCAAAGGAGCAACTGCCAAATTGATTCACAGACTGCTTTTAAAAGTAGCGGAATAATGCATCATGTACTATCGACACTTGAGTTACGAAATGTTATAAAAAACGGCCTACATTACTCGTTACCAAATAATTGCGCTCCAGGAATGCTTTATTTTGCAACGGGTTTCCTAGGATGCCACCCTTCCCTAGGGGGCGCCAATCTGGGAGCAAAACACACTTGAGCCTAAACTCCACACCTCTGCTGCTAATTATCCCAGGTCCTTATATTGACTGCTAGCACAGCACACTGGGGTCCAGTCATTTGCATTTCCACAGCCACCCAAGGTTTCTTTTGTCTTTTGTTTATAATTTCTTGTTTTCACTGTGTGTTAGTAGTTTTGTGACCCTTTGTTTTGCTTGGTACTTCCTTGCATTTCCATTTCCGGTTTGGTCTTAATTTCTGTTTTGAATATTGTCAGCTTTAATTTTGTTTGGACATGTTATTTGTTTTGTGACCCTTTTTTTGTTTCTTTATTCTTTGCATTTCCCTTTTTTGTCTTCTTTTCTTGTTTGGATATTGTCAGGTTTGATTTGGTTTAGACCTGTTATTTGTTTTCTGACCCCTTGTTTGTTTGTTACTTTGTTCCTGGATTTGTTGTTAAATACCATCCCTATTTTGAGCACCCCTGACCCAGTTCCCACTTCCCTTCACTTGGGTTCACCCAAAAGAATCGTAGCAGCGTTACTCCCAACACTGTTGACGACTGTGCTGAACTGCTTTTATTATTGTTTTTATAATTGTTTTTTTGGGGAGTGAGTACGAATACCAATGCCACAACTGGGTATTAGAGCAGAAAGCGATTGTCCCTGTACTCTATTCATCCCTTTCCCAAGGCAATGGGAATTAAACAAATGGAATTGCAATGGATTGCTTTCAAGGAGCAATGAGCTGCGCTGTTGTAAATAGCACTAATTACTTGAGGTGTGTTACTAATGGGATGTGTGAAGCTCTTGTGTGAGTGCAGTGCAAGGGACAAGCCTACTTGAATTACTCGGTGACCTTTTCCAATGTTTTTTTGGGGGCACCACAAATACATTTAGTGCCAACCACTAGTGCTGTGTGAGGATTTGTGTGCTTTCATCTGGGGCTAAAACTCTTGAACTTGAAAAAGTAAATCTTTATACTGAAAATGTTTGAAAAAATATAGTAATGCATTCAAAGTGTAATAAATTCGGTGTTCAATTTAATTGTGATTGATTTTGGCATTAACAATGTGTATTATTTGACCACTACATATCCCTGTATTGTGTTGTGCAACCGAAAAGTGCTGAATAGCAAAACGAATAATACAAACTACGGCCAAAAAAAACAAACTCAACTTTTTCTTGTCCAGTATTTCACGAGGTTTTTGATTGTTGCCAGCAAGATGGCAGACAATCGTGCCAGCCCCCTCTAGGTGAGGCTCATGTTATGTAAAATGAATAAAAAAATGTCTCATAACATGAGTATTTTGATAGCTTGTGTGATTTTGCTGACAATTTAAATCAATATTGTTTTTTAATTAATGATTTATGCCACTAAGTGGTGCTAAGCAAAACACACAGCCCCTTGAGTTATTTTTCACTTTTCCTCTCATGTACATCAATCCCTCGCTTTAACACCGTTTACTTTTCACAGTTTGCTACGGCACCATGCGTTTTGTTCTTCATTCTGATTGGCTAAACAGTGATCATGGTCCACGCAACAAGGAAAAACCAGGACCGGTCGGCATCACGCTAATATACTGGGTGCCATCACTTTCTTTGGGTCCAAACGCGAAGTTGCTCTTTTTTGTTTATATTGTTTGTTGTTTTCACGTATTATTTTTTCGGTACCGAAGTTATTTAGAAAAAAAAAAAATAGAACAGGGTTTTTACTGTACGTTTGTCAAAAAATGCCTGTGCCAATAAGTTGTTCTTTGTTTTCAGAATGTACTAAAGAAATTAAATTTTATAGTCATTGTAGAAATAAAGGTTTCTACTTCACGGATTTTGACTATCACGGGTTCTTTTTGGAATGTAAACCACATGATGAACAGGGTTAAACATTGAACACTGAAATGGCCTCATTTTGGCATGGACGGAGGGGACGTGTCCCCACCAATATCGAGCAATCATTGTTTTGTCCCCAACAATCGTTTGTGATCACCTAAAAGAATATGCTATGTCCTATATATTTCCCTATATTTTTTCCTCTGAGATTATTATTTTCTGTTTTAAACCTGATTATAAAGTTTCAACCCACTGGCGCAAATATTGCTGAAGGTGTGGTCTCATTTGGTTGTAACGTGGCTCCATGAATGCCATTGTACCAAATAGCGTCAGGACATTCCCCAGCAGCCTTCAGGAAATGTAGGACAGGACAAAAGAGAATGTAAGCGATGTAATCTTATAGGGGTGTGCATCAACTGTTCTGTCCTTTTACAAAAGGCCGATCTTCCCAAACATAGTACCTTACTCTGCACATTAACTTATAAATGCATCCATCCATCCATTATGTGCACCGCTTATCCTCAGTAGGGACGCAGGGGTGCTGGAGCCCATCCCAGCTATCTCCGGGCAGTGGGCGGGGGACACCCTGAACTGGTTGCCAGCCAGTTGCAGGGCACACAGGGACAGAAAACTCACTCGCTCATTCACACCCGGAGGACACCCACGCAAGCACGGGGAGAACATGCATACTCCACACAGGAGGTTCGATCTCATGACCTCAGAACTGTGCCGCACACGCGCTATCCACTGTCCCGCCATGCTGCCCTGAATGCAATGTGAGTTAAAATAATTAAAATTCATAACAAGAATATGCATTTTCAATTTTATATTCTACTCTTCAAGCTCCAATCGTGTTGCTCAAATTCTACTCAATGAGAACACCCTAAATTACATGATTACCCCTGAGTTCTTAATGCGAGACAAGAAAAAGTGTCTGAAGAAGTTTGCTGCGTAATGCGGAAAACAGCAGCTGGTGTGCATCGATGTGTATGTGTGTTACTCACTAGAATACTTATCATCCTGGCATGTTTGGCCCGCTCTAGCAAGGTGATAGCATTAAGCAAACTGATGCAAAGAGCCTTGGCAGAGATGCTATGAAAATCTTGTCTCCAACAACACCTGGAAACATTTTCAGAGACTCTTTACATTTCCACCCAACCCCAAAATGTTGTGTTTTGGAAGCTAAAAGAAGGAAACCCCAAATATTTTTCAAATACTTGGCACTGTCGAGTTTGTTACAATTTAGAATGTTAGACTTGTATTTACAGTCATTGATCGAGCGAGTTGTCCGTCCCTGTGTGCCCTGCGGTTGGCTGGCAATCAGTTCAGGGTGTGTCCTGCCCACTGCCCGTTAATTGCTGGGATGGGCTCCTGCACCCCCGCGACCCTACTGAGAATAAGCGGTGCAGCTAATGAGATGAGATGAGATATCAACATTGTGAAACATTGCATGCAGCAACATTAGACATGGCACTCCAGGGTAAACATGTAACAAAGACTTTAAAGAGAAAAACAAAGATAAATGAACATCAGGATAAAAGGCGTAAACAAATATTTACAACATAGTGCTTCAAGACTGGCCTAAGTTATAATAATAATGCAATGAAGAATGACAAATTGTAACAACAGCGCAATAAAAACAAGTGCAATAACATTTATAATTAAACAAATATATAGTCTTTGATCTGTGCAGCCTTTGAGACTCTTTGTGATTAAGGGCTATACAAATAAACATGACTTGACTTGACATATGTATGTAACGGGTGTAATAATAACTTTTGTTTTATTGAAATTCCTGCTGAAATATTTTGTATAGTTTCTGTATAAGTGTCCTGCAATGATGAGTCCAACAGTGCCACCTGCTGGTATGTGGTAAGGTTTGGTTTGGCTTTAGACTTTGCGACAGGAAGGTGGGGGTTTTTGGCAGTCTACAACGAGCTGCCAACGGTAAGACACGATCTTTTGGTGCTCCGCAAACAGAAACTATACAGGAATTTCAATAAAACAAAAGTTATTATTACACCCGTTACATGTACATAAATGTATATGTAATTGAAGAAAGATTTGCGTGTAAATAATGTATTGAATGGAATCGATCTTTATTGCCACCGATGACAGTGTAGGCTTTTCAAGCTGTTTAACAACTTAGACCTCAACGTCATTGACAACAGACAGAAAGGGGCGGGGCGACTGTTTAGCCAATCAGAATGCAGAACACAAAACATCATGAAAATACGCGAAACGGGGAAAATAAACCGACATACAGCAATGGATTACTGCATTTTTTTATATTAAACTCAGCTCCACCTTGCAATTTATTTGGCATTACATTCAGGCAGCCATTATTCCCTTTCCTTACCCACAAAAATTATAACATGTTACATAGACACAGTGTGCGGCTAATCCGTCAAATGATGTGACATCGTTTTTGACAAGCTAACATATGTCGAAGTGTCAAGCCTCAAATATTCAGGCGTGCCTCGTTGTATTAACTCGGTGATTTATCTATCTGCCGTCACCTCTCCAGTCGCTCTTTTGATGTCTGTTCTGTCTGTTCTTGCGCTCGCTCGCTCTTCTGTTCGGAAAACGGAAGTAATCGTACCTGATGCGAATGCGTTTTGGCTCCATTTTTTGTTCGGAATTGTTGGTAATGCGGAACTCTTGTGTGACTATTGCATGATTTTTTTCTCCCATCTGGCAAAAACAAATTTGCCTTGTTTTGTTCCCTATGATGTCTCAAATGCCATCCTATAGGACAAAGGTGTCAAACTGCACATGTTAGGAAAAACATTCTCATCTGGCAGGACTAGTAAATAAATGGCATAAAAATGGTGCCTAATCTGGGGGGTTGGGGGTCTTTTAGGAGGATCAAAAACTATGATTATGGACTGATTCTGGGATAAGACAATTATTGAGGGTTTTTTCGTCAATATTTCTTCCTTTATCGAGGAAGATGAGATCGGACTCGTCTCATACGTGTTCAAAGAGAATGCAGGAATCAATGGCGTCAGAGGGAGCTCTCGTTTATTGATGCAACAATCTCAACAAGAAACTCAAAGAATCTCCAGATATGAGTGGGTCTTTATAGTTTCAACACAGCATGAGTAAACAGTGTAGCCCATCCCTTTCACGTGTACATGCCACGTGAAAAGGGTGCTGTAATCATCAATTCTTGGAAATGTTTTTCAGTTTGGGTCAGTTTGCCATTTGCCAGATTTCCTTGTCCTCCCTTGAGGAGAATTGTTTATACTAATTCGTCTGCCAAGACTTTCCAGAAATGTAAGCAACATTTCCCCGAAATGTAAGCAAGTCTTTTTAACAAATGCCAGCAAGTCCCTTGAACAAATGTAAGCAAGTCTCTAATATACAACACCTTCACTAAGATCTAATCTCTTGTAGTGTTTATCATCTAAGCATATATAAAACAAAAAGAAAAACAATTGTCGAGAACCAGAACAGGATCAGGACCCAAACGCGTGACATTCTCACACAAGCATTTTATTTTACGGGAAATGGGGAGTCATGCACGTTAGACAGAGGTCTGGTGGAGAAAGACAGGTAGCCAGACACCGACGAGATCGATTTCAATTGCCCAAGTTGATATCGGACAGATGGGGTCGATAACGGACAGGACGGGACAGGCAGAATAGATAATGCATCAGGATATCAAAAATGAACAGGAAAAACTAGACGGTAACGAAAACTGGAGATAATAATAAACAGGACAAAAATAGACGGAAACAAAACTGGGAACCGAAATTAAACAGGACAAAACGAATGGGATTAATACCAACAGGAACAGGACCGAGTCGAAAACCACGTCTTGTGGGGCAGAATTCTGTTGACGGACTGACAAAGGAAAAATGAGAGCACTGAACTTAAACAGACAGAAAGCCAATCTGTCAATGTGCCGCAGCTGGTGCCACACGGGCGGGGTCAATTGGGCGCCATGGCAACCGTGACACATTTAAATAATCGATTCAATGACTTAAGTATTTTTGCTTTTATTTTGACTTTTTATGAATTTTATTACCTGGATATGGAAACAACATTGTTGTATTTTGTATCTACCTGTATAATACAAGTGTCCAAACTTCTGCAAAGGAGCTATTTTTTTAAACATTGTATTTCCTTAAACAGCGCTTCCTTGGCTTTAAAAACACACAACATCAGGGTGTTTTTCTTTAATGTTCTCTGGTTAATTCATAGTAGTCAGAAAATACAGCTACAGTGGGTGCTTTGTGAGTGGTGCCTGGTTTTGGTGGCATCCAGTGGACATATTTAAAACTGCTACTTAATTGTTTGGTGTTTTCTCAGTATTTTCTCCCGGGCCAAATAAAATGAAGTGACGGGCCACATTTGGCTTATAGGCTAGGGGTTTAACACGGGTGCCATAGGACGTCTTCCTTGTTTTTTGTTTTAATAAAAAAGGAGAGGAAGTTGCTTGGTAGAGTTTAAACTAAAATAATCACAATTATAAAATATTTTTTCAACAGGAACACTCCAAAAAATGTGTTTTTGTTTGACCAATTTCTCATTTCAATGTATAGAACATTTTACCAGTGGATCATCTTTTTTAAAAGGGGCACCGTCTAACATTTGAACACCAGGTGTCACTGTATTGTGTAGTGTCACCGAAAACAAGTTCTACAAAGAACATGAAGAATATAAACTACAAAGACACAAGGCGACCAAACCACACTGTTTTTTTTTTCCTCATTCACTTTTTTTACCCAGTCCCTCACCCGGTTTTTGGGGGTAATTGTAGTAGCAAGATGGCAGACAATCACGTCAACCTTCTCTATTTGAGCCTCATGTTAAGTAAAATACATGCCCATATTCTTGACCTTGGACTGTTTGAAAAATAGCATGTTTATAGGATAATTAGTGTTTTTTTTTAAATAATTTTTGAATCTATATTGTTTTTTGTTTAAATGAATGAAGTTTTTTTTACCACTAAGAGGCGTTACTAAATTCATTGCAGATGCTGCCCTACTTAAGAACAAGATCCGGACAATCGTTTGTAAGTTGAATTTGTTCGTAAGTTGGTTCAGTGCTATATTTTGTATGTTTAAGGTTTATATAAGTATGTTTAAGGCTTGCATAAGTAACCTGTATTGTTTTGTACTAAAAAATAAATATTTCATAAAACAATATGCTTTATACAGATAAATAAAGCTAATTTTAACTTACTTTTGGAAGATAAGCTTCAAGAGGTCTTCCTCCGTGGTAAAAAGTGGCTGAATAAAAGCGTCCCGACCATTTTCTCAACCGCATCAAGCTTTCTTATTCCACTTTCCTTTTAAAAGAAACGCATCGCCTTTTCTTTACACTTTACACCAACCATATTGAATGGAGATATTAAACAATAACAATTCTTAGCTTGCTGGCGATAGTATAGACATAGTATAGACAATATAGAAGGTATACACACGAACTAGGAAGAGGAAGCAGATTTTTTTTCTTCCGAGTGGATGCTGGGTCTCACAACACCATACGCGGGTAGTGGCGGAACGGAGCAGTAATGTCCTGTACTCGGAAAAAGGAGCACACAATACAAAATCTAACCTACAGCAATGTCCGGATATTTTTCGAAATCCCGAAAAAAATGTGCGTATCGAACGTTTTTCGTAATTCGAATGGTCGTAAGTAAGGGAGCATCTGTATATCCTTTTCATAAGCCTGGTAGTCTTTAAGCCCAAAATGAAAAATGTGATCCAAATCTTATGAATGAGTCTATTTTTTTATTTATATTTATTTGGTATTTTAACCACTTATATTGTCATGTCAATGATTGGTCAAAGAAGCTGACTTTCGGTTATTACAAAATTAATTCATGAAACAATGGTTCATGGTCATTAGAAAATTAAATGATTCACTGTGGCAAAATTGGTCATATTTAATGTATACCTAGTCCAAATCTCTTACTTATATTTGCAATAACTTTGAATTTCTTGTCATGAAACAGGAACGGAGACAGAACCCAATTGCGTTCGTTTTACACAGTTTTATTTGAAAGGTGGAAAGGAGTGCACCCACAATCCGGGGATCGTCGGTCACGGGTAGCAAATCGCTGGGAACGCGGAAGTGGCACTTCCGTGTCGAGCGCAGGCAATGTCGAGAGCGAGGAAAAACAGGTCAATGGCTGGGACGGAGTAGCAAAAACATAAACGGGTCCAAAAAAAGGTCGGCAACGGGAATCAGACAGAACAACAGGGCAGGATAGAGTCAGGAGTCACAAAAGTTTGCCTAGCGTGTAGCGTAGGTTCACAAACGCTCCGACGAGTGATCTCAGGAAGGTGGGGGTTTAAAAAAGAGGAAGCAGCCAATCAGCGTCTGCGGCTGTTGACGCCAACGGAGCAGACTCAGGTGCCCCGCATCTGTAATCATGACATTTCCAGTGTTCATTTTACCCGTGAAAAGGGATGGGTCCCGAGGACTCGCATGCTCAAAAAACTATGGGTCCCAACAGAGATCTATGGGTCCCCAAAATTTAGTGTTATCGAGGTTGAAATTGTAAATCGGTGACAGATATATAATATAAATCTATACAGTATATTCATTCAGTTTTAATCATCAAATTATTAATTCATTTCTGCATCAAATTATTGTTGGTAATATACTGATTAAAGGGATAACCACAAAAATGTCTTTTTTTCGTTTTCTCCTATTATAATTCAGTTTTTTTTCTTAACGTCTTTATACAACATAATTCGTAATATCAATCATCAAAGCAAGTGAGCCGTATGAGAGCCGGCTTTCTTTAATGAGTTGAGCCAAAAAAGCCAGTTCTCTAAAAAAAGACGGACTTCCTTTCACTACACAACTCGAACGCGTTTGACTTGATTGATTTGCCGTTTCGTGATAGTCGGTGTATACCAGATGGTACCCATAATTGAAAAATTAACGTTTTTCTGTACAGATTTTCTTGTACGTCGTACATGTCTTAAAATGCATAACAAACGTACTTTGTACGGCAAAAACGTACAGGTTGACAGGTATGAATTTCTCCGCCGTTTTTTGGGCCGGAATTATTGCCATTGTTATCACTTTTTGCATTATGTTTCGACTTATTACTGACACTGAAGAAATTAGATAGATAGATAGATAGATAGATAGATAGATAGATAGATAGATAGATAGATAGATAGATAGATAGATAGATAGATAGATAGATAGATAGATAGATAGATAGATAGATAGATAGATAGATAGATAGATAGATAGATAGATAGATAGATAGATAGATAGATAGATAGATAGATAGATAGATAGATACTTTATTCATCCCCGGAGGGAAATTCACATTTCCAGCAGCATCCCTGAGCTAAGAACAATACAATAATAAAGCAAAAAGAATACAATATACAAATACCCAGTGTGACGTGCAAATGCCCACTGCAGCGTGTTACATAGAATATCTAAATAGTGCTACACAGAATACATATTGCAATAAAATTCGGTAATATGCAATGTAGGTGGTGTGGTTTAATGTGGGCTTTTACTCTGCCGGGTAGTGTTAAAGAGCCTCATGGCATGAGGAAGAAAAGATCTCTTCAGTCTGTCCGTAGTACAAGACAGTGACAGCAGTCTGTTGCTGAAACTGCTCTTCTGTCTGGAGATAATGCTGTGTAGTGGATGCGATGGATGGTCCATGATTGACCGCAGCTTTTCCAGTGCCCGTCTCTCAGCTACTGTTGCTAAGCTGTCCAGCTCTTTGCCCACAACAGAGCTCGCTTTCCTAGCCAGTTTATTGAGACGAGAGGCATCCTTCTTCTTGATGCTGCCTCCCCAACACGCTGTCGCATAGAAGAGGGCGCTTGCCAATTTTGTGTTGATTTTCACCTAATACTAACTGTTTTTTCGGAGGCATACTTAACCTTCGCTCGACGACAAGCACCACAACGATGACGTAATCTCGAAGCAACGAGATCTCGTTGGCCAAGATCGGCGTACAGACGAAAACTGGAACCGCGAGACCAAAACAACAATGGCAGATCAGCCTGACGAAAAGTTCGGAGTGCAGTAAATCTTTGTTAAAAAAAAGTAATCGGGTAATAATGACAATTTTGTGGCAAAAAGGTTGCGTCCCGGGGACGCACGTTGATTTGAGACTATGCGTCCCCAGCAAAAATGATGCGTCTAGGACGCAGGGACGCGGGCAAACGAGAACACTGTATTTCTACTTTCTAACGACAGGATATCTTGATAATCAAAGTAAAAGTTCACCAGAGGTATGTTTTAAGTGTTATCACTTTGATTTAACAGTTAAAACCGACAAACGAGACATCAACAATAATTTTAATGGGCCTCTAATGTGAAATGTGCCTCGACTGTGCATAAAACCTGAACATCAAGCACTTTCCTGTAATAAATACTTGCTGATAAGAATTCAAAGTTAACTATTGACAGTAAAAATCTTCGCTGTAAATAGAAAAGTTGCTATCATTTAGTTGACTTTTTAGTCGAGGAATTCACATGCCCTTAAAAGTTTCTTTCATTTTTATTGAAACTGCTGCAGCCAGGCTAAAGTTAAAAGAGCGAATGAGAATATTTACGGCCTTTTATGTGAAATCTGCCACCACTGATTTGTAATTGAAGGCATAGTTGTGTGAGTATTTCACGGCATGAGGATGCTTTCCTTAATTTAACAGGAAACCCAAACAGGATGGATGATGATTGCAGCGTAATGAGGCTTCAAGCACCTATTTGGGCTGCGGTATCGCTTTAGTGTTATTAAATTGCCAGGCGGAAGAAGTCCTCGCCGACTTTGAATTCGGCCGCGGTTTAGGGGGCGATAAGGCCTCGTATTCCTTGATAGAGACCAATTCTACATGTGCAAAGCTTTGAACATTAGATAAAAAAGTTGACTAAGAGGCCTTTAGGAAGGTCAGAGAAATAACACGCTTCCTTATTTATCCGCATCCGTGCGGACACGGCCCAATTTTGGCTCCCGTCTGGACGATAAACAGTGTTACTGGTAAGCTGTTTGGATGGGATCTCTCCCGACAGTTCGAATAGCTCACCTTTATTAAAGCTTTTTTTGGGGCAAGGTGGGTAAAAATTGTCCTTCAGCAAGACTGAAACAAAATGTATGAAGTTCGCTATTCATTTCATTAGCGGTCAGGACAAGATCGTTTCGTTTGAACGAAATGTTATGTCTTCATTTTGCCAGAACTGAACTTGGATTTAAAGTTTAGGTTTGAATTACATTTTAAATGGGGTTAGCATTCTTGTCAACCTCCAGGGCTCCATGCCCTTACACACTGTCGTATTTTCCCTTACAAAATACAATCATACACCATATTTTTTTTTTCCAAATGTGTTTATTTATGTAGTTTAACATATTATATTGTACATGTGTTCCGTTATATCATAAATATTGTTAGTTAACATTTTGTTGTGAGATACGGAGTCGCTCGAAATGAATGAGGTTTATTATAAAAAAATGAAGTAGCTTGGACATTTACTGTATAAAAAAAAAATACATGCAAATATAATTAAGTAGAATAATACATTTTCTTATTCAAATTATGAATTCATTTTCTGCATTTGATAGATAGATAGATAGATAGATAGATAGATAGATAGATAGATAGATAGATAGATAGATAGATAGATAGATAGATAGATAGATAGATAGATAGATAGATAGATAGATAGATAGATAGATAGATAGATAGATAGATAGATAGATAGATAGATAGATAGATAGATAAATAGATAGATATATGGGTTGTGGTTAGGCAATCTGATGTGCTGGTTAGCTAAAAAATACAATGCTCATTGATATCCTCAAAATAATGAGTGTACAAAAATGTCTGTGTTAATGTGTATTGGATTCTGTGCCAGATTCTGTTTGTTCAAATAGCAACAAGTGAATGTGTGTGCAGGTTAATTAAATTCTGCTTCCAGTGGAAGCGCAATTAATTTTTTTCTGCTTCATATAAAATCATCACTGGCACAAATAGTTTGACAAAGATATAGTGTTTAAAATAATTACTGAAACAATTTAGTAAAACTGACAATGTCTCAGGGGTTGTAAATGACTCTTTAAACAGAAGACTGAAGTTTTGAAGGAGGTTCTATATTAAATTGGACATACTAATGTAAGCGAAAACAACACTAAGTGTGGATGTAGATGCAGTTTTCCAATGGACTGACAATTCTTTTACTGTAATGCTTTAAAATATAGAATAATTCAAGTATAATATCAAATAAAAAAAAATAAAATAGAGAGAATGACCAGGTTGCAATGGATGTAGCATTTACAAATAAAACACAAATTTTGTCAACATGAAGTATAGGTAATTCATAAGATATAGAATACAATATATAGTTTATATATTTTTGCTTATCCATCAAATCAGTATTGTTTTTATCTTTAAATAAATGACGTTTTTTCACCACTAGGACTTTTTAAATGATATTCAATGTCCCTTTGAGTCAGCTGTTAAAACAAGTTTCCCAAGGTATGTTCGGTCATCATTGCTTTGCATGTAATACCCTACTGGAGACCTATCATGGAATAGTTTTCCTTTAAAGTTCTAAAAAAGCCCCCAAATGGTATTTCAAAAACTACATTAGGGGAACATCCTGCAGCTGGGATTCTTCAGAAAGCTTTTGAAGGGATGAGTCAAATAGGTGAGCGTCAACAAACCTCCGCCTGCTGTGTGACGGCTACCTTCTGCTTGTCGTCTCCCTGCAGGTCGCCTCGCTATGCGGATAGTAGAAATCGCTCCTCATCGCCAATTAGCCACCACCACGGCACTCTCGGACGTGCCATAACTGCCGTTCTCCTAATTACATTTGCGCCTAACGGTCCCCCACAAGCCCGTCTTCAATTTCTCGCTGGTGCTTTTAGCGCTTTTTCTTTTATATTAAGGACCGGAGGTGTGACAAAAAGAACACGAGAGGACTGAGGCCTATCTCAGAATATTATATAGGTTTGTGTGTGCATACTAAGCCCAACATCCGCTTTGATGTATATTTAACCGCCGTAGCAGAAAGAAGATGAATCAGTGCCTGGTGTCAGAATGAGTGCCAATGCCCGGGCGTGTGTTTGTGCGCAACTCCAAGGGGGAGCCGAGGAGTTTATGTAAATGAGATGGCGTTTAAACATATGCTCTCAACAATTAACTTGAAACAACAATTTAGCAGTGTGGAATAATCAAAGAAACAGGAAGCTACACATTTTGGAAATGTTGAAATCAAGTCAAGTTATTTTTGTTTGAATACACTTTAATCAGAAGTCTCAAAGGCCCAACCACTCAACCATCCCCTGATCCAAAACTTACATGAGGGCAAGGAAAACCCCGTAAACCTCAGCATGAGGAAAATAAGGAAACCAGAGGGGGCGGCACATGAGGAAATCCCCCCTCATGGATGACCAGGCTGCAATAGATGTTGCAAGGGCATCAACAGACAATACACAGACAACAACATGAGATCTAGCTAATAACAGAATGCCCGGTTGACAGCTTTCTGTTCCAAAATTTTGACCAGCGCAGCATGTTCTAGAATCTAGATAATGCCATACACCAGGTCCAAATACCAGTGCAGTGGCTCAAAATGCATGCAGACTGGTATAACCTAGGGTGAATCTTTGCAATGTTTCAGCAATGGAAAAATGCTGTTCTAGTCATATTCTTAATGTGTAACTGAAACGACATATTAGGGTCAAATATGACAGCTCAATATTTCACCGAGTCATTGGGTGATATTACATTTGCCAAGGTTTGGAAGAAGATGTTGGGGAAATTCTATGGTGCCACCAGCATCCTAACATACTGCATCACGGCCAGGTACGCAGGATGCTCTGAAGCAGACAGGAAAGCCCTTCAGAGGATCTTAAACATGGCCCAGAAGATCACCGGCTGCCCCGTTCCGACCCTGAAGGACATTGCAAGCTCTCGCTTCTCTCACTTCAGCAGAGCTAAACACATCATAAAGTACTCCTTACACCCCAGCAACCCTAGAACTGTTACTCTCAGGTCTACGGTTCAGATCCCATAAGGCCCAAATGAACAGACTGGGAGTTCCTTTCCCAGAGCTACAACCAGTGTTCTCATTTGCCCACGCCCCTGCGTCCTAGACGCATCATTTTTGCTGGGGACGCATTGTGTCAAATCAACGTGCGTCCCCGGGACGCAACTTTTTTGACACCAAATTGTCATTATTACCCGATTACTTTTTTTTTAACAAAGATTTACCGCACTCCAAACTTTTCGTCAGGCAGATCCGCCATTGTTGTTTTGGTCTCGCGCCGATCTCGGCAAACGAGATCTCGTTGCTTCGAGATGACGTCATTATTTTGGTGGTTGTCGAGTGAAAGAGAAGTATGCCTCCGTAAAAACAGTTGGTATTAGGTGCAAATCGACAAAAAATTGGTAATTTCTTCAGTGTCTGTAATAAGTCGAAACACAATACAGAAAATGGTAACAACAGCAATAATTCCGGCACAAAAAACGGCGGAGAAATTCTTCAGAAGACCGCAAAGGCAAGGGTTTTGAAGCGAACGATTCGACGAAATATAAACAAAAGAATACTCCTAGCAAGAAAAGGACATTTCTGCCAAAATTGACTTAATTATATTCCTCGTTACGCTATGAGGAGGATGATAATGGAGGCTACATGTTTTGTGATGCGTGCACCCAGCGTGACAAAAAACTGAATAGCATAAATCATTTTGCAAAACGAACTTTCAGAAAAGCACATTGGATTGCCACAACGACAATGAAAACCACAAATTAGCTATGGAAATTCTGTTGCTGCAATTGGAGCTTGGGAAGGCATTACAACTGTGGCGGGACAACAAACCATGAAGAATATATGAACTGAAAAATCTGAAGTGATTAAAACTGCATGAATATATAGACTAATATTTCAGCAATATTATTTTGTATAACGTACAATATTTTTGTGAACTGAAAAATCTCAAGTGATAACTGCTTTGTATTACCAATTAAGGTTGATGATTAAAACTGAATGAATATATAGATTTATATTATATATTTGTCGCCGATAACACTAAATTTTGGGGAACCATAGATCACTGTTGGAACCCATAGATTTTTGAGCATGCGCGTCCCCGGGACCCATCACTTTTCAGAGGTAAAATGAACACCGGCTACAACACACAAGCACACATAGGACATGTGGAACACAGTTTTAGATGCAGTATCGTGCATCTTTAATTCGTTGTTGCAAAACAAATACAGTAAAGTGGATTCTGATTCTTAATCAGGAATGGATTCAAGATGGAGATAAGCGCAATTCGTTGGAGATTTTGCTCCTGGGTGTAAACGTGAATGTATACGTGATGTATTGCTATATGAGTTTAAAATCTCTTTTTAGTTTGGGGAAATGTTCCACAAAGTATTTGGGAAAAACATGTTTTTTGTATCCAACAACAACTGTGTAAATTATTTCCATGGACATAGTGAAAGGCGCAATTCGACAAACAAACATTCAAAGTCGCATTTACGCCTACGGATGATTCAGACGGAGTTTTATCTGTGGTACTGAAAGGTCACAACATACTCACCAACAATAATGTTTAATATGTGAGACTACCAGTTTTCTCCGTTTTCAAAAGCCTACTATTCGTATTTCAGGATCTACATGTTTTTAGAAAGTATAACAAAACGTAAATACTTGACTCGAGGCTAGTATTTTGGTCCAGACTGCTAACTCTGATATTCAAGACACTGCTCCAAACTGCATTCAATTTCCATTTTGGTAAAGGTTTGCCACATCCGGTATTAACTCTTTTGCTATGTTAAACACATAACACAAGTTTTACAAAAATCGTAGAAGTACTTCAAGTGTGATAAATTATTTTGGAATATGTTTTTACTTCCAACCACTCAAATTGTTCAGTGGCATCAGAGCTATTTATACACATATAGTTTTTATTTCTATTTTTTTCCCTCTATTGGCAGTAAAAACAGTACTGTGCTATGATCAAAACTAATTATGTCGGATAAATATTTATAAAACAAAATTGAATTGACATATTTCCGATCACACAATTAGAACCATGTAAATGACGGGGCGGCAGTAGCTCAGGAGGTAGAGCGCTCGTCTTGGGATCAAGGGATCCCAGTTCGAATCCCGGCTCGTCCGTGTTACATGTCAAAGTGTCCTTGGGTAAGACACTGAACCCCTAATACCCCCAATAAGCAGGTTAGCGCCTTACATGGCTGCAAGGCCGCTATTGGGAAATGTGGAGCACATTGTAAATCGCTTTGAGAAGTCATTGACTTGAAAAGCGCTATATAAAATGCAGATCATTTCATCATAAATGTCCAAGATTTATATAATATATATATAATATATTTTATTTTTATCCATGCCCAATTATTGTAATAGCCGTTTTGGTGTATACCTCTTAACAAACAGTGTTCTACAATAATCGTAAATGCTTTGAGGTGCGATAACTAAGTCATTTCTGATTATTTTTTTTTCACTTTCGACCACTCAAAATAACCAGTGGCATCATAGCTTTTCATACACATATATTTTCTTTAATTTGTATTTTTTGCCCTCTATGGGCAGTAAAGGAAGTAATTTGCCCCTTAACCGAAACAAAACTATGTTATATATATATATATATATATATATATATATATATATATATATATATATATATATATATATATATATATATATATATATATATATATATATATATATATATATATATATATATATATATAGTGGAACCTCGGTTCCAGAACCCTGTTCGAAAAGCGATTTGTTCGAACACCGAAATCATTTTTTCCGTTACAAATAATGTAAATCGTTTTAATCCGTTCCAACACCCTGAATGTTTACCTTTGTTTACCTTTAAGACACAAATAACATAAACATAAATGTAACCCAGGCTTATCGTACGTTCACGTTATCGTAATCTTACGTACGAAAGATTACGCTAACATGAACTTGTAAAAATTAAAAAAAGGAGAAAGAAAAGGATTATGAATAGGATTTTTTACCTTTGTGGTGGTCAGCAGAAGGCGCAGGTGGACGGTGGAGTACACACTACAGGAAGCGGTACCCCAACGACCCTGGCGGTTAAGGGATCTATGAACTGTGAACGTGAACTATTTGCCAGTAGCCAAAGAAATTCGCTGAAAATGTCTGCAATCTTTAGCATTCAACTCACTCTGGTGTTTGCTCAAAATTGCTCAATGAGCAACAGATTCCCGCCTGGACCAATCGCGGGTTAGTAAATTCAACTTTGAACGAGGGGTGGACCAATCTCAGTTGTGATTCAAAACGTAACTCATTAATTTTTTTAAATCTGAGCCAATCTCTACGCAACATCTATTAGAAAGACACTCTCATCCATGCTTATCCCCATAATAACCCGGCTCTATAGTTTTCAGGTATCTTGTTTTCGACGGATTGTGTTATTTCTGTGTTTAGTACATTTTGAAATGGTCAGCATATCTTAAATTCTAAGTGTTTACGTTTTCCAATTATTTATGGGATTACATATTTCAGTGACTGTTGACATCATACCGATACATCTTTTCTTCTCAACGGTCTCATGGGCCGCCGGCGAATTTAGGGATTTCGAGTGGATGTAGATGGGTGGATCCCTTAAAAAACTAGGGTTGTAGGGGCACCACTTCCTTTGGTGTGTCCTGGGCAAGTACAGCCTGGTGGTACCCATCACTCTCAAGGCCAACAAATGTTTCAACCTGGACCTTTTCCACAAAACTCAAAAAATAATAGTTGTATTTGAAGGTCTTCACCAAGCACTACTAACATCCCGACCAGAAAATGTTGTAAAAGTATGCATTGTTTTAAAGCCTAAACATATTTACGGGGCTCTGGTTTTACCTAGTGGTGAAGCAGTGTAAGTGCTCTTATTAGAAGTATTTTGCATGCATATGTATGTACAAGCATAAATAAAGCAATTAACGGGGTAATTGCTAGAAATGCATTTTTGCACATAAGGTTTTCAATGCATTCAATAATCTTAATTTTAATGGGTGTTTATGCTACAATCATCGTACATTATGCATGTTTCAGTACCAAAGTTATTATATCATTGCTGCAATGCCTTAGAAAGGCCAATAGATAGCATTTTGAAAATCACGACATTTTAGACACCCCATAGCAATTTCAGCTCTCTGGTGTATTTTACTGTATTTCACACACACTTCAGTTGATGATGCATGAGAACATTTCAACTCTTTCAATGGCAGCCCAATTAAAATAATATATAGTTGATATCTGTAGCCGTTAACCGGAGGGAATGACTTGGACACAGCTGAGACATAAATTGTGGACTTAATAATTTTCATTTTATTTCATTTTTAATGTATGTCTATGTGATTAACTATTTAACACGGAATTTTAAGTAAACTGGACTTTTTTTTTCATTTCACAGGGTCCTGCATAAAATTGACCATTTATTGATGGCAAAAGATTGCTGAAAATAGAGAGGCGGCACAACTTTGCTTTACTTATAATAAATCATTATCATCTCTTGTTGGACAACACGACACTCCCTGTAATAATATTGCATCAAAATGCGACATAAGTCATTGACTCATTCAATGCCAGTCAGTTCCCTTTGCTTGCAAAATAATATTTAGTGCAAAATCACTGAATTTATGCATGAATGATGCATGCACTTTGCAAGAATTTCTCAGCGGCCGATGTTTCTGGTGACATGATCGCACAAAATTTCGGTCACTTCGGGGCTGCCCACACACTCTCAATCGCTTGATAAAGGAAGCAACACAAGGACTGGGGGGCTTCTCAATGTGTGGACAAATATCTGATCAAAGCCATTCCTGCCATCTAGTGGTGATTTATCATACTATCATCATACTATCATCTATTTATCATAAGAGGCTTGATACATACTGATCAGCTGCACCAAAACCCACAGAATAGTTTATTTATAAAAACAAAACAAACAAAAAAACTAAGTACTTTTATGTTTTGCCTCTGAAAATGTAATTTTGACGTATGGCACTGAATTAGTCAAGAATCGTAGAAAGAGTGTAACCAAGAGATGCCTTGCGCCTAGTCGTTATGTGTGATATTCCAATCATCATAATTACCAATATATGGTTGAACTTTTGACATGCTAAAGGAAGAAAAAGTATTTTAAGCCCCATTTGTGTTTTCCCAATAACGCACAATGGCAACAAACTATCTTCTGAAGAAAGGATAGTGGCATGCATTGATTTTCAACACTGTTGCGCAATATATTGTAGCAATTATAATTATAATATGGCAGTATAAGTTATTTTTAAAACATATATATACAGTACATGACTTTTATTTGTTAAATAAATGCTTGAGCCTGTAAAAAGGGTTTGTTCTTTGGTTTTAATGTGCAATTGAGTATTTCATAAAAAAAAAAAAAAAAAAAAAAAGTTTCTACCTTGCAGATTTTGACTACCGCAGATCCTTTTTGGACCGCAGCACCTGTGAAAAAAAAGGCAATACTGTATCGGGAAAATGTATTTTGTTATTTTTGTTTTATATACTGAATGATAAATTCACTCCATCAGGTAGCCCCAAAAACAATATGACGAGCTGAAGGAATTGCATTATTTTTCGTGCTTTGTAGCACTAGTTTGAGGTTGCATGACACAATATAGAGACATCTAGTGGTCAAATGTAACACAGTGAACCTGAAAAAAACTAGAACTGCACAAGAGATACGAGATACCTCGCAAAAACGTCAGGTATCTCGGACAAATAAAGTCCCGTTAGCGGAGAAGCCGATTACAGTTCGAGGTTAAAGAGTTTATACGAGCTTATAATGGAATAAAACCCGGCGCTGAGTTGTTTCTCCAACACTGGTGGAGAGGTTGTTATAGAATCAAGGTTTCCAAGGCTGTAGTCAATCACCATCGAGCGCGCTGCAAAATAGAACACTTTTCAAGTGGGCAGGTTCGTACGGCTGAATACGAAAGTCTTTTTCTGCTGACCGCCGCAAAGTGCTCCCGCTGATCACCACTTATGTCCTCCATCGCACTCGATGTGACCAAGTGTGTGCGTACGGGAGAAAGGTGGATAATTGGGATGGATGGCTGATTCTGGACAAAACCGGAGAGGAGGCGGCAGTGAATGTGACGCTTCGCATTGATTTTAACACTCTCTCAAGCTCTTTATTGACATTTCATTTAGCTAATGAATTCATTAGCGCTTCATAGCAGGATAACCTACACTTGAGAGCAGAGATGGTTCCCCTGTGGAAGAACATGATGTTTATGCTGCAGCCCTTTGCCGTTTTCCTCTCCAAACTTAATCTGGGACTTCTTTGATTAGATTTTCTCCCCTCTGACGCCGTCTTCTTATCTTTGTTTAAATATTGCATACTTGCAAGAAGGGAGGAGCGATCGAGTTTGCGACCCACCTCGCTGGTTGACCGAATGGAAAGGATTTTTATTTACAGATGGGAGACACACTCCTATGTATACATAAGCCTGAACTTGAAAGACCATTTGAGACTTGATCACAGGGTGAGATGAAACAGAGGGAAGGGAACAATGCATCATGAGATTGGATCACCGTTGACATTGGTGTCCGTTTTAGGGCTCAGGGGCCATTAAATGTCCGAATAAAATGAGCTCAGTGGCCTTAGGGTACGGCCCCCGCACCAAGACTAGGGAATACCTAAGGCTTACAACCTTGGTACTCAGGTACTGTTGGGAGGTAGGTAGGTAGGTAGGTAGGTAGGTAGGTAGGTAGGTAGGTAGC
This sequence comes from Urocampus carinirostris, assembly GCF_059441175.1. Lineage (NCBI taxonomy): Eukaryota > Metazoa > Chordata > Actinopteri > Syngnathiformes > Syngnathidae > Urocampus > Urocampus carinirostris. The sequence continues at coordinate 56,726,668 of NC_142350.1, forward strand.
TAGATAGAAGCATCCGACCCGCACAGTTTCCGTAAATATATAGATAAAAGTATGTACGTAGTAATGAGCCGGAGTATTTTGAAAAAGGATACAGTGCAAAAGACTTGTAGATTGAAGAGTGAAACCAGTAGGAGGATCATCCATCCATCCATTATCTGCACCGCTTATCCTCAGTAGGGTCGCGGGGGGCGCTGGAGCCCATCCCAGCCATCTTCGGGCAGTGGGCTGGGGACACAGGGACAGACAATTTGCTCGCTCATTTACACCTAGGGACAATTTGGACCGCCCAATTAACCTGACATGCATGTTTTTGAATGTGGGAGGAAACCTTAGTGCCCGGAGGAAACCCATGCAAGCCCGGGGAGAACATGCAAACTCCGCACAGGAAGGTTGGTAGCTGGATTCAAACCCATGACCTCAGAACTGTGCCACACACGCGCTAACCACCACGCTGCTGTGCTGCCCTAGGAGGATCATATAATCTACAAACCGCAGTATTTTTCTTCTCATATTTCCCTCAGCCTTTCGTAAGGTTTTTTGGGGTACCCGTTGCAATAAATTTACCATTGTCTCCCTGCTTGGCGCTCGACATTTAGGGGTTAGACTTGGGGGGTTTGGTCACCAAATGGCTTCCAATGACAGGTGTTGCGACACAATGGTGGGTAGAACTATCGTGGCATTATTTTCTGTGCACAATTTTTTTATGGAAGCAGACCCCTGGTAAGATGGGATAAGCGTAGAAAAGTAAAATAAAAAGAAATAGAAGATTAGAAACCTCCTGATCTGACTTAGATACAGCATCTTCGCCATCTGAGGCGTGTTCAGGAGAGTGATCAGACATGTAGTCTCTTGATAATCGCTTGCCGCGCACTGCTGAACGTTTTGTAATCGCTCACTGTGATTGCCTTACTGATCCAAAATGGCCGACGACAGTACAATGGATTTCGTTCTACAGCTTGCTTTGAGCGAGTTGGCTGATATGAGCGACAGTTCGCATATTGACACAGTTAAGGTTATCCTAAACGCAGTGGAAAGGTCATACCTGTCTTGCATTGTTCACAAACATTACCAGGCAATGTAAGACGATATATTACATCGCCAACAGCACTCGTCAGGGTGAGATCCTCCATCTTCTGCACTGTCGACGCCATGTTGGAAATCAAAGTAAGCGGTCTTTCTCCCGTGATTACTCGGGCACGCGAGCGCTCAATAATCACTGGCCGTTCAGAAGCTAGCGATAGCTCGCGATAGCAATCACTCACTCTCCTGAACACGCCTCAGGTCACTAATGTTTTTTGATGTAAAGCAGGGATTGGGAACGTATGGCTCGCAAGCTATATATGGCTTTTGTCATTAGTACATTTAGCTCAGAGATAAAATAAAACATGTTTTAAATATCTTTCATCACGCAGAGACAATTGTCACACGTGCAAAGCCGAGGCATAACAATTAAAACTCGAAATCAGTCCAGTAAGTAGTATATGAAACAATTTTAACTACGGTTTAGAGTCAAAGTGTCACACCCACAGACCCCATTCTGGCTGTAAATAGCTAAATAATCATTTTTTATGGAAACTCATTAAATAATCTATATTCGTTGTTAAGACACGATAAAATGAAAAGCCCTAGAACAAGCTTTTACCAGAACCTCTAGCAAAAATGGGCGAGCTATACGAAGCGCACGCACACTCTTTCTTTTTAGCCCAGCACATTCTGCACTGAAGGTAAATACGTTGGTATCCTTGTTTGCAGTATTTAGTGACTTTTTTATAAATGAACTTTGCTGGCACCTTTGCTTTGAAACCATTTTTTAGGACAAAAATGGCAAAATGAGCCTCAACACTCCACTAAGTAACTGCCAAAGGAAGACGAACTTTAAGTCGTAAATTTGAATTGATATGGGACACAGGCTCTGGCATAATTATCATTTCATTAATTTCATCAAACCATCTAAGGTCACACAGTGGAATGAAATGCGCTGAAGAATTAATTTTGATCTGGAGAGCGTGGATGGCAGTTTTCTTGTATTTTATCTTAAAATATTTGGTGTGACTCTCTCCAAAAAAAAATCAAAACTTTTTTTCTTTTATGGCTTTTTAGGTCAAAAATGTTCTCGACCCCTGTTGTAAAGTTACATCCCGTGTGACAATACAGACACTCGGTCCTAAATCACTGGAGGAAAACTACTTATCTCCGAAATTCACATTGCATGACTTGTGGCTTCCATATTTTTGTTGAAAAAACAACTTTGGGGCAATGACATTCCATCTTTCGCTTTTGTGACAGGTTTAAAGTATCAAAGGTTTCTAGTTTGGTGAAGGACTTTGCGTATGGAAAGAAAATAAATGTTTTATAAGAAGTTACACTTGCCCAAGACACACCACAGGAAGCGGTACCCTAACGACCCTGGCGGTTAAGGGATCTATGAACTGTGAACGTGAACCATTTGTCAGTAGACAAAGAAATTCGTTAAAATGTTTGCAAGGAATCTAGATACTGCGTGCCATCTTAAACAAACATTCTAATCAACTGTTTACAATTATACAATTTATTTCCATAACTGAGAAAATGGCCTACATGTACTGCTCTGTGTTAACTTTAATTTATACATTGATGTATTCATGAATACACATATCTGTAATATTTCAGTAGAAGGGTCTCAAAATCTTGCGCACTTCAAAAATTTACTTTTTACCACAATGGCAGAAAAATGTTGCCCAATCGATAAGTTAATCATTTATGTTCATTCAGATTTGTTTTTATACTGCTTGCTTGCAATGAAGAATTTGGTTATGTTTTTTCTATTGGAAAAAGTGATTGCATAAGATGGAAGGGTTGTTCGTTATATTTACTAATATTGTATACTGTTGTTCGCTATTTTTGGCTCATCTGTTACTTGTTTTCTTTTATTGATGTTCACTATGTTTTATGTATTGTTACCCAATGCTAAATCTATTGCACCCTGGTCATCCTGTGAGGGGGATTACCACTTGCCCATTCTTAGGGTTTTTTATTTTCCTTAGGCTGAAGTTTTGAGTTTTTCCTTGCCTGCATGTTGGTTTAAGATCAAGGGATAGTTTAATTGTAACCTGTGCAATCCTTTGAGGCATTTTGCTATTAAGGGCTATACAAATAAATGTGACTTGACTATTTTGATTAGTATTCACCTTATATCAGTGTCACTGTTTGCCTGTCACTGTTTTTTGATTTCCAGTACTTTTAGGGTTGATTTGCATTTTGTAACCTGCGAGATTTTAATATAAGGAGATAGCTCAGAGAGAACTTTTGGAACAGGTTGGAATATTTGCATCTTGACGCTTTTTGTTGCAGTCCTCTTCTGTTCTCCTTGCAACTTCAGGAATCATTAGTTTTCTCTTCTTATTTTGAGTCCCTGTCTAACTAGATAGATAGATAGATAGATAGATACTTTATTCATCCCCGTAGGGAAATTCACACTTCCAGCAGTCTACCCCGTTGTTTAATAACAGATGAACATGATGCCCTAGGGGTGCTTGTAGCGAAGTGGATGACGTCACGCCACGACATCCCTGCAGCAGATGGAAAACTTTTCTTTGTGAAAATCCAGGGATACACCACCTCGTGTTAGCAAGTCCGCCTCCTCTCCGATTCCCCCCGGCTTTCGTGTCTCTGTTTAGCGGCGTTGAAGCCGGATTGCTCGGGGTAGCTCCGGGTGGCTACACGTTAGCGTCAGGAATGCTAAACGTGAGCCACGTTTCCGCAAAACACAGCAACTGCGCTCCCTGTGCGCTTCGATGTTTTCCACCAGCACTCGATGATCTTATTTGGTCGTGAGTTCGCATTTACCATGATTACGGATGGTACCGAAGACTTATAACGCCGCTAGCCGCTTCGCTAGCTCCGGCTTTTCCTCCACGATAGGCCCCTTCATCACGCCGGCACGAGAATTTTTCAGGGCAAGGAGTTGAAATTCCTTGAATACACGCATTTCTTGTGCGTTAAAACCCATGTCCATAGGATAGAAGTAATCCATAGTGTAGTTGTCAAAACGGGAAGAAAAAACACCGAAGATAGGAGCAGACAATAAAACAATAGGGCAGCTGCTGGAAAAGGCAGCCGCTCGTGGCAGCGCCGCTTTGTATTTCCAATTTACATATTTTTTTTTTAAACTTCATGCTATTTTTTTTCAAGTAAATCTAGAGGAGCAATGCTTAAAACCGTCAATATTGTCAAACAGGCAGTAGGCGAATCATTTTTCTCATTTTAAATATTGTTTTTAAAAGTAAAATGTTTCCACCCACTGTATCCTAATCTTAAGTGATGTTTATCTAATTTAATATTTATTGTGGGTTTTTTTCAAACTGTATAATGATTGATTAATATTTTGTTTTAATAAGTTATCTTTCAAGTCCATGTAAATATATATATGTATATTTGTGTGTGTACACAGACAAATTGGTTTATTAATTTTGTATTCTAATCTACAATTTTGCACATAAATAAATGTCCAATTGAATCGAATATAGGTATTTTATACCCTCTCAATAGCTTCCTAAAATAACCCATTGGTATTCTGCAACAGCGATTGTAGCTTATTGTCAGACTGGGGGGCAAAAAAGTTTGAGTTTATAAGAAAATTAAAAAGAGAAAAAGAAAAGATATAAAAGTTTTATGGGCACTCAAAAGGCAACTTCGCTCTAGGCGGTTAATTTCGGACCTCTCCTCGGTCATTCCACGTTAGCCTTCGAGGGTTGCTGTGGCGCTCCGGGAGAACGTATATTATTGTTTTATTGTTGTTATTTGGTTTTAATTTGGCTTTATTTCCCTCATATTTGTTTTGTCTTCCGTGAAATGTTTAAACGTCCCCACTGGGTAACGTTAAGTCCTCACAACATTCCGTCAAGATGTGTGATCATGCGCAATACGATGCTCTGAGTTGCTATCATCTTTCTGTGCACAATACAAGTTTCAATTTTTTAAATGTTTATTTGGTTTATCAACCAGCATTTGTATCCAAAATGAAAATGCAACTTCACATAAATTTGTGTAACTTCTACTGTATTCATTCTATAATCCCTAAAGCATGTAGAGTAAGATGTGTGTCTTTTTTATGTTCATATGAGACGAGAATAAAATTATTGAAAATACAGAGCCCGCCTTGAGACTACTGAAATGGTAAATCAGTAAACTTACTGCCACTGGCGGACCAAAAACTGCTCCCCAGGCTACAATGAAGACCATAGAGTAAAACAGATTTTTGTTTCTCTGGATGTTAATATTGTTATACTATATATTTGAAAAACTTTGGTCCGTATAGAACGTCATCTATGTACTTTATATCGTGAGCATTCAAAGACAGTTCTGTGTTGTGCCAGTGGACCGGAATTTTTGAAAAATGAGCTAGAGATTTCCTTTTTAAATACATTTAAACAGAAATTTACAGCCAACAGGCTGGATCAAGCCTGTTGCGTAAGTTTGGCATTCCCATGGAAACTCCAGGTTTAAAATTGAGTGCCACCTGAAAAATATTGCATACCTCCCGTCACACTACCAGAGTAAAGATCAAAAACCTTTACACTCAGCAGATGCCATGCGCCCCTAAGTTTGCACATTACCTTGGGGCAGATGTTTGCTTCGGTGGTCATTTCTGATCACAGCGTCAGATAATTACCTGGAGTCACACTGGCACATTCAGAATAACTACGTATTTGAGGTGTGTTTGGATAATTACAGGCAATTGGCGAACCATCTGGAACAGAAGCTTGGGTTCAAAAGTGAAAGTCACACTGAGGATCAAATTAAACGCACACCCTCTAAAACATTTGCAATTACAGGTGCGGAATGGACAGATTGCATGTTGCAGTCGTTTAAATAATTTGTATGGAGCGGGGTCGCCACTCTGTTCAAAAATGCTGTTATTCCTTGTATGAAGATGATAGGTTGTGAGTGAATCGTCGCCTCATATCGAGGAAAAAATTGCCCCGTACCAATTTACAGCCATTTGTTTAAAAATGAAGGCTGAATCAATATTCTCTGATTTGATTTATATGGTGGAAAATATTTTATCCTACCCTTTTGCAATCAGGATGAAGTACAAATGAAACCATCAATGCAGATAGTTAAATGTATGAGTAGACATCAATACCAAGGTATTAGTATATTACATTTTCTTCCCTGTAAAAAAGGCTTATATTTTCAAACTAATGCCTTTAAATTCCAACATAATATTAATGTTTTAAAATTGTGGGGCAAATGTAGACACAGAATGTATGGTAAGAGTGTGCTGAATTTTGGTATTATTTTAAATTATTTTTGCAATACACCATGCCTGAAGGGAAAAAAACCCGGCTTGGACAGTACCCAGAAATTGAGAATAGCATTTTTGACTTTTTGAAAGCCGAAAGACAAAATGGATATGGAGTGTCTCGGCCTTGTATTAATTTGCAAGCTCTCAAGATTGCACAAGAAGATAAAACATGAAGGAATCAATGGTCTTCAATTCGTTCTATTCTTATTCTATTTGTTTTATTAAGGGGCTGTATTAAATAATGTTTAGGGATTTGGCTTTTATGGAAATATGTATGGTAATTTGTAACTGAAAAATTGGGTTTAGAGTGACGCGCTACTTTTTATTGTCAGTATTCTGAGAGTAATTTTTAAATCAAGTAACTAGTAACTAAATACTGTTTTCTCAGTCTGGTGCTCAAAACGGCAACAAGGCATATTTTTTAAGACAATATAAACGAGGACCTTGTGCATACGGCTTGCATCTTCCTCAGGTCACCTCACATTTCTCTATTGTTCTTCTTGTCATTTCCCCAGCACATTCATTTTTCATGAGCTCAACCCTCGCCTCCAAACGTGTGTGTGCGAGAGTTTTTGATCCGGCATCCATATATTACGGTGGGTGGGTGTGTTTCAGGTGCAAGAAACGCAGGAATATTGCCTTGAAGGGATTCGCTGTTCAATAGTGTCTTACAATTCGCTATTTTCTTATTTTTGATCCCTCTTTATTCTCGAATCAATATTGGTATACCGCAGGGGTCGGGAACCTTTTTGACTCAAAGAGCCATAAAAGCAAAATATATTGATTTTATTTTGGGAAAGAGCCACACCATATGTTATGAGAGAAATTTACTAAATTGCTAAACCCGCGCCCCAGACAAAAGCTTAGTTTTCAGCACATTTATCTTTGATGGTTTTATAAAAATTATGAAAAGAGACCAATGCCTGAGCCTGTGTCCCGAAATCAACAAACATACCACTTTAAACTTGTCTCTTTCGTGCAATTACTCAAGATCGGTTAAACTCATTTCGACCCTTTTTTTCATACATATTGGTTTCAAAACCAGATGCAAGCATTTATTCTGTAAAAACGTTACAACGTTCTGAGAACAGGGAGCCTGATGTTCTTACCTTTGGCGCAGACGGCGTAGGGGGAGAGATGGGAGGGAGTGCTTGCATTTTTTGCATAGCTCAACCCATCCCTCCCACTCACCCAATCAAATAACTTTAAGTTCTCTTCCGGTGTTTTGGCGTATTTACAGTTTGTTCTGTGGATTCATCATAAGGTATCTGAACACTGAACACAGATTATATAGTGAGCTTTTATACAAAGGATTCTTTAGTATTATACAGCCAAAACGAGTTTTATTGTTTTTTCGATGTGACACTTTGACTTTAAATTGTAGTGAAAACGTGCCCCATATATTCTGCGAAGTACTGCAATGTAATTCAGTATTGGTTTGGCTTTGTGTGTATCTGAACAGGATTACTGGCTGAAGTTTTGAACGAGATGGAGAAAATTTGCATGCGATAAAGTTTGTCTCTGAGCCACAGGTTCTCATAGAAAGAGCCATATATGGCTCGCGAGACATAGGTTCCCGACCCCTGGTATACCGCTTTGAGATGGATCTGCTGGACTAAAAGCACTTGCGGGTGCCCACCTTGTGCATGTTAGCACTCGTCGGGTTAAGAGGCGCTAAGACGAATTAATGATCTCACCTCAAGGGAGAGGACAATTCACAGAGCAAAGGAGATGCTGTGAATGGGCCCCCTCTGCCAAGAAATTATTCCTAGTCCAAGGGGAGACCCCAGGGCTCCTCCCGGATAAAGCAACCTGGAATCCATCCCCGGTTTGATCTTTCGATTCGCGCTACATGCGCGGCTTTATGAAAATAAGTGGCCGGAAGGAGATTTCGCATTGACGGATCAAAGTGGTTGAAGATTTGGACTAGTGTCACCTCCCTAAAAACCGATGACATAAGATCAAGAGTTTTCGCACGAATCGCTTTACAATCCGTCGAAGGGCTTTGCTACGGAGCTCTGTGAGCAGCATAGCGCGGCTCAAAAAGCCCCCGCGAAAAAGAAGCGAAGTCATTATTCAAAATACAGCATGCGCTTTCCAAATTGGCTTATGTACTTAAAATAGTCAGTCCTTGAAAATATGAATCTGGAGGTGTGAGTTGAAGGAAAAAAATGGGACACTTGCTTTTATCAAAGAGGGTAAAGAAAGTTAATTCCGCCTCGGGATTGCTTTTAGAATTCGGTGGTGTTATTTTTAAAAAGTTGGTACTAGAAGTGACCTGCGGTTGACTGGAGACTGGGACGAGTCCCGCCTACCACTAAAGAACAGGTGGGGGCCGCCGTAAGTCAAGTTTATTTTGCATAGCCCTTGATCACAAGAAGTCGTAAAGGGCTGCACAGACCACAGACTATTATCACACCCCTGATCTAAAACCAAAATAGGGCAAGGAAAAACTCAAACCTCAGCAAATAAACCTTGAAAAGGTTAGGGTAATCCCCCTTTTCAGCATGACCAGGCTGCAATAGATGTTGCAAGGGCATCAACAGACATAGAAAATGGAAAACAGTATTAGATTCAGAATCCATCAAATCAATATTTTAAACAGAATTGCCACAGTTTTAGCAATTGACAAGTGATGGACCTTTTGGGGTTCACACCTTGGACATCTGGAGGCAGTATCATACACATTTAGCAGTATATTGTATATCAGAGGTGTAAAACATGATAGGAAAAGCAAGGGGGCCTTATAAGAAAATTAATGGCATCAAAATTGTGCCTTAAAATTGTGCCAGAGGCTCAGAAATAAGTTGAAATACACTGATGCAATATTTGATAACAGAACGATTATTGTTTTTTTTTCCACATTTTTCCTCTTCACTACGACTTAATCTCTTGTTTCTGTAGTGCAGTGGTTAGCACATTCGCCTTGTACGCGAAATGTGTCCGGTTCGAGACCGGGCAGAAACATTTGTTGGCTTAGAGAGGGATAGGTGACACCAGGCTGTACTTGCCCAAGACACACAACAGGAAATGTTGCCCCTGCAACCCGAGTGGTTAAGGGATATAACCACAACCGATGCAGGGTTTATCAACTGCACAACAACTATTTCATTTATTTCCACTATAGTTTTTTTTATCTCAGGGAAATTCATACACACAGGACAGTGACAAAAATGTCATATCAGCAATCATCAATTGAAAGATTTAAAGGTTATATTTCTCTTTAAATGTATTTGTTTTATGAAATCGTTTACCTAAATATGGCAACTTTGTTGTTAGATTTCTTATCTATTACAGAAAAAAGCTAAAGTTTTTTTAAATGTCCGCAAAGACATGTAGTTATTTTTTTCCTTTTGCTTTTCTCATATTGCCTAAACAGATGGGTTCCCTCAATGTTCTCTGGTTGATTAATGGTAGTCAGCAAATACAGCTACAGTGGATGCTTTGCGAGTGGCACCTGGCTATATAAGAAAGGTCACATTTTTAATGATTATGAAATTACCAAGCATAAAGTATGGTAGAAAGTTGGTGTCAATCGATACTACCATGGTTTACTCGGATCCGATCGATACCAAAAAATAAATACCTAATATGACCTACGCCTAATGATCCCGTTCCAGAGTCCCATTTTTAGACTACACAATTCTTTTGTAAGATTTTTTTAAATATATTTTTACAAATATCTATCCAGAAAAACAACATTTTTAAGTTGTTCTTTTAACTACAACAAAAACAGTCTTAAAAAATATTAGCTTTGACATGATCTGGATTTATTAAACTTTTTGTACTTAGATTGAAATTTTAACAGTAATCTATCTATCTACCTTTGTCATATCCCTCAAGAGGGGTGACCGACAACAAGACAAACACATACAACAACAAACAAAATAAAAAAGGGAAAAAATGGCAAAAAACACACACAAACATTTTTGGACCATGGCCAACCCATATGCCAAAACACCCAAAGAAGTTTGGCACCCCGGCACCCAAGTTGGTCATGCGTTCGTCCCTCCAGATGAAACGGGACACAAGAAAGCGGCAGTAATCTAGAAAAAAAAAAAATCCCATTCCATTCCTAAAGGTTGTGGGCCCAGTTCTTTTTCGGTGTCCTCTTGCCCCCTTGGACTGTGCCCTGGAGAACTATCTTGGTCAGTCCTGATGATCTTGTGGCGTGACCAGCTTTCTTAACTGTTAATGGTTCTTGGACTATTTGTGGGTCCAGTCTATATTTAATGAAGACATCCCAGTTCTTTTTCGGTCCTCCTTTCCTCCTGCCCCCTTGAACCTAGGCCTGTAGAATTGGCCAGTCCTGATGATCTTGTGACGTGACCATAGCTCACAGTTGACAACAGTTCCTCGTCGGGTCCAATGGTTCCTCTGATGGTGTTCCTTTGACACATGGGCTCAGTAGCTGATGCCTAGAAGTTTCCTGTCTCATCACATCTCCAAAGCCTGGATTTTCTTTCCCAGTTTTGGAGTGAGAGTCCATGTCTCGCAAGCGTAGAGAAAGATGGAAGTAACCAATGCTCTTTGATTTCACTGCTAAGTTCTTGTCCCTGCAGATGGGTTTGAGTCTGGCAAGTCTGGCTGTAGTTTAAGCTATTCCGGCCCCATTTCCTGACAACTCCATTATTTTATTTTTTTACATTGTATGCATTATGCTAAGCAAATCAAAATCCGGAAACCCATTCTTGAAGAAGATTTCATTATCTTCAAATAACTGTTTTTTTGTGCGAAACAAGAAGAGTGTTGCCCTCTTCTTCTAGCAGACGCAATTGGAAGCAGTGTGTACTTATGGCTTGTGTCAAACAACTATTGTATGTGCGTGCAGATTAAAGTAGGCCAATTTCTGATTTTCCATACAGCATAAATTCGGTCCAAGTGTGGTGGCCTACTCCAGTAGAGAAGACTTAAATGTTCACAAAAACGAGGCTAACCTCAAAAGAATGAAAACATACCGTGCACTGGTGGATGGAGACAAAGGCAAAGTCCGATCATTACGGAAAGGCTCATCCTCGCATATTAGAAGAACATCATTCTGTGGAGCTGCTGGTGAAAGCATGCATTAGCAAGAGGATTTAAACCGCAGATCCTAATAACTCATTCTGTTTGTCCCAAGCAGCCTTTACACTAGTCACAATAGTATCCGCTGCAATTATTATGAGCCATAGCAGGATTTTATTTATTCTTTTCGATTTTGAAGACGCCTGGCGCTTGGTAGAAAGTGTTTGCGCTGCAGGGATGACAACCAGGTCCGCATGTTGCCCCTGGCAAAAAGCCACCTGGCTTATTCCTTCATTTGGTTAGGAAAGCCTGCCCCTTCGGTTCATTTAACATAAATTCTGATTAAAATCCGTGTGAGCAAGTATAGGGAAGAAACTCAACTTTGTTTTGTACAAGCTGTAGGTTTAAAAAGCCATGAAAGGGAACTTATTAAGTCTGCAGAGAACTGTCTCGTGCAGAAAAATAACATATTGTGCCACGATTAAGACACTTTAATGTGTCCGCAGCGGTCAATATCATATAAACTAGCACTGACATAAATGCAGGAATGCAACAACAACATTCTCGAAAGGAAACTCTTACTGCACCAACTATCGTATTTTCCGCACTATAAGGCGCACCGGGTTATAGGGCGCACCCCCAAAAAATAGTTTTTGGTCCTTTATTTTCTATACATAAGGCGCATGGATTATAAGGCGCTACAATGGGATTGTCGACAAAACAATCAGATAGTTCAGTCAAACTTCTTACCCCCTTAACATTCCGAAAGCTTGTAAAGAAGCAAATACGTGTCTCAGACATGTACGGAAACAATGTCTGTACGATGGCACCAGTCACTCAAATGCATCGTTCCAAATATCATTCAGAAGGTTGGGATTGGGATTCAAGAAATGCCAAACATTTCTTAGTTTCCATTTTATTTTTTGCTGGCAACTGTGTGGACAGCAAAGTAAGAATTTTATTGTGCAGGGAAACGGGGTTCTTTACTGTGCATATGAAAATAAAAAATTTGAATTGAATTTAGTTTAAAAATAGACTCATCACAGAAACATCAAGATCGTTCTAAAAGAAGATACCGGGAAAATATAAAGCCGCATAGCTCACCTAAGTTCTCTTGCAGCCATCACGTTCAATAATGATACGTAACCAGTGTCTTCTTACAACCGTGAGTGTAGTAAATCCAGGAGAGTAAAATATTTACAAATACAGAATAGTAAAAAATGTTTTCTCTATGCCGTAGTGCAACCCAACGTGTGATTCACATTCATCTTTTTCGGCCAATTGCAGGCTTTGTTTCGCCCCTTTAGCCTATGCGAGCCTGTAAATGATAAAAAGGATCCGCCCCCTTTACCTCCGAATAACTTTAGCCAATAGTGACTGATTCAAATGATGATTGACACATTGGTTAGGAAATGAAACGCCGATATATAAATCCCAGCATACACCGCGGACTACTTCGCCTTCGGGGGAAATCTAGTCGGCGGCTGCTTGCCTTAGTTGCAAGACTTTGTCCATACAAATACAGAATAGTAAAAAATGTTTTCTCTATGCCGTAGTGCAACCCAACGTGTGATTCACATTCATCTTTTTCGGCCAATTGCAGGCTTTGTTTCGCCCCTTTAGCCTATGCGAGCCTGTAAATGATAAAAAGGATCCGCCTCCTTTACCCCCGAATAACTTTAGCCAATAGTGACCGATTCAAATGATGATTGACACATTGGTTAAGGAATGAAACGCTGGTGTATATATATCCCGCCTTCGGGGGAAAATCTAGTCGGCGGCTGCTTGCCTTAGTTGCAAGACTTTGCGACTTAATATTGATCCATATATAAGGCGCACTGTATTATAAGGCGCATGGTCAGCTTTTGAAAAAAATAAAGGCTTTTAGGTGCGCCTTATAGTGCGGAAAATACGGTAAATTTCAAAAGCACAGTCACAAGAGACTGTAGATGTCAAGACCAGAACAGAGACAGGACCCACTTGCGTTACGTTTCCCCCGGTTTTATTGGAAGAAAGGGTTGCCCTCACAATCCGGTGATCGCTGGGCGCGGGAAGCAGGTCGCTCTGAACGCGAAAGTGGGACTTCCGTGGCGAGCAATGGCAGTGTCGGGAACGGAAAAACGGGTCAGTAGCAAGGACAGGAGAGCAAAAACGTGGTCGGGGTCGGAAGCGAGTCGTATGCCAGGAAAGGAAAGTAGACGTGGTCGAGGACAAAAAAGTCGAAAGCCGGGAAGGGAGAGTAGACATGGTCAGGATAAAAACGGGTCGAAGCCGGGGACAGACAGGAGCAAAAAAAAGGTTGGTGTCAGGGTCGAAAAAAAGCTTGCCTAGAGTAAACTGAGGTTCGCAGACGGACTGACAACAGGGGACAGATAGGAGTGGGTTTGAATAGGGACAGAGAGCCAATCAGATTCCGAGGCAGTTGGTGCCAAAGGAGCGAGCACAGGTGAAGCATATCAGTAATCATGACAGTAGACCTGCTGAGCCATGCGACTGACCTAAGGTCTCCCATCCCTTGCACAAGTTATAGGAGACCTAGTATTCCTACTACTAGATAATAAAACTTTTGTACAAAATTGCTTCTAACAAGTAGTGTCGGTGGATTGAATATTTTAGTGTAGCAGCAAGTGACTAGTTATCAGGTATATTTTTCCAATTGAGGTGAAAACTTCTATGTCCGATTAGGCTGTTATCAGTCCAATAACTAAGCCAGATAATTATTGTTTACCCTTCCTTAACCCTTGTTAACTAGTATAGGCCTGTGTAATGTTTTTTTATTTTTTTTAGTAGCAATAGTTGGTCTTCGTTATGTGCGTTAGGGATGGGAGAGCATAAGATAAGTCGCATGGTACATCAAGTGTGGTTGTATGGGCTTCGGAATCTTAGTCAGCACAATATATTGAGTATGGTTTTGAGAATGTTTTGTCGCACTTCTGCGTATGTGGTAATGCCAACGTAATTAATATTGACTGCTGCGCTAGTTGATTGAGATTGAGAGCTGTAAGCACAGTCCAAAATGAGTTAAAACGCATTTATTATAGCTTATGACCATGTTGACAATGTCTGGGTATTGTTTGTTAATGCTACATCCATTGCAACCTGGTCATCCTTTTTCTTCTTTACTTTTTTCTTTTTCATTTTACATAGTACTTCAATCATTTAGTATTTTAATTTTATTTGTATTGCTTGTTTATGCAACATTTTCACTTTCGTCATGCTAAAAATTTGAGTTTTTCCTTGCCCTCATGCAGGTTTCAGATCAAGAAATGGTGTAATAATAGTCTGTAGTTTGCAATAGTCTGTGGTCTGTGCAGGCCGTGGACACTCCTTGTGATTAAGGGCTATATAAATAAACATAACTTGACTTGACTCACTTTTCTGTGTGCAGCATTTCCCCGCTGATTCTGCCAAGATCACGACCTTATTCTATAGGGCAGCGGACATCACGTTATAAATCCATGCACGTCACTAATTGGATGATGAGGCTTTTGGCTACTCAAGGGAGTTATAGTTTTTCCCACTGTTTACCCACGTTTTGATCAATTTCTTCACCATGACCTTCAGAGCATTTGGCAGAAATCGCGTCTTGTCATCACCGCCGATGCTTTGTTTTACTTGAACAGTCATATTCAAATGGCCCAGTTTAAAGCTAGCTGCTAGAGACCTGCTGCTTGTAGTCTGGAATTTTCAATACACCACTTTGCTATGAAATTCTTTCAATATGGTGCAACCTTAAAAGGGAACCCACCACCTGAGAATAGACGTGTCGATGTGTGTCATCATTCCACTGTTTTTTTTTTTGTTTGTTTCCTCCACTTTGCCTCTGCTGTCAAAGCCCAAGGGGAAACTAGAAACAGACTCTGAAAGAGTGGCATGCGCAGACATTTTCGAGAAAAGGTGTCAAACATATGGCCAAGTTGCCAGATCAGGCCTGCCAACGGCCTGAGATAAAGCTGAGAGCAACGCAAGAAAAAAATGAGGTGCTTAATTTACAAAAAATGACCTGCAACAAAAAGGTTTACAGCCTTAATTCCAAGACTTTTCAGGACAGTAACCGCTATCTCTCCACAATTATGTCGAACATTCACACCCACCGACCAACAATATCTGAACCGGTTGTATTGTATGTATATATCAATAAACATTTTTCCTGAGTGAAAATGCATCACAATCAGACAAAACTGTACTTTAAACGAACGAATGAATGAATGAATGAATGAATGAATGAAAGTTTATTTCGATTATAAGAAAACAAAAATAAAACAAAGCAAATCAAGATACAAGCACAATGTGAACGTAAAATGTCTGAAAAGGAATAGGAAGAAGCATAGGCTTATTTGATCCTACCCCACTTCTTTAATAATTGTGTCTTATAGCTAAATATTTTTTGTATTTACATACAACAAAAACCTCAAGAATATGCATATTTACACATGTTTTGTGGATGCACAGTAAACACCGTTATCATCAACATTATCATCACCACAACCACTTTCACCGTCATCACCATTGTCATTGCTGTCTCCATTCATTCTCCGCATACTATATAATAAGAGGAGCTATTATAATAACAATAATTCTCATTGGTGCGCATGGTAACAACTAACTGCTATGTGGTGTGTGTTTTCGCCATACAAGTATCTTTGGACCTGCTGCCTTAGGGGGTCCGCCCCCAGGCAGCAGGACCACCACTCTTAAATGTCCTGATCTTTACATTAAAAAGACAAGGTACGGGAGCTTGAGGCAGATACCTCCAGCATCAAAACTCCCGCTTGTCTGCCCTAACTAAGAAATGTGCAGGAAAGTCTGTTTTGTGTTCTTCTTAAAAGTTATCTCTTTGTGTTTTTATCTCCATTTTTTAATTTTTGTTTAGTTTTCACCATCACCAACATATTTATTCACCTATTTGGTGTGTTTAGAAATATAGATCTAGATTGTAGTACATTTGTATAGATTGATGGTGACAGCAATATGATAACAATGACAATGAGATAGTTGATGACAATAATTATAACAGTAACAACGACAACAAAAAACAATAGTCTCGATAATATTTATAATAATAACAAGCTTATTTATTAGCTTGACCCATCAATTGACTGTAAAAAGCTGATCATTAACATTATTTGATACCAATAATACTAAAACTAATAATATTATTAACAATAATGGTTAACTAAGTTATAATAATAATAATCATCATCACAATAGTTATAATGATACCACAATGATTATTAATTTACTTATCTATTAACTCTTTAATGCAGCTTAACGCTCAATATCATTCAGACACCATTAATAATGAAAATAACAATGGCGATAATAACAGTTAAAAACAGTTATGATCACAAAAATTATATTATTATTAATAATAATGATACAGGGTTGATTTTTGGCTTAAACCACCCTTTTGCTCTATAATAGTTCTAATCCTTAACTATCATTCAGACACAATTTTCTTCCTCTCTGTACTTTGGGAATATTGATTCTTTGTATCTGGATTTGAACAGGTGAGTACTTGAACATTTTTTGAGCTCCTCCTGTAATTTGTTCCAAGGTTTGACTCCACATACAGACACACGCATGCTTTTCCTGGTGGTTCTCACTGGTTAAATCTTGAAATTACTACAGCGGAAAACAGGTGATTCAAATAGGTAATCATGACACAGCCCTAACAATAATAACAACAAAAAATGGGCGACACGGCGACGCAGTGGTTAGCGCATGTACAGCACAGTTCTGAGGTCGTGAGATCAAACCTCCTGTGTGGAGTTTGCATGTTGTCCCCGTGCTTGCGTGGGTTTCCTCCGGGCACTCCGGTTTCCTCCCACATTCCAAAAACATGCATGTCAGGTTAATTGGCTGGTCCAAATTGTCCCTAGGTGTGAATTGTCTGTCCCTGTGTGCTCTGCAATTGGCTGGCAACCAGTTCAGGATGTGCCCAGCCCACTGCCCGAAGATAGCTGGGATGGGCTCCATCACCCCCGCGACCCTACTGAGGATAAGCGGTGCAGATAATGGATGGACAAGCTCAATGCTGGGATTTATCCCTCAAAAACACTTTCTAATGGTGCACTTTTTGCGAGAGGGTTGAAGAGCTGGAACTCTAGCGCAGGGCTCTCCAACGGGCACCACGATCGTCCCTATGGACAGACCTGTTCTGAAAATAGCTCACCATGATTTTTTTATTGGTAAACTGATTCTATTCAACTCTACTTCAAATAATTAACCTAGTGATAACATAGTAACAACATAGTAATAACAGGATAAGTTGTTATCTTAGAAATGCATATCAAACGGGTAGCCCTTTGCACTAATTAGAAACAAAAAGCTTGAAAGTGTCACGGTTGCCCATGGCGCCCAACTGGACCCGCCCGTTTGGCGCCAGCTGCGGCTCGTTGACGGATTGGCTTCCCTCCTATTTAAGCTCAGTGCTCTCACTCACCCTTTGTCAGTCCGTCAACAAACCTCTGCACCCGCAAGACGTGGGTTTTGACTCAGATTTCCTGCTTGTGTTTCCTGTCTGGTATCGTCCCGTCTTTTTTGTCCTGTTTAATATCGATATCCAGTTTGGTTCCCGGCTATTTTGCTCTGTTTGATATCGATCTCCAGTGTCTGGTAGTGTTCCCGTCTGGTTTGTCCCGTTTAATTTCGATCTCCGGTATCTGGTATTGTTTCCGTCTTTCTCGTCCTCCTTGTTATCGTACTCCAGTCTCCAGTGCCTGATATCAATCCTGTCTGTCCCGTCCTGTCCTGTATCAACCCCATCCGTCCGATTACTGCTCGTGTAATTGGTATCGATCTTGTTGGCCTCTGACTTTCCGTCATTCCACGCCAGACTGCTGCCTTAAATCTTCCGCCCAACGATGGCCGAATCACAAGATTTGGGTTAACGTGCATGATTGCTCTATTTCCCGTAAAATAAATCTTCTGTGAGAAATGTCACGCATCTGGGTCCTCCTCCTGTTCCGGTTCTTGACAGAAAGAGGTTTGAGACCCCTGCTCTAGCACCACTTAGTGTCTATTTTTGCACGCACCGGTGCTAGAACTGCTTTCCTTTGCTACTCCTTTTTCCTTGGCGACGTTCCTGATGCTTGGCCCCTTTCCCCGCACATCTTTGAGTAGAGGATTCTTCGGAACGCATATGCAAAATCCCCCTACTCCCCTTGATCTAGAAAAAGCGACACACAAACCTAGCTTCCCTAAAATGGGGCTTGTCAGTCCGAGCCAAGTTCACTTATCCCACTGAGGTGTGACGGCAAGGTTACCGTGTTCGAAAAACTAAAAAAGAGCAACTAATCCGAACCGTGACACATTTCGAAACCGGGCAAATTCCGCCTCGTGTTGTCTTTGAACGTGGGCTTGTTAATGTGCGAGCGGGAAAATGACAGGGGTGTTTTTTATGTAAATGAGTGTCATCGGCCAAGGAGGAGGCAGAATTCCCAGGCCTGATGAGTGGCTTAATGATTCATCAGCCTTAGCTGAGGCAAGCATCAATAATGGATAACAGAGTGGGACATGCAGGATTGCCTCACTCCTTGATT
Source organism: Urocampus carinirostris (assembly GCF_059441175.1). Lineage (NCBI taxonomy): Eukaryota > Metazoa > Chordata > Actinopteri > Syngnathiformes > Syngnathidae > Urocampus > Urocampus carinirostris. The sequence continues at coordinate 56,745,502 of NC_142350.1, forward strand.
AAAGTGCTCCAACCCAACAACCCAAGCGCTTTCCTCTTCTGAGCCTTCAGTTGAGCGAATGAATATGAAAACGACATACGCGAGTACCCTCGCAGACCAACGCGAGCATCTCCCCCTCCTTTTCCATTTTCTTCCCAAATCGATGAATTGCATCATATCTCTCACCTAGCTAATATGCTCTTGTCTGCTTCCCGTCCTGTTTCTTCGGTCAAATCCCGTTTAATGTTAAATACAACAAAAGTAAAAAGGAAGGAAGGAAGGAAGGAAGGAAGAAAGGAAGGATAGAAGGAAGGAAGGAAGGAAGGAAGGAAGGAAGGAAGGAAGGAAGGAAGGAAGGAAGGAAGGAAGGAAGGAAGGAATCAATCAGCTGGTAAAATTTCATACAGTGAGAAAACTTGATTTGCTATTAGCTTGCTATACTATCACCTAATCTATTGTTTACACATTTAGAAAAAGGTATCAAAATGTCATGTCCTGCATGGTTGTCATGGCACCCAGCTGGCCCCGCCCCTTGACACCGGCTGACCTGCATTTTCCTGATTACTGAGTACTTAAACGTGCCTTTTGGAACTGCTCTTTTGCCAGATCATTGTTTACCCTTGTTGAAAACGTTTTCATGCCTGTTTGATACCTGTTTATTCTTGTGCTTGTTGGACTTAGTTGCACTTCGGTGTAACATTCTGAGAGATTCCTGCAAGTTCTGTTTAATCCCGTTAAATGCCTAGTCTGTAGTTTTGCCTGCATTTGAGCCTGCTTTGTTTTGTTTTTGGTCCGTTTGTGTGTTGGACAACTTTTCTTTCTCATCTAAAGTGACAGATCGTCTACGCAAATGAGTTCTACCTTCCTGCTTCCCGACTCGCTTCGTGACACAATAGATAAGTAATCCGTCATTGTGACAAATACCAGCCATCGAGAAAAACTTCTATTACCTTGCTTATGCTATCACTAATTCTGTTTTGGGGGGCCTGAGGTGTGGGCTAAATCAGCATCCTTGGTCTCACTATCGTCCTCTGCCAAGAGGCAAGAGAATTTCATAACTCACTCTGCATCTGCATGGGCTCAGCACAATGATATGTTACAAACTAATTGTGTTAATAATATGCTTGCAATAAAGTTAAATTCAGGGAATTTGAAAAAGCAAATCCGAAAATTGACTGACTAAAAAGAACCATTGAATATATTATTAATGTTTTGTTTCCCTGACTTTCTTTTTTTCTGCTTTCGTAGACGGTCATTATAACTGTCGAATTATACGTTAGCCCCATATTTTAAAGGTTTTTGGGTTATTTCAAATTGTGTACGCCGCATCACAATTTTTGGATGGGAAAAAATATAATATATATATTTATTTTTATTTTTGTAAGACCGACCTTATCGTTGCAAGTTGCAATGTCACTGGTAGAAGATTACAACGTCATCTTAGATTTCTAATATCGTCACGGAATTCTACATAGTCTGTCTTTTTGTGAGTAAATAGGTGTCGCGTTCTGTTTGTACGGTTTATTATCGCTCAATAAGGGGAATTGCCATCAATAACTCACTTAATCCAATGACTAAAGACATCAGCATTTTGTTCTAAATTTGGTGCCATTGAGAGCTTTACATGTTAATCCTTCATTTTCCATATAAATAGGTTGAATAAAGACTTTAGTATTGCCACTAAAGCCTTTAGTCAACCAAAATGGAGAATTGACGTTTAAAACCATCTATGACACTTAATTCAGAAGTGATTTTCAAGGTCTGTAGTCGTCATTGGTAGTTGATAAGGGGATCAATTACCCCAAAGTTGACAAGCATGGGTTATTACCCTATTTAACCAATCATCAACTACGGTTTTTGACAAAACACATTCTACACTTCCCCCAAAAAAATCCACTGCAGTGTCATGTAATAATAATAATAATAATAATAATTTCCTTGTATTGTCATTCTGTGTAACAATGTACACAGAACGAAATGTCGATTGCACCTGACCCGTTGTAGCGAGCCGATGCAGCCGCAGCCAACAGAGGGCGCCGCCGACCACTTTTTAAGTCTTAGGAATGACTCGGCCGGGGCGCGAACCACCGACCTCCCAGTCTCATTATACTTAAACCATACAAGCAATCCAAATGACAAAGAAATATAAATAAACGTACACATAATACCCCATAAAAATACCCAAATATAGCACTACTAGTTTTAATAGATGATTTTCTCTAAGGTTTATATTTTCCATCCATCCATTATCTGCACCGCTTATCCTCAGTAGGGTCACGGGGGTGCTGGAGCCCATCCCATCTATCTTCGTGCAGTGGGCAGGGGACACCCTGAACTGATTGTCAGCCAGTCGCAGGGCACACAGGGACAGACAATTCACTTGCTCATTCACACCTAGGGACAATTTAGGTGGCCAATTAACCTAACATGCATGTTTTTGGAATGTGGGAGGAAACCAGAGTGCCCGGAGGAAACCCACGCAAGCACGGGGAAACATGCAAACTCCACATAGGAGGGGTTCGGGTTTATACTATGATTTTTTTTTTTCCATGAGTATTTTTGTGTGTTTGTATTCATTGTTCATGTTTTTTTAATATAGGATGTCATAATATAGGAATGTCTGAGCTTATTCTTTGGGTACTTTTTGTATTTTTTTGGGGGTATTTGTTTTTATTTCATTTATATTAGTATGACATTGATATCAGTAGGATAACAAAAAAAACCATTACATTTGAATTTATTTGATTATTTATATATTTTTATAATATATTACAGTTGTTATTGCTCTCGCAACATTTTTCTTTGGGTATTTCTGTGCATTTATTTTTATTGTTGTATTTATTTTGTTCATTTTATTTATAGCGTTATAACATTGTAATTTTTCTTCTTGTGATCAAGGGCTGTACAAATAAACATGACTTGACCTGACTTGACTAGACACATTTTGGCCTCATCCTGCGGAACAAAACCTATTACTCAAGCCATCCCTCGCTTGTTGAAGAGATGGGAGTTTTTACAGCTCCATGTAGGTGTCAAATCTTCACTATTGGGCGTCATAAACCACTCAACCCAGAGCTGCACGGCCTTACATACTAATGCGGGCATACACGAGACAAGATAGATGTTTCACCTCATCGCCGTTCGGGTTCACTTTTTTGGGGCCAACATTGTCCCCGTCGTCACTTTGAGTGTCCACTCAATAATACTGCTACAGAAGTACAACAAAAATACTACGCAATAACCATAAAACTAAATATCAAATGTAATGCATAAAACAGGGACCTCATATATTGTTTTGCCCTCATTCTGAAAAAAAAATAAAAAAAAATAGTGTAGAATTACTACAAAAACACTATCCAGTAATACATACTATATTACAAAATACTACTGCAGAATACTACAAAGAGAAATTACAGCAATATTACAAAATTACGAAAGAAATATCGCAAAATTACTACGATGAAAACACCACAAAAATTCTACAAAAATACTAAAAAATACTGCTTTTGAAGTACATCAATTATACATCTACTGAAATGCAAAAAAATACCAATACATAACAATATAATATACAAAACTACAAAAGAAATATTCCTACAAAAATACTACTGCAAGAAGTTTACAACAGAAATACTGCAAATTACGCTTATAGTGATACTACAAAAATTCTCCTGTGGAAGTTTCACAAAAATACTACAAAAAGAAAACAATAGTAACATTGTACTACGAAACTACTACACAAATCCTGCAGATATGCAACAAATATTCTTATAAGGATAAACTACAAAATACAACAGAGATAATACAAAAATAGTAACAAAAATATTACTTCAGTAATACTACAAAAATACTGTAATCATAAGACTGTAATAATATAAAAATATTACAGAAATGCTACGGATATACAAAAAAATACAACAAAAGTACCAGAAAAATATTTAAAAAATATTACAATGGAGATAGTACATCCAAATCACTTCAAAAATATACAAAGATAATTTAAAAAAAATACAGTAACACAAGAAAAACTACAGAACAATAATCCAATTTCAGAAATACTAAAAAAAATTTAAAAAAACTACAGTAATACTTAAACTAAAAAAGAACTGTAGTACTTAAAACAGGGACCTAATTAAATATTTGTCTCTAATTGTGGTTGTTTCAAAACCAATTTGATGAAACTAATCCATTCAAAAAGAAGTATACTATGTCACATGTAGCCCCTGACTCCAAATAGTTACCCATCCCTGGAGTAAAAACATGGAATGAGTTCTAGTAGGTATGCAAATTACAAGTCACAAGAGGCCCCAAATGTAATTTTGCTTTCAGCCCCATGTAGGCTTGGGCCGGTCCTGTTTCTGTGACACTTTTCTCAGACGTGCCGAAGAAACGGGTGTTCAATTTCACTGGACACACTCTTGTTATCCCTTTATAGCCCCGATGGACCCTGTGGAACAAGCCTGCACACTCTTAAACCCAAAACGTGCCTGCAGGGCATCATTAAGCACCTGAAGCGTACCCTTTTTCGATTTCATCGGCCTCATATTCTTACAAATAATGTAAATATTTGTCCACGACTAGTCGTTGAAACTGCTTCGCTTTTCACACACAAACGTCACTGCTTAAAGTGTTTGTGTATGTTTATTTTGGCACAGCACTCAAAAACAACATTAGCCACTAATTGAAAATAAGGGGAAAAAGGAGATATTTCCACAACAATAACTGTACAATATAAGGATATAATACATACTCATGTGCCAAAATGAGTAGTCTGAAGCAGAAGCTTTTAAAGCATACGTCTCCGAACTGGGGATCTATTCTTAAAATAGCACAAAATGATTTTCTTATGTGTCCTCTAATTATCTTAAACCCTATTCCCAACTATCAACCTATTAATAACATAGTAACAACATAGTAATAACCTGATAAGTTGTCATTTTAGAAATGCATATCAAACCGGGAGCCCTTTGCGCTATCACCAACAAAAAATAGTTGTCAGTTTATAGTATGTTTAAAGTGTCTGACCCTGGACAAAGTTTTAATGTTCTGGAAGGGTTTTTCTTACATTGTTGTCGAGCAAAAGTGGAGATTTAATGCTTTTAATTTCCTATTGCTTGACAAGCATAAACTTTCTACATCACCAAAATTGCTCATTTGTGTTGCTGTATGTATATTTTTGACCCAAGAGATTTGATCACTTTTTTGTTAGCCCATAATAAAGTCATAAAAGAACCAAACCTCATGAATGTTTTTGTGACAAAGAACTATCTGTTCCAATCACTGAGAGAACAATCAGGGTTGTAGGAAAAACTGGAAACTCAAGAGAGCCATGACGTTATGTTCTTCCCAAGTGTATGTAAAGGTTTTACCACAACTCTATGTCTCCTTTAAATCATTCAATGCCTTTTGAGTTTACCATAATTCCGGACTATAAGCCGCTACTTTTTCCCAGATTTTCAACCCTGCGGCTTATTCAGAGATGCGGCTAATTTATGTAATTTTTGTAACGGCCGCCAGCAGCGCTCAAGTATGTAAGGTAATATTTAGACCGATGGAATATATGCGCCGAGGAAGATCACAACTTCTGCGCGTAAACATATCCTCATCGTGCAAATTCCACAGACTAAGGCTCATGACGCAGCTTCCAGGTCACAAGCAAACAGACATATTGCTGGGGTGTTTTGAAGTAAGGGAGCGTGGATCGACGTCATCGTAATAAGGTTTTTTTCAGACCTTGAGAAAGACAACTTAAATGTTATTATCAAGGAGGAAGAAGCGGATGCCGTGATTCTAAAGAATACAGCATTTATTTCCTTAACAGACTAACATACAGGTATAAGAGCGTGATGTTAGTAGCGTGAGGCTACCTCCAAAGGCACTGTTTAGGATGAAAGTTATACTATTATTATTAAAGCTTTGAAAACTCTCTCGATGTACCGTCTTTCTTTGTAAATATGTGTAATATGTATTTGCAACTGTATATTATGTATTTATTTGTATTTATTTGAGACACTTATTCTGCACGAGCAAATTAAAAAAGAGGGGCGGAGCAAACGCGGGCTGATGGGAAAGTGGGGACCGGTAAAGGTAGGTTTTGTGGACACGGCGGACAATAATGTATAAATATTTTTCCCACCCTTACCTTTGCAAATATACACTTTTTTTCCTTGGATTACTATCAACGGGCACCCAGAATCTGCAGGTCTGCAACAAATTTGAAGTACCTATATCATTTTACGTTCATTTTGGCGGCTGTGATTTTTGGACTGCGTGCTTCAATGAGGGACATTTAGTTTCAATCGCGGGACTTGAAGTTTAGCTTGGATTAATTTCATGTTTTTTTTATGTGGGTGCATGCGGCTAATATACAGGTGCGTCTTGTGTATGGACAAAATCGGTTTTCCCCTTAAAATGTGATGGGTGCGGCTTATAATCGGGTGGGCTCTATAGTCCGGAATTTACGGTAAATGGATCTCTGATGTACCTTGGCATCACCTGAGGTCGATGAGTGCATACAAATTGATCAATTGATATAAAATAAATTCATCAAATAGCTACAAAGTGCAGGAAACTCATCTCATCTCATCTCATCAGCAGTACCGCTTATCCTCATTAGGGTCGCGGGGGGGGGCTGGAGCCCATTCCAGCCATCTCCGGGCAGTGGGCAGGGGACACCCTGAACTGGTTGCCAGCCAATCGCAGGGCACACAGGGACAGACAACTCATTCGCTCATTCACACCTAGGGACAATTTGGACCGGCCAATTCACCTGAAATGCATGTTTTTGGAACGTGGGAGGAAACCGGAGTGCCCGGAGGAAACCCACGCAAGCACGGGGAGAACATACAAACTCCGCACAGGAAGTCTGGAGCTGGATTTGAACCCACGACAGGTTCCCATGACATGAACTGTGCCGCACAAGCGCTAACCACTGCGCCGCCGTGCTGCCCAGTGCAGGAAACTATGGATGCAAAATCCCTTGATTCCCAAACCTGAAAAGTTGTCCTCGTTCCCACTTTCTAAAGCCAGCCCCTCGCTCCCGTTCCAAAAGTTCCAGAGTGGGCCAGATTTAGCCGAGCGTTAAGAATGCAGCGTGTAATCTTTAAATCGCATTAATCTTGTTTTCACAATCTCCTTTGCCTCCCAACACTGATTACCTTCATCTGCTTAACTTGTCTTCCTTTTCGTTTTTGTCATCACTCTTAGATGTCAGATTAGCATCCCAGTATGATAACGTTAGCAGAAACGAATGCAATCCTCTCTAAAACTGTCAATCTGCAAAAGATAAGAAACGGTGCATGACAGATTTTCAAATGGAAGATCTCCAAGTACGGCTTTAGTGTAAATATCAAGAGGCTGCGCTCCATTTCCTGCCGTTTGACAGAAAGTCCTTAATACCCGACATGACATTTCGAGAGAGCCGACGGAAGGACGCTCAATCGACAACAGAGACGAACTCTGAGCGTACAACGCGAAGTCAACCGCCGATGTTCAATTTGAAAAACAAAGTATCCGCAACCTCACTGTCTAAAGGTTGCCGCTTTCATGTTGCAATAGGCTGCAGGTGTTTGTCTTTCTACTGCCTCAGATATTCTGCGTCGGGGGTCGGGTTTGGTGAGCATCAGGGGAAAACAAGATCAAAAACAGGCTTCATGCAGAGCATAATTACAGTATACGTGCTCTGTCTGAGGACCAAGAGACAAGCTCCCGGCTACATCCTTTACATCCGCCGTCCTTTGTCTGTTTCTAATTGCTTTTATAGTGTTCGCCTTAATGTGCAAAGAGAAAAGCAAGGAAAAGCAGAAGTTGCCTTTCAGAGAAACAAATACAAGTCCCTAAAGAGCGCGGCAAGAGAGTGGAGGAAAAATGTGATAAATAGACTCCTTAAAACGGCTGAATATACTTTGGAGTACTTTTAGGATTTCAGAACGGTAAGCATTTACCGTACCCTGGTTAAAAATCGATTCATTGTGGATTTTATTCAAGTCAAGTCATGTTTATTTGTATAGCCTTTAATCACAAGGAGTCTCAAAGGGCTGCACAGACCAAAGATTATTGCAAACTACAGACTATTATTTCACCCTGATCTAAAACCTACATGAGGGCAAAGAAAAACTCAAAAACCTCAAAATGAGGAAAATGAGTAAACATTGAGAAGGGAACGCACATGAGTCAAGTCAAGTCAAGACATGTTTATTTGTATATCACTTAATCACAAGGAGTCTCAAAGGGCTGCACAGACCACAGATTATTGCAAACTGCTGACAATTACAACACCATTCCCTGATCTAAACCTACATGAGGGCAAGGAAAAACGCAAAAACCTCAACTTGAGGAAAATGACTAAACCTTGAGAAGGGACCGCACATTAGGTAGGATGACCAGGCTCCAACGGATGTTGCAATAACAAATAATACACAGATATTGTCAACAGGAAATATAGGGCATTCATAAGCTAGCGAATAGAAGTGTGTTTTGAGCCTTGATGTATTGTGCATTTTGATCTGCATTCTGGATACGTAAAACAACTCCAAAAAAATATCTATACGCAAATATTTTTCAACTCCATATTTTCTAAAAAACATCAGCCAATTAAATGTTTTAGACCCACAAAAACACCAAAAGGCAGGGAAGGATGCTTTCTATCGCCAACAAAAATTGACTTTTTGACCCACTAAACTTGCCTTGGAGCCACATGTGGCCCTTTCGAACTACCTAGTGGCGTTTATATGAGTGAACGAAGGGAGCCTATTACCTACCAATGAACAGGTGGTTCCTTTTTTCTCTTACACTATGCATTTTTCTTTCTAATTCCATGTTGATGAGTTTAAATTTATTGAGCATAAAAAAATATTAACTTTGTTTTGTTTTTTTGTTTTTGTAAACTTAGAAATATGTTAATGACATTTCCTGTGTTTTTCAGAGTTGACGCGTTTACATAAGAATCTTGTCACGGAATGGAAGGGAGTAGAAGGGGTGACCGGACCAGAACGGAGGCAGGAGGCAGGAACTGAGAGAACTCAATTGCGTGACGATCCATAAGTTTTATTTAACAAAATAAAAGTTGTCCAAAACTCCGGGACAAGACAAACAAAAACATTCTTACACTCAGAACAGAACGGTACAGAGTTCCTCCGGCACGAACTCAACAGGACAGGGCATAACAGACGGAAAATGTGTAAAACTAAAACAGGACAAGGCATAGCAGACCGGGGAATGCGTAAAACTAAAACAGGACAAGGCATAACAGACCGGGGAATGCGTAAAACTAAAACAGGACAAGGCATAACAGACCGGGGAATGCGTAATGAGCCAGCGCCCGCCAAACCCACAACCCAGCCTTAAGTAGCAGACCAGCAATCAGCTGATCTGCTACAGCTTGAGTTCGGGGGCGCGGCAGACTGGTTGCCATGGCGACCGTGACAAATCTAAAGTTTAGTCTTTCTCTTTGTTTATCTCTTTCCCTTTGTCATTGTATTTCTTCTTTTGTTTCTTTCTCTCAATTCTTGTCTTTTTGTCTTTATTTCCCCTCTTGTTTAAGTCATGTTCTGCATAATATTACATAAAAATTGGTAAAGTAGGGATGAAAGCAACCAAAACAACCAATAGAGCCATTTGGGACTCAAAACAGCTGTCTCTTTTTTAGTGAGCCGAGCCGGGGGGGAAAACAGTTCTCTTAAAATAGTCCCAATTCCCAATTCTTAACTCCAGTCAAAGAAATCATTGATTCGTATTTTCTAGGAAAATTTCAAATTATTTGACATAAAACTTTTTTTCAACAGAAAAAGTTACTTTCCTTGGTAAATAGTTACTTTTACAATAGAGTATTTCATTACAAACTCTTTTTGGAAGAAGTAGCGAGTCACTATAGCTAATTACTTTTTTAAAGTATTGTGCCAAACACTGTTAATCACTAGTACAATGTTCTATTCAATTTGTTTAATGTTTAACTTTGTAATAGATCTACAAATAACTTATGGGCCGCCCTTTTTGTATAATGTTAATGATAATAATCATATATTTTATTTTGAAAAGTGTTTCAGGACAACCAAGGTCACTGTGCATAGATTGAAAACAGTGATATCAATGAAATAAAAATAAAAATCGACAATAAATACAAACAAAGTACAGTAACAAAAGGGGTTGGTGATTTTAAGCAACCTCAGTCTTCGCATATGTGAATTGTAATAACAGTTGGCTCAGTTATGCCCGGAATATTCTGTGAATCAAATCTTTGATTGCTACTTCTTTTTCAGACTTTATTTTGAGAACCTACTTCCTAACTGCCTGGAGTCAAGCGAAACACGTGGAAGAGAGAAAAAAATGATCCACAACAAATCTTTTCAGGGCTTTTAAAATAATCTAAAGTCTTGAATTAATACAAAAACTGGTTAGTTGTTTTAATTTAGTTTGTTTTTACAACATGACTCAATGTACATTGTAAATAATTCATGAAGGCAGATAAGTAAAACTGGAAACAATGTAGGTTATTTTTTTTAAGCACATGACAGTGACAAAATAAATAACATGTAACTGAGTAAGCCATCTTTATTGTAGGGAGAGGTATCACACTTGATTTATTAAGTCATTATATTTATACTAAATCAAAGTTCCCTCCATTTATGATCAAATTAAAGTAAAAAATGAGGTTCAGCAGAAAAAAAAATCAGACGATTGTCAATAATTTTGAACAATTCAGAGATGGGAGAATCGATTAAGCCGACACTTTGTCGGAACGACGTTTTATATGGATGTTTTATGCGGGGCTTTTAATGAGGATGCTCGTAAAAATCCTTATTATTATCATTCCAAGAGCTAATCTCCCAAATTAATGTCCGCTTGTTAGCTATCCGTGTGGAGATATTGGTGTGAGTGTTTCGTGTTATGTTGATTTAATATTTAAAACACGGTGTACAACGTGATGAGTAAAACTCGAGAGCCGATTAATAGATCCGACAGGAAGCCCTAAGCCACGCCCACCAGAGTTACGTATTCATGTATCACATGAGGAGCAAATAGGGCAGAGGGTCTCTTTCGTCGCTATTCCTGATAGCATAGCCGTATCATTTCTTCTTTATTATGCAAACTTCTCAAAGGACAGTCGAAAAAGCTCTGAATTATTATATGTAAAATTGTTTTAATGGCAACAAGGTGTCCAAAGACGCTTACAACCTTGTAAAGCTGGAGATCTATGAGGAAGTCTTCACATTGAAATGTATTCCGATTTGTCAGATCTGACGGACTCTTACTGCAAATGTAAAGTAGAGTATGTAATAGAGGTAAGATTTTTGGCCTGGGCCTGAACCTGACCTGAATTTAAAATATCAATCATTAATTCAGGCTGGTCGGGCCTCTCTCTCAGTTTTATTTATTTTTTTCCCCTTCCTGTAGGATCTACACAGCATGCACTTACTTTTACCCAACTAATTATTTAGATAAAGACATTTTTTCACCAAACTCTCAGTTTAACTCCAAATAACTACATCCAAATCAATTTTTCTCCTCGTGTTGAGGTAAAAGACGCGTGGCTTCCCCTTTCCACCTCCCTCACGTCAGATGTCATTTATGCTTCTTGCCAATAGCTTACAAGCTTTCTTTTTGGCCTAATTTTTAACTATTTGCAGCTTGTAATCTGCAGAACTTGATAGATAGATAGATAGATAGATAGATAGATAGATAGATAGATAGATAGATAGATAGATAGATAGATAGATAGATAGATAGATAGATAGATAGATAGATAGATAGATAGATAGATAGATAGATAGATAGATAGATAGATAGATAGATAGATAGATAGATAGATAGATAGATAGATAGATAGATAGATAGATAGATAGATAGATAGATAGATAGATAGATAGATAGATAGATAGATAGACTTTATTCATCCCCTCAGGGAAATTCACACTTCCAGCAGTATCCTTGTGTTCAAAAATAAAACAATAACATAAAAGATAGATATAGATAAGATATAAGATAAAAGAGATAGAATACAAAAATACCCAAAATAACGTGTTGATATAGTATTTAAATAGCGCTCTGGAAAATACACACTGTAATAAAAATAGGGTAATATGCAAATGTGGAGTAGGGGTTTAATGTGGGCTTTTACTTCCTCAGGTGGAGTTCAAGAGCCTGATGGCATGAGGAAGAAATGATCTCCTCAGTCAACTTGACTTTCTTTTTGGTGCCATTTTGTTCAGTTTCACTTTCGTTGGCTGCACATCGCCGAGATGCGCCCTTCGGTACCAGACGCTGCTCTTGCAGTGCACACTTGATTTGAGAGACTTGCCCCAAGAAACCCCAAGCTGCGTAGTTTGGCCGAAATGCACAGTTCGGCTCTGAAGTACGCAGGTCCGTAGAGCGTCATGTTTACTTTGGCAGCAAATTAAAGCTGGGTTTAGTTAGGACTCGTTTATTTAATTCGTCAGGTTTTGACGGGTTTGGGTATACATATCCGCGACTCGGGTTGGGTCGGGCTGAATTTTTTTAAGCCTGATCTTACCTCTGGTATGTACACACTATTGTTTTCCCTTTAAAAGACCTCCATGAGTTTTGGATATGTCACCTCACCCTTCTTTCTTGGCGCATCTAATAAGATAAAAGATGGATGAAACAAAAAAAGAATATATAATCAATATGTTTGTGCCAGAAAAATGAAAGTAGGAGGCATAATAGACATTGACTCTCCCTGGGAGCACGCAGGAAAACTTTAATGTTAGACCACTTCTTGATTTCTGCCATGGTCCAACCCTCTGAGGCAACATTGTTGACAGCATCTGCCACATGCTGCCACTCCTCTGCCTTTTTGGCATATGTGATGCCAACGCAGAGGCCCCTACATAAAAATTGTTTCCGACAATCCACCTCACCCAAAACAACCTCTACTTTGCAATTTGTAAAATTGTGCTCTTCTGTTCTTTTCTCCGCTTTAAGCATCTTCTTGTTTGTTACATTTGAATATTCATCAAGGGCGTTCGCCAGGCCTTTCATAGGCATAAAGGTGCAGTTCTTTCATGTGTGCCAACTAAAAAAATGATTGTGATTTATAAAGAGAAACAGGCGTGGGATGTGCGTGTAAACATTTATATATACTGGAAATTTTTTGTTCTCACGTACTTGCTGTGTTTTCCTCCGTAAGCCAACTTTATTGATCTTTCCTCCACCCAGTTCTATACATGAGACCCAAGAACTGTTGTGAATTTTGGGGAGTTCTCCACTGACTTATGTATTGTTTTTGTCACCGCATTTGTTTTTTATGCTCCTTTGGCATATTAATGAATGTCAGCGATTTTGAAAAAACATGTGTGAAACCATTACAGCAGGAATGTCAAACTGTTTGGCTGGATCTAGGCTTTAGGTTCTCAGGTATAAGGATCAGTAAAATAATGCAACACCAACCCTTTTTTTTAGTACTATGCTTTATCATTCAGTCTATATTTGTAGCGTACCCTACAAATTATAATCTTTTCTAGGCAGTGCAAATTCATCCACTAACAATAGAAAAATGATTTGCATGTTTAGCATTGAACATGTTAACAATTTGTTTATTTTAACAGTTCAGTAACAGCCTTATATCTGAAGCACTCCCCACAAAAATCGCAAAATAAATAAATTCAACTATGATTCCCTCAATTGTCAATGCTTTGCAATATACAAATATAAATAAAAAATATTTTTTTGCAGTAAACGGCAATAACACCAGCTCAAACTACCAGTCTGGCCAACTGAAGCTGAGAAAATACTTCACAATATTGTATTTAACAAGAAATCAGACTAAATATCAACTCTTTAACACCTTTTCTGCCATTTTGCAGCAGGAAAGAGCATTTGGTTTATATTTATTTGAAACCATCATAACTTTTCGTGGAATAGAAACAAGAAAAAGGAAATGGGAAACAAATGTGAAAAAATGAGAAGTAAACTAGAGAAAGACTTAAAAATAGGGGGCGAAGAAAAGGGAAAAGAGAAAGGGAAGAAAAAGAGAAAGAAAATAGATTGAAAAAAGGAAGTTAAAAAAAGGAAAGAAAAACAAGGAATGAACAAAACTAATGCTTCAAATGAGCACAAATTATCTTACAGTGGAACATTTATTCACTGTTTATTTTTTTTCCGTTTTTCTTTTGACAAAAAAATAATTAAAATTAAGTGCAAGTGAATAAAAAGAACAAAAAAATTAAAGGTTTTGAGGGTAGCCTTGACAGTAAGTCTGTCAGTGCCCTCTAGGTGTGGATCTTATTATGTCAAATAAATGCTAATTTATCGACCCGCCAAGTATTTTAAAAAATGCACGTTTACATGATAGTTCATATATCTTTGCTCATCATTTAAATAAATGTTATTTTTGTTTTTTCAAACAAAGGAATGATACACACTGTCCCTTTAAAAAACCCGGTTTGACGCCAAGCTAAACAAAACGAGCCGGACACCAAAACAAGACTCATGTCAGTTTGCCTTCCACTATATGAATTTTAGCAGGAAACGGAACTGATCAATGATAGCGAGCACTGCGTGAAGAAGGCACCTGTAGAAGACAGATAAAGAGGAATGTTTTGATAGGCAAAGAAAAAAAAAGGAAAAGGAATGGCAGAAAAGATTCGTGGCTCACCAGAAAAGTTCTTTGGGCTCACATTTTGATGGACAGGGTATTAAATGTTGATCGCGAGCCGAGTGATCTTTCTGGTTGGCGCCTTTGGGATTTATAGTGGCTTTATGATTTGTGCTTCAGCCCAGCACAACAAAGGAAAGGCTTTTATGATGCCCTTTCTCTCGTTCGGGAGGAACAGCATTTGGTTTCAACAGAGACGATGCAGAATTTCTTTTTGGGCTGTACACAGATCAAAGTCCGGTTTAGCATACGGTGCTGTATAAAAAGTAGTTACCCCCTTCCTATAGTCGGAGTTTTTTTTTTTGCATATTTATCCCTCACAAAGGTTTCAGATCATCAAACCAAATTGGATATCACACAGTGACAACCCAAGGAAATACAAAACGTAGTTTTGAAATTTAGATTCCAATTATTAATGCACAAAAAAAATAAAAACCTATCTGGTCTCGAAGTAAGATCGGGCCTAAAAAATTCAGCCCGACCCGATCCGAGTCGCGGATATATAAAGCCGAAATCACCCGAACCCGCCCAAACCCGACGGATTAACTTGATTTGATAAAAGAGCCCGAAATAAACCCGAAGCTTTAATTTACCAGCTCAGTAGCCTAGATGGTAGTGTGCCCGCTTTGAGACTGGGAGGTCGCTGGTTCGCGCCTCGACCGAGACATACCTAATTGGTATAATGGCGGCGCCCTCTGGCTGCGGCTGCATCGACTCGCTACAACGGGTCAGATGTATCGACATTTCGTTCTGTGTACATTGTTACAAAGAATGACAATACAAAGGAAATTATTATTATTATTATTATTATTATTGTCGCCAGAGTAAACACGAAGCTTTACCCCGGCAGTGCGTACTTCAGCGCCGAACTGTGCGTTTTGGCTAAACTGCGCAGCTCGGGGTTTTAATTAGGGCCAAGTCCCATAAATCAAGTGCGCATCCCGGCAACATACAGGGAAACATAGTAAAACTGAACAAAATAGCACTGAAAAGAAAATCAAATTATGCAGATTACAAGCTGCAATTAGTGAAAGATTTGGCCAAAAAGCAGAAAGAAAGCTTGTAAGCTATTGGCAAGAAGCAGAAATGAGGCCTGACATGAGTGAGGTGGGAGGAGGAAGCCGTGCATCTTTTACCCCAATACCGAAACTATTTTGATTTAGCGATTTTGAGTTAAACTGATAGTTTAGTAAGCATTTTCTTATGTAAATACTTATTTGAGTAAAGTAAGTGCATGCTGTGTAGATCCCCCAAGAAGGGAAAAAACGTTAAGCAAAAGAACAAAGTTCAGCCTGATGTCAAGAAACCACGAGAACAGATGGCTAGCAGATAACTAGATGGTTTCCTGTTGACCTATACAACGCCCCAAAAAAGGTGTAAAATCTTGCTTCAATTTTCATCGTCAGACTACAGCTCAGCTTGTCCGATCGAAGACTTGTAATGCGGTGGTGTTCAGAATATATCCTGCCAATAAAAACTTCTCAAGAAGCAGTTCATCTCAAGCCTCTTCAATTGCCAACATTCTCCCATACCTGTCAACCTCCAGGGCTCCATGCCCTTACAAAATTTTGTATTTTCCCTTACAAAATACATAATAATCTTAGACCATTTTTTTTTTAAACGTGTTGATTTATATAGTTTAACACGTTATATTGTACATGTGTTTCGTTATATCATATAAATTGTTAATTAACATTTTGTTGTGAGATCCTGAGTTGCTCGACATGAATGAGGTTTATTATAAAACAAAGTTAAAAAATTAAGTAGCTTGCACGTTCACTGTAGAAGGAAAAAATACATGCAAATATAATTAAGTAGATTTTTCTTATTCAAATTATCAATTCATTTTCTGCATTAAATTATTGTTGGTAATATACTGATTAAAGAGATAACCACAAACCTGTCTTTATTCATTTTCTCCTTTTATATTTCCTTTTTTTCTTAACTCCTTTATACATCAATAATGATTCGTAATATAATGCATCAAAGCAAGTGAGCCGTTTGAGAGCCGGCTCTCTTTGATAAATTGAGCCGAAAAAGCCGGTTCTCTAAAAAGAGACAGACTTCCTTTCACTACATAACTACCACATGAATTTCTAGGCGGCAGACGCATGTGCACAGTAGCACCAAAACGCTCGCTTCGTTTGCAACGAAAAAAAACATACCGAGATAGAGGCTACCGCGGCAAACTCGTTTGACTTGATTGATTTGCCGTTTCGTGATAGTCGTTGTATACCGGATGGTACCCATAATTGATACATTTGCATTTTTCCGTACAGATTTTCTTGTACGTCTTGAAATGCATAATAAACATACTTTTTACGGCAAAAACGTAAAGGTTGGCAGGTATGTTCTCCTCACCCGAAATGTAACGAACACGCGAAGGACAGGATCAAAATCTACAATCCTTCTTCAATACTTACATCTCTGAGTTGTATTAATAGTCCCCAAACGCAGAGAGATTACTGTAACATGAAAGCAAATACCCTTCCCAAATGCCTCAGATGCAAAGTTTGAAGTTCAAATCAGAGGATGTGCGCGGGGCCACAAAGGGCACAGCGCGCATTAGCAAATATAATCTGCTCATTATTTATTCATTCAGGTTGTTTCATGCATGCTGCTCAACCTCAAAGGTCAGCGACAAGCGCAATGTTTTCCCTTATAAAATAAAAAAACAAAATATCATCCGAGCATCCTTCGTTTTTGCTGTGTCCTAGCTTAACCTTGGCTTCTTTTGGCTATTGAGGCAGTTTGAAGAATTAGAATAGAATAGAATAGAATAGAATATACCTTTATTGTCATTGTTACAAAATGGGTTAACATATTGTGACAACGAAATTGGGCATGACACTCCAGTTTCAACGAAATTGGGCATGACACTCCAGTTTCATACATTCACAGTGAGGTAAAAAAAACAAGAAGATAAAGGAACAGAGAAGATAATGTTCTAAAACTAGGAGGATAAGGTTATAGTTATAATTTACACAATATTTACACAAGAAATGTCGGCATGTAGGATGTTACATACAGTTTGGTATCGTAAGGGTTTGTGCAATTATGCATTTGGTGCAAAAATAGTTATCATAGTGCAAAAAATAGTCAGCATATGCATTTGGTGCAAAAAATAGTCATCCTAGTGCAAAAAAATAGTCAACATTGTGCAAGGTGCTCAGTAAACATAGTGCAGTCAACATGTGCAAGAAACATAGACATGAGTACCATTTTACGTTCGTATGAGGTAGTGTTTTCGCAAGAGTTTTTCAGTTTTTTGTGCGGTGTCTGTTTAGGTTGGTAATGGCTCGGGAAGAAACTGTCTCTGAGTCTGTTTGTTTTTGTTTTGTGTGACCTGTAGCACTTGCCGGAAGGCAGCAGGTCGAAGAGGCGGTGGCCGTGGTGAGAAAAGTCCTTGATGATGTTTTCTGCTCTGCTGAGGTAGCGAGAGCGACATATCGTGATGAACCTCCCGTCCGTTTATCAGCATTGTGAAGGATCGGCATGAACCGATGGCCGTGTTTATGATCATTGAACATGCGGTTTCGGAGAAGCGTTTTGCATTGATTTATGGGATCGGAGCCTTTATCGCCCTCTCCGTGGTTTAAATTATCATCGACTTGAGGGGGGCTTCATCTTTCACCTCGACCGCGACACACTGACGGAGGTGGAGATGCATTTTCGACATCATTCTTTCGCGCTTTAAGATGGCAGCCGCTCTTCTTTAGTTGACTCCAATCAACTGTTTTCGCAGCACACTTTTGTGCCTTTTTGACTTTTGCATATTTAAAGCTGTGCTGCGGGAGTGTCAAAGTTAAATGGACGGAGGGCCAAATAAAGAAGTTGGCTACCATCCAGCGGCCGGGCTAATGAAATGTTGAAAATCTTTCAAAATGACGCAGATAGTCTTGTGAACCTATTTGAACCTATGGAACACCCATATTCAATTCCAAATCCAAAGAGTCATACCTATTGAAAGTGTTTTATCACTCAGGTGAGTATAATAGATGGCATTTCTAAATTTAGCATGAATGAAATGAAAGTGTTTTTCAACCAGTAAAATTCTAAGCAGAAATAGGTCAAAACAATGACACTCTGATTTGGCAGGCTTTTTAATCCGACACTCCAAACCAAACTGGTCAAAATATCATAACAATAGTAAATAGAGTACCGCTAAAAACATGTTTTTAGGGGCCAACTCTGTCCCCATTATCCCTCTGTGTGTATACAACAAAATTCTGCTACAGAAATACAACAAAATACTACAAAATGGTGAAACTAAATATCAAATTGTGTGCTTGAAAACAGGCACCCCAATTATTATTTTGCTTTTGTTAGGAAAAAAAAAAAATACTTTTGAAATAACACAAAAATACTACTACAATAATATTATAATACAAAAATAATACAGCAGAAATATTACCCAAGAAAACATAACGAAATTAAAATTACCAAAACACAGACATATCACAAAACATACTACCATTGAAATCTAACAAAAACACTACAGAAATATTACTTCGGAAATACTTTAAAAATACTTTGATAATAATAAAAAACACTACTTGAGAAATACTATCGAAAAACTAAAAAAAAAATACTAAAAACAATTTAACTACAGTGATACTACAACATACTACAGAAATACTGCAGATATAAAACACAAATTTTACTATGGAAAGACTTACAGATTACAACAGAACTATTGCAATACTACTACTATGGAAAAACTATAAAATATTTTTAAAATAAAACTACAGTAGTACTAGAAAATTACTATAAAAACACTAGGAATATACAACCATTTTTTACAATGGAAATACTGCAAAAATACTACACAAATACAAAAATTCGACAACAAATAAACTACGGTAACACTATAAAGATACTACAAATACTACAGATATACGACAAAAAATTATATATTAATACTACAAAAATCACAAAAAAATACTGCTCTGCTAACACTAATTATACTGCAAAAATACAACTACAATAAAACTACAAAACTAAACATCAAATGAAATCCTCAAAACAGGGATCTTATATTATTATTTCACTTTAATCCTGATCGTTTTAAAACCAGTTTCATGAGACTAATGTATTTCAAAACTAATTTGAAAAGAATGGTATCATGTTGATGTCCGCATGAATATGAAAAAAACTGGATGAGTCTCCAGGATGGGCCCCTTGGCCACATTTTAGAACCCTATGCAGCCCCCTACTCCAAATAGTTGCCCTCCCCTGCTTTTGGCTGATTAATTAAATGTGGCATTTATTCTCTTTGCAGGCAGAATTACATCTAAACACTGCTTCACCATGTCTAGTCTAAAAACTTTGGTTTGGAAGTCCATACATTTTCGCATACTGCATGGTTTCTGTCATGTATCTGGACCAGAACTACTTACATTGCGTAGAGATTTGGTCTCGTGCCCCAAATGGTCGCAACATATGGCCCATGTGCTGAACTCCAGGCCACAGAGCAGGCCCGCACGGCCGCTTGGCGTGGCCGTCGTGCGAGACAAACAAGGCAGGCAGGCAAGTAAAAAGATAAAGGCTAACGCTCAGTCAATTAGTTTTATATGGACCAGTGACGCTCGACCAGATCATGCCTCTATAGGCGTGGTCTTAGATAACTGATACTCTCAGTATCAGGTGACGGTGTTTGAAATTGCTAAACTTGTTAGAAAGTAAGACATTTGCGTAATGTTCTGTACTTGAGAATGTCCCTTCAATTGACATAATTACATACAGTGATAACATTATTTTATCAATACATTGCCTTGGATGTTTTAATTATATTCAAAACTTGATGTTTCATTATGGTACATGGTGAACTGGTACGTCCAGGAACTGTACAAAAGAGGACACAGCCGTTCCATTCATTCCAAAGTGAGTTATTTGAAACAAATAAAATGGAAGTCATTTTTGTGCTGGGCTTATTTGCTCCACCCTGCAATACAAATGATCCCCAAAAAAGTCCCAGATGATTTTGTTCTTTTTGTTACATTTAGTGTTTAACTTCGTCCCTTTCGTCACATTCGTATGTATTACCTTTTGGTATTGCACAGTTGTTTTTTGTGCACCCAGTATTCTTTTTGTAGTATTTCCAAAGAAGTACTTGTGTAGTATTTTTGTACTATTTCCATAGTAGTTCTTTGTAGTATAACTGTAGTATTTTGTAGTATTCCCATTGTAGATTTTTTTTGTACAAAAGTCAATTCCATTGAAGTTGGGAAAAAGTTTAAAATGTCAGTAAAATTAGAATAGAATGACTTGCAAACCTTTTCTAACCCATATTTAAATGAATACACCACAAAGACAAGATTATCCATGTTCAAACTCATAAACTTTATTTCCATAAGCAAATAATGATAAACTTAGAATTTTATAATTGCAACAAGTGCCAAAGTAGTTGGGAAAGGGGCTTCTTCACCATTGTGTTACATCACCTTTCCTTTTAATAACACTCAATAAACGTTTAGGAAGTGAGGAGACTAGTTGTTGAATCGTTGATAGTGGAATCCTTTCCCATTCTTGCTTTATGTACAGCTTCAGCTGTTCAACAGTCCGGGGTCTCCTTTGTCTTATTCTGCGCTTTATAATGCGCCACACATTTTCAATGGGAGACAGGTCAGGACTGCAGGCAGGCCAGTCAAGCACCCGCACCCTCTTACTACGAAGCCACGCTGTCGTGAGACGTGCAGTGTGTGGCTTGGCATTATCCTGCTGGAAGAAGCAAGGGCGCCCATGGTAAAGATTCTGTTTGGATGGCAACATACTTTGTTCCAAAACCTGAATGTACTTTTCTGCATTAATGGTGCCTTCACAGATGTGCAGGTTACCCATTCCTTGGCCACTCATGCACCCCCATACCATCACAGATGCTGGCTTTTGCACTTTGCGTGCATAACAGTCTGGGTGGTTCTGTTCTTCTTTGGACCGGAGGACACGACGTCCACAATTTCCAAACACAATTTGGAAAACTGACTCATCAGACCACAGAACACTTTTCCACTTTGTATCAGTCCATTTTAGATGGGCTCGGGCCCAGAGAACCCTGCGGCGTTTCTGGATGTTGTTGATGAATGGCTTACGCTTTGCAACATAAAGTTTTAACCCACACTTACGGATATAGCGTCGAACTGTATTGACTGACAGTGGTTTTCCAAAGTGTTCCTGAGCCCATGTGGTGATGTCCTTTACACATTGATGTCGGTTCTTAATGCAGTACCGCTTGAGGGCTCGGAGGTCACGGGCATTCAATAATGGTTTACGGCCATGCCGTTTACGCACAGTGATTTCTCCAGATTCCCTGAACCTTTTCACAATATTATGGACTGTAGATGATGATATCCCTAAATTCCTTGCAATTGTACTTTGAGGAATGTTGTTTTTAAACTGTTCAACAATTTGCTCACGCAGTTGTTCACAAAGAGGTGAACCTCGCCCCATCCTTGCATGTGAATGACTTAGCTTGTTCGGGTCTCCCTTTTTTATACCCAGTAACAACTCTCACCTGTTGCTAATTCATCTGTTCACCTGCAAATAGTTGGTTGATTTCCATTCATCCACTTTCTGAGTAGTTATTGACACCTGTCCCAACTATTTTGGCACGTGTTGCTGTCATCAAATTACAGAGTTGATGATTTTCTCCCAAAACAATAAAGTTTATGAGTGAAGACAATAAATATGTTGTCTTTGCTGTGCATTCATTTAAATATGGGTTGAAAAGAATTTGCAATTTACTTGGATCAATTTTTATTTGCAATTAACACACTTTCCCAACTTCATTGGAATTGAGTTTTGTAGTACAGCCTATCTGTTGTATTTGTGTAGTATCTTTGTGTATGTTAGTGGTATTTGTGTAGTATTTTTGTGAATGTTTGTCCTATTTTTTAGTATTATTATAGTACATTTTTGAAGTCAATTATTCAAATAAAAGATTAATCATTACCAAGAGGCAATTTCAATATTTCTATTAAGCTCCTCTCGCAAACCCCTTACCCCCAAAATAGCCTGGATAAAGGCTAAGCGTCACCAGGTTGTACATGCCCAAGACACACCACACTAGGTGGTGCCCCTGGCACACCAGCAGTTGAAGGATCAGTGAACCGTGTGATAGTGTACTGCACAAGTTTCGACTTTAAAAGTACTAAATATAGACTCTCGTGATATTTCGCACGATTATGCAAAAAAAGAAGCATACAAAAAGACCAGATACAAGACAAAGACTACTAAGGGCATGCAGATACTCAGGCATCCGTCAAATAAATAACCGAAGTGGGTAGCGGCCATGAAGGCATAATAAAGGCAGTCAAGGGAGATGCATTAAGGTTGTAAATATCAGCTCATTATCGCTCTTCTGTCTCGTTTGGCGCCGTACCCGTGTGTGCGTTTGACTTTGTCTAACAGATCTTTTAGGTCATTACAGTTGCCAACGTGTCATTACCTCCGTTGGCCATCGGGGTGGGGTGAATTGTGCATGCATAAATAAACGTGTCTGACGGAGACCGATACTAAATAGAAACAGATTAAGACGGCAAACAAATTTGCCAGAGCAAATGGAATTGTTTTTATGCATAGCAGTGTCCGGGGCTGGGATGCTAATTAAGGATTAAGATAATTAAGCGCTTAATTGGGCTTGATAAACGCTCATAAATTGCATGTCGAATTGCTATGACAGGGCCCAGATGCAAAGAGTCGGAGTTCGTCTTTGTGAAACTATTCGGCAGCAGAGCAGAGAAATGTATTTCCGCTAACTTACATCGCATATAGTATGTTTTATCTTATATTATTGAACATGTTTGGACTAGCAAATATGTTTTAATCTACTCGTGAGTTTTGCTTTTGTTAGGAATATTGAGTGACTGCCTATGAATGTATGAGTGTCACGACCAGAACGTGATTAAGACCCAGATGCGTAACGCAAACCACAAGTTTATTGAGATAAAAGGGAAGGGCAGCGCCCGCAATCCGGTGCTCGCTGGACGCAGGAAGCAAGCCGCTCACAGAATCGGATCGTGTTCCGAATGCTGAAGTTGATCTTCCGGAGTGGGAGATCGTAGTGTCATAAATGGAAAAACAGTTCGAAAAACAGGAGAGCAAAATGTGGTTGAGGTCAAAAAATGAGTCGTAAGCCAGGACAGGAGATCAAAGCGTGGTCGGGGTCAAAAAACAGGTCATAGAAGGAGACAAACAGGAAAACCAGGAACGGACGGGTGGAAAACGGGTGAAAAAAAAGCGGGACAGACGGGAGTCAGAGTCAAAATGCTTGCTTTGTAGAAACAGAGGTTCGCTGACGGACTGACGACAGGCAAGTGAAAGGACTGAGCTTAAGGAGGACGGGGAGCCGATCAGGAAGCCAGCAGCGGCTGACGCAAAACAAGCGGGCACAAGTGAAATTAATCAGTCATCATGACAATGAGTTTCTTATAATCTTTGTATTTATTTGAAATATCACATCATTTTTTTTATATCTTTTTCAAAAATAATTATTGGTGTGTTTTTCTTGATATTTCAAAGTGTCCATTTGTTAGCTGAGGGGAAGGGCTGCCAGCTTGCTAGAACAATGCTTATAAACTGGTGGGTCAGGACACAAAAGTGGGTCGCGGGGCTTTTCCTTGGCAAAATAACGGTAAGGAGAAGAAAACAACGGAGGGTCGAATACACTCCTTAACAGTGGATGGTGATAATGCCCTGCTCAATCTCTTTGAAATATTTGGGAAAGAGCTCATCTCATTTTATTGTGATTTTGTGGGTTCGATTTCCTTTTTTTGCCCATAGAAATGGGTTCCAAGAAAGTTCATGATAAGAGGCAGGAAAAGTGGAAAGAATGAATGATTGCAAAATATCTCAATGGTGTAACATTGTCTGCCATTGAAGCTGTCAGGACCAGACAGGAAACAGGACCCACTCGCATAACGTTTACAACAGGTTTTATTGAAGGAACGAGGAAGGGGTGTGCCGACGATCCGGTGTTTGCTCTCATACTCGGCTTGTGATCCGAACATGGAAGTGGATCTTCCGTAGCAGCGATGGCGGTGTCAGGAGCGGAAAACTGGTCGGCAGCCGGGACTGGAAGAGCAAGTCGGGGTCGGAAACGAGTCGTAAGCAGGGATGGGAGAGCAGACGTGGTTGGGATCAAAAATAGATCGCAATGCGGGACGGGAGAGCAGACGTGGTCGAGATCAAAACTGGTTTGTAGCTGGAGACAGACAGGAGCAAAAAGCGGAACAGGCGTGAGTTAGGGTCGAAAAAAGGGCTTGCCGTGTAAAGACAGAGATTCGCAGACGGACCAAAAAAGGGGACGGATAGAAGTGGGTTTAAATAGGGACAGGGAGCCTATCAGAGTCCGAGGCAGCTGGCGCCAAAGGAGCAGGCACAGGTGATGAGCATCAGTAATCATGACAGAAGCACTGCTGGAAGGTACAGTAAATGGTTTAAAAATGTTGTTTTTTCAGCTAATCTTTATTGACTAAATAAATAATCATCGATGTTTAGGTATACACTATATTAATATTTTGAAATTATTTTAGTATGTGGCTAATTACAGCAGTTTTAGCGGGTTGTTTGCATGTGATGTAGGCTAATATGTGATTCAGGCTAATATGCGAGTATGTACTTGAAGTTGTTTTGGTTTTGCTGGGCAAAAAAAGTTGGATTTATCCTACTATCTCTGCTTTGAACTGCAAAATCCTTCTATTGGATACATTAAAGAAGTGGAATATTATTCTTGATCTTGGTTGTAACTTGTCATTAGATAGATAGATAGATAGATAGATAGATAGATACTTTGTTCATCCCCGAAGGGAAATTCACATTTCCAGCAGCATCCCTGAGCTGAGAACAAACAATCGAGAACAATCGAAAATAACACGGGAGCTGCTGGAGTGGCTGCCATTCGTGACGGCGCCGGAAGAAACGATTCAATTTGAATCATGTACAAACAAACAAACAAAATATTTATGTTTCAATAAGTGGAAAATGGGGGGAAAATAATTTCTCATACTGAAATAACCAGGTAAAACTAATTTTAAGTTACCTGTCCAAATGAATGTTGTGCCATCTCACCTTCTCTCTTCTGCAGTTGACTTGCTGCTGATGTTAGACCAGTTGAGAACCAATGTGCTAGACCACCTAAAAGGAGGATATGGAGACTTTTCACTCGTGCGAGACTTTTTTTTACAAACCATGCCCAATTCCTTTATAAACAAGGGTTAGCCATTTTGGCAATGCTTACGTGAAGGACATACAATGATGAAATAAAAACTTCAATGAAAATGCTTGGCTTAAGGGTTGCTTTACCCGCATAGTTTTGATACAACCAAGGAGGAGGAAGGATTCTACTTCTTAGATCTTCCATATTGGGGGTTTTCTAGCATGAACTGCCCGTTTAAGGTCCCACCACAACATCTCAATTGGATTTAAAACTAGACTTTGACTTGACTACTCCAGAACCTTCGTTTGGTTTCTCTAGCCATTCAGAGGTGGACTTCTTAGTGTGTATCAGATGTACTGCTGCATTAACCAAGAGCGGTTAATCGTGATTGTCATGATCATTGATGCGAGGCACCTATGCCCGCTCCTTTGGCGCCAACTGCCTCGGACTCTGAATGGCTCCCTGTCCATATGTAAACCCCCGTCTTTCTGTCACTTGTGTCAGTCCGTCTGCGAACCTCAGTTCACGCTAGGCAAGCTTTTCGACCCTGACTCACTCCTGTTCTGGCCCGCATCTGTTTCCCGGCTTCGACCCATTTTCTGATCTCGACCACGTTTTTTGCACTCCTGTACCGGCTACTGACCTGTTTTTTCTGCTCCCGACACCGCCATCGCTCGCCGCGAAAGTGAGCAACGCGACCAGCGATCTCTGGATTGTGTGTGCAATCATTTCCCTTCTTCCCAATAAAACTGAGAGAAACGTACGCAAGTGGGTCCTGTCTCTGTTCTGGTCTTGACAGTGATTGTTTTAAAACCAATATCACGAGACTGTTAATCTATTTTGCACAGAGAATATCTTAAAATAAGTTTTGTTGCTGCTGAACTAATTCTATTCCTGATGTTCCAATTGATTATGCATGCAGCGCTTTGTAATATTCTTCTTTTTTTCTTTTTTCTTTTTTACAAGTTGGGTTTTGAACATAATTAAACCCTTTAGAAAAAAATTAAAACTGTGAACAATTACAGGATCGCCATCGCTGACTAAGTTCTTTGAAGTTGTACGAAATGTCACTTTAAATGTCATTCATTATTTTTATAGTTTTTTATTATTTTACCGGTGCACACATTTGGCAATCACTTTAAGAGCTGCAGAAGAGGAAAAAAAAACGTGTGTTTTAATTAGCGATATTTTCTATGCTGCTTGTATTTTTTGTACCAAAGTAAAGATGTACACAAAGGTAATGAAGATGTATGAAGGAAGATACATTCTCAGTGCACATTTTCTATCTGATGCACAACCAGATGTCCCTCTTGGGTTTTTTTTCATGAATACATTGTATATCATTAGTTTGCGCGCTTAGTGGAAAAAGCAGACAGGCCGTGTGTAAAACACTTTAAGCGTGACTTTGCTGTCGTAAGAGATTAAATGACGTCCGGTTTTGCTTGATAGGGCGTCCCATGCGTTGGCATGGCTGCCAACGGGATCGTACATTGCACTTCCCTTCGAAATCCGTCCCTGTGGACACGAGGGGACGGTTTCCCCCTGAAATCGTCCTGACAGACGTGCGAGGACGCGTGCGAAGAATCTTCTATTTGCATATCGCTATTGGTGCGTGAAAATAAAGGGGAAATCATGTTTTGAGTGGAAAGCCATGGCATGATTAAATGATGCTTACGTGTAAACAAGTACAAAGATAAAAATCAGAATATAAAAAAATCAAGGATTGAAACAGAAATGGAGAAAATATTAAAACATACATTCGAGCAGGGGTGCTTTTTAGGTAGATCACAATCTACTAGTGGATCACAGAGGTCGTACTGGTACATCATGGGACAGTGTATTCAGTGCGTTGTACTTGTTGGAATACGCTGCAATGGTCAGATGTAACATGTGAGATTGAACTCTAAATCTTGTTGATGAAAGGTGTATTTTAATATTAATATAAATGTTTTTAAACACGGTATTGTCATGATTACTGATGTGAATCACCTGTGCCCGCTCATTTGGCGCCAACCGCTGCGGGCTTTGATTGGCTCCCTGTCCCTATTCAAACCCAGTCCTGTCAATCGTCTGTTGTCAGTCCGTCTGCAAACCTCTGTTTATACAAGGCAAGCCCTTACTCCCGCCTGTCCGGTTTTTGCTCCCGTTTGTCTCTGGCTATGACCTGTTTTGATCCCGACCATGTCCGCTCCCCTGTCCATGTTTATGACCCATTTTTGATCCTGACTACATCTACTCTCCCATCCTGGCTTACGACTCGTTTCAGCCCCGACCACGCTCTCCCAGTCCAACCAGTTTCTGTCCCTGACACCGCCATCACTCGCTATGGAAGATCCACTTCCGTGTTCAGATCACAATCCGAGTGCGAGAGCGACTTGCCCCCTGGGTCCAGCGAACACCGGATCGTGAGCAGAGCCCTTCCTCTTTCTTTAAATGAAACTTGTGGTAAACATCACACAAAAAGGTCCTGTTTCCGTTCTAGTCCTGACAGGTATTGATGTTTAACTTATGATTTAATAAGCATTTATTGATTAGTTGTTTAAATGAAATGTAATATTTACATTTATGTATCGTAAAATGGGGTTTATTAAAATGCCTTATAAATAAATAAAGGGGAAAAAATGTTAATCAATTTACCATTTATGTTTATGTTGGAATTTTAACTATTAAACAAAGTACTTTATTTGCCTAGATTAAGTATTTACCGTAAATTCCGGACTATAGAGCGCACCTGATTATAAGCCGCTCCCACTACATTTTAAGAGGAAAACCGTTTTTGCACATACACAAGCTGCACCTGTATATAAGCCGCATGCGCCCACATTTAAAAATGTAACACAAACACAAAATGAATCCCGCGATTGAAACTAAATGTCCTTCATTGAAGTACACAGTCCAAAAATCACAGCCGGCAAAATGAACGGAAAATGATACCGGTACTTAAGGTTTGATGCAGACCTGCAGAGTCCCACTTCCCGTCAGTACAGTCTTCCTCGGGGCATATATTCCACCGGTCTAAATCTTACCTTTTGTACTCGAGCGCCGCTGGCGGCCGTTAGAAAAATTACATAAATTGGCCGCATCACTGAATAAGCCGCAGGGTTGAAAGTTTGGGGAAAAAGTAGCGGCTTATAGTCCGGAATTTACGGTAATCATTTCCGAATAATCAATCTACACTGCAGCAGTACAGTGTTAAGTATTTCTTATTTCTTTTAATAAATTAGAGATCTGTGATTATTGTTTTCATTAATTTATGTTAACCAATTTTAAAATATGTATGTTTTTCTTTCTTTTCTTTTTTTGTATTTTCCTTACTTGTATTTACTTATATATGTACTGTATTTATATGGGCAGACCGGCAGCGCATTGGTTAACTTGGACTGCTACAACTGTCTCCTTGTTACAATTGTACTCAGTCCCCCCTATATTTTATTCTGCTTTTTTTTTGTTCTCCGTGGAAAGTCATTGCCCCTTTTTTCATTTCATTCATTTTTCATACTGCTCGACTAATAATGGCGCAATCTCGCTATATTATAACTGAAGTGGCGCATTCTCCTTGCAATCTCATCCGAGAAGCAGCACTCAGATGGCTGCTCGGGTGATTGGATCATTTCCTGGTCATGGCTTTGGATCCCTCAGCAAAATCGATAAAACGCAGACATATACACACCCGCAAGATCAATGTATGTTACTTACCTCTCTGCAGAGATTCCTGTCAGCCTGTTAGCCTGCTGTGACTCTGAATCTGAAACGGACAATCGTATTGAGACAGTATTTAATTGGACAGCATTTTATTAGGCTAGAAAGCAAATTTAATTTGTTAGATGAGTGAAAAAAGAACGTCTGTGTAGAATAGGTTTGTCAAAGTCAAATGGACAAATGCCCAGATTCAAAAAGCCAAGGTTTGAACTGATGGAGTGTTGAGAACGTTCAAAATGGTGCGTAGAGTTTATCGCAGTGTTTTCAGTGAGTTGTGAGCCTTGGCCTTGAATAAAAACTGAGGGTCGGTTAAACTTCTTAACAGTAGATGGCGATAACACCTGCAAATGCAAGTGGACATCCTTTATTTCACAGCACGGAAAATGGCCGATAAAGTTTGGCCACACAATTTGAGCATGGGCAAACACAAATACAGCAAAGAATATACAAAATTGGACTACTAAAGTGAAGCTTTTTTGGATTTCATCAAAAAATGCAGCTAATCTGAGCATTAAAGGGAATATTATTACTTGAAGTTGTTATAGTCTACTATTTCTATGTTATACTGCACAATTGTTTAATTCAACATTATTTTGGATCACAGCTTGTAATTAGAGTAGGATAGTAGTAATAATAATAATAATAATACATTGTATTTTGAAGTGCATTTTGGGACACTCAAGGTCACTGGACAGTAGTAGGACACAACAATAAAGCGAGAGTAAAACAAGCAAGTAATAAATACCAAATAAAAACACAGTAGAGTTGAAAGGGGCGGTATGTGAGGCAGATGGTCAAGAAAAAGTAAGTCCGAAGAGGAAAATTTTGAGTCCGTATTTGAAGGTGGACAGGGTAGCAGGATTTCAGAGGTCAGGCGGCAATGAGTTCCAAAGCTGTTGGGCAGAGCGGCTGAAAGCTCTGCTCCCCATGGAGCTGAGGAGGGTATAGTAGTCTTCAGGACAAACCTAATTAAACTTACTGAAACCCTAGCAAATATATTCCAAAATGATCAGATAAACAAAGCAATATTTTCTTGTGTCTGTATCAGTGATGCTAAATTTTCATCAGGCATAAAATAAAAATGTCCTTTATAGTGATCTATTGTTTATTGCGAGGGTTACGTTCCAAATAGAATCTGTGATATGTGAAATCCATGAAGAAGATATTTTGTTACAATTATTATGCAATTAAATACACTTAAAACAAAGAAACCTTTTCACAGGCTAAATCATTTGTTTTATAAATAAAAATACTTTATGAATGTATTTCCTTTTTCTTTTTCCAAATAACTACTATATCGTCATTTTCTCAGAATAATAATTGTAAATAATGATAGTTTAGCCAATCAGAATGCAGAACACAAGATGCAAATCCTCAAAGTAGCAAAACGGTGCAAAGTAAACCGCAGAGAATTATGTCACGACCAGTACAAGCAGGGGACCCAAAAGGGTGTGGATATCAAAGAACAGTACCATGAATGACCGAATAGCTAAAATAAAATAGAACAGTGCGGAGTAATTGTCAAAATAACAAACATAGGCTGATGTATTCCCCTTTGCAGTTGTCCAATATTAAAAACAGGATAAACGTATCACAATTAAATCAAATGAATGAAAAAAGACAAAAACCTGCAGGAGGTTTTGGCAGAGACTATGATTGATCCTCTGGTCCTTTTGGAAAACGAGAACTCCCAAGTTCTGAGTTTTTGACGTGTGTCTTTGAGGACAGTCTTTGAACTTTTCTGCCACACATCCTTCATCAATATGTCATATCAGTGAGAGACCTTAAAAAAAAGCACGCAACAGAGTGCTTGAAAGTCAGATGTTTAAAGGAACAGTGTGTATTATTTAGCGACTGCTAGTGGTAAAAAAAAAATATTTGAAAAAACAAATACATATTGATATACAAATTAGCAAAAACATATAAACATGCTATTTTAAAAAATAATTGGCAGTTGACAAATTAGCGTTTATTTACTCCAGGCTGACATGATTGGCCACCATCTTGCTGCCAAGGCTACATTCAAAACCTCCTCCTCATTTCTTTCTTTTGCACATAAATAAAATGATTTCTTTTTTGTACAAAACAGTAGAAGGTTAGAACGTAGTAAAAGAAAAATATGATATTTTTTGGTAATTCAAATAATAATTTACTAGTTCCTTTTCTTTTTTCTTTTCATATTTACAACTTACTTTTATTTTTTTCCATTTGTCTTGCTTTTTTCTCGTTTCTTTTTTGTGTTTTTTTCTGGCTTTTTTCTCTTCATTTTTTTTCATGTTTTTCTTTCCTCTTTCCCCCTTTTTATTTGAGATGTTTTCCCTTTTTTTATTTTCTTTTTTTCTTCTGTCCTTTTGTCTTCTTTTTGTCACGGTTGCCATGGCGCCCAATTGGCCCCACCCGTGGGCGCCAGCTGCAGCTTGTTGACAGATTGTCTCCCTGTGAGTATTTAAACTCTGTCATGTCAGTCCCCTTTTGTCTGCCCGTCTGCGAATCTCCAGTTTGAAACGGCAGTCCCTTTTTCGCCAGTTCTGTGTTTTTACTCCTGTTTTTCTCCAGCTACGATCTGTTTGATCTCGACCACGTCTGCTCTCCCGTCCCGAATTACGGCCTGTTTTGATCTCGACCACATCTGTTCTCTCGTCCCGAATAACGACCCATTTTCTGATATTGACCATGTTTTTGCTCTTCCACGCCGGCTACTGACCCGTTTTTTCTGTCCCTGACACCGCCATCGCTCGCCACCGAAGTCCCACTTCCGTGGCCGAGCAACCTACACCCCATGACCAGCGATCTCGGGATCGTTTGTGCACTCCATTCCCTACTTCCCAATAAAACTGTGAGAAACGTTACGCGAGTGGGTCCTGTCTCCGTTCTGCTCCTTACACTTTTAGATTTTGTTTCATCTTTTTTTCTCTCTTCTCCCTTTTTTCCTTACCTTTCTTTCCTTTTTTTCTTTTTACATTCTTTGTAAAATGATGGGCAAAAAAGTAAGGAAACACAAAGTTGTGTTTTGGTCCCTTGGAGTCTCTGTCGATTCTATTCTTCCTTTTCGCGTTCAGCACTCGTTTCCAGTTACACAACACCAGGCATGACCAAAGTCCGGCCCGGGGGCCAATTACGGCCCATGATAACAGTTTTACTGGCCCGCAGCCTCTGTCATTAAATATATAATATGTGGCCCGCCAGGAATAATGACCACAGTATAAAATAAATGTGTACAAAAAAAAATCACCATTTTACCAGATTCTGGCAGTAGCCCTTTAGCCACGTTTCCATTAGCTTTCTCTGAGAATTGTATCCTACCCCATTTCCCACATAGTGACTGTAAATAAAAAAAAGGAAAGTTGAGTTTGAGGGCCGCCGCTTCCACGAGAAGTGAAAACCACCGGAGTTTTTTTTTTTTTTTTTTACCAAGATCCAAAACAGTTGTGTCTGCCTAATTTGTCAATGGACTGAAGCTGTTTTCAAGGAATATGATATCAATAGGCACTCCCAGGCGAAACATGCTGACTACAGAAATCTAACTGGAACTGAATGCTGTGAAGAAGTACAGCAACTGGAAGCTGTTTTAACTGTTTTCACGAGATCTTGCAAGTCAAATAAAAATGCTACAAAGGCGAGCTTTAAAGTTGCAACGCTGATTGCCAAGCACTACAAACCATTCACGGACGGTGAATTTGTTAAAGATTGCTCAGGGAATTCCAGGCTGAATAGTCAGCCCTCATACATTTTCAGTTCACCAAATCCGGCCCGCTGTCTGAAAAGTTTGGACTTCTTTTGCTCTAACTTCCTTTTTGCCTTTTCTCTCTTTTCTCTTTCTCTCTTCCTACCCTTCGCGCTTTCTTTTCTCTTTTATCTCCTTCTGTCTTTCTATTCCTCTTTGGATTTCTTTCTTCCTCTCCATTTCTTTTTCCCCTCTCTCATGACTTTTTATCTCTTTTGTTTCTCACGCTCTCTCCCTCTCTCTCTTTTTTTTCTTTGTCCTACTCTCTCTCCTTTTCCCTCCCTCTTTCTCTTATTTCTTTATCTCTCTTTTTCTTTAATCTACTAGTCCGGCCCCCGACAGAATGTTTGTTCTATCGTGTGGCCCCTGAGTTAAAATGAGTTTGACACCCCTGATTTAGGTTATATTTAGGGTTTACCAGGTTCAAGTTGGCCTTTCTTTTATTAACCTCCATGAAGAGCTACAGCCTAAATGGAGTACCTAAAACAGTAAACATGCTGACTACAGAAATCTAACTGGAACTGAATGCTGTGAAAAGGTACAGCAACTGGAAGCTGTTTTAACTGTTTTCACGAGACCTTGCAAGTCAAATAAAAATGCTACAAAGGCGAGCTATGAAGTTGCAACGCTGATCGCCAAGCACTACAAACCATTCACGGAGGGTGGATTTGTTAAAGATTGCTCAGGGAATTCCAGGCTGAATAGTCTCATCCATTTTCAGTTTACCAAATACGGCCCGCTGTCTGAAAAGTTTGGACACCCCTGCACAACACCATACAGAGACATCTCGTAGTCAAATAATACACACCGTACCTTTAATTCCCGTAGCAATTAAAATTTAGCATTTTAAATTGTCTTGTTTCCCAATACATACGTCGCCAACGCCATCCTCCAGATGGAATGTGTCAAATAAAGTCGTTTCCTTCATCTTTTTTTAATTAAAATCACCTTCATACGCACATCAGGGATCATTAGTCTCGATGGTAATAATACAGTAATGGGGAGCTGTGATATAGACCGACACGCTGCGACCCGGCCTCGCTTCGCCGAGAACGGCGTTAGACAGAAGGAGAAAAGGGCAAACGGGGGGCTATAAAAGAAGGAGAGTGGGGGGTGCGGGGTAACGAGTATAGCGAGAGGATGAAGACGGGGAAAAAGAAGTCTTGAAGGAAGTGACAGGCTGAAATTAAATTCCCATCATGTCAGTGTAGAACAGAATTCAATAGTGTTTATTGGCAGGCCCTAGCCTGGGGGAAATTACATTCCGAAGCAGAGCATGGAACGAATGCGCACACACATTGGTATGGTTTTGGCACAGGCGAATACTTTGCACAATCCTACACTTTCAGAGGGGGAATCCGGTGGCAGATGCGAGCATGCAGGCTAGTGATGTACCCCCTGGGGTCCACGTGCCATTTGTGTACTCACTGTCCTTGTTCTGCACACACATCTGCTGTGAGTTTGTTTCTCTGATTTTTCTCCTCGCATAGAGACGTCAAGCGGGACGCGCATGCATATTCACGCTCTAAAGTCCAAGTGGTGCATTATGGATGATCTTTACTGCCTTTTTTTTCACTTTAGTTGCGTCTTTGATGTAACTGGGGGGTCTTCTTCTAGAGAGAAAGATAAATGATAGAAAGTGTTTTTAAATGAGGAAAAAAACTTGTTTTTATGGGTTGCATGAATTATCAATTGTCGTGAAAACTATTAAGAAGTAGAAATACAAGTTTTATCTTTTTGATGTTTTTTTTTTCTTAACCTTATTTTTCATTGGTGTTCTATTCAAGGTTTCTATGTTGTCAAGGACCGGAACAGGATCAGGACCCAAATGCATGAGGTTTCTCAAACAAGTCTTTTATTTTATGGGTAATGGGGAGTCATGCACGTTAGGCAGCCGGCTGGTGTGGAATGATAAGAAGCCAGAGGCTGACCAGATCGATACCAATTGCCCGAGCAGATATCGGACAGTATAGGGTCGATACAGGACGGGACAGACAGGATTGATATCAAAACATGATATCGAAAATAAACAGGACAAACTAGATGGGAAAGAAACTGGAAACCGATATTAAACAGGACAAAATAAACGATAACAATACCAGGGAGGAAATACCAACACGAGACAGGACCGAGTCAAAACCCACGTCTTGCTGGGCAGAAATTCGTTGCAGGCAGAGGAAGAGTAAGAGCACTGAGCTTAAATAGCAGGGAAGCCAATCGGTCAACGAGCCGCAGCTGGCAAAAAAGGCTTGTGTGAGAAACGTCACGCATCTGGGTACTTATCCTGCTCCGTTTCTTGACACAAAGATCTATTTTAACCGGAATGTCAGCGAATGAGTCACAAAGTCAGAATGCTTAACAATATTGTGTATACACCATATTATACTATGCAATATTATTGGTCCGTTACCTGTAGTAACAAGTTATGAATGTTTTCTTCTGTTCCAAAAACTATTGTTGTCATGTTTGCCATTGCGCCCAATTGGTTGCGCCCGTGTGTGTCACGGTTGCCATGGCGCCCAATTGGCCCCGCCCATGTGGCGCCAGCTGCAGCTTGTTGACGGATTGGCTCCCTGTCAGTATTTAAACTCTGTCCTGTCAGTCTTCTTTTGTCGGTCCGTCTGCGATTCTCTGTTTTTACACGGCAAGCCCTTTTTCGCCTATCCCGTGTTTTTGCTCCTGTTCGTCTCCCGCTACGATCTGTTTGATCTCGACCACGTCTGCTCTCCTGTCCCGAATTATGGCCCGTTTTTTATCTTGACCATGTATACTCTCCTCTCCTGGCTTTCTACTTGTTTACGATCCCAATCACGTTTTTGCTCTTCTATCCTGGCTACTGACCCATTTTTTCCGTCCCCGACAACGCCATCGCTCGCCACAGAAATACCACTTCCACATCTGAGCAACCAGCGATCTCCGGATCGTATGTGCAATTTTTCCCTTCTTCCCAATAAAACTGTAAGGAACATTACGCGAGTGGGTCCTGTTTCCGTTCTGGTCCTGATAATTGTTGGATGTATCTGAGTTACCTGTGAGCTGTAAAAACTTGTTTCGCACCTTTTGGGAATATCAGTTCAACTAAAGAGGCAGGAAAATTGATTTAAATCGCTTTAGGTTTTGTATGAGAGAAAAGGGGTGGAATTTAATGTTTCCTTCATCCCACTCCCTTTCAGGCATTCTGTTATGATTTAGGTCACAGGTGTCAAACAGGCGGCCCGCGGGCCAGATCAGGCCCGCTAAGGGATTGAATCCGGCCCGCGAGACAACACTCAGAGAAGCGCAAGAGAAAAACAAGCTGCAAGTTGAAATATGTCAACTTGATGTTGCCAAAGAAAGGTGCCTTGAACAAAGACACTGTACTTGTATTTGTTTTTCTTTCTCTCTCTCTCTCTCTCCCTCTTTTCCACCCCTTTTCTCCCATTCGCTGTCTCTGTCTCTTTCACTCTCTGTGTCTCTCTTTTTCTCTTCCTTTGTTGCTCTTTGTCTCTTTCCCTCTCTGTGTCTTTTTAACTTCTTTTGCTCTAACTTCCTTTTTACCTTTTCTCTCTTTTCTCTTTCTCTCTTCCTACCCTTCGCGCTTTCTTTTCTTTTTTCTCTCCTTCTGTCTTTCTATTTCTCTTTGATTTCTTTCTTCCGCTCCCTTTCTTTCCCCCTCTCTCACGACTTCTCTTTTCATCTCTTTTGTCTCTCACACTCTCTCCCTCTCTCTTTTTCTTTGTCCCACCCTCTCTCCTTTTCCCTCCCTCTTTCTGTTATTTCTTAATCTCTCTTTCTTTCTCTTTAATCCACTAGTCCGGCCCCCGACAGAATGTTTGTTGTATCGTCAAAATAAGTTTGACACCCCTGATTTAGGTTATATTTAGATGTGTACACAAATAATATAACTGCCTGAAATGAATGAATAAATGAATACTGCCTGAAATAAATGAATACATGAATGAATAAATGAATGAATGAATGAGTGAAATGCACAGCGCCAACAGTTGATGGCATTTCACACGGCGCCCGGGGATTTATGATGCAATATCGCGCAATATGTAGCCCCGTCCATGGATGGAGGGTGTCACCAGGTTCAAGTTGGCCTACATTTGTTAACCTCCAGGAAGAGCTACAGCCTAAATGGAGTACTTAAAACAGTACCTATATGGACACGAACACGTCCTGGTGATTACGACTAATGTACCTAGAATGCAGACTTACTGTGAATGGCTAACGCTGCGCTCAAAGCCTTAATATAACATTATCCGCCTTTTACCATCTCAAAAACATTGCCAGAATCAAAGGTTTGCTGTCTAAACCAGACTTAGAGAAACGTATCCATGCATTTATCTCTAGCAGGTTAGACTACTGTAACGGCCTTCTGACTGGACTTTCTAAACGAGCTGTAAGACAGCTGCAGAACATCCAGAACGCTGCTGCTCGGTTCCTGACCAGACTGAAGAGATCTTTCCTTCCTCATGCCATAAGGCTCTTTAACTCCACCCGGCGGAGTAAAGGCCCACATTAAACCACACCCCTTACATTGCAAATTACCGTACTTTCATTGCAGTGTGTATTTTATGTAGCACTATTTAAATACTCTATACAACACGCTACAGTGGGTATTAGCACGTCACATTGGGTATTTGTATATTGTATTCCTTTTGCTTTATTATTGTATTATTCTCAGCGAAGGGATGCTGCTGGAAATGTGAATTTCCCTGCGGGGATGAATAGAGTATCTATCTATCTATCTATCTATCTATCTATCTATCTATCTATCTATCTATCTATCTATCTATCTATCTATCTATCTATCTATCTATCTATCTATCTATCTATCTATCTATCTATCTATCTATCTATCTATCCATCCATCCATCCATCCATCCATCCATCCATCCATCCATCCATCCATCCATCCATCTATCTATCTATCTATCTATCTATCTATCTATCTATCTATCTATCTATCTATCTATCTATCTATCTATCTATCTATCTATCTATCTATCTATCTATCTATCTATCTATCTATCTATCTATCTATCTATCTATCTATCTATCTATCTATCTATCTATCTGACCAGAACCAGGAAGTACGACCATATCTGCACTGGCTTCCTGTCGCTCAGGGAATAGACTTTAAAACAGCTCTGCTGGTGTATAAGTCTCTTCATGGTCCAATTTAGGGCGGCAGTAGCTCAGGAGGTAGAGCGCTCGTCTTGGGATCAAGGGATCCCAGTTCGAATCCTGGCTCGTCCGTGTTACATGTCGAAGTGTCCTTGGGTAAGACACTAAACCCCTAATACCCCCAATAAGCAGGTTAGCGTCTTACATGGCTGCAATACTAGGCCGCTATTGGGAAATGTGAAGCACACTGTTATGCGCTTTGGGAAGTCATTGACTTGAAAAGCGCTTATAAATGCAGATCATTTCATTTTCATTTCATTTCATTAGCACCAAAGTACATCTGTGACATGTTGGACCCATATGAACCATCTCGGACCCTGAGAATCACAGGGACAGGCCTTCTGCTGGTGCTCAGAGCCAGGACTAAACAGGGTGAAGCTGCGTTTCAGTTCCATGCAGCTAAACTCTGGAATAGTCTTCCTGATGAAGTCAGACAGGCGTCTACTCTGACAGTGTTTTAGTCAAGGCTGAAAACAGCTCTGTTCAACTGTGCATACAACTGAAAGGGTTCTATCTGCACCGGTATTCCCTCTAAGCTGCGCGCGTGCGCAATTGCGCACTGCTCGCACATTCTCAGCGCACAAGAAAATCTAGCCAGCGCACAAATATGAGGGCTCAAAATTACTAATTAAGATGCGACTCATGTCAAAGTTAGAGTACATGAAGGTAAAAATACACAGGTTCCCCTGACGTTGTGTCCTAAATGCGGTATTTTGAAGTCGAGTCGAAGGAGAACGAAGTCGAGTAAAGTTAGTAGAGTTTGTCGGGGAACCGGCTTCTTCGGCTTGGCTCACTGAAAGGAACCGGCTCTTTCGGGTCCTAATCGGCTCTTCCGGTTGTTTTTGC
Source organism: Urocampus carinirostris (assembly GCF_059441175.1). Lineage (NCBI taxonomy): Eukaryota > Metazoa > Chordata > Actinopteri > Syngnathiformes > Syngnathidae > Urocampus > Urocampus carinirostris. The sequence continues at coordinate 56,784,685 of NC_142350.1, forward strand.
TTCTTTATTCCCAACATGACCAAATATTATGTAAAATTATGCACAGAATGACTCAAAGGAAGGGGGGAGTAGAACAAAAAGGAAAAAAAATACCAAAATGAAAAAGTACTGAAAAGCTGAGAAAAAAAGAAACAAAAGAAAGAGAAAAAAGGAAAAATTTAGAAAAAAGCCAGAAAAAAAGAAAAGAAAGAAATGTAGGAAAAAAGTAAATACAGAACAAAAAGAAAAAAAATAACAGCTCGGAAAAAAAAACACAATCAGATTTTTTTAAAGGAATTAAAAAAAAGTAGAAAAAAAAACACTGAAAAAAGAAGAAAAAGTTTGTGTTGCATTCAAAGAATTTCCAATTATGTCAAGTGAATCTTGTTGCCAACATTGTACTTCCACTAAAAAATGTGATTAAGCACAGTTCTGTATCTTACAACCGACTAAATAAGCCCCCCAAAATGTTAATATTATGCGACAAAATATATCAGGAAATAAAAAGAAAAAATCTTGTGAAAGAATTGTAAGAACAAATGACGTTTGTAGGCCGTATAACCTTTGCAATAGTACATGACTCAATTCATTCAAAAGAGAAAAATGATTTTGCATTGCCGGAAACTCAGCAAAATGTAACTTGATGTCAAGTTTTGGACATGTTTGATAATTAATTATCTTGCCACACTTGGGATTATGGTTTCTCACTGTTGTTTCAAGCGCTGCTCACCGACTTTGTGTGAACGCTCAGACCCCTGGAAAATTACAGGGATCATTGATCTGCACTCTTCACTTTTACCTTATTTAAATTTAATTGATTTTGTTATGTTTTATCTGTGGTTTTAATGCATTTTAAAAAACACATTTTAAATTTTCACTGTCTTTCATTTTGTGTTTTTAACCTGTTTCTGTAAAGCACTTTGGATTGCCTTGTGTATGAATTGTGCTATACAAATAAACTTGCCTTGCCTTAATGCTACTGTGGCGATATTGTCTCCATCTCTCCTCGCCTCTTGCATCTCTCTGCCTTGTTCTGACGTTTCATGCGGTTTGCTTGTTTCGTCAGGAGCGCACCGAACGAGCGTTGGGCTGCTCAGCGGAGGATCTGAAGTCTCTTTTCTACTGCGAGCTCTGTGACAAGCAGTATCTACGCCATCAGGAGTTTGACAACCACATCAACTCCTACGACCACGCGCACAAACAGGTACACGACGCGACCACAGAAAACGGGCGATTCTTGGGGTTCCCCCTTTTGTGGAAGCATGCCTATAGCAAACCTGCAGGCGTCAGATTTGGATTTCAATCAGGAGAAACTAATAGGAAAAGGAGAAGAGTGAGAAATAATGAAGGGAGATTAATATTTGATGCCAACACGAGGAATAGACGCGGCTTTGGGATAATATCTTATGAGTTCTGATGACATCCGAGATGAGGAAGGAGCCTCCAGGCAGAGATGTATATTGGGGCGCATTAAAAGAATGAGCATATGAAATGATGGAGGCGGGTCCAAGATGTGCCACTTGTGGGAAGGAAGGAGCCAAATAGAAGTTATCTTTGCATAATTACGATAAAGGAACAATTTTAACGGACTATAAGGCGCACCCAAAACACCAACTAGAAATTTTTAAATGCGTCTTTCAACACCTTATATAATACAGGATATACCGGATAAGATTGGAAATGCACACACGTATTATAAGTCAACATTACCATACAAGGTTTTACGGTGATACCGTATTTATGCAAGGATCAACTACTGTCAAATCTCCTGTTTTGCTCCTGTTATGTAATATATGTCAGAAGCAGAATAAATGGTAGACCCGAACGCATAACTTTTCACACAAAAGTTTATTGGGATATCGAGGAAACAAACACCAGTGATCCGGTGCTTGCTGGACAGGGAGAGCAAGCAGCCTACGGGATCGCAGCGTGATCGGAATGCGGAAGTGGATTTGTCGGAGCGGGTGATCAGAGCGTGGTCAAATGGCCAAAAACGGATCGATAGCCGGAGCGGGAGATCAGAGTATGGTCGAAGGGCAAAAACAGGTCAATAGCCAGAGACAAACGGGTAAATATGGAACAGACAAGTGGGAAACGGGTGAAGACGGGACCAGACGGGAGCCAGAGTCAAAGTGCTTGCCTTGCGTATGCGGAGGGTCGCTGACGGACTGACAAGGAGTGACTGGAGTACTGGGTATAAATAGGAGGGGAATCAATCAGTCAACTAGCCGCAGCTGGCGCCAACGAGTGGGCACAGGTGAGTGCAGTGAGTAATCATGACATATGAATAATATTGGCAAATCTTACTTACCTAAAAGCGTAATTTAATTGTGAGCCTCAGAAAAGAAAAGCACGTCCTCCAGCTAAGACACACTTTTTATGTCTTATATTTGCTAGTAGAGGGAGCACGGCGGAAGAGTGATCAGCGCATACGCGGCACAGGTCTGAGGTCATGGGATCAAACCTTCCTGTGTGGCGTTTGCATGTTCTCCCCGTGCTAGCGTGAGTTTCCTCGGGGCACTCCGGTTTCCTCCTACATTTCCAAAACATGCATGTTAGGTTAGGCTGGTCCGAATCTTCTCTAGGTGTGAATGAGCAAGTGAGTTGTCTGTCTCTGTGTGCCCTGCAACCAACTCAGGGTGTCCCCTGCCCACTGTCCGAGGACAGCTGGGGTGGGTTCCAGCGCCCCTGCGACACTACTGAGGATAAGCGGTGCTCATAATGGATGGATGGATATTTACTAGTTCGGCCCCTGTGAGAGTGTTTTTTTTTTATATATATTTGGCTCATAAGTTAAAATGAGTTTGATACCCCAGATTTAGATTCAAAACCCGAACAGGAGGCGGACGCAGATGCGTAACGTTTTCCTGCAAGCTCTATTTTACGGGAATGGGGTATTCATGTGCGTGAACACACTGGCTTAGTAATCCGGCTATCACTGGGCGGAAGAAGTAAGACAGAAGTCCGGCGTGGAAAAACAGGAAGCCAGAGGCCGACGAGAACGATACCAGATACACGAGAAAATTCCGGATAGGACAGGACAGACATGATCGATACCAGATTCACGAGCAGATCCCAGGCAGACGGGGTCGATACAGGACGGGACAGACAGGATCGATACCAGATACACGAACAGATACCAGACAGGCGGGATCAATACAGATACTGGAGACTGGAGTCAGATATCAGACAGCACGAAACAGACAGGATCGATACCGAATACTGGGGACTGGCGGAAGATATCAGAAAGAATGAGACAGGCAGGATTGATACCGAATACCGTAGACTGTAGCAAGATATCAAACAGGACGAGATAGACGGGATTGATACCAGATACTGGGGATTGGAGTCGGATATCAAACAGAAAGAGCTAGACGGGATCGACACCAGACAGGATACACAAGCAGGATGCCGGACAAAGTCAAAACACACATCTTGCGGGTGCAGAGGTTTGTTGACGGACTGACAAAGGTTGAGTGCGATTACTGCGCTTAAATAGGAGGGAAACCAATCAGGCACCGCGCCGCAGCTGGCGCCAAACGGGCAGGGCCAATTGACGGCAATGGGCAACCGTGACAGATAATTAAAAAATAAATCAAGTTAAACGGACAGTATGTTTCTTTATGCGTGGTAATTATTCTAATAATTATTATTGTGAATTATTATCAATTTGTTGTCATACATAACATAAAATTGGACAATTTTTTGAAGATTTGCTCTACTTTTCCCTTTTCTTCTCTCCTGCAGAACAACTACTCTGCACACACACCAGTAGAACAAAAATGATTAGTCATGACTCAAGTAAGATTGTATTATTCTAGTTTGGACAAGATTAGGCCAATGGAGTGCTGCGAAAAGGCCCGGCAGCAGGTTCCCTCCCATGCTGAGCTTTCATTCCCATTTTCATATGCATTTTACATTTTCGGACTTAGCTGAAAGTTTGGCCCGTGTTTTTAAAGCCAAGTCCTACATACGCAAAAAACACGAGAAAAATCCAGACTTCCTGCCTGCGCACAAGCAATTTGTTCAGCGTGCCTCCCGCTTGCAGACGCCCACACCGGCCCGTGAAATGCACATTAAATAAGACTGTTCCGGCGCTGTCATTGTTCTTTGGAAATGAATGGAAGCAACTGCAGGCCAACGTTAATGCTTTGTTTTAGCCAGCGGCAGGCAAAGGAAACAAGCTGCATGAGGCGCTGTGCTGACATTCACCACTGGCTCGGGGACACAAATACACACACACACACACGCACACACACACACACACACAGTCATATACGTCAATAGGCAAAAAGGGTTCTCTGCACTCTGGGATAGGGGATCGGGTTCTGGTTATTAAAAAGAAATGTACGAGTAAATTACCGTATTTTCCGCACTATAGTTTCAAAAGCTGACCATGCGCCTTATAATACAGTGCGCCTTATATATGGATCAATATTAAGTCGCAAAGTCTTGCAACTAAAGCAAGCAGCCGCCGACTAGATTTTCCCCCGAAGGCGAAGTAGTCCGCGGTGTATGCTGGGATTTATATACCTGTGTTTCAATCATCATTTGAATCAGTCACTATTGGCTTAAGTTATTCGGAGGTAAAGGGGGCGGATCCTTTTTATCATTTACAGGCTCGCATAGGCTAAAGGGGCGAAACAAAGCCTGCAATTGGCCGAAAAAGATGAATGTGAATCACACGATGGGTTGCACTACGGCATAGAGAAAACATTTTTTACTATTCTGTATTTGTAAATATTTTACTCTCCTGGATTTACTACACTCACGGTTGTAAGAAGACCATGGTTACGTATCATTATTGAACGTGATGGCTGCAAGAGAACTTAGGTGAGCCATGCGGCTTTATATTTTCCCGGTATCTTGTTTTAGAACGATCTTGATGTTTTTGTGATGAGTCTATTTTTAAACTAAATTCAATTCAAAGTGTTTATTGTCATATGCACATGACATAAGGTATACAACTAACCAACCGTTCCAATATATGTTGTGTTTTTACTGAATGAACGTTTTTTGCCCCCCCTATGAGGCACAAAATATTACACACTGTCCCTTTGAGGTTGGTTTTCAGGATTTTTTATAATGTTTGACCATAACAAAAATCAAAAAGTAGAGTTTCATCTATAAAAGATCTAAATGAATTAGTATATTGCCTTATCTGATTTTAATCCAAATTGTGTTGAATATACTCGTGTTTTAATGCATTTTATAACTCCAATATTATATTTAATAGATTCAACAGAAGTAAATAAAACAACTTGATTGAGATACTGTTGAACACATTATATTTTTGGAAAAAGTTTCTCGTTTTCACATCAAAATGTGCTTGTAAATGACTCCCTGTAACAACTTTTTCTAAAATTTATGAGAACTGTAGAAATCTAAAGGGTAGGAAATGAATGCTAGCTATTATCTATCCAAACTAGTTTATAAATCCTGATTTTTATGTGTGTGTTTGTGACTTACAGGCTCTGAAAACAGTTAAACTGTGTCCATTTTCGTGTAAATGTACACAGTAGGCTTCCGCGTGTGTCTTTCGCTAGTTTTTGTAAAAAGTCACTGACCAATAATACCGAAAAAATCAGTAAACTGGTGTTTGGTGTGATCTGCTTCCGTGGGGTCTCCAACGCCCTCTGTTGGCCAAATAGGGTACTGCAGTTACCGACCACCTACCACTCCAAGCAGCCAAATCCAATTTTACATCAGAATCAAATCCTTGATGCAATTGTTTCTTATGTATATATTTCAACAATCCATGTTATTAGGCAATCATTTTGAAAACAACTTATTTTAAGGGGACAGATGCACACACATAGCAGCATGAGACTCTCACTACCGAACAAGCAGACGGCTGATGAAATTCCATCTAAAAATGGCTTCCCTGCAGGAGTTTTGGCTTTGGAGAATGGAGTTTAATTGAATTTGCGCCGTCTCTACTCTTACCACAGGGTTAACTGTTTCTGCAAAAAACACTTCTTAGCGTTTAGCGCTTATGGCAGTAATCGCTTGTTATAACCCAAAAGTGCTTCTTCGGGTTTACGGCAATACATTTGCGTGAACACCTCCGTCATCAACGGTCTGCGTGAGGCAGCCCGAAGATGGGAAGGAATATCGATTTGTGAGGATTAAGCTTGACAGAATTTAGCGAGACGGACACGTCGGTTCGATATCGGAGACAAAAAATTAATGAGAGCCTTCTTCAAAGTTTAGTGACGTTCAGTGAGGTTCGTGTCTGGTGAGGCAGTCAGATTTACATATACAGTATATATATATATTTACGAAATGTGTTTGTTCTTCTCTCAGTGGTTTATTAAAGGGACAGTGTGTATAATCTAATGCTTATTAGTAGTTGGAAATCTCATCTCATCTCAACTCATTAGCCGTACCGCTTATCCTCATTAGGGTCGCGGGGGGGCTGGAGCCCATCCCAGCCAACTCCGGGCAGTGGGCAGGGGACACCCTGAACTGGTTGCCAGCCAATCCGCAGGGCACACAGGGACAGACAACTCATTCGCTCATTCACACCTAGGGACAATTTTGGACCAGCCAATTCACCTGAAATGCATGTTTTTGGAAATCACTTAAATTTATTTCTTACATGATAATTTGTGTATTTTGCTCATATTTATTTAAAAAAATTATTATTGGTATTCAAATAATGTAAGTGAGCAGAAGCCTTATGCAGTCAATAAATGGGTCAAGCGACTAATTAAGCTTATTATTATTGCAACGACTATCATGGCTGTTATTTTTTTACTGTTGTTGTTGTTATCATTATCATTATCAACTATATGGCTATGCTTATTGTTATTGTTGAATATTGTTATTATATAACTGTCACCATCATATTATGCAAATCCATCACAATCTGGACATATATTTTTAAACATAAACTAGATAGATAGATAGATAGATACTTTATTCATCCCGGAAGGGAAATTCACTTTTCCAGCAGCATCCCTAAGCTGAGAACAATCGAAAATAACTGAGAACAATCGAAAATAACACGGGAGCTGCTGGAGTGGCTGCCATTCGTGACGGCGCCGGAGAAACGATTCAATTTGAATCATGTACAAACAAACAAACAATTGAATCATGTACAAGAAACGATTCAATCTGAATCATGTACAAACAAACAAACAATTGAATCATGTACAACAAACAAACAAAATATTTATGTTTCAATAAGTGGAGTGTTAATAAAATGGGGGGAAAATAATTTCTGATACTGATATAACCAGGTAAAACTAATTTTAAGTTACCTGACCTGTCCAAATGAATGTTGTGCCATCTCACCTTTCCCACTCTCTCTATGAGGTGAATAAATATGTTGGATGGATGAAATGAAATGAAATGATCTGCATTTAGATAGATAGATAGATAGATAGATAGATAGATAGATAGATAGATAGATAGATAGATAGATAGATAGATAGATAGATAGATAGATAGATAGATAGATAGATAGATAGATAGATAGATAGATAGATAGATAGATAGATAGATAGATAGATAGATAGATAGATAGATAGATACTTTATTCATCCCCGAAGGGAAATTCACATTTCCAGCAGCATCCCTGAGCTGAGAACAGTACAATAATAAAGCCAAAAGAATAGAATATACAAATACCCAGTGTGACGTGCAAATGCCCACTGTAGCGTGTTATATAGAGTAACTAAATAGTGCTACACAGAATACATATTGCAGTAAGATTCGGTAATATCCAATGTAGGTGGTGTGGTTTAATGTGGGCCTTTAATCTGCAGGGTGGAGTTAAAGAGCCTCATGGCATGAGGAAGAAAATATCTCTTCAGTCTGTCCGTAGTACAAGACAGTGACAGCAGTCTGTCGCTGAAACTGCTCTTCTGTCTGGAGATAATTTATATAGCGCTTTTCAAGTCAAGACTTCCCAAAGCGCTTTACAGTGTGCTTCACATTTCCCAATAGCGGCTGTGCAGCCATGTGAGGCGCTAACCTGCTTATTGGGGATATTAGGGGTTCAGTGTCCTACCCAAGGACACTTCGACATGTAACACGGAGGAGCCGGGATTCGAACTGCGATCTCTTGATCCCAAGACGAGCGCTCTACCTCCTGAGCCACTGTCGCCCCCATGGATGGTAAAAAAAAAAACGACAAAAACTAAATAAACGGGGATACAATCACATAGATTTACAATCACATAGATATACATCCTATAAATAACACAGAGACATCTCATAGTTAGAGCAGACAAGTGGGAGCTTGATGCTGGAGGAATCTGACTAATACCAATAATAATAATGATAATAATAATAATAATAATATTAATAACTACAATAATAGTCACATAAACATTTTAATGATCATCATCATAATAACATTTGTAATAATATCAGATTAATTAAGTTTTACCCATCTATTACCTCTATAATGCTAGTAATCACTAAATATCATTCGGACATCAATAATGACAAAAATAACAATTGATTACAGTTAAAATAATTGCAATTATCATTATTATATTTATATTAATATAATAATAGTAACAATTGCAATAATTATATTGTGGGTGTAAATGGCTGAGGTTGACAGGTATGCGCTTTGTCCCAACCAATATCAAGCAATCATTGTTTGGTCCTTTCCAATATTACGTGATCACATTAAAAAAAATATTGTAAATGTGAAACAACGCGAAGACAAACCCTACGCCCTTGAAATGGAATCGTTTCGATAAAATATATAATAACTTTTACAAGTGCATTGCTGCAATATGCATTATATATGAAAAAAAGCTCCAACCTTCCATTAATATATTACGTCATACACAAAGAGATAGCCAGTTAACAAAAAAAGAACATCACTCCAGTATTTGGTCTTTTCAGCTAAAAGCAGGGTCCCTAATGTTGATCCTGGCAAGTGTACAAATAAGCCACACAGCCCACAAGTGCATGTGCATGTTGATAGTGGGATGTCTTGCATAAAGTGATAATGTAAAAAGACAAGCGCTTGTGTAAGACTCAGCACAGATTAACCTAACGTCTGTCATCTCCTGCAATAGAAGGTGCGAAAACGTGCGAGTGTATAAATAGATCCCGATGTCTGTGGGGCTAATCGGATGTGTGTGCGTGTAAGTGTGGCAAAAATTCCAGCAGATAGGTGAGAAATGGGTATCATCACGTCAGTGGTGCGCTGTCAGGGCCTCCAAGGCTTTCTCTCCTGGTCCAAAAAATATTTGGATCATGTGATGTTAGTTATAGTTTGTCCATCAATACTTATCAAGTACAGTGGATCCGTTCCAGGACCCTGTTCGAAAACCGTTTTGTTCGATCACCGAAATCATTTTTCCTATTAAAAACAATGTAAATTGTTTTAATCCGTTCCAACACCCTGAATGTTTACCTTGAATGTTTAACGTAAACATAAAGCTAACCCAGGCTAATCGTACACCTGCGTTATTGTAATCTTCCGTACGAAAAATTACGCTAACATGAACGTGTAAAAATAAAAAAAACAGGTCGTTTACAAGTCATTTAGCACCCGGGTCTCCACAACAAGTGGTGAGCGGTTCATTGGAAAGGGAGCTCCGTTACAACACCCTGAATGTTGGGCTCCGTTCCAACACCCTGAATGTATACCTGAATGTTCAACGTAAACATAATGCTAAACCAGGCTAATCTTACGTTCGCGTTATCGTAATCTTCCATACCAAACATTACGCCAACATGAACGTGTGTGAATAAAAAAGGATAAAGAAAAGAATTATGAATAAGATTTCTTACCTTTGTGGTGGTCAGCAGAAGGCGCAGGTGGACGGTGGGGTATTCCCTAGCAAGATCAGACACTCCACCTCCTTCATATTTTGCTATTATTTCTTTCTTAAATGCAATAGTTGTACGCACTACTTTTCTTTTTTCACCTGTAGCAACTCTGCTGCTTGCACTGACTTTCTTCGGAGGCATAATTAGGGGCTAAAAAGCAAAACGAAGCACGTCCGCACACGATAACAGTCGGTCAAGAAAAGAGCGATCTACACCCGTACGCCGCTCAGCATCGCACCCTAGCGTACGCACTCACGCATTACCGGCGTTCGAACTCCGATTTTTTGACCAAACAGCGAAGCAAGAATTTCTGGAAATTTTTGGTTGGACTCCGATTTGTTCGAACTGAGAGGCGTTCGAAAACCGAGGTTCCACTGAAATTCCAAATTGTCTGTTCCATTGCTTCTCCGTGGTTGTGCTGCTTTATTTGCCACAGCTTTCATATTCCAGCATTTAACCAATCATGTTTCAGCCATCAGTTGTTGCTAGACTCAGAAATCCACCCAGAAGCCTTTACAAACCATGATTGGCTATAGTCAAGTCAAGTCATGTTTATTTGTATAGCACTTAATCACAAAGAGTCGCAAAGGGTTGTACAGATCACAGTCTATTACAAACTACTGACTATTATGACACCATTCCCTCATCTAAAACCTACATGAGGGCAAATAATACACATATTATCAAATGGTAAATGGTCTGCACTTATACAGAAACATAAAATATAGGTTATTCATATGCTATTGAGTATAAGTGTGTTTTTTTTATAACTTTTTATTTCTCACACACATTTTGACAGAGGTTTGATTCCTCCATCATACAGCAACCCAAACAAAAAATATATACAATTGACATACCCATAAATAACAAAAGAAACCACAACAAAAATGGTAATAAAATAAATCAAATAAAAAGTGAGGTGGTTAGACATTAAGTAAAACATTTGTGATAAGCTTCCATCTTTTCTAGAATAGATCTAGTCTCAGTTGTAGTCTTGCAGTGACTTTTTCCATAATGTACCTTTGCTTTAATTTGTCTCTCCATTGTTTTATGTCAGGAGTTGTGGTTTCAGCCAGGACACTATGAATTGTGTTTTAGGCCTAGATTTAAACATTTCCACTGAGGTTGCAGATCGAATTTTAGGGGGAAGAGCATTCCACAGCACCAGGGCCCGAATGGAGAACGCTCTTGAACCTGCTGCCGATCTCTTCTCGGCTCTTGGGATCACTATTAGACCAGCGTTTTCAGAGCGATTGCTCTGGACCGGAACCTAGGGGGAAATTAAATCGGAGGAAATCCATGCAAGATTTGGTATACTACCAACAGAACCTTAAAATCACATCTTAAGCTAACAGGGAGCCAATGCAGGTTAGCTAAAATCGGGGTAATGTGATCAAACTTTCTTGTCTTAGTTAAAAGCCTCGCTGCAGCATTTTGTAACAGCTGAAGGCTCTTGATTTTGGACTTCGGGAGACCGGAGAGTAGTGCATTACAGTAATCGAGACGGGAGGTAACAAACGCGTGAATTATAATCCGACTGAGACAGCATCGGACGAATCAGGCCAACAGCCATTTATCTTGAAGAGGACGAGGTACACAAGGAAATATATTCGGTTGAAATAATAGCAAAAGCGAAATATGAAGCAAGCAAGTGTTTCGCAAGCAGGAAATTTTTGCTCCGCCACTTTCATCCTAGAGGTAAGATCTTAAGTGTGACTTGATCTGAATTACGAGCCGGGTCGGTACGTTTGGGTCCGGCCAATTTTTCTCTCTCAGTGACTTCTACTTTTGTGAAACTCAGATTTTGTCACAAAAGACAGGCTTAAGGTGGCATGCCTCTAGGCGGGAACCTTTACGCACCCCTCTCACTCAGTTTGCGTTGTAGGCTCCCTGAGCGAACCACCCTCGGAGGGGCAGGGACGAGGGTCTTACCAAATCACCTTTCTTTCACGCGAGTACTCACAAATAAATTTCACTTTAAGAGCCGGCTCATAGAACGGGTTCGTTTACAAACGACACATCCCTAATAACAACTGGAGCTGAAGGTCTAGGTGTCAATGCACAGCCCCCACACTGCATCACATCAAGTATAAGAATAGGGCTCCATACAAACGCAATCACATGTCACGTCAACACTCGATTTTGAGGCTTAAAGTCGAGATTTGGTGTGTTTGCAAGTGTGCCACAAAAAGACTAAAGAAAGATAGAAAGCATGTCAGCGGACAATGCCTCAGCAATTCCCCAACTCCCGATTCCCTTCTTAGCCTTTCCATGCCGACGAGCAAACAATGGAAATCCGAGCACGCACACACCTGCCAAGCGTGGATAAAGGAGAGATTACAGTCCGTCAGAAGAGGAAATCGGGAAGACTGGCGCCAATCCTTGAGAGACTTGGCGCGAATACAACGACAGGCACGATTCACCTACATAAACACTGGTAATTGTTATTTTTCACGGTACCGTGATGTATTCTAGGGGTGAGCTTTGAATGCATCGCAGTGGTTCCACATGGGATCTTGTGTCGCGGACAATTGACAATTTCCAAAGGGAAATACATAATAATAGATCATAAATCAGAATTTTTCAACCAGTGTGCTGGGGAATATTAGTATGCCATGAGACATTGTCTGGAGCTGTATACCACATTCAAAATAAGAGTAAACAAGGACTGTGTCAGGACCAGAACGGAAACAGAACCCACTCTCGTAACGTTTCTCACAAGTTTTATTGGAAGAAAGGGAGGGGGTGGCGCCCACTATTGCTGGACGCGGGAACCAGGTCGCTCTGAACGCGGAAGTGGGACTTCTGTGGCGAGTGATGGCGGTGTCAGGAACGGATAAAACGGGTCAGTAGCCGGGATAGGATAGCAAAAACGTGGTCGGGATCGGAAACAAGTCGAAAGCCCGGAGAGGAGAGTAGACGTGGTCGAGATCAAAAACAGATCGTTATTCGGGACGGGAGAACAGACGTGGTCGAGATCAAAACATGTCGTAATTCAGGACGGGAGAGCAGACGTAGTCAATGATGGACAATCGTGACACTGGCATCGATATGAGCAACGACACTTGACATACACACAGCAACAACACACAACATACGAGTGCACCCCATGGGTTCCTTTAGTGCCAAAATTGTGCTGAAGTGTAGTTGACAACCTCATTCGCTGTCCATTCAGTGGTACCTGTTATTGCTGTGCACACGTTACATGTTGTTGGTGTGGATACCCCATAATTTATGACATCCAATTGGACATCTTATGACATCGAACATAGATACAAGCAAAAACGCTTGACATATACACACAGCAGGGACACGCAACATGAGATCATCCCATGGGTCCCATTAGTGCCAAAACTCTGTTAGATTTGTGGCAGAATTGTGCCAAAGTGTAGTTAGACGATGTCATGCCTAATCCGTTAGTGTTGTGTCTTATTGCTGTGTGCATATGTCAAGTGTCGTTGCTCATGTCTATGTTAACTTACGCTGTATTTGTTCACGTTACATGCCGTTGTTTGTGTGTACATACATAATTCATGACATCCAACATGACATCTTGTGACAACCAACAAATATGAGCATCAACACACCGCCAAGACTTGCAACATTCTTTTTTGGTAGGGGTTACTTCCCCCACATGACACAGGTAGTAGTGGTTTCCATGGTTACCATTTGCAGGGGATGGCTTCTGATTCCACTCAGATACAGCACCTTCAACATCTGGTCACCGTTTGTTTTTCAGTGTAAAGCCGCATTCCAGTCCGCAGAGATGAGCCGGACCTCAGCTTTGATGGAAAGCAGCGTGTCGCTTTCTACATCAATAATAGTGTGAAACATGAATCCGAATTTTTGTTGTTATGTTGAAAATGAACTCTGCATTTTCATACTTTTATTTAAAGTCAAAGGTTTATTTTAAAAAAAGGTTTAAAAAAATGGTCGGTGACAAAGAAATACCTATTTTGTTTCCAGGGTTGGGTAGGGTTACTTTAACTGGATTACTTTCAATTACTTTTGGATGACTCCAATACCAAATATGCTAAAAAAAGACAAAAGAAACTAAATATGAATAAAATGATGACTCACAACACGTGGTAAGCTTTCTCTCCTGGCTTTGATCTCTTTGATCTCCGGCAAAACTAACATAAAATGCGACAGAAACAAAATGAAAATAAATCCAAACAGCTTGCCAACATCATTTTTGCCGTTCCGTGTATTCCGTTACTCCCCAAGCCTGCACAAAATTTAGTCATTTTATTCATATTTAGTTTCTTTTCTCTTTTAATGGCATATTTGGTATTGGAGTCATCCAAAAGTAATTGAAAGTAATCCAGTTAAAGTAACCCTACCCAACCCTGTTTGTTTCTCTGCATGTTTGTTTAAACGTAGGTTGCAAAACAAGCAGTGGAGCTGAGATAAGCGATTTATTTAGTTTTTTCATCACAGAATATTCTGGGCACAAATGAGCTACATGACAATGGCTTGTACGGTCTATAATGCGCAGTCAAAATGGGCAACAATTACTTTTATACTGAAGGGGATTTCCGAGGACAGAGATCTAAGGAAAGCGAAACTAAGAGCGGAATTTTCCATCTTTGTTCAAACAGTATCCAACAGTAACCGATAATACGAACCAAAGCCTCGTCCCCCTTCAAAATAAAACACAAGTGAAACGATTGGAAGGCCTTACAAATTGCGACTGAATAAATATCGAATCATGACTAAATAACTGAAATAATAGAAAAGTTATGATGAGGAATTATCACAATTCAATATTCTGACAGTGGACAGACATATCAATAACACACAAATAATTACTTACGTATAAGGAAAGAAAATACTATATATCCTATAAAAATATATAATAATATAATATAATTTTATAATATATCATGAAATAAAATTACAGGCCAACTACAAAATGATAGAGAGCAGTCGTCTAAAATCAGTGATACCACCCCCTTGTCCTTGGAAAATTTTCCATGGGCGACTAAGTGTTTTCGACGGTCAATAAACAAGACTCATGTCAAGCAGAAAAAGATTCCATTTGCACTTCTTCACCTCGCTCACCCTTCCTCCGTCACCCCTGTCAACAATCGTTTAAGAAAAGCCTTCAAGTGACAGGAAGCAGACCAGTCAATCAAAAGTCAAAACTCAAACCGTCACGAGAAAGAAAAATCGGAAAGCATCCAAAATATGCACCACCATCACATATAAATGTACAGTGGATACCTCTACTTATGAATTTAATTAATTCTGGGAGTAGCTTTAAAGCCTGTAACATTTGTATGTAGAGCCACCTTTTGACTGTAAATGCGCTAATCTGTTCCAAACATAAGAGTATCAGAATATGAAACAAATATATCAAAATTAGATGACTGCACAATAAACATAAAATGAGAGGCACGTTATGTAAAAAAGCAAAGAATAAAGGAAATAATACAAATATTATTTTCCTTTTAACTGGTCCTCAGCAGTGTTTTTTGCCTCGCGTTTCTTGAAAAACTGATTTAATGACGTCTGCTTTTGCCAGCTTTTGACAATCTGTTGAAAATGTGCGAGACAAACGTCATCATAAAGAGCGATAGCCTGTCAATACTATTTCCCAGTGATTCCTTTCCTCCAATTCTGAGACTTTATGGAATTTTGCCAAAATGTCTTTAATTTGGGCTAAGAGAATGATGGCTGCGCCCTCCTCCTTGTCATCTCTGAACTCCTCCTGCACAGCGGTGTTTGTATTCATACCTTTCTATTGTCTCTTCCTTTGTTCCCATAGCCAGACAAAGTCTCTTCCTCTTTTTTTTTCCTTGCCCACTTTTCTGCATGTATTTTGTGGGGGCTATTGTAAATTATAGCTCGTCATAGCGGTACCATATGGTAGACTGTTTACAGAGCGAGAAGGGGACACGAAGAGCATGCCAGATTCACGTATAGGCACCGTAATCCCAGGTAAAACTCCGGGAGCGGCGAATGGCAGCGCATACTCTATTTTTGACTTTGTATCCTGAGACACCTTTGTAACTAGAGGCAATATTTCCCTGTTCAGTTACTTTTGTAACCGAAAACTAAGTAGAAGTACCACTGTATGACACTTTTTTGAGAGAAAACAGTGTCTACATATTGTAATGTTATTTGCCCTCATTGTCATTCTGCTTGTTTTTTGTATGAAATGTAATTTAATGTTTGCCCCTACAGTCTGTGGAAGGTATTTTCCCAAAGGGAGCCCATTACATTAGATCTAATCTAATTACCAAATTACCAAATTACCAATTATCATGTGACATGTCAAATGACTTAAAAAGCGGAAAACAAAGGAACCAAAAAAAGAGAGAAAAATGAAAAATTAGAGGAAAAAATCAGCAAAAGAGGCAGAGAATATTTAAAGATCTACCAAAAAAGATAAATGACAAAACAATGTTAACCTTTAGAGTACAAAGATAAGGTCAACAACATGGAATCCAAAGAAAAAAATGAATCTTGAAGGAACCGACTCTTCATTGGTGGGGCGCCAGCTTCCGTCGTTCATTTCCGAGAGCCTGGTCACCCTATGCCATGGGTCTTTGAATAATTTCCCATGAGGGCCACATATTTTTTCCCTGCTATGCTGAGGGGCCAGGATCAGTTCTTAACAGAAAAAGTGCAACAATTGCAGGAGTGCCTAAATGTATAAAAATACATCCCTCCATCCATTAACTGCACCGCTTTTCCTCAGTAGGGTCACGGGGGTGCTGGAGCCCATCCCAGCCATCTTCGAGCAGTGGGCAGGGGACACCCTCAACTGGTTGCCAGCCAGTCGCAGTATAAGAATGCATGTTTTCCATAAAGCCACATTAAAACAACTGTTTTGGAACAAAATCCAGGAATTAAATCATAACACTATTAATGATATAAACAATAACGAAAAAACCCTGTCCGGACTCTTGCATAGAACAAAAGTCAGAAAATAAATAATAACACTCTTTATGAAATAAACAATAATCAAATAACAGTCCGTGGGTTCTTTACAGAAGAAAAGTCTATGGTACACACTTTTGAAAAGGAGGTAGATTGTATCCTATTATCACACTAATTTTACTCATGGTACCAGACTGGTGTCAACATTGCCATGACCCAAAAGCTGTCCAGAGTTGCATCCTCACTGGTGCCCCAACAACCCAGGAGGTTAATGGATCCGTTAACCGTGATCCACAGACTAATATTATTTTGTGACGGTGACGATAAATCCTATTCTATTCTTCTTTTCTATTTTTAAACATTGTAAGTGACACATTTAGTGTCATTGTAACATATGAAATGCACGATTAAATCAATATTTGTCTTTTGTATCGTGACCATAGATTCTGTGTGTGAAAGTTAGACAATGATATATTCATATGATATCTATATCAATGGTAGTGAATTGGTAAGAGTTCGGCACTTTTTGTCATGATGACTGATTAGTATCACCTGTGCCCGCTCGTTTGGCGCAAGCCGCTGCGGGCTACCTGATTGGTTCCCCGTCCTTTTTAAGCTTAATCCTTTCACTCGCCTGTTGTCAGTCCATCAGCGAACCTCTGTTTCTACAAGGCAAGCACTTTGACTCTGACTCCCGTCGGTGCCGCTTTTTGCACCCGTTTTCCACCCGTCCGTTCCAGATTTCCTGGTTTGTCTCCGGCTACGACCTGTTTTTGATCCCGACCACGTTTTGCTCTCCCGTCCCGACGTACGACCTGTTTTTGATCCCGACCACATTTTGCTCTCCTGTCGACCTTTTTTTTTCCGTCCTCAACACCACGATCTCCTGCTACGGAAGACCCACTTCCGCATTCGGAACGCGTTCCGATTCTGTGAGCGGCTTGCTTCCAGCGTCCAGCGAGCACCGTATCGCAGACACTGCTTTTCCTCTTTATCTCAATAAACTTGTGAGAAACCTTATGCGATTGCATACCTGTCAAGCTCCAGGGCTCTATGCCCTTACAAACTGTCGTATTTTCCCTTACAAAATACAAAATAATCTTACACCATTTTTTTTAACTTGTTTATTTATGTAGTTTAACATGTTATATTGTACATATGTTTCGTTATATCATATATATTGTTAATTAACGTTTTGTTGTCAGATACTGAGTTGCTCGACATGAATGAGGTTTATTATTAAAAAAGTTCAAAAACGAAGTCGCTTGGACATTCACTGTAGAAGGAAAAAATACAAGCAAATATAATTAAGTAGAATGATACATTTTCCTATTCAAATTATGAATTGATTTTTTGCATTAAATTATTGTTGGTAATATACTGATTAAAAAGATAACCACAAACCTGTCTTTTTTCATTTTCTCCTTTTATACTTCCTTTTTTTCTTAACTTCTTTGTACAACATAATAATTCGTCATATAATGCATCAAAGCAAGTGAAAAAGCCGGTTCTCTAAAAAGAGACGGACTTCCTTTCACTACATCAAACCGCTCGCTTCGTTTGCAACAAAATGATGAAATGATCTGCATTTTCATATAGCGCTTTTCAAGTCAATGACTTCTCAAAGCGTTTTACAATGTGCTCCACATTTCCCAATAGCGGCCTTGCAGCCATGTAAGGCGCTAACCTGCTTATTGGGGGTATTAAGGGTTCAGTGTCTTACCCAAGGACACTTCGCCATGTAACACGGACGAGCCGGGATTCGAACTGGGATCCCTTGATCCCAAGACGAGCGCTCTACCTCCTGAGCTACTGCCGCCGTTTTGGTGATAGTCGGTGTCGGTGTCGATGGTACCCATAATTGACAAATTTACGTTTTTCCGTACAGATTTTCTCGTACGTCGTACACGTCTTAAAATGCATAATAAACGTACTTTGTTCGGCAAAACAGTACAGGTTGACAGGTATGCGATTGGGTCTACCCTTTGTGCTGGTCGTGACACCTTTACCCATGCATCCCGGGTCCAAATCCCAAAACAACCGAAACCTGCACTAAGAATGTTTTAGGTAGAAAAAAAATCTCTCTGTTTTGGTTCAGGACGTCGGATCAAATGTGGAGATGAGCTGCAACTGGGTTATAGTTTGGGGACCACTGTCTCACACTTCCCTCAATGTGTGTTCACTGCAGAGGTTAAAGGAACTCAAGCAGAGGGAGTTTGCCCGCAACGTGGCCTCCAAATCCTGGAAGGACCAACGCAAGCAAGAAAAAGCTCTCCAGCGCCTCCACCAGCGAGCACAGCTGCAGCAGGAACACCAACGGTGAGTGTTTTTTTTTAACGACCGCGTGGAAAATAAGATCAGGACTCCGCTGAGGTTGGAGAGCGTCACATCCATTCAATGTTCCAGGATTTGATGGATGCATCTGCAGATGTGGGAGCACTCAGTTGCCCTCCCCGGGCCACAGGTGAATTCAATTTAACATGAAGATACTGGCTTTCTTCCAAAGGTGTTTTAGGAAAAATACCGAAAGAAAACCAAGTGAATACAGTACTGAAGGGTGCTCAATTCATAACAGGAGAAATTAAATCAAATGTAGAAGCTCCCTAAAGTCCTCAGTTCTCTACATGTTTTATTTTTAGAATTATACAGTGGAACCTCGGTTCTCGACCATAATCCGTTCCAGAACCCTGTTCGAAAACCGATTTGTTCAATCACCGAAATCGTTTTTCCCATTAAAAGTAATGTAAAATTGTTTTAATCCGTTTCAACACCCTGAATGTTTACCTTGAACGTAAACATGAAGCTAACCCAGGCTAATCGTACGTTCACGTTAGCGTAATCTTCCGTACGAAAGATTACGCTAACATGAACGTGTGAAAATTAAAAAAGGATAAAGAAAAGAATTATGAATAGGATTTCTTACCTTTGTGGTGGACGGGGGGGAGAGAAAAATCATCAAAATTTTTCAACCTTTTCCAAAACTTGCGGCAGTTGCTTGCTCATGGCGCTAACTTCCTTAGCCGCATCACTCGATTTCACAGCCTCCTTATTCTTCAGTATCGTACTGTTCGTAGATTTAGCCATGCTGTATTCACTAGCAAGATCAGACTCGCCCACCTCCTTCATGTTTAACTTTTATGTCTTTCTTAAAGGCAATAGTTGTACGAACTTGTCTTTTTTTTACCTGTCCCGCTTGCACCGACCCCTTCTTTGAATGCATAAGTAGGGGCTAAAACACCTGTACGCCGCTCAGCATCGCACCCTAGCGTACCGGCGTTCGAACTCCGAATTTTTGACCGAACAGCGAAGCAAGAATTTCTCGAAATTTTTGGTCGAACACCGATTTGTTCGGACTGAGAGGCGTTCGAAAACCGAGGTACCACTGTAAATGTCTTTAATTGTTATTAATTATAATGTTGTGAACATTGTTTACATCGGTGTTCGAGGTGGCAGTCCGGGTTAAACACGTAGTCAGACATTAAAAGAGAAAAATAAAGAATGCCGGGATGAATGGGCAAAAATATTGACAAAATAGTGCTTGGAGTCTGGCCTATGCTTTATGTGCAACGTAACAACAGTGTCATGATTACTGATGCGAGGCACCTGTAACGGTTACCTTTGGCACAAACAACCCTGGTTGCTGATTGGCTCCCTGCCACTTTTTAAACTCCCGTCTTCCGAAAGGAACCCGTCAGACCGTCTGCGAACCTATGCTCTCAGCTAGGCAAGCTTTTGTACTCTCCGACATTATCCTGCCCTGTTTTCCTGACTGATACATATTGCCGACCTTTTTCTGGACCCGTTTCTGCTTTTGCTCCTCCGTCCCGGCCATCGAGCTGTTTTGCCCTGTTTTCTGCCTGATACTTGTTGCCGACCTCTTTTCTGGACCCGTTTTCTGTTTTGCTCTCCCGTCCTGGCCATCGACCTGTTTTCTCGCTGTCAACGACTACCCTCGCTCAGTCTACCATATGGTACCGCTATGATAGATAGATAGATAGATAGATAGATACATTTCCAGCAGCATCCCTGAGCTGAGAACAGTACAATAATAAAGCCAAAAGAATAGAATATACAAATACCCAGTGTGACGTGCAAATGCCCACTGTAGCGTGTTATGTAGAGTAACTAAATAGTGCTTCACAGAATACATATTGCAGTAAGATTCGGTAATATCCAATGTAGGTGGTGTGGTTTAATGTGGGCCTTTATTCTGCCGGGTGGAGTTAAAGAGCCTCATGGCATGAGGAAGAAAAGATCTCTTCAGTCTGCCACTTCCGCGTTCCTGACATCAGGTACCCGTGACCGACAATCATCGGATCGTGGATGCAAGCACTGCTCTCTTTCTTAATAAAAACTGAGTAAAACAAACATTATTGGGTCCTGTCTCCGTTCCTGGCATGTGACAAACAATCAAAAATAGTGCCATAACATTTAGCAGCATCAAAATTCCCCAAATTTGATACATAAGAAATGAATAGCCGTTTTACTACACATAAGCTATATTATGGTCCAATACGTCTCTTTTTGTCGTAGGGCGTTAACTAGTTTTGGAACTGCGAACAGGTGTGTCCGATTGCCACACACCTGTCCCTCATAATCCTTTACGATGACATTTTGGATAACACACAAGGTTGGGTCATTTCCATTTACACTGCTATTGCTACCTCTGAATTGTTTTTTGTTTACTGTTTATGAGGAGATCATTTCTTCCTCATCCCATGAGGCTCTTTAACTCCACCCGGGGAGTAAAAGCCCACATTAAACCCCACACCCACATTTGCATATTACCCTATTATTTTTACAGTGTGTATTTTCTGTAGCACTATTTAAATACTCTATATCAACACGTTATATTGGGTATTTTTGTATTCTATATCTTTTATTTGATTATTTTATTTTTTAACACAAGGATACTGCTGGAAACGTGAATTTCCACTCAGGGATGAATAAAGTATCTATCCATCTATCTATCTATGGTTTGGACATTAAGTGAGTTGATGTGTGCCCACTTGCTTTTCTCCTTGTTTTTTACTTTGTTTATTGCATTACCCATTTCAGCCTGAATTTATTTTGTGTTGTTTGTTACTTTGTTCATTGCATCTCTAATTCTGGTTTGGTCTTTGATTCCGATTTGATAATGTCAAGTTCGGTTTTGTTTGGATATTTTGCGGTTTTGTGACCCCTTTGTTTGTTACTTTTTTCCTGTTTTTTTTTAATTAAATGCCATCATTATTTTGCCTCAGTTACCTGCATTTGTGTTTGCCTACCAAAAAACCTAGTAGGCTTTTTATTTTTCACAGTCTTGTGCACTTGTTTTGGGTGGTGATGCCGCTAGGAAAAAACACTTTCCGAGCCTGTTTGACCTTGT
This sequence comes from Urocampus carinirostris, assembly GCF_059441175.1. Lineage (NCBI taxonomy): Eukaryota > Metazoa > Chordata > Actinopteri > Syngnathiformes > Syngnathidae > Urocampus > Urocampus carinirostris. Next base: position 56,806,724 of record NC_142350.1, read on the forward strand.
TTTAAGGGACATTCCAGAGGGCAGCAGGTCAATGAGGTGGTGGCCTGGGTGAGAGAAGTCCTTTATAATCTGTCAATTTCCTCCAGACTGGGCGAGAAGCAGCCAATGATTTTCTGGCCTCTGTTGTTATTTTTATATTATTTTGTATTTTTTGATTACTGTTAATAGATTACTATGCCTCTCTTCATTTGAACAAACAGGGACCATAATCACTTACAAACGGAAGAAAGAACATCAAGAACTGAATTTTCTTGTGGTTTTATTTCTTACCTCAAGATGCCCGAAGCTGTATTTTGACGTTTATTTTTTTGTTGGACCAACTGTAATACTTGGCAACACCAATAACTCAAATAATTGTGTTGTTTGTGATTCAAACAGTTCGTGCCTTGCCCCATTTAATTAGGGTATTCAAATAACAAATTGAATTTGATCAAATAAATGTACACATACAACCCAGAATGCTTTGTGGGCTGTTAAGTCAAATCGAGTCAAGTCATGTTTATTTGTGTAGGATTAATCACAAACAGTCTCAAAGGGCTGCACAGACCACAGATTATTGCAAACCACAGACTATTACTACTAATACTATTACACCATCCCCTGATTTAAAATCTACATGAGGGCAAGGAAAAACTCAAAAACCTCAACATGAAGAAAATGAAGAAACCTTGAGTAGGGACCGCACATGAGGTAATCCCCCTTCCAGGATTACCAGGCTGAAATTAATGTTGCAATAACAAATGATAAACAGATATTGTCAACATAAAATAAAGGTTATTCATATGCTATAGCAGTGTCTGAAACTCATGACAAAAAGTTAGCGGACACCAGGGCAGACAACTCCTGCCTGCCCAACCATAAAGTTGCCTGCCCCGTTTTTCACAACTTGAAATGCAATAAGACAACTAATCGCAAAAAAAAAAAAACAACATTGTTGCAAAGTATTAAGGATTGATAATCAGAATATATAACAAAACAACACTTTAAAATTAAGTTTATTATACATCTGCTTATAACATCCATTACATGTATATGACATCACTGTTTACCATCTGCCATCAGTATGTACCTGTATTTACTCATCTTCATTCATGCAATGTTTGCGTTGGGTCATCTTTTAATGTATGTTTACGTTTTGTAGCGTCATAAATTTTGTTAGCTTCTTTCGAATCTTTCTTCTGGGGCTGAGGTTTTGGCTTGATTCCTAATCACTTCTCAATTTTTATTGTGTTCTCTGTGCATCTACTTTGGAAAATGATATGCAAATGCACGACCTTATAGCACTCGGGAAAGTCTTGAAGTTATTCGAAGCGGGCTTCTGATCGGCTGCCGAGTATGCAAAATGCCAAACGAACTGAAATTCCAAAATTTCCAAACCGAAAGAAGATTTCGAAATCGGAATAAAGCAAACGTTTGATTAGAAAAAATAGAAGATTTTTTTCTTTCTTGAAAAAGTTGTCGGCCACCCGGGCGGAGACGTTTTGTAAGTTGTACGCCCGACGTAAAAGATGCACGCCCCGGGCGTCCGGGCAGACGTTATTCCAGACACTTTCAATAGAATAGAAGATAATAGAAAATAATATTACTGTACTTTGATTTAAATCAATATTGTGGGTTAAATAAAAAGTCAGTTTAGTTCATGTCTTGAAAACTTAATTTGGTTATCAAAACAAGAGAAAAACTTGTACATGTAAATTACCCACAAAGCAACTCAAATAGTACGGTCATTTGGTGGGATATGAATTATTTTACCAAACATTTTTGGGACAAACACCTTAATGAGTCTTGCATCTCAGCCAGAGAAAGCAGTTTAAGAGGCAAACTAGGTTTGTCGATGCCTGTGAAGCGTGATCTAGGTACATTTAATTTAAAAATACATACATCTTTGTCATCCATCATATATTAAAGAACACCAATATCAACCTCACAAACAATTGTGACGTCATGAGATAGGTACCCAATGTTAAGGCGAAGCAACAGGAAAAATGGTTAAAGCCTGTTCCTAAAGTGGCCGTCCACGTATCACTAAGACTAGAAGTTTAATTTACTGAGGCTGATCGTAAAGCTCTTACCTCGCTATTAAGTAGGTACAGGTACTGCACAGAGGACCACCCTCTGCACGGCCTAGGGACGTCGTTTTTCTGTTAGCTCTCACAAGAAAAAGGCAAGTGGCTCACTTCCACCTTTGCTTTGTGGACTCATCTCAGAGAATTAGGTCTCATGCAAATGGCCTTTAGTTGGGACCAAAAACATCAACAAAAGAGTGTGCTTGTATCTGAACACATTTTTGTCAAAATAATTATATTTGTTGTAACAAAAATTTATTGAATGCAAAAATGACTGACTATGTTGTGCCTTTTTTGTCATTCCAGCAGTCACGGAAAGACTTTTGAGCTACGGAGCGCCTTCAGGCTTGTCAGCCAGCTGCAAGACGGAGGCGCGCAGCACAAAGCCTGCAGCCCTGTGGACAAATTTGAAGCTTTCAAACACACACAAAGGCCCCCAGCCAAACACGGAGGCCCATATCCACCAAGCCACCAGCGAGAAAATCCGTCCCGGCCTCCCTTTGAAAGACCACCGGCCAATCGGGCCGAGTCGCCGGTAATCACTCATCCAGAGTCCGACAAAGATCCTTCTGCAGTAAATAAAGAAGCACATGTGGGCTGCCACTTGCCTCTGGTGGGGCGGGGTAGAGCTGGAGGAAGGCGTGGGGTGTCCTTCTGTTTCTCACGCAGGGGGCCACGGCTGGAGCCCTCCGCCTCGGTTTTCTCCGACCAAGAGGAGGAGGAGAGAGAGCGGGAGCGAATGAGAGAGCGGATTAAGAGCATTTTGGAAGACATCGGAAGGGAAATTGAAGGTGTTGGTCAGAGCAACGCGGGAGGAAATTGCACAGAGGATGCTAAAATAAGGGAGACTGTGAAAGATAATGAAAGTGTTGATTTAACAGGCTCAACATCATCAAATGCAGGCCGGACAGGAATGAAGCAGATGCCGGGGGCAGGTGTGGGCACGCACCTGTCGGTCTTGGCTAAAAATGGTTCCACCTCTGTTCAGTGGCCCGTAAGTTTGCTCAAGTTCACTGAGTGTGAGCCGCACATCTCATATAGCTGCAACCCAAAATGCATAAGACAGCCGCAAACAGTGGAACAACATCCGCAGGATCGCAATCAGCTGTGTGATCACTTGGATGAAACAAATCCGAGCGAGACAGCTATTCTTACACCAGACACTTATAACGCTTTGCGAAAAGAGATGAGTCCTGTGCACATGTCGGGAAACCTGAAGGAGAACGTCAAAGCGGGAGCACACCTGTTTGTCGGGAACAAAAATCTTTCATCGTCAGGGGGAAGATCAGAAGGGTCGTCGTGCATACTAAGTTTAGAGCATCGTGTGAGGGTGCCCTCCTTTCCATGTGACCCCACTCACAGTGACAGTTCTTACGCCGCCTCTCTGACTCCTCCGAGAGACAGTTTAGCAAGCGCTGGGGGGATCAAGGTGGGAGCTGTCTCCTGTAAATTAGAATCTGTCACTGAGCTTGGCACATGCATCGCACTGCCCAGGTGTGTGAGCAAGAGTGAGATCAGGACAGCTCCTCAACTGCAAAAAGGAACTTTAAGCGGGAAAAGTAAACACGGTACACAAAAGCACAAGTTGGGAAAGAGAAAGAGGGGAGAGAAGCAAAAGTCCAGCAACAGAGGGCGAGCGGCGAGGTGTAAAGTGAGGAGTGTCGTTTCTGCTGTGTCCAATGCGAGTGTCACTAGTAGAGGGACTGGAGCCAAAAATGGACCACGGGAGGCAGAGAAAAGGGGGAAATTTTGGAGAGCTGAGAACGAGCCAGTTTATGTCTCTGTCAGAAAGAGGAAGCCCCACAGGAGTCACTGCCCGACCTCGTTGTTCCCGGTAGGCGAAGAGTCGGGGGAACGCCGCCGCTCATCCTCCCGGCGTGCCAGAAGAACGCCTAAAACAGGGGAGGACACGTTTCTCCGGAGATCACGCTGCTCCTTACACTCTTTCTCTCCAGGATTCAACACAAAGCTGTTTTGGGAATCGGGTCACCATAGCAACCCCAGGAGTTTAATTGACTGCAGTTACCCTGACAACAGCTGTGGTGACAGCCCGGTAAGGAAGAGGAAATTCCTCCGTGGGGACAAGGGATTCATTAGCAGTAACCGAAGTAGTTTAAGACGCTTTGAGGAGACGGAAAAAGAGAGGCACATGGGTTACAAAGACCAAGATTTGTACTCAAACCAATGGAACCGGTGTAGTGAGAACGGTAGACTGAATTCTGTTTGTAGATGGAGAAACAAGACTTTAGGGTGGGTTTCGGGAAGTAGGTCCAGCTGGAGTCCAAGCAGCAGGAATATGGCAAAAAGAGGATCCAGCATGGAAGATGCAGATTGGGATAAGTGGACATTGGGAAGCAGTGACAGCTGGGAAGAAAGGCGGACCTTCAAATCGACTTCAGGCTCCTGGACAGGTCCAGACTGCAGGTGGGGCCCCGGCTGCGCATGGGGTCCTAAACAATCTGGACATGGGAACCTTAAATATTCGTGTAGCCCTGAATGGTGGACTAGTAGGCGGACGTACAGCCCTCCAAGACAATGTAACATATATGAGTCCTGTAGAAGTCAGAGCCCAAGTCCCTGCAGCCCGTCTTGCAGCAGCAGCATGTCAGAGTTCAATTGGGAGTGGAGCAAAAGCAGCACTTGCTCAGGAACAGTTTCGAGGGGCTTCTCATCTGATGTGAACACATTAAGTCACACTCCGGCTTTTTCAACCGACCCTACTTCAATTTCTGGAGAATCATCACCAGAGCCTTCACATCAAAATGACAGCGAGTTGACTTGTAACCAAAGGACAAAGTTGGAGTGTGACCCAGAACCTCCCATTTGTATTACCACAGAAAAAAACAGCCGATGCCAAAGTGATCCCATAGCACACAAACCATTGCGGACATTGCAGCTTCCCCTCATAGGGAAACTCCCTGCGATCCAGGAAAAAGCAAGAAGGAGAAAGGAACAGTTGGACAAGATTCAGAAAGAGGGTGGAAACGAGGAGGAGAGACAGGAATTGGACAGTTTGTTTCTTTCTATCTTGGCTAACTCAAACCGTAGCAGTATGCCAAGTAGTTGTCCGGTGGAGATTGGGACTGAAGACAAAAAAACAGATGCATGTTCAGCTCAGCCAATCAGCTTTAGTGCCGATGAGATAGACAAGTACCGCCTTCTGCAGGAACAGGCTAGAGAGCACATGCAAAAAGTTCTGGAACATTGTGAAGAGAGCACAGATCCGCCATTGGACGCCAATTCAAACACTACCACAAACACCGAGGAGAGTGCGATACCTTCGCTCAAACCTTTGCAGGATCATGATCTCCAAGCGAGACTCACACATGTAAACTTGCAAGATGATTTCAAAGAGCCTTTGGACTTTGGTGTCCCCAACTTCTCTCCATTGGCACATACCCCCCCTTTGACAAACCTCCATCAGTTAATTTTACATCACCTGCCTTCACGCTCCTCTCCTGAAGTCCACCCGGCTCAGTTAGGCCACCCACCTCTAGCCCTACATCGTTACCTCCACCCTACTCCGATCCCTCTATCGTCGCTATTCCCCTCCATCATTCTTGCTCACCCTCTTCTCCCAACTCCAACTCTCCCTCCAGTGTCTTCGTTCCACGTAAACCCACTGGCGCCCCTAGCCCTGCAACCCCCTAACAATCTACGGCCTTTCATGGACACGTTATGGCCAGTCAGGTTCCAACAAAAAGCCTTGTAGCAGTGTGTAATTGTGTTTATTAATCGCCCATGGCGGAAGTGGGCAGCTGTTGGACAGTGGTCGCACCTGGTGTCAGTACGGAATAGTTTCAAGCTCTTCACACATCGAGCAACCCACCACACCCACTCCCCAATTGTCCAGTTTTAAAATGAAAATCTGTTTTTCCGTTAAACCCTTGCCGACTGCAAGACAATTTATTATTTGCTCTCTCGATCAATTCGAGCTTATAATAAAAGGGAAAGATTCACCTGCTATTCAAAGACCACCAGGGTTTGTGTCATCTCGCTCTCTTTGTGATAGACCAGCTACCTTTTGAAGTGTGGCCGTCAATCTCTTGTGAAAAATAATAATATCACTTTTTTGACTTGTTTCCGTATCACAAAAGTGGTAAAAATAAATCAGACATAAAACAATCAGAAACGAAGTAGCACAAGTATACTCTGACTTAATCAGGTACCATCTCAGCAAGGTCTTAAATTTTGGTAATTAGTTGAAGGACGTTTCTGGAAATACTTTTGGTTTTATAAGGGAAATCGATAAAGTTTTAAAAATATAATTCTTCAACATTAAAAAATTACAAAGTAATGAATCTGCTTTGCATTGTTTTTAAAGAAAATACTTAGAGAGAATATGTTGCACTGTAGCCGTTCTGTATATGAAGGGATGGATTTAGTAAGGATCTTCTGTAAATTCGTGTCATCGATACATTGTTTTGTACTTTGTAAGAAATTACAGCAGAGTTTGTATTCCAAGTCGTGAGCCCATCCATACTTTTTTGTTTGGCTTTGGGCGACGTTGTATATTTCACACGTATTTACCCAAATGTATTTATGAAAGTTTTTGCGAAAGCATCCGATCTGTGCTAAATTAAAATGCATCTTTAAAAAATGCCTCAATGTTTTTTCTTCGTTTTTTTATTTTGTCGTAAAGTGATGACTTAGAAAGTCATTTTCAATCTTGAACTGTCACATGCTTGGCGTCCCAGAATGCAATTTCACATAAATACCTTTATGCAAAATTTCAGAAATGGGCTGAAGAGAGTAGACACAGCATCAACACAGGGTTCCTAAGTGATTTAGCTTTAACCAAAAACAATCACAACTGTCAGGATCTCGCACTGCCCCTTCCCTCGGAGGATGCCAACCAGGAGGGAATGGCAGAACTGCACACATCTGCGTCCATTCTCAACACAACTGACACGTGTCATCTCAGGCCTTCATATTGACTGCTGCAAAAGCATAGTCTCTTCGGCCATTGCCATTGTCATTTTTGTGTTTTGTTTGTGGTTTGGTTATTGTGTTAGATACTACAGATTTGTTCTTCTTTGTTTGTTGCTTTTTTCATGGGTTTTGTAATGAAATACTATGCGTATTTGAGCACAACTGACTGGGTACCTACTCTCCTGCACTTGGGTCCGTATTCCGCAAACATAACAGGAACAGCATTTACTTCAGCTTTAATAGATTTACAATGGCACAACATTACAAGGTGTAAATGCAAAATGTGTTTATTTTCTCAAAGAAATATTCCTAGATTGATAACAACCTGAACAAGTTAATTGATGGGACGATGTATATTATATAGAGTTTAAAAAAAAGTTAATTAAAAGCATCAATTAAAAAAACAATTTATTTGAATATTTGGCAAAGATGCATGAACTAGCATATAAACGTGTACCCCCCAAAATCAAAAACCTTGTGAAAGGCTGGCCAAAAACCTTAGATGAAAAATGGTGGAGTTTGGTCACTTTAAGTGTCTGTTGTTTGTATTCTCCCTTTTGCTTTGTAGGACTTTAGTAACTGGCTTCATTGAGGATGGGGAAAAAACTCATTGTAAATAAAAGATAAAAATAATGATACAGGCCTGACAGTGGGAACAGTTCAACAATGAGACACAACTGTGCAAAACTCAAGAGGCTGAAAAACATGACCTGCAGGGAAACAACGGGCCAATCTGTTTTACCACTACATTTTTCACAATAGAGAACCAATATTTGCATATCTTATCCAAACTACTGCATTAATCCGAATTTGTGTATGTGTGTGTGTGTGTTTGAATGTGACTTATGCGAGTGTAGCTATGTTGCATGTCAAGGCACCCCCAATAAATACCAACAAGATAGATAAACATCTACTTTCATGTAGTCTGCTTTTGTGGGGTCTCTCACCCTCTGGCGACCAAATTGAGCACTGCAGCTCCAGTCCACGACCACTCCAAGCAGCTGAAGAAGATGGTGGCCAGGAAAAAGAAATAGTTGAAAAAGAAAAACTTTGGGGTTCACCGCCCCCTAACCCCACAGGTCCCCCCTACCCCTTTCCCCTCGGCCGCCCGTCCGTCGGCCGGAGCCATCGAGGGCCGTATAGCGCCATGTAGAGCCATCGCGGCCCGAGCGGGAGACGTGACGTTGGTGACTTTTTCATCCGCGTTAACAAACGCATTTTGTAGAATACGATCGCGCTTTATTGTTTAAATAAACCCGTTATATAGACTACGATCGCCCAGTTATTTTAATTAGCTCGCTTTATGGTTTCAATAAGCGTATTATATAGAATACGATCGCTTTTGTCGGAAGCGCAGCAGAATGCGCGTTCACGCCATGGGGGGAGGATTCTGTACGGGAGTCGGATTTGGGCACAACACCGGGAAACGAGAACGGCGCGCCGTGCTAGGGTCGTGGGCCGAAGGGGATTCCCGCAAAAAGTGAAAATCTGCAAAGTAGCGACGCCCCTTAAAAAAAAAAAACATTTTTTTTTTTTTTTTCCCATTACAGACCGCAAAGATCTGAATCCGCGAACGTCGAACCGCGAAGTAGCGAGGTCCCGTTGTATTAGTATATCTAACAGCAAGTCAAACCATCCAGTATGTTTTTCTCGTAGCATGGGTTTTGGATAGCCCTCCCACCAGAAGCGCGTGATTCCAAGATCGGCTCAGGAAGGAAACACGCTCCGCCTCTGGCAGGAGGCTCATTTATTAGAAAACACAAGAATGAAACAACACATCTGATTGGTTTAAACAAGAGTATATTAACACAGGAAAGGAATCTGATTGGGTTAGACAGGAATCACATGTTTAATTGCAGTGTATAATGTTGGTCATTTGATGGCATGCGAGTATAATATATGAGCAATAAGGATAGTGAAACTTAATAACACAATGTGTCTCTGTAATTGTAGGAAGCAAGTTCTCGAGAAGAATTGGAATGTGAAGCTCTCGAGCGGGCTTCCCGGCACCAAAAGCGAAGGCCATCTTTATTAACAGCTAGAAGGCCCCAAGTGGCATGAGGAGTAGCCTGAGAAACTGTTAGTGGTCTTTCAAGTTATAGCTTTTAATTAGACACATTTTTTGGGAACTAATTTTTTTGAACTTGAAGGTGCTTGCCTCTAAACACAACCCGAAATTGTAAAACCACACACCTATTGAGTATACTATAAACGTATAAAGATATAAGAGTACAAAAGTATAAGAGTAAATCAAATTATAAGGGTATAAAAGGCGATATTAAACCATAATTTCCCTTAAATTCTCCATCTTCTCAAAGCCCCCAAATTGCAGTAGAAGAAAAACAGCTTTCAAACATTATCCGACTGCTGCTATGATCAAAAATAATCCTTGGTTTCAGCCCAACACCTTTTTCCTAGCTTGAATCTAACAAGTTCGCCTGATTTTAGGAGGTGTTTAAATCCAGAATGCAATAAACACTATTTACCTCAAGCGGTCGGCCACTTTCAACATATTGCGTGTTTGCCACCAATTGCTAACAGCGGTTGTAAGGTGCATAGCTGCTCAATAATTGGCGGTTGAACACTGCAGGGTGGAACTATTATTATAGGGGATGGAGAGCAAATTTGCCAAATTATGTCTCAACAATCCAGGCCAGGCGGCACATTCTTAGCAACTCACTCAAAGACACAATTTCAGAAATGGGCAGATAGGGAAGGATTTACTTGGTCGACAATTTCACACTCTACGGGTGGGCAGGCAGGATGGAGAATTGTATATAAACTATTACAAAGTCGATTTTCTCTAATATGTCATTTAAACACTCTCTCCACATTGTGACTTTCAGGGAGAATTGTGTCCCTGTGCAAATGCACGGAAAAAGACAAAATTATTTTCTCAGAGAAAGGAAATAAGAATAATTAGCAGCTGTTACTTCTTTTTAGAGGATTCTGTTCTGTCCTTTTTTTTTAAGGTTCAATTCGCAGATTTGATTTTTGGGCTAACCATTATTGAGTGGCCTGAATTAAGATTTCAGATGTTGACCAACATAATTAGAATTCATACGGTTAATAGCAAATGTTATTACTTATCTCATTTAAATGGTGTTAGAATTGTTATTTTGTTATCTCATATTATATGTTTGTATGTTAAGTGTCCTGTAAGCTCCTGTGTGGGTTCAAATCCAGCTACCGGACTTCCTGTGCGGAGTTTGTATGTTCTCCCCGTGCTTGCGTGGGTTTCCTCCGGGCACTCCGGTTTCCTCCCACATTCCAAAGACATGCATTTCAGGTGGATTGGCCGGTCCAAATTGTCCCTAGGTGTGAATGAGCGAGTTGTCTGTCCCTGTGTGCTCTGCGATTGGCTGGCAACCAGTTCAGGGTGTCCCCTGCCCACTGCCTGATGATTGCTGGGATGGGCTCCAGCGCCCCCGCGACCCTACTGAGGATAAGCGGTGCAGCTAATGAGATGAGATGAGAGAGACTTTAAATACATTTTTTTTGCTTGAGATTTGATAGCTTGAAAAATAAATACATGATAAGAAAATAGTAAGGACAGCACAGAAAAATGCCAGTTGTTTGAATGTTGGCCTTGAGTGCAGTAGTAATTCATTAACTCCTTTGTTTAAAAACTAATGTGTTTTTGGCAAAGTGTCTGCTGCAGTAGAGGTGAGAATGCCCAGCTTTTCATTATAATTATTTAGTTTCTGCGTCACCGTAGTCCTGGTCCGTATGGAAAAATGGAAAAGTTTCATGAAACGGAAGCACCAACAGACCACCTTGGAAATGTTTCATTCTCATTTCTTCTGCTAGCGTTGCTGCTTTTAGCCAAATGGTGACCGTCGAAAGGCTTCACCCACTTGTTCTTTGGTCGAGATTCACTGCTGTCATGTACTGCACAGTTGTCATGGCATCCAGCTAGCCCCGCCCCTTGACACCGGCTGAGACGCATTGAACTGATTGCTTGTGGAGTACTTAAACGCTCTTCTTGGCCAGACCATTGCTTAACCTTGAGGAAAACCTGTTTGTTCTGAGTAATGCCTAGTTTGTAATTTTGATTACCTTTGAACCTGTTTTGTTTTGTCCTTGGTCCGTTTGTGTGTTGGACAACTTTTATTTCTCAATTAAAGTGAAAGATCAGCTACGCAAATGAGTTCAGACTTCCTGCTTCCTGGTTCGTTTCCTGACAACTGTTCCGTCTTTCTTCCAATTCAGGCCAACTTGCCTTATTTCTCAAAAGCCAGAGCTGTGTCTTCTTTACTTGGTGAAGTTTGTTTTTCAGCTTTCTCCACTTGCGAACCCTCGATTCATTAATTTCAAACTCTCTTGCAGTTGCTCGGTATCTGTTCTTCCACGTAGGTGAAGGTCTCCATTTTAAATTGTGCTTCATAGGCGTGTCTCTTTGCTATGTTTACAACAAGTTCTGCATAATTCACGTGGCTGTCTTTTTATATACACGCACACACCTCTCTCTTTAGCGGTGACCTCCACTTCACTCTTATGTCACGACCAGAACGGAATAAGGACCCAGATGCGTAACGTTAACCACAAGTTTATTGAGATAAAGAGGAAGGGCAGCGCCCGCGATCCGGTGCTCGCTGGACGCGGGAAGCAAGCCGCTCACACAATCAGAACGTGTTCTGAATGCGGAAGTGGATCTTCCGGAGTGGGAGATCGTAGTGTCATAGACAGAAAATCAGGTCGATAGCCGGTACAGGAGAGCAAGACGTGGTCGGGATCAAAAAACGAGTCGTAAGCCGGTACGGGAGATCAAAAACGCGGGGTGAAAAAACAGGTCGTAGCCTGAAACAAACGGGGAAATCAGGAACAGACAGGTGGAAATGGGTGCAAAAAGCGGGACCGACAGGAGTCAAAGTCAAAGAGCTTGCCTTATAGAAACAGAGCTTCGCTTACGGACTGACAAACGGCGAGTGAAATGACTTGGCCTAAGTAGGACGAGGAACCAATCAGGAAGCTTGCAGCGGCTGGCGCCAAACGAGCGGGCACAGGTGAAACTAATCAGTCATCATGACATCTTAAGCAGCTTCATGCAGCACCGCAAGAAAGGGCAATATTTGAAGAAAATCAGAGACTTTAATGTACGCCTTATGGTCGTGAAAATATCTTATTTTTAATAAAATGCAACAAAAAATATTCCAAATGCAAAAAAGCTAGCTCAGGAGAGTTGTTTTTTTGCTTGAGATTAGAAAAATATATTGATAAAATAAAAAGCTAATGAAAAAAACAAACAAGTATTTTAAAGAAAATTGTCGCCGGCTACTTGAAAGTTGGCCTTGAGCACAGTATTTGTGTGTCAGGGTTCCTTTTTAGGCACTCAATTTGATAGTACACATAAAAAAACCTCATAATTTGATAGTGCTAATTCAGAAGGTTTTCTTTTCTTCTTGGTAAACATTCGGATAAAATGCAGTTCACCGTTTATGTCAAGTCAAGTCGAGTCAAGTCATTTTTATTTGTATTGCCCTTAATCACAAAGAGTCTCAAAGGGCTGCACAGGTTATTGCACAGACTATTATTTCAGTCTATTATTACACCATCCCCTGATCTGGAACCAACATGAGGGCAAGGAAAAACTCAAACTCAAAACCTCAACATGAGGAAAACCCCTTAACTGCATGGGTCGTCGGGGCACCAATAAGTACGCTACTCTGGACAGCTTTCCCCACAGTTGACGGTTCCTGGCCTGTTCTTGGGTCGTGGCAAAGGTGGCACCAGTCCATTCCTTAATGTTGTTGGCCCAGTTCTCTTTCGGTCCTCTCTACTCCTGCCCCCTTGGGCTGTGCCCTATTTTCTTCTCCAAGAAAATAAATATATGATTAAAAAAATAATAGGAAGTAATGTGCAGACAAGGGCAGCACGGCGGCCCAGTGGTTAGCGCGTGTGAACCTCCTGTGTGGAGTATGCATGTTCTCCCCATGCTTGCGTGTGTTTCCTCGAGGCACTCCGGTTTCCCCCACAATCCAAAAACATGCATTTTGGGTTAATTGGCCTGTCCAAATTGTCCCTAGATGTGAATGAGCGAGTGACTTGTCTGTGTCTGTGTGCCCTGCGACCAGCTGGAAAGCAGTTGAGGGTGTCCCCTGCCCACTGCCCGAAGACAGCTGGGATGGGCTCTATCTTTACTGTGTCACAATAATGTTTTCTGACTTTGCTTTCAAGCCTGGTGTAGTTTTCCGTGGTAGCTATTTTTAGCATAATGTTTGTGGACTATGGTTATCTCACTGTGTATGTATTAGAGGTAAGATATTGGGCCCAAGCCCAACCTCTAATTCACATCTGTTTGGGCCTTAAATCGTTACGTTCGGGTTCGGGACGGATTTCTTTTTTTTTTTTTTTTTTTTTTTTTAAACATTATCCACCTTGTGGTGTGATTGAATGTACAGTAAGTTTTGTAACTACCGCTAGCTTGTTTCCGGAATTAAGGACAAGGTTTTGCAACATTTTATTGAAATCAAGTTGTATGCGATGCCTTGTTGGTTGTCCTGTGAGTTCCAAAACTGTTCATCTTCCATAAAGAGAGGAATTCATGACACATACATCAGTGTTTTTTGTGTGTTTTTCCTTGTGAAGGTTCTGTGCGATGGATTCCGTCCCGCTCTTGAGCTCATGGGTGTGCGCGCTCTGCAACGTCGGACCTTGAAGCGAGCGGAGGTGGGGGGAGTGGCGGAGTCTGCCAAAACACCCCTCCTTCCTCCCACTGAGTGTTCACAAATAAAATATGAAAATGTGGGTTTGCTCCATGCGCGGTCCCTCAAATCAAGTTAATTTGTCCGGTTCGGGCTTTAATACCTGGGCGGATCAGGTAAGATTTTTTTAGGCCCAATCTTACTTCTGGTATGTATGCCAATCGTTATTTTTATATAATCCTGTTAAAGTTCTCCATTTTCTGCACCACTTATCCTCACTAGGGTTGTGGAACCGCTAGAGCCAATCGCAGCAGTTCAGGCAGCGGGTAGGGGACACCTTGAACTGGGGGGCACACAGAGACAGACAACACACTCACTCATTTAGACCTAGGGACAATTTGGACCAACCAATTAACCTGACATGCATGTTTTGGGGATGTGGGAGGAAACCAGAGTGCCCTGAGGAAACCCAAACAGGCATAGAGAGAACATGCAAACTCCACACAGGGAGGCTGTGGTAGTTGGAATTGAACCCTGGATATTGTCACCCAGCCACCATGCTGCCCCGGTAAAAGATCTGTTAGCGATAATTCTCAGTTTCAGTGTTGATGATTTAACTCATAAACAAAACCAAATCGGCAGCACGGCGGCGCAGTGGTTAGCGCGTGTGCGGCACAGTTCTGAGGTCGTGGGAACCTCCTGAGTGGGTTCAAATCCAGCTCCCGGCCTTACTGTGTGGAGTTTGTATGTTCTCCCCGTGCTTGCGTGGGTTTCCTCCAGCCACTCCGGTTTCCTCCCACATTCCAAAAACAAGCATTTCAGGTGAATTGGCCGGTCCAAATTGTCCCTAGGTTTGACTAAGCGAGTGAGTTGTCTGTCCCCGTGTGCCCTGCGATTGGCTGGCAACCAGTCCAGGGTGTCCCCTGCCCACTGCCCGATGATTGCTGGGATGGGCTCCAGCATCCCCGCGACCCTACTGAGGATAAGCGGTGCAGCTGATGAGATGAGATGAGACAAAACCAAATCGCTGTCGGATCAGCCTACGGTAGGACGTCTCGACAGGGTAGGGACGTTTCGGCAGAACAGCGGATTAGAAAACAGCATGTTTCCAGCAGGCCGTAGTTTTCCAACCCCTGCCCTGGAGAAAAGATCTCAGAAGATGTAAACACGATAAAGCCGAGATACGAGTTCCCTCGGCGCCGGCGGGGGCTCCGCTCCGCAACAAAGATGGCATGAGAGAGCGACACTGCGTGGAAATTAATCAGGGCTTTTCCTGTCATTGACTGATTAAATCATCTCCCAAGCTTTGAGTTTTCCCTGCTGGCATGCGCGAGAGTATGTTTACGCACGTGCGTCTGTGCGTGGACCAGACTTGATTTATGAAGGGGGAGAGAATGGTTTTCTCTCCCAATCCCTCTCGTGAATTAATGAGGTATAAAAACTAAGGCTGGCATTCTGTCAAGTACTCCAGCAACCACCAAAAAGCTCGCTGCAGAATAACTATTGGCAGAGGCGAAGCGATTGTGTTGCAAAAATAAATAAATAAAATCCCCTGGTGGCAACTTTGACCTAAATTGTGATGTTAAAAATCTAAAAGAAAGTCTTTCACTATATATCGTTGTTTGTGCACCTCCAAACTGCTTTTTTGATTCAAGCAGGTCAGCAGTGCTGCGTTCAGGCTCAATTCTGTGCAAGGGAGAGAAGGCCCAATTCAGTGTCTGAAACTCATGACAAAAAGTTACCAGACACCAGGGCAGACACCTCTGAAAAAGTTGTCTGTCCTGCCATAAAGTTGCCTGCCCCATTTTTCACACGCAAAAAAAAACCCCATCGTTGCAAAGTATTAAGGATTGATAATCAGAATATATGACAGAACACTTTAAAATTAAGTTTATTATTTAATCTGCCATCAGTATGTACCTGTATTTACTCATCTTCACTCACGCAATGTTTGCGTTGCGTCGTCTGCTACAAGCCACGTGAACTCCTCTTTCCACGATCCTTTTGATGTACTTTTACGTTTTGTAGCGTCATAAATTTTGTAAGCTTCTATTGAATATTTCTTCTGGGACTGTGGTTTTGGCTTGATTCCTAACCACTTATCTATTTTTTTTTGGTTTTCTCTGTGCATCTACTTTGGAAAATGATATGCAAATGCATGACCTTGTAACACTCGGGAAAATCCGGAAGCACAAAGATATTCGATGCAGGCTTCTGATTGGCTGCTGAGTATGTAAATTGCCAAAGGAACCGAAATTCCGAAATTTCCAAACCGAACGAAGATTTCGGAATCGGAATAAAGATTTTAATTTGAAAAAATAAATCATTCGTTTTTTTGTTATTTTTTTTCTTGAGAAAGTTGTCGGCCACCCGGGCGGAGACGTTTTGAAAAGTTGTACGCCCGACGTAAAAGATGCACGCCCTGGGCAGACGTTATTTCAGACACTGGCACAATTACACTTTGTGCTCATTTTCTACAAAAATAAATAAGGATGGTAACAAGAGGGTGCCGGTCCTTACAGAACATTGGTGGTAAATTGGTTGGTTCACCTTTTTCATGGCCAAATTCAAGCACTTTTCAAGGACTTTCAAAGCAAAGTCCTCCAATAGCATTAAAAGAAGAAATAATAGATTATTATATTGTTAAAAGTGGGATGCCTCATTTGAGGTTTCCTTAAAAAAAATCCAAGTAGAATTTTGTCTTTATTAAGTATGTCTTAAGAATCTCCAACAGAGTTCAAAGAGCCTTTATAAAAGAAATTCCACCGGGCCTATCTACTTTAATCTTACTTTTAGCACCGCTGTTCCAGGACTTGCAACACATTAAGAGGCAGAAAAGGGGGGTGGGAGGAGGGGTGTAGAATGTTTTCATGCTCATTGCCAGTTTTTTTGTTAGTGTAGCCCGAAAATGGTAAAAGTAAGAAAAGGCCTGTTTCAAATACAGTCCAAATGCCAATCCAAACCTCCAAAAAGATTTAAAAAAAGAAGTTCATTAGTACTTGAGGAATGAGCTGACTGAGGCTGCGATCATGACTTGAATCCAGGAGATGGCGGCAAACAGTAGCAACATTTCAGGATGCGGGCAACACTTTTAATAATGATAATAGTTAAGAATCGTTATGATTATTATAATTCATCCTAGCCACACTACCTATATAATCCTTGCCCTTATACGAATTCCATAATGACCGGTCTAGGTGTAGCAGGTAGCAAACGGTTAGCAATAAAATCAGTTAATAGTTAAGCTAGTCATCTGTGAAATACCTTGCATATTACTGACTCACATTGTGAAGCGTTGGGTGTCTTTTTAGCATACTTACAGCATTCTGTGCTTGGATTTGATCCACATTTTAACCATTGTTTGTATTTTCCATTTTCTACCCAACGTTTATTAAATCGGCAGCCTCCAGGCATCTCGTTATTTTTACCAGTCCGCTTGAGCAATACGTGTAAGGATATAAGACCCCATACACACTAATGCCAAATGGAGTTAATCACGAGGGAAGAAATGCAAGTACAAAGAATAGCCAACAGAGAGCATTGTTTTACTTTTCTTCATTTACTGTGGTCTATCGAGACTTCTGAGAAACAACAATTTTAAACATTTACAAGCACTTCACCAAATATTCATGCACTTTTCAGAAAAGTGCAATGTTAAAATTTAAGCATTTTCAAGAATCTCAAGCACACGTACGAACCAGTGTTCCCTCTAAGCTGCGCGCTTGCGCAATTGCGCACTGCTCGCACATTCTCGGCGCACAAGAAAATCTAGCCAGCGCACAAAAATGAGGGCTCAAAATTACTTATTGGGAAGCGACTTAAGTCAAAGTTACAGTGCATGAAGGTAAAAATACACGGGCTCCCCTGACATACTGTCCAAAATGCGGTATTTTGAAGTCGAACGAAGTTGAGTAAAGTTAGTATAGTATGTCGAGAACCGGCTTCTTCGGCTCGGCTCACTAAACGGGTCCTAAACGGCTCTTCAGGTTGTTTTTGCTTCTTTAATCCCAACATGACCAAATATTAAGTAAAATATGCACAAAATGACTTAAAGGAAGGGGGGGAAATAGAACAAAAAAGAAAAAAATACCAAAATGAAAAAGTAGTGAAAAGCTGAGAAAAAAAGAAACAAAAGGAAGAGAAAAAAAGAAGGAAAAATTTAGAAGAAAAAGAAATGTAGGAAAAAAATAGAGCACAAAAAGAAAAATATAACAGCTCGGAAAAAATAAACACAATGAGATTTTTTTAAAGGAATTTAAAAAAAAGTAGAAAAAAAACACCAAAAAAAGAAGAAAAAGTTCGTGTTGCATTTAAATAATTTCTAATTATGTCAAGTGAATCTTGTTGCCAACATTGTACTTCCACTAAAAATGTGATTAAGTACAGTTCTGTATCTTACAACTGACTCAATCAGCCCCCAAAAATGTTAATATTATGCGACAAAATATATCGGGAAATAAAAAGAAATGGATATCTTGTGAAAGAATTGTAAGAACAAACGACGTTTGTAGGCCGTACAACCTTTGCAATAATACATTAGTCAATTCATTCAAAAGAGAAAAAAAAATTTGCATTGCCGGAAACTCAGCAAAATGTAACTTGATGTCAAGTTTTGGACATGTTTGATAATTAATTATCTTGCCACACTTGGAATTATGGTTGCTCACTGTTGTTTCAAGCGCTCCTCACTGACTTTGTGTGAACGCTCAGACCCGTGGAAAATTAGAGGGAACATTGGTATGAACCCTAATGACAGCTCTGTGGCCGTGTGTATGTGAGACACATGATGTAAGAGGGGTTTTAATGGCATTTAATGACAGGCTGCAAGACTTCAATATCCTTCACATCTTTGGAACACTTTCTCTGGCAGCGTGAGAAATCATGTCAAATGAAAGTGTAGAAGCTGGGTCACTATCATTAGAAAGTGCCTTTGGTGTCCTTATCAGAATCACTCGGTCATCACAAAAATGACGCAGAATCGAGAAACTGGCTTTACTTCGAGTAGGATTTTACATCAAAGGCTGTTGTTTATTTACTTTGTTTTTTATCTAAATGTGATTTGATCTCATATTAGAAGTAAAAGGAAAAATTATTTGATTGAAGAGGAAAGCTCTTTTCTCCCTTTGTTTAAATCCGAGCTGTAAGACAATATAGGCGATGAAGGCTGGAGGGATGAGCAGGTCCTTATAAGTTTTTATTACAGAATATTCTGGGCACACATGAGCAAAAGCACTGTTTTTCATCCAGTGGACAAGGGAGGAGTTAGACCTTGTCTATTGTGCCGCACGTAACATAATTTTATCTCTATAATAATAATTTTAATATAGCTGGAAATATCATGTTATGGTGACAACATCCTCAGTGACCTATTTTAATAATTTAACAGTACTCATAGCAGCAAAATGGCGGACAATCAAGTTAACCCCCTCCAGGCGAGGCTCGTGATGTGTAAAATAAAAGCCAATTGTTCAACCTGTAAGTACAGTGGAACCTCGGTTTTCGAACGCCTCTAAGTTCGAACAAATCGGAGTCTGACCAAAAATTTTGAGAAATTCTTGCTTCGCTGTCAAAAAATCGGAGTTCGAACGCCGGTAATGCGTGAGTGCGTACGCTAGGGTGCGATGCTGAGCAGCGTACGGGTGTAGAATGCTCTTTTCCTGACCAACTGTTATCGCGTGCAGACGGGCTTCGTTTTGCTTTCGCTTTTAATATAGGTGTAGGAAGTCTTCTAGCCCCTAATTATGCCTCGGAAGAAAGTCAGTGCAAGCAGCAAAGTTGCTACAGGTGAAAAAAGAAAAGTAGTGCGTACAACTATTTCATTTAAGAAAGAAATAATAGCAAAATATGAAGGAGGTGGAGTATCTGATCTTGCTAGGGAATACCCCACCGTCCACCTGCGCCTTCTGCTGTCCACCACAAAGGTAAGAAATCTTATTCATAATTCTTTTCTTTATCCTTCTTTTTATTTTTACACGTTCATGTTTGGGTAATCCTTCGTTCGGAAGATTACGATAACGCGAACGTACGATTAGCCTGGGTTAGCATTATGTTTACGTTGAACATTCAGGTAGACATTCAGGGTGTTGGAACGGATTAAAACGATTTACATTATTTTTAATGGGAAAAATGATTTCGGGGATCGAACAAATCGGTTTTCGAACAGGGCTCTGGAACGGATTATGGTCGAGAACTGAGGTTCCACGGTATTTAAAAATACATGTTCATATGATAATTTATGCATTTGTGCTTATAATTGAAATCAATAGTTTTTGAACCACTAGGATGCGTTAAATACAATACAGTGTCCATTTGAAGCTTAAACTCAGATTTTACTCAAGTTAAAGAGGTAAAGAATCTAGTTTTAACTTTTCAGTAAAATCTTTTATTTATTTTTTTAATAAAATTGTCTTTACTATTTTGTTTCACTGTAAAGCTAGTACTATGTATTCGCTTCAAATACCGTGCTCGGTACTTCAAATAAGACAACCTTTCCACGACTGTATTCCACAAAACATTATTTTGCTATTGCTTCAGATAAAAACAAAGCGCTGCGGAGAAACACGCGTTTTCATTCACAAAGTGAATTTAAAAGGCGCTAAATGTAAGAGCGCTATAATAATAGTGAAACAGTGTCCTCTAAGTGTTAAAACGCTTAATAGTGAAACTGTGTCCTTAATATGTATGCTGTTTGATACTTTAACGTTTGTTTTCAGCTTTAGAAGTGCAGCTCAAAGAGGAAAAACAATCTTTCCTCGCCAGGCTCTTGTATTGCTGCACCCCGCACAAAATGAGCTCCAGGATGTTTAAAAGTTTTACATCTAAAAGTCGTGATTCCGTTTACAAGAGAAACAAAAAAAAAAAAAAACAATCCCCCTCCCCGAAAAAAAGCTTTGATTCAAAAGTACACAAGGACATTTTTGGTTTCCTGATTTTCTCTCCATTGGTTTATGTTCGCTTAAGACTCTTATTCTGCAGACTGCAAGTTGTATATTTTACAATGGATTTAAGGATTATAGAATGCCGTGGGCAGGAAGATACATTTAAAGTTTGCTGCTACCCAAGGGCACAACAATGTCAGCATACTACACACATGTAATATACGAAATGCCCAAAGATGGAGCTGTATTCGGTTTTAATCAAGGGTGTCAAACTCATTTAAGCTCGGGGGCCACACGTTAGAACAAACATTCTCTCGGGGGCCGGTTTAGTAGATTAAAGAGAAAGAAAAAAAAGAGAAAGAAATAAGAGAAAGATAGGTAGAGAGGGTGGGACAAAAAACAGAAAGAGAGAGAGAGAGAGAGAGAAATTAGATAAAAACAGAAATAGTGAGAGAGGGGGAAAGAAAGAAAAATAATGAAATCCAAAGATAAATAGAAAGAGAGAAAAAGAGGAGAGAAGTAGAGAAAGAGAGAAAGGGGAAAGACAGAAGGGGAAGGCACGAGACAGAGAGGAAGAGAGTAAAGGAAAAAATGAATAGAGAGCAAAAGAAGGTAAAAAGACAGAGAGAAAGAGACAAAAAGGAACAATGAAAGAGAAAAAGAGACAGAGAGAGTGAAAGAGAGAGAGACAGAGAGAGTGATAGAAAAATGAGAGAAATAAATATATCAAAAGAGAAATAGAAAGAGAGAAAGAGATGAGGAGAGAAAGAGAGAAGGGGAAGGCAAGAGAGAGAGAGAGAGAGAAAGAGAGGAAAGTGAGAGAATAGGTAAAAAGAAAGAGCAAATGAAGTTAAAAAGATGCAGAGAGAGAGATAGAGAAAAAGAGAGACACAGAGAGTGAAAGAGTTAGAGAAAGAGAGGGAGAGAGAAAGAGAGATTAGAGAGAGAGAAATACAAGTGCAGCGTTTGTGAGAGGCACCTGGCTTTGGCAACATCAAGTGGACCTATTTCTTTCTCTTGCGCTTCTCTGAGCGTTGTCTCGTGGGCCGGATCCAATCCCCTAGCGGGCCTGATCCGGCCCGCGGGCCGCCTGTTTGACACCTGTGGTTTTAATAATAGTAAGATGCAATGTTTGCTGTATGAAAGCTTGACTAATTCCCTGGTTACGTTATCTCAAAAAGACAGATGTCCCTGCCAAGGATTACAATATAGATTACGGCAAACACGGGAGCACAAAAACATCATAATAATGCGTCGATGCCGAAATCCATAAAAACATTCCACCCTCGGACAATAGAACGCGGAGCACAGCGAAATAATGACTTTTCTCAGGGTCAATTTGGAGACGTAATAAGATCCTGAAGAACCCAATACAAAGTTTGTTTTCATTCCCCAAAAGTTCTCATTGTAAGATATAATTGACTTTGACTTGCTGACATATCGACCGGAGAGGAAAGGGGGGCTCAAATTTCCCCAATAAGACTACCTTGAGACGAATCCAAATACAATTTAATGATCACCTAAAGCTCCACGGCGCTGCGCGTATGAGCACGTGGCGTCGGCGGGGTATAAGGACTGCAAAATCTTTACCGAGGTCAAACGCACCGCATCTATTCAGCCAGCTAATCCATCCAGCCCGGGAAATTGTGTTCCGAGCACATGCGAAAGGTTGCATGATGAATGGCGTCCCATCGCGGCTGTCAGAAAAAGGCTAGGGTCACACACCTATGGCTTCAATTATGTCATTAATGCACACCGAATGCACGGTCACGGCCAGAATATAATAGAGATGGCGGGCGTGCACTTCCTGCCTGGATGCGGACAGCTAAGGGAACGACCTTGTCTCAACTCGGTCTGTTTTAGGGTGTTTTTTTTTTTTTTTTCCCCAGAACGCTGCCATTCAGGGGCAATCTCACAAAGGCTCCTTGCAGGGAATAAAAAATGTCTCACTTGAAGGGCCATTCTCTGCAAAGAAGACAATGCTTTTATTTTGTATAGGTTTTTCTAATAATACCCAGGGATCAAGACTTATTCTACATCATAGAAAGGTGGGAATTCAAAGTATTCCAACCTCCTACCAGCTGAATCACCCTAAACCAGGGGTGTCAAACATGCGGCCCGGGGGCCGGATCAGGCCCGCTAAGGGATTGAATCCGGCCCGCGAGACAATGCTCAGTGAAGCGCAAGGGAAAAACGAGCTGCAGGTCTAAATAAGTCCACTTGATGTTGCCAAAGCCAGGTGCCTCTCACAAAGACACTGTACTTGTATTCCTCTCTCTCTATCTATCTATCTATCGAGATAGATTATTTATCAATCTAGAGATAGATAATCTCTAAATAAACTATCTGTCTATCTCTAGATAGAGAGAGAGAGAGAGATAATCTCTCTCTCTCTCTCTCTCTCTCTCTCTCTCTCTCTCTCTCTCTCTCTCTCTCTTTGTTTTTTTTCTCTCTGTGTCATTTTACCTTCTCTTCTATTTTTCCTTTTCTCTCTTTCTCTCTCTCCTGCTTTCCCCTTCTCTCCTTCTCTTTACTTTCCTTCCCTCTTTCTCTCTTTCTATTTCTCTTTGGATATAATTCTTTCTCTCTCTTTCTTTCCCCCTCTCTCACTATTTGTCTTTATATCTTTTTTGTTTCTCACATTCTCTCTCTCTCTCTCTCTTCTCTCTCTCTTTCTCCCTTTCTCTCTTTCATTGTCCCACCCTCTCTCTTTTTCTCTCCTTCACTTTGTCTTATTTCTTTCTCTCTTTTCATTTCCCTCTAATATACTAGTCCGGCCCCCGAGAGAATGTTTGTTCTATCGTGTGGCCCCCGAGGTAAATTGAGTTTGACACCCCTGCCCTAAACGGTCCTTAAACTTGGAGGTCCACATACTGAGAAACAAATCCACCGCTGGTGACGCACAATTCCAGAGGAGGTCTGAAAAAAAGACAGGTAAATGGTCTGCATTTATATAGCACTTTTGAAGTCAACGAAGACCTCTTAAAGTGCTTCACACTTACCCATTCACATACACACTCACACACCAATAGGGAGTCAGCCATGCTTATTGGGGGCATTAGGGATTCAGTGTCTTGCTCAAGGACACTTCGACATGTAACACGGAGGAGCCGGGAATCGAACCTGCGCTCTACCTCCTGAGATAGAATTCCGGCATCACCATGTCTTATTTAAATTATCCAATGCTTCTATACTGTATTACACAGTTAAGTGCTCCTTCTTTAAAACAGTCTTTATAGAAAGGTAGATGATCACATTTTTGGAGGATCCTTTAGAGCAGGGGTGTCAAACTCATTTGAACTCGGGGGCCACACTATAGAACAAACATTCTGTCGGGGGCCGGACTAGTAGATTAAAGAGAAAGAAAAAGAGAAAGAAAGAAGAGAAAGAGGGAGGGAAAAGGAGAGAGGGTCGGGACAAAGAAAGAAAAAGAGAGAGAGGGAGAGCGCGTGAGAAACAAAAGATCAAAAGTCGTGAGAGAGGGGGGAAAGAAAGGGAGAGGAAGAAAGAAATCCAAAGATAAATAGAAAGACAGAAGGAGAGAAAAGAGAAAAGAAAGCGTGAAGGGTAGGAAGAGAGAAAGAGAAAAGAGGGAAAAGGAAAAAAGGAAGTTAGAGCAAAATAAGTTAAAAAGACAGAGAGTAAAAGAAACAGAGACAGAGAGTGGGAGAAAAGGGGTGGAAAAGAGAGAGAGAGAGAGAGAAAGAGAGAGAGAGAAATAAGTACAAGTACAGTGTCTTTGTGAGAGGCACCTGGCTTTGGCAACATCAAGTGGACATATTTCAACCTGCAGCTTGTTTTTCTCTTGCGCTTCTCTGAGTGTTGTCTCGCGGGCCGGATTCAATCCCTTAGCGGGCCTGATCTGGCCCGCGGGCCCCCTGTTTGACACCTGTGCTTTAGAGAGATGCCAATCACTGGTTTTTGTGTTACCTGCAGCAAAAGGGCCACACTATACTGCTGCAGACCACAGTCCTTGAGGTTGTATTCCCAGGGGTGTGTGGTGTGGAATTTTGTGCCAGTCGGCTTCAAGACCTGATGGTTTCAATACTTTTATCTGAATGTCACCCTTCTCGGAGGAAAGGGTCCCATTAAGACAGTCAAGCCAAGTCTGTTGTTAGGATCCAATTCTAAAGAGATGGAAGTAAATTAAGAAAAAAATAACAGCAGCTGGATTAAGAAGACATCAAGTAAAACTCTGTTTGGAGAAACCTTGACCGATAATCTTCGATGACGAGGAAAGAAAGAAAACTTGAGCACACTGAAGGAGCCTTGCATAGATGAGAGATAGCATTAAAAAAAAACCTCAACAAGCTGATATAAAAACTTTAGCTTATTGACTGACAAGTGTCTAATTTCAACAAAGGGAAAGCACTGTTCCAAAACTCATCCTCACTGGTTGATTGTCTCCTTCTGGGCAAGTTAAAATAAAGGTCTGCATAGCCTTACCAATTGTGGCAGATTATTAAGGATGTACAATAGAAGTTTTAAAGATATAAGAAATATAATCATTAAGGAAGTAGGAACTGAACCAAACAAACCAAAACTCGGTTTTAATTCGTTCCAGCACCCCGAATGTTTACCGTGAATGTTTAACGTTAACATAGAGCTAACCCAGGCTCATCGTACGTCCGCGGTATCGTTATCTTCCGTACAAAAGATTACGCTAACACGAACGTGTAAAAATAAAAAAATCCGGTCGTTTACAAGTCATTTAGCACCCGGGTCTCCACAACAAGTGGTGAGCGGTTCATTGGAAAGGGGGCTTCGTTCCAACACCCTCAATGTTGGGCTCCGTTCCAACACCCTGAATGTTTAACGTAAACTTAAAGCTAACCCAGGCTAGTCGTACGTTTGCCTTATCGTAATCTTCCGTACGAAAGATTATGCTAACATGAAAAAAAAAGAAAATTAAGGATAAAAAAAAAGAATTATGAACAGGATTTCTTACCTTTGTGGTGGTCAGCAGAAGGCGCAGGTGGAGTAGTTGTACGCACTACTTTTCTTTTTTCACCTGTAGCAACTTTGCTGCTTGCATTGACTTTCTTCAGAGGCATAATTAGGGGCTGAAACACTTTGTACACCTATATTAACAGTTGGTCAGGAAAAGAGCCATCTACACCCGTACGCCGCTCAGCCTCGCATCTGATTTGTTCAAACTGAGAGGCGTTCGAAAACCGAGGTTCCACAGTACTTACACATGCAAATAATTTCAAATGGGAATAGGATGTCCCTTTCATAATATACAGAACCTGTGCGCATGCCAAGATGTTGTCATTAAGATCCATTATGCACTAAAATTAATGAGAACATTCTCGCAACCCACACAAAAGTGGAATAAAAATTGGCACCTCACCAACATTTAATGGCTACTTCCTTGGCCCACCTCCTCATTTTTGTGTCATCAAACACATATAAATGAAACAAAAAACATCCATAAAGTATTCAAACTAGTTATAAACTCATGTTTTAACATATTGGGCCCATTCCTCTATTTTCCGATAAGAAATTTCAGTGCAAGACTTTTCATTAAAGCTTTTGAGAAAGCAGAGCTTTTTAAGTTAAGAAAAGAAAGGGCGAATTTAAGCAATATTGCGAATATGGAAGAAAGCTGTTCTAGTAATATTCTTAACGTGTGTTTGAAAGGACAGATTGGGGTCAAATATGACACCTACATTTTTGACTGAGTCACTCTGGGTGATATTACATTTGTCAATGTTCAGAGACGTTTTTTAGAACAAGTAGCGGCATTTAGATGGACCAATAACTAGCATTTCGGTCTTTTCAGAGTTAAGGTTCAAGAAGTTGAGTGACATCCATTCTTTTATCTCAGTGAGGCAGGCCTCCAAATTTCCACAGATTCCTCCATAGGAAGATATAGTGGAGTGTCATCTGCGTAGCAATGGAAACTGATATTATACTTGCGAATAATATCACCCAATGGAATCATGTAAATGCTGAAAAGAAGGGAGGCAAGTACTGAACCCTGCGGAACACCACAGGTAACACTAAAGGGCTCAGATGTCATTTCACCATATTTAACACAGTGCGTCCTATCTGAGAGGTAGTATCTGAACCATAAGAGGATGGTTCCTGAGAGACCAATCCATTTTTCCAACCGTTCTAGTAAGATATTATGGTCCACAGTGTCAAAGGCAGCACTAAGGTCCGGTCCGGAGCCTTCGCTCTGAAAATGCTGGTCTACTAGTGATCCCAAGAGCTAAGAAGAGATCCGCAGGTTCAAGAGCCTTCTCCATTCGGGCCCCGGTGCTGTGGAATGCTCTTCCCCCTGAGATTCGATCTGCAACCTCAGTGGAAATGTTTAAATCTAAGCTTGAAACACACTTCTATTCTATAGCATACAAATAACCTATAGTTTACGTTGATAATATGTGTATTATTTGCCCTCAGGTAGGTTTTAGATGAGGGGATGGTGTCATAATAGTCTGTAGTTTGCAATAGTCTTTTATCCGTGCAGCCCTTTGAGACTCTTTGTGATTAAGGGCGATACAAATAAACATGACTTGACTTGACAAGAAAAACAACAAAACCAATGATAAAATTGCTCAAAATGTGGTGAAAACAGTTTGTGATAGCATATTTAAACCTGTCATAATTGTGTGAATATTTCAGTCCGTCCTTTTAATCATTTTGAATCATTACATCAATATTTTAATGAAGTTCGTCAGTGGTATGGACCACATGTCTATCCATACATTCAAATGTATTTATTGGCTTATGCACTTCTCGTTTTTTTAACTTGTCGCCACAATGTATCCATTTATCTACTCATCATACAACCTCCACATCGTTCTAAGTAGGGTTCTGATTTACTGTTCGAAGGGGACCTTGACTATGATCAAACCACCTTCAGGATTCAGTCGGGATGGAAGTTGGTGCCTTGGGAATGTTCCACTAACTTATGTGTTCCACCCCAGTGATGTATAAATGATTGTCAGCCATTGTGAAAATGCACTTGTGAAACCATTACAACAGTGTTCTGTAATCACAAGCCCAGAATTTTCCTTTTATTGTAATCAATAATAATTTGGATCAGAGCTGATGATCATGTGTATAAAACTGTGGGGTGTCTTAGTGTGGTGAAAAGTGTTACATAATTGTTGGATTGAGTTTTAAAATAGAAGTATAAAGTTTCGAAATTAGGGATTTTTGTGTCGTGCCAATGATAATAAGGAGTCCGTCAGGGTCTCTGAAGGCCGGTTCGGGAAGTGAGGAAATTGGTTTCGGATAAATTGAAGATGCTAAGAGGAACAAAATAAAGGGGGAGGATGGGAGTTTGAACTTTTCTGAGAGGATAATGAATAAGAGAAATACACCATCCATATAAAGATTGCCAAGGGTCTTAAGGCCACTGTTTGACCACAATTCAAAAGCACGATCAGAGCACGCTGGTAGGAATATGTAATTTCTGTAAACAGGTGCAAGTCAGGACGAGCAGTGGAGTCCAAATTGTTTTCTGAATTAATTCAATATTTCTAAAGTGATCTGTACAACTGAGTTTGGTGGTACTTGCTTGAGTGGTAGAGGTAGTTAAGACATTGATGGTCCTTCCTCATGGTTTCTTCATTTACCTCATGTTGATGTTTTGAGTTTTTCCTTGCCCTCATGTAGGTCTTAGATCAGGGGATGGTGTAGTCTGCAGTTTGCCTTAATCTGTGGTCTGTGCAGCCCTTTGAGACTCCTTGTGATAAAGAGCTATACAAAATACCAAGACTTGACTTGACATTGGCCATCAAGCGGATGAGTTGGAAAAAAGTTCCGTGTTGGCCCAGGAGGGTCGCTTTTCAGGGGGGATTTCGACATTCCAAAAAACGTGCTTGTTAATATCGCTAAATCTGAGAAAATCTAGGAACGCTAAACCACCAGGGGACTTAGAAAGCTGAAGAGGGGTCATTCTAATCTGAGCACTTTTAACACAAGACAAAAAATAATCAGTTAACTGGTCTAATTTGGTAAAAAAATAAATCGGATATGTTAAAATATATAGGGGAACCGGGGCAACTACGTCCTCTTGATAAGATTAGCTCTATCTATTAAAGAGCGAGGAAGTGTGTTCCAGCTAGTCAGGTCAGATTTGTATTGTTCTAGTAATGGTTAAATGTTCAGAGAGAATAATTCTGCCGTTGACCTTGTCAATGTATTTCAATTAAGACTTTTTCTTAGGTAAACATGCCATGACAACACTCCCGACAGCAGAGTTAATGGGGATGCATTCACTTTTATGCAGGTTTTGCTTTTAAACGGTCCAATATTCTCAAAATCGAAGAAAATGACTTATTTGAATTTAAAATTTAAAGCAAAAGATCCTCAGCATACAGGGAACACCTAAGTGGGAGATTCCCTGAAATGTGTATTTGCTATGAAGCCTCAGTGCTAGTGGTTTGACACGGAGTAAGAGGGGTGAGGAGGGGGAATCCATGATATCAAATTTGAGTTAAATCCAATCTTTCCTACAGCATGAAAAAAATATCGCCACTAAACACGGTCAAATGCCTTCTCTGCATCTAGCGAGAGAACAACGTCAGAAGGCCCGGAGTCTGCTGATGAGCAAATATTTAATAAACATCTGGTGTTATCAAAGGATTCACAGCCCAATATGAAACTGGTCTGATCTGAGTCTATAAGTGTAGGGATGACTTCTTGAAAGCGAATAGCGAGAACATTTGTTAGAATTTTCAAGTCAGTATAAGAGGGGGATTGGTCTGTAACTCCTGCAAAGAAGAGGGTCCTTGTCTGGTTCGAGTGGTGGAGTAATTAGTGCCTCAAAGAAAGTTGCAGGGAAATGTCTGCTTTGAAATGCATCATTAACTTTTCTTGCTAGAATAGGAGCTAGTACAGTAGAATACGTCCTAAAGAATTATTTGGCAAATCTGTCCGGGCCAGGAGTTTTAGAATTTTGCATGAACCTTACGGCTTCCTGAATCTCAGCCATCGATATCGGGACACCCGAATAGCCAGAGGCATTTACGTCCACTTGAAAGTACGTCAAACTGTCTGGATCAAGGGTCAGCAACCTATGACGCCAACCTATGACTGCTGGGACGCGGGGGGTTAGCCAGTGGCACGCGAGCGCATGGCAAATTAATAGATTTTTTTTTTTTTAAATGCGCATTTTTACCTGAAATTTAGACATTTCCAGTTGCGCGGCGTGTTTACGGTAGCGCCCTTCCTCCTCTGCTCCGTGTGTGTGTGTTTGCGTGGCGCCTCGTGTTTTAACCCAGCCAACGAACCACACACGCGCGATAAATGAAAGAATCATGACGGCTCCTCTAGCAAAAACACCTTGTTCTTTCCAGCCAGCGTGGACAGACGAATGGGGCATTCTGCAAAAAATGACCATGCTGTTTGTGCATTATTCCTCGAGAGCGTTATACCTCACACAGCAAGTGTTAAACGTCGTTACGAGACGAAAAATGAACATGAATTCAAGGATGAGTCTGACAAGCCGGAGACATTAAAACGCGCAGTATCCAGGTATGGCCAATAAACACATTCCCTGTTAACCTTTGTCACCGCTAAAATACCACCACTGGAGCAAGTTATCACATTGCTCACTGCATAGCAAAGCACAGAAAACCATTTACTGATGGTGAATATTTTTAAGAACCGTGCGTGTATGCTTTGCTGCTGTTATTTTTTAAGTTTTGATATTTTATAATTGATGAATGGTATGGAAGCTATATAGTTATATGATTTCAATGTATATCCATGTTGTATATTTGGACTGGTGTATCATTACAGCTCTGTTGGCTATAAAACACACTGAAATACTGATTTACAAGAAAATTTGAAAGTGGCACTCCACACCAAAAAGGTTGCTGACCCGTGGTCTAGATCATTGGGTGCTTGCCAATTGTTCGGCGTCTCAGAAGAATACATTTATGCGTAGTAATTGGAGAATATGTCATAGATTTCTTTTGGGTCAGTGAGGACCATCACAGTTGGGATGCTAATCCAGGAATAGTCCTAAAAGCAGATGCTGCACGTGCCTGTTAGGACAGTATTTTTACTGTTTCGTCACCATGTTAAAAAAAACTGACTCGTTTGTAATATCTGTATTGTAGTTTTACCGGTTAATAATAAATCATATTCCGACTGTAACTCCAATCTCTTTTTGTACAATATGAGTGAGGGACTCCTGGCATATATCGTGTCTAAACTGCTGATTTGTTCTGAGAGGATCTCCTAATTCAGCACATTATTTTTTTTTTTTTTACAAGATACGAATGAGATTACTTGTCTTCGAATATAAACCTTGAAACAGTCCTATATTACAGTACTTCTGATATCCAGAACATAGAAAGAGGTGGAAAACACTGTACGTCAAGCAAGATCTGCATCAGCTCCAGGGCAAAATGGAGTCCCATACAGGGTGTACAAGAATGCACTAGACTTCCTAAGGTTTCTAATGAGAACAGTATGGCAAAAGAAGATGATACCCAAAATGTGGCGTAGGGCAGGGGGAGTCCTCATCTTAAAGGAGAAGAATGCAGAGAACATCAGTCAGTTCTGTCCAATCTCCCCACTATACGTTGAAGGCAAAATCTTGTTTTTTGTCATTGCAAAGAGAATGGGCGAGTACCTGCAAAGAAATGAGTGATTAAGGGCCAACACAAATAAACATGACTTGACTACATCGATACATCTGGACAGAAGGCAGTAATATCAGGATTCTCTGGGTGTTCAGAACATTCTAGCAAGATCTGGCACCAAATCCAAAATGGCAAAGACAGAAAGAAATGATATCCATGTAGTCTTCCTTGACCTTGCCAATACTTATGGCTCAGTTCCCCATGAACTAATGTGGTCTGCTTTCAACTTCCACATGCCTGACACAATCACAGCCGTGGTTACATCCTAATTCCAGGACGTATAGTTCTGCTTCACCACCTCTGGGCAGTATATGGAGGTAGGCATCATGGCAGGATGGAAGATTTCAGCCCAAGAATTCACATTGGCAATGGAGGTCATCATCCATGCTTCAAAGTGGATGACCTGATGATTGACTTCGGCCAGTGCCTCCTCCCCCCTAGAGCTAACAAGAATGATATTATAACAGTGACCAGCACCGTCCCATGCACTAGGGGACTTCTCAGAAAACTTGAGAACATCATGAAGATAAAACCATCCAAGTCAGCAACATAATTTAATTTTATAAATTTACATTTATATAATTTAAAATGATCACTCTGCCCTTGGTCCTATAAACCAAATGCGTCAGACAGGGAACAGAACGGTTCCATGCCGTGTAGTGAGTGTCCTTTCCCCGTGATTGAATGTGTGTCCTTGTGTGGTCAAAGCATTCTCCCCTCTTAGGGACCGATACTGACACACAGGTGAGAGAATTGCGAAGGATTTGAAGATTACCCCAGGCTTTGTGCGTCCACCATGCCCCACTCACAATAGGTCAGCTCAGAATAACTAGAAAGGGCTGACCGACCATGTTCAGTCACCCCTGGAGTCATTAATCACACAATTCTGCGCACACACTCCAAAATAGGAGACACACCGGAGCTTCTTTGTAATTATGCAGCCAAATGCTGGATGACAGCCTGGCTGCGGGTAGACAGTCCTTTTTACGCTTGCTGCGTTTTCATACACTACGAGGATCAGAAAGGGAGAAAAAAAACCCACTGCTCCAACACATTCCATCACATTAGGCGCTGATAAAATGCTGCTGGAATCGCAACAACGGAGGCTCAGATACGTGTGTTTCCTCCAGAGCTTTTTTTGACGTCTCCTTAGTCACAAAGGCGAGGCACCAGAGCAGCGCATCCCGACCTTCAATTGGAAAAACAGGTTGTTCAGCTTGCAGCAAGATGGCAATCGGGTCCCAGATCTCAGATAAGGTTCCCATTTTAGTTGCTATGGAATCCTTCAAAAAAGCTTCGCAGGCGTGTTTGTGTGTGATATGCATGGTGAAATAAATGATGGTAAGTGAATGAGCAGATGGCTTGTAGCACTTTATAAGGGAGGTTATTATTTATTAGTTATAGAATAACAAACGTTTCATTCCTATTACCGTAAATTCCGGACTATAGAGCGCACCTGATTATAAGCCGCACCCACCACATTTTAAGAGGATAACCGCTTTTGTACTTACACAAGCCGCACCTGTATATAAGCCGCATGCGCCCACATTAAAACATGTTACACAATCACAAAAAATAATCCAAACCCGACTTTGAGTCCCGCGATTTTAACTGAATATAATGTACACAGTCCCTGAACCACAGCCAGCAAAATATAGAAAATGATACCTGTACTTAAGATTTGATGCAGACCTGCAGAGTCCGGGTCTCGTTGAAAGTAATCCAAGGAAAAAAGTGTATATTTCCAAAGGTAAGGGTGGGAAAAATATATATCCACTTTTTGTCCACCGTGTCCACGAACACTCACCTTTACCGGTCCCCACTTCCCGTCAACCCCCGCGTTTGTTACGCCCCTTCTTTTTAATTGGCCAGTGCAAGACTTATCAGAATAAGTGTCCAAAATAAATACAAATGAATACATTACAAAAATATACAGTTGCAAATACATATTAAACATGGTTACACATATTTACAAAGAAAGATGGTACACCGAGAGAGTTTTCAAAGCCTTAATAATAATATTATAACTTTCATCCCAAACCGTGCCTGTGAAGGGTAGCAAAACGCTACTAGCAACACGCTCGCAATACATTAAACGGCTCTGTTAAAAAAAATACGGTACTTGTAGAACTCACCGTAAACCGTCCCCTCCTTCCTCCCTATAACTGACATCATCAAAGTCATCTTTCTTTAGTTTGGGAAAGTAACTTTGTCATGTAGACGTCGTCTCACGCTCCCTTATTCAAAAACACGCTAGCAACACACTCGCAAAGTACAGCTTACGTGCAGTAGCTCTGCTTCCTTCTTTTTCGGACTGCTCGATTGCGTTTAGCTTGAAAGCTGCGTCATGAGCCTTTCTTCTTGAAATTTGCATGATGAGGATATGTCCACGTTAATTTAATTTGTGCACAAGCTAAGAAGTTGCAGTCTTCCTCGGCGCATATATTCCACCGGTCTAAATCTTACCTTTTATACTCCAACGCCGCTGGCGGCTGTTAGAAAAATTACATAAATTGGCCGCATCACTGAATAAGCCGCAGGGTTGAACGTTTGGGAAAAAAGTAGCGTCTTATAGTCCGGAATTTATGGTAGTTACACGTAACAAGACAATTGGAGGTCTGCTATTTCCAGGTAGATGGTAGCAAAAAAAAACAACTTTATACGGGTTAATGCGTATGTTGAGCCCTTGGTGTTGGAAATATGACTTGTTGAGCCATTGTTTTTTTATAAGGCTCTTAATCATCAATTCTGTGCGGTATGTATGCAGTTTGATTTTGATTCCAAAGACAGTTGGGTCGGCAACCAAAAACGCTTAAAGAAACAAACCATATAATTTAGAATATTTATATTGGATGAGAAAAGCCGCCAGCCGACTCCACTTACAAGAAATGACTGAACTTTCCAAAGGATGAGTTGGCCTAGGGTGGACCAATCATGTTGAAATCACACCACTGTCTCCCACCTATAAAACAGCACCCATGCCCCAAACTCACTCTCTTGCTGCCAGCTGCGATGTCGCTCAAAATAAGCTTTACCCCACAAGGCCCAACCTCCCCTGACCAACTCCTGGTAGGGATGGGGAGGAGCTTGGGAGAGCAGAACTGGTATTATTATTATCATTTTAGATATAGAAGGTAGAGCCACTTTTTGTTCCCGTGAAGTAAACCAAGGAAATATTTCACAACAAACTGTTTGGTGCAGGGTCAAAATAATCACCAACTTAGATTCCAAATGAAATAAATGTGATTTAAAGCAATTTACATCACAATCTACATACCTTTTTCTGCATTATTATATGCGTGGCTCCACATCCATCCATCCATCCATCCATTGTCTTCCGGTTATCCGAGGTCGGGTCGCGGGGCAGCAGCGTTAAAAGGGAAGCCCAGACATCCCTATCCCCAGCCACCTCCTCCAGCTCATCCGACGGGACCCCGAGGCGTTCCCAAGCTAGCCGAGAGACATAGTCTCTCCAACGTGTCCTGGGTCGCCCCCGGGCCTTCTGCCAGTGGGACATGCCCGGAACACCTCCCGAGGGAGGCATCCTTATTAGATGCCCGAGCCACCTCAACTGGCTCCTCTCAACGCGGAGGAGCAGTGGCTCTACACCGAGTCCCTCCCGGATGACTGAGCTTCTCACCTTATCTCTAAGGGAGAACCCAGCCACCCTGCGCAGCTCCCCATTCCAATTGAAAAGATTCTTGGCCAAAAAAATCAACTTCATGGTCCAAACAACTTGGCATACATACGAAATGACCTCAGGTGAACGAATGAATGATGTGCTGCATAAAACGAGAATTCTTTGAAAGTTATTTAATGAAAAGATTGTTTTTTTCTCTCTTAGTACCGCATAATCACCCTTACCTTTTTTTTTCAGAGAACTCAAGTGATTTACATCAAAACTGTGGACAGCCCATTAGAAGCTAATAGTGCCTACAAATTTCCTGCCATTCTTGGCCTGTTCTAACAGTGTCCCAGTCGGTTTTGTTACTCTCGGGTACGGCTTAACCCTCTGAAGGTCGTCGTTCCTGTTATCAGGGGACCCTATACACAAAAGAATCACTGAAAAAAGATGAAATGAAATGATCTGCAATTATATAGCGCTTTTTAAGTCAAGACTTCCCAAAGCGCTTTACAGTGTGCTTCACATTTCCCAATAGCGGCCACGCAGCCATGTAAGGCGCTAACCTGCTTATTGGGGGTTCAGTGTCTTACCCAAGGACACTTCGACATGTAACACTGAGGAGCCAGGATTTGAACTGCGATCTCTTGATCCCAAGACGAGCGCTCTACCTCCTGAGCTAATGTCATGTTAACCGGAAACAAATGGCAACTAAAACTTAGAACCTCCCCGTGATATATCCATATAATATAGGCACCAAATCAGTGTGTTTTCTTCTTTTCTTGTTGTTTGCCTGTTTCAGCAACCAAGTCTACGCCAATGGCTGCAAACAGCCAAAGGGAACCCAACTGCAGATCCGCCCGGGGGTTTTCTGCAAGCTACACCAAAATATGCCGTCCGACCTGTCAACACTTTTTCTGAGTAATTCCTTTCCACAAGTTCCCAGACCTCATGGAATTTTTCCAAAATGTCTTTAATTTGGGTAGATGGAATGATGGCCGCTTACTCCCTCTTGTCGTCTCTTAACTATTCCTGCACTGTGGTGTGTGTTTTCGTACCTTTTATTATCTCTTGCTTTGTTTTGATGGCCAGAAAGTCTCTTGCTCTTCTTTTCACCTCATCCACTTTTATGCATGTCTTTCGTAAAGTCCATTGTGAATGAAGGCTCTTCATAACATTACCATACAGTAGACTGTTTACAGAGCGGGAAGCGGACACAAAGAGCATGCGGGGAAGGGGACACGAAGTGCAAGCAAAGATTCACGCATACGCACCGGGATTCCAGGCAGAACCCTGCGAGGGGCTTATTTATATATATATATATATATATATATATATATATGTAACCGCGGTGTACTTGTCCCACCAAAGATCCACATTCACGCTGGACTGGATGATGAGGTTTTTATTACAGTTACTGCAAATGGATGAGTCACAACATTAGCTTTTCTGTTGGCTTTGATCTCTTTGATCTTTACAAGGGGAATTCATCATTTAGTAAAACAGAAACAAAACGAAAATAAACCTAAATAGCTTGACAATATCAATCACATTACTGTGCATGTTGAGAGATTTGTCAGCTGGGATTATAATGTTTAAAATTAACTTCTTTTGTGGAGCACCAAAAGATGTGTCTTACCATTGCAGTTCTCTCTGGTAAGACTGCCAACAAACCCCGCCTCCCGGTCACATGTCAGAAGCCAAAACCAAACCCCACCCCATACCAGCAGATAGCACTGTTGGACTCATCATTGCAGGACATTTACCAAAAACTATACACATATTTCAGCAGGAATTTCAATAAAACAAAAGTTATTATTACACCCGTTACATATATATATATTAATTACACGAAGAACATGTAATTAAAGGATAGGTGTATGAATGATTTTTTTAATTAGAACGAGAATTCTACATCATTCCAAAAAGTAAATGGAGTGCTGCAAGAAATCCTTTTTTTTTTTTTTTTTTTTTTTTGCTTTTTCTATCAATTGTTTTGATTAAAAACGTTCTATATTAGATCGTGAGCTTCCCAAAATTAAATGTTTGTCAATTTCCATCATTTCCAATCATGAAACCAATTATCTTTGTGTTGGATGTGTTTCAAACTGACCTCGGCTTCGAAAAAGGGAAAAGTTTGGGGACCCCGGTTGAAACTACTCACCAATTAACAATTAAAATAGTTTCAGCCAATATGGTACCATACCTACTTGCATGGTGAACTATTTTGCATTTATATAATTATACATATGCATTTATATAGATAATAACCTAATTTCAAGACAAATTCAAATTATTATTAAGGGTTGGGTCAGCTTGAGAGTCGATACAAGTCGGTTCAGGCAACACTCCAGTTTGCCAGGTTTATTTCTTGCGACAAAATCAGTTAAATGCGCCTAAGCACAGCTGTGACTTCAGCATTTATTTTAACTTGAAACATTGGCGTGATTTGTTCTCAAAAACGGCTCTGAATATTGACAAATTACACAAAAATGTAGGTTTCACATTTGGTCCCAATCTGTCCTTCCGAACACATGAAGAATATTACGAGAAAAGCTTGTTTCCATCTCCGCAACGTTGTTAAAATTCGCCCTATGCTGTCCCAGTCTGATACGGGGATTATAATTTATGCGTTTGTTACCTGCTGTCTCGATTACTGTAATGTACTACTCTCCGGTCTCTCAAAGTCCAAAATCAAGAGCCAAGAAGGTTGGATCACATTAGCCCGATTTTAGATAACCTGCATTGCATACCTGTCAAGCTCCAGGGCTCTATGCCCTTACAAACTGTCGTATTTTCCCTACAAAATAATTTTACACCATATATTTTTTTTCAAACGTGTTTATGTAGTT
The DNA here is from genome assembly GCF_059441175.1 of Urocampus carinirostris. NCBI lineage: Eukaryota > Metazoa > Chordata > Actinopteri > Syngnathiformes > Syngnathidae > Urocampus > Urocampus carinirostris. The sequence continues at coordinate 56,844,328 of NC_142350.1, forward strand.
TAACATTTTATATTGTACATGGTAAATGGTCTGCATTTATATAGCGCTTTTCAAGTCAATGAAACCTCCCAAAGCGCTTTTAACAATGTGCTTCTCACACACACACACACACACTCACACACCAATTGCAGCCATGCATGTGTTTCGTTATATCATGTATATGTTAACTAACATTTTGTTTTGAGATACTGAATTGCTCGACATGAATGAGGTTTATCATAAAAAAGTTCAAAAATGAAGTAGCTTGGACGTTCACTGTAGAAGGAAAAACACATGCAAATATAAGTAGAATAATACATTTTCTTACTCAACTAATTCATTTTCTGCATTAAATTATTGTTGTTAATATACTGATTAAAGGGATAACCACAAACCTGTCTTTTTTCATTTTCTCCTTTTATACTTCCTTTTTTTCTCAACTTCTTTATACAACATAACATAATTCGTAATATAATGCATCAAAGCAAGTGAGCCGTATGAGAGCCGGCTCTCTTTAATGTGTTGAACCGAAAAAAGCCAATTCTCTAAAAAGAGACGGACTTCCTTTCACTACACAACTACCACATGAAATCCGAGGCGGCAGACGCATGCGCACAGTAGCATCAAACCGCTCGCTTTGTTTTCAACGAAAAAAAAAAACAAAAACGAGATAGAGGCTACTGCGGCAAACTCGTTTGACTTGATTGGTTTGCCGTTTCATTATAGTCGGTGTATACTGGATGGTACCCATAATTGACAAATTTGCATTTTTCCGTACAGATTTTCTTGTACGTCGTACACGTCTTAAAATGCATAATAAATGTACTTTGTACGGCAAAACCGTACAGGTTGACAGGTATGGCATTGGCTCCCTGTTAGCTTAAGATATGATTTTAAGGTTCTGTTGGTATTATACAAAATCATGCATGGACTTGCTCCCTCATATCTTTCAGATTTAATTTCCCACTATGTTCCAGTCCGGAGGCTTTGCTCTGAAAATGCTGGTCTACTCGTGATCCCAAGAACCAAGAAGAAAACCGCTGGTTCCAGAGCGTTCTCCATTCGGGCCCCGGTGCTGTGGAATGCTCTTACTGAGATTCAATCTGCATCCTCAGTGGAACGGTTTAAATCTCGGATTCAAACACACTTCTATTCTATAGATTATGAACAACCTACATTTTACGTTAAAAATATCGGTGTCTTATTTGTTATTGCAAAATCCATTGCATTCCATTGGGGATTACCTCACGTGCGGTCCCCTCTCAAGGTTTCTTCATTTACCTCATGTTGAGGTTTTGAGATTTTCCTTGCCCTCATGTAGGTTTTAGATCAGGGGATGGTGTAATAATAGACTGTAGTTTGCAATAGTCTGTGGTCTGTGCAGCCCTTTTAGACTCCTTGTGATAAATGGCTATACAGAAAAACACGACTCGACTTGACACTGAAATGGTTATCCGAATGCTGCTGATATTCCAGAAAGTAAAGTGACTTGTCTAAGCCGAACAGGAAAGTGCGATTTCCTATCGCTGAGGAAAAGTCAATAACAGTTCATGAACTTTCTGAGCACAATATTTTTATTTGATTTTGAAAAAAATACGGAGGATATTCCAGTTGTTCGGAATAACATTTCAGTTGCATATCCCGTTTATGAGAGTTTTAGCTTAATGCTAAAATTGTATCCAAACTTTTTTTTGTCATTCGTGTGCGCAAGCACTTCTGTAACTCGTGTTTTTAAAGCTGCAGATTGACATTCACTATTGGAAAACTGTGAATCCTTTAAATCCGCTGGTGACCTCAACCACTTTCTATCCCCCTCCTTAACAACTCAACTGTCACTTTGGCATTAAAGCAACACTTTGAAGTGGAAGTACAGTCTGCTGTTCCTGCCACATTCTCTGACCTCTGCAGTCACTTGGGGGGAAAAGGAGCGACAGGGCCAAGAGTGCATGATTTTGGGTATCAGAATGACATTGATTTTGTTTGTCAAGGTCAAATTTAAAAGGGGGAAATCTATTGAAGAGAGGAGCACATCAAAGAAGGTGTAATCAGTGTTCCATAGGCGTGTCCTCCTTAATCACCTCGTCATCACTAGTGGGCTCGAAGTCTTCATCGAGTGCCGCTTCGGCCTCCTCTTCTTCCATTTCTCCTCCCAGCTCGCCCAGAAGCTGGTCCACGTGCTCTAACATGGGTTGGTCATCACAGCCGAGCTTGCTGTGAAGCTGCCGAACACAAAACAAAATTACCGTAAATTCCGGACCACAAAGCATGCTCAAATGTAAGAACAAGACTCAATCTTTTATTTGTACAAGCTGCAGGCTTAAAAAGCTATAATAATGAATGCCAACGGCGCCTTACCAATGCATACCAGACACCATTTTTTAAATCTGGTCCAAGTTGTTTACGTCACATCTTTTCGGATGATGTGGCCATTCAAGATTGAGATTAAGATGAACACATATTTACTGCTGCACTAGGGCAACCATACTTCGGAGAATAGTGCCAGATTGCAACAAAAACATGTCTTTTTGTTGTCATTGGTGGTTGCCGTGGTCACGGACCAAATTGCTTTTGCTTGTTATCGTTCCCTGAGGATTAAAGGAAACTTGACGTTGACGCCGATGGTGCAGATAGAGATGCATAAATTTGGATGTATAAACTGAGGACTTGTGGCTGAAAAAGTTGAAATAGCGTATGATGTAAATACTCAACAAAGTACCGTTATACCTCCTGTTTTGCTCCTTTTATGTATGATATGAATGATGTTGGCAAAAGCATTGACTAATTTCTCCTGTGAAAGGATGTCATAAATATTTGCAGACGTGAGTCCTGTGTTTTGTTTTTAGAGCGTATATGTTGAGGAGAACAGCTTGCAGTTTTCCTTGGTACTGCCATGAAAAAAAAAGAATAAGCCGCACAGTATTTAAAGACGCAGCGTTTAAGATGTAGCAAAAAGAGTAGCAGATTGTCGTGCGGAATTTAGGAAATTTATGTGAGGTTTTATTTAGCAATACGGGATAAGTCATCCTCGCCTTATGGCGTAAATTAAGGCCTATACGCTGCGGCTTTTAATAAGGTGCGGCTTTTCTGTGTGTGGCCGCACCGAGGAAAGTGGCACAATGCATGCTCTCTAAATACAAAACACCACGTTGACAGCTGGGAACATTTATGGACCACTTGACAGAAACGAGTTCATGTGTTTGCCTATATTATCCATATAATACATAAAAAGGAAAATGGAAGGTTTCAACTGTTCCACCTTAATTTATAATGTATGTCGCTACAGTTCTCTTTCGGTATCATCAAAATTAATACCAGGTTGCTAGTTAAAGATAAGATAAGATCAAAGCGGCGCTGCCACGAGCGGCTGCCTTTTCCAGCAGCTGCCCTATTGTTTTATTGTCTGCTCCTATCTTCGGTGTTTTTTCTTCCCGTTTTGACAACTACACTATGGATTACTTCTATCCTATGGACATGGGTTTTAACGCACAAGAAATGCGTGTATTCAAGGAATTTCAACTCCTTGCCCTGAAAAATTCTCGTGCCGGCGTGATGAAGGGGCCTATCGTGGAAGAAAAGCCGGAGCTAGCGAAGCGGCTAGCGGCGTTATAAGTCTTTGGTAACATCCGTAATCATGGTAAATGCGAACTCACGACCAAATAAGATCATCGAGTGCTGGTGGAAAACATCGAAGCGCAAAGGGAGCGCAGTTGCTGTGTTTTGCGGAAACGTGGCTCACGTTTAGCATTCCGGACGCTAACGTGTAGCCACCCGGAGCTACCCGGAGCAATCCGGCTTCAACGCCGCTAAACAGAGACACGAAAGCCGGGGGGAATCGGAGAGGAGGCGGACTTGCTAACACGAGGTGGTGTATCCCTGGATTTTCACAAAGAAAAGTTTTCCATCTGCCGCAGGGATGTCGAATTTTTGGACTGGCGTGACGTCATCCACTTCGCTACAAGCACCCCTAGGGCACCATGTTCATCTGTTAATAAACAACGGGGTAGACTGCTGGAAGTGTGAATTTCCCTACGGGGATGAATAAAGTATCTATCTATCTATCTATCTATCTATCTAGTTTGCGTCACAGCATCATTAAAGTGCTTATATGCTACCGGCTGAACTACCTCCCACAATGCCTTTCTTTTCTTTCAGTTTGGAATCATTATTGTTTCCTAACAACTTTGCAAATTGGCGATAATACTGTATTTTTTTGCTGCATTGAATTGCTATGCGTCCAGAGGCTTGCAAGGAACACTAAAAGGAGAAATAAAAACATGATAATAGAAATGGAGCTTGTGATGATTAAAAATTACAAAGAATGCAAAACACTTTTCAAGGAATATGGCCATAACCAAACGACAATCAGGACAATTATTGAAAATAAGAAGGCAATTCAAGCAACAAAAACACCGAAGGGCATGAAAATCCTTTAGTTTTTTTCATATTTTTTATAATGTTATTTCTTCATCAGCATGCATATTACACAAAAGTACAATTTGTGGAATTTTGTTATTTAAATGCTTTTACCCGGGGCCTTGTAACGAATTACCTAAGGACCCGATGTTTCTATCCCCTGCCATGTGGCAAATCGACGGCAACTCCTTTTCTTTGCAATTGAATAATGTCCTATCCTAGGGGTGTATTGTAACTTGAATTAAGATTTTTTTTCGACATCGTAACTCCTAGTTAAATACACGTATAAAGCATTAATAAAAGATCTGAGCTGAATGTCCTGGTAATTAGTCTTTGCACCAATAAGTTGGTTAAAATATTTCTGTGAGTGAGCTGTGAGTTTTTGTGACCTTCATTTTCAGGATTTTTACCGCCAAAATGACAACCTGTGTTTTTTTCCTTCTTGTATTTTGAGTAAAATGTTCTTAGAGCTTTTACATCATTTTCTGAATGTATGAATACATTATGTATGAGCATACATTGTTTTGCCTTTTTTATTAATGAAGAACTCACATAAAGTACGTAATGTTTGGTAGTCTTAATTTACCTCATTTTAGAGCTAGGACCTAGGAAATGCATTATGTTAACGAAATGATTGAAGTAGATTTGGGCAAAAAAACAGTGTCTGAAAAAAATATGAGCTTGAGTATAATGTTGTGTGTCTCCAGAGAAAACTCTCTTCCTTTGATCCTCGTTGATAGCCACTCACACCATTTCGCCAGCCAGCAGAATACTACTTAGCCCAATTTTCTACTCATAAGTTTAAAGATGGATGTGATGCTAATTTTAGGATAATGTCCCTGGTGTAGATAATTATTTTTGTAACCATTATAGCAATGATATTACTTTTGTGGAGTCTTTTATATTTTATACTAAAAGTTCTGCTAGATTAGAATATATCTATTTATTAATTTAAATTAAAGTGGAAGTCAAACTGAAATAATTTCATACAAATCTCTGTGTTATTGACTACCACTACAAGTAAAAACAGCATTTGGATTAATATTACATTTATAAAAAATGCCGGTAAAGGGAAAGGGACACTGTGTGTTTAGCGTCTCCTAGTGGTTAAGAAGCAATATTGATTTCATCAATGAGCAAAAATACATGAACTATCATATAAATGTACATGTGTTTTACTCATTGTGTACCATAAATTATAAATACGTTTTCAGAAGCATTGTCCCCATAGTGCCAAAACATAAAAATCTTTGTTTTATTTTAAATAACAACTATTCAATAGGGTTTGGTAAAGCTCATCAGTATGTTGCAAACCTCTGGGAATGATTTCAGGATGATAAATCACCATTAAATGGCAAAAGTGGCTTGGATCAGATCTTTGTCCACACATCAAGGGAGCCACCATTTCCAAGTGTTGAGTAATTTTTGTATGTAGGCGGCCCCGTATGGCGAGTATAGGCGTAGTAAAACAGTGTTGTCAGAGTAGCAAATATATAGATGAGTACAGACAGGTACCGCCCCAGGCTTTTTTTCTTTCTAAAAGACCCTTCGTCATCATCGGGGCACAGCCCCAAGTGATGGGTAAAAACAGGTGGATATTGTTTCTTAACTCAAATTGTATTAAGACAAAATACTGAGTGTGAATTAAAATAACATTATTAGGGAATCTTTCAAGTGGACTTCCATTTTAGCAGAGAAGAAGTAACAATTGCTTTCAGAATGCAAATATACACAATCATATAATAACTATCGTATATGGAAAAACAGAGGAGCCTGCATATGGTTAACATGAAAACAGATATTTTTCTTCGGATGCTCTGATTATCGCACTATTTTTCCAAAATTGCACGTCAAGTTATGTTTATTTGCATACCCCTTAATGTCATACAAACACTTGCGGTCATATTTTCAGAAAAAAGTTGGACATAAAACTGCCCCTCAATTTGTTGTGTAAAGTGGATGATTACAAGTTGCATTTCAGCGTATCAAATAAGAGTGTAAAAGCAGGAAAACCGTGACTCTTTTTTACAAAATGAGTTAGACACCAGCTTAGATAAACAGAAGTAAACTACTCCCCCACTACCTCCCTTACGAGCAGTCGAGCCGGCAAGCAGACACAGCGAGGGGAATTTCGGAGAGCTGTGTTCTCTCGGTGTGGGAAGCAATCTATGTTGTTTTTTTTCTTATCTTATTTTTTTTTTTAAATTGAAAAAACTAGCGATAACTGACGCACAAAGTAGAGCGGGCTCTTCGTAAATGTCTCTTCATAAAAACATCTCTGACCCTGATGAGCCAAACCTAGCACTGATATTTATTTGAAAACATATTTCTCAACTCTGACCTTCAACTGGAAATTGCTGTCAGGTCCACTGTACAGCTCTGTGTAGTCGTTCCCTCCCTTTGAACAAGACCTTGTGTTCCTGAATTGCCACGCTCTCACAATGGGCTACTAAATTTAACAGCGCAGCATTAAGATGTCAACAAACAGCCACTCGGAGTCAAGGGATGTGAGAGCATTGGTGTTGAGTCTCTAAGTGACAGTTGAATTATCCTACAGCCGCTTGCATGCTCTCAGCCGGGACCGTGCAGCTCGCAAAAACGCTGGTAAACAGTTTGTTTCCCTTCATTTGGCAAATTAGCTTCATCGGTGAAAAGAACAGAACATTTTCTTCCTATAGCTGCTACATGAGGCTTGCAATGGACAGCATTAAACATGAATGGTTCATCCAATACATGAATGCCCTTTGTGAACCTTTCAGAGGGCATACAGTGCAAAAAACAAATAAATTGAATGTGGGTACATTAAATGCTCAATTGGCTGATTAACAAGCAAACAATTTGGGAGAAACAATGATCCGTTGTTTCCTAGAAAAATATCGATACCCTAGTCTTAAAAAGGAAAAATAGGCTTTTCGGTTTTATCTAAGAGAACCACTTCATGTGCAGTTAGAATGAATGTTTCTTCAGAGTAAAATGACAGTGTGAAAAATTCCCCACTAAAGGTCACAGGCTCTAAGAATGGAGCCGAAGTGTGTGCACTTGAATAAGTTGCAAAATGAGGTTACCTATTTCCGATTCTTCTTTTACTAGGACAAAAATGCATTTCGGCGAACAATCGGACAGGAATATATTATTACAACTTGGGCCAGTCTCCATGCACTACCTTGTAAATATTTTGCAGATTTATCCCGACATTCTTTTATTTTACGTTTCTGTTTTATTCTTTATCACGTGTTTATCCTTGACTCTCAAGTCTAATCTGGTTGCAAACATTTACCACATTGTTATCAATGACGATAAAGACAATGGTGCAGAGGGTCAGGGTTCAAGTCCAGCTACCGCATCTTCCTTGTGTGGAGTTTGCATGTTCTCCCTGTGCCTGCGTGGGTTTCCTCCCACATTTCAAAAACATGCTTGTCAGGTTAAATGGCCGGTTTGAATTGTCCCTAGGTGCGTATGAGCGAGTGAATGCTTGTATGTCTCAGTGTGCCCTCCGACTGGCTGGCAACCAGGGTGTCCCTTGCCCACTGCCCGAAGACAGCTGGGATGGGCTCCAGCACCCCGTGACCCTATTGAGGATAAGCGGTGCAGATAATGGATGGATGGATGGTAAAAGGGGACTCTATAACAAAACAAACTCACAATAAATGGTCCCGACAAACCACAAAGTGGGAAATGCGAAAAAAAAAAAAAAGGGAAATTGTGCTGGAATTCCAACGGACAGGTTGGACCAAAACACGATATTTACTTGTGTTTTTAAGAGATGAATTGAAATTTTAAGATGTCCGAAAACTTCCAAAAAGTTCCTTCAGCTGATTTAAAAAACAAAACAAATGCAAAGTTAATGAGCCACGGTTTCCACACAAAAATATGAGAAATATGCATTAAGAAGGATTGGAAATCAGTGATCGGCTTGTAAATTGTGATTGGTGCCCAAATGTGAGTTACAGTGCTGAAAGGTTTGAAATACAGTCAAAATGCCAACCAGAACCCCTAAATAGATGAAAAAGAAAGCGTTTATTTCAGCACGTTTCAGATTCCCACATACGTGCAACAAAAAGAGCTGCAATGATGATTTCAGCCAGAAGATGGCGTCAGTCAGTACAGTATTTCAAAGTTACAAACACCACGTTTAAACTGAGACTTAAAGACATACAGGTGAACTTTGCTTGTCAATAGTGTTCATTTACGTTGACATGAGACCATTCAGAAGTCATCAGGGAACCTTTTGAGTCAGTTGGCTGAGCTGAGAGAACAAGGGGGCCAATATTTTTACAACTGCTGTTTTTATAATTCTTTCTTTGTAACTATACTGTATAGTGTTGAAATAATATATTTCTACTTTACGATTGTGTCTACCATGTTGTTGATTCTTAGTCCCTTCTATATTCAATATTGTCTTGTTGACAATAGCTCTGTATTCTCTGTATTATTTGTAACTGCAACATCCATTGCAGCCTGGTCATCCTGAAAGGGCGATTACCACATATGCGGTCCCTTCTCAAGGTTTCTTCATTTTCCTCATGTTGAGGTTTTTGAGTTTTTCCTTGCCCTCATGTTGGTTTCAGATCAGGGGATGGTGTAATAATAGTCTGAAATAATAGTCTGTGCAATAACCTGTGCAGCCCTTTGAAACACTTTGTGATTAAGGGCTATCAAATAAAAATGACTTGACTTGACCTTCTAAAGGTTTCTTCATTTTCCTCATGCCGAGGTTTTTGAGTTTTTCCTTACCTTCATGTAGGTTTTAGATCAGGGGATGGTGTAATAATAGTCTGTGGTCTTTGCAGCCCTTTGAGACTCCTTGTGATAAAGGGCTATAAACTTGACTTAGATTGAAGCGTGATATGTGGCAATATGACAAAGCTCTCAGGGTGTTAATATATTCACTGGACAGTGTAATGCGAGGAAAATGATCACGCATAAAGCAAACTTCAGGAAAGCTGCAATATATGATAAACAAAAACTGAACTAGTAGTTAATCGAACCCTCTCTATTGGGATATAAACAGCAAAATGGAGAAAACCATAACCGGTACTTCTGAATTTGAGTTATTTATAACTGTGAGCGTATATGAAATTGCAACACATTATCATATTTGCCATCTCAGTAAAATATTGCTGCGAAGAGGCCCCCCCCCAAAAAAAACTTCCTCACACAGCCGGCAGATTTATCTCTGTAAAATACTCCGCTTGTGTGTAATTACTGAACTCAAAGGGGGACCGGGGTGATAAAACTGCTTCCCGTGCCACTGAGGACAAGAAGCATAGCGCTGTAATTCTCAGTGGATAAATGCAGAGTAAGCAGAGCAGCTGCAGAGATTTACACTTTTTTTTTCCAAAACCGAGAAACTAAACTATAGGAGTTGTTATCAGGGCTGCAACAACGAATCGATAAAATTGATTATTAAAAGAGTTGGCAACTAATACTAATTACCTTATTGATTACTCGTATTGCACATTTGACAAGCCATTAAGCACGTGAAATCAATGCAAAAAAGTACATTAAATCTCGATGTGAGGTTGCAGGGTTGTAGTACCACTTTGGCCCGGCAGAGGTCGCCTCAAGACTGTTTTTATAAAAGTATCTTACATTTCATCCTTTTTTATTGAACATTTCAAAATTACAAATAAAATTCTCATGAAACAGTCAACCACTACAAAGTTAACAACTTTCAAGGGAACAGGAAGTGCTGCATAAATACAGAGCAAAACACATGAAATTATTGAAATATATTAGGTAAAAAGAAAAATAATATTAATGATGCAGGGACATATTCTTAAGCATAATGTCTATCATTTGCACATTGGGAATGTTTATTAAATTCAAAGATTTAATTAAAAAAAAAAAGAATTGTGTCGACATGGGTTTTAAAAGTGGGTTTGCATTTCTTTAGAATTTTTTTGCGAATAAAGATTTTGCAACACATTAAAATTGAATTTATTGCTCTTTCTTTGTTTTTGTTTTGTATGATATGTGCACAAGTAATATAATCTTGGGATGAGAAGAAGGAAAAGTGTATCTACACATTAGCAGGCGTTTAGCATACATTTGTATGTATTTTTGTTGTTTGACAAACACTAGGATTTTTATTGTTTTATGTTCCAGAATCTAACAGAATGCCTTTATTGTCATTACACAGAAATTCAAAGATGCCTCATACAGTGGATCTGTACACAAAGAATTTAAAGTAAGACAGAATTTAAAAGTAACATCTAATTTAAAAAGTAACATATATTTAAAAGTAGTGCAATTACCAAAATGCTAAAAAAAGATCTGAATTTACACAACACAACATACAACACAACATAAAAACCCAGTAGGCAGCAACTGCAATAGCAGCGATTCATGATAAATATTGGTTATATAGAGGTCAGGGAGCACACACCGCTAAGGCACTTCGCCACGCTCACCCTACCCCTCCATTGTACCCTTCTCCGGGCCATCGCCCAGGCAGACGCCCGGCCCATGCCCCACCCCTCCATGTATCCTCCCAGCTGCGAGAGCTACGATACATGCAGGCAGCCCACTCGGCGGGTCCAGCTGCGAGAGCCAAGATCGACACGGGCGACCCACTCGGCAGATCCAGCCTCTCAGATCCCTAACAGAAATGATTCGATGAGCTAGGTCCTCCGGCGGGAACTGCGCCACATATCCGTAAAGACGCAGCTGGCGCTCACGAATCTGGTCTTGTCATATAGGAGTCCAGTCTGCGCCTCAGGCCCTTGGTGAGCGACCAGGCTTCACAAGAGTAAAGGGGCGGCAATGGCTCAGGAGGTAGAGCGCTCGTCTTGGGATCAAGAGATCGCAGTTCGAATCCTTGGGTAAGACACTGAACACCTAATGCCCCCAATAAGCTGGTTAGCGCCTTACATGGCTGCACGGCCGCTATTGGGAAATGTGAAGCACAATGTAAAGCGCTTTGGGAAGTCTTGACTTGAAAAGCGCTATATAAGTGCAGATCATTGCATTTCATTTCATTTCATTTAAAGCAAGGTCGATAACACCAAGGACCTGAACAAGCTTTCGCCACATGGTCTTCTTCAGCGAGTTTATCGCTCCGTGTGTGATGCCAAGTCGAAGGGCAACCTCTGCAACGCACGAAGTGGAACGGTGGACTACACTTCCGAGGTAAGTGAATTTTTCCACGATATCCACGCTCTCACCCACCACAAACAATTGACAGCAGCGTTCAACATGTCGCCAAAGACCTGGACTTTATATCAATCGATCCATCGATTATTAATCCATCCATTCATTATCTGCACCGCTTATCCTCAGTAGGGTCCGGGGAGTGCTGTAGCCCATTCAAGCTATCTTCGGGCAGTGGGCAAGCGACACCCTGAACTGGTTGCCAGCCAATCGAAGGGAAAACCGGGACAGAATATTCGCTCACTCATTTACACCCAGGACAATTTGGACTGACCAATTAACCTAACATGCATGTTTTTGGAATGTGGGAGGAAACCGGAGTGCCTGGAGAACATGCAAACTCCATACCCACGCAAGCACGGGGAGAACATGCAAACTCCACACAGTAGGGTCCGAACTCATGACCTCAGAACAGTGCCGCACATGCGCTAACCGCTGCCCCACCGATTATTAAAATAAATGTTAATTGCAGCCAATGTTCCCTGTAATTTTCCACGGGTCTGAGCGTTCACACAAAGTCAATGAGCAACGCTTAAAACAACAGTGAGCAACAGCAATCCTAAGTGTGGCAACTAAGTCATTATCAAACATGTCCAAAACTTAACATTAAGTTACATTTTGCTGAGTTTCCGGCAATGCGAAACAAATTTCACTTTTGAATGAATTGACTAATTATTGCAAAGGTTGTACGGCCTACAAACATCATTTGTTTTCACAACAATTCTTTCACAAGATTTCCATTTCTTTTTTTTTCCTGGTATCTTTTGTTGCATAATACTAACATTTTGGGGGGCTTATTTAGTCAGTTGCACGATACACAACTGTATTTTATCACATTTTTTAGTGGAAGTACAATGTTGGCAACAAGATTGACTTGGTATAATTGGAAATTATTTGAATGCAATACAAACTTTTTCTTCTTTTTCACAGTTTTTTTTATTCCTTTTTAAAAAATCTCATTGAGTTTATTTTTTCCTAGCTGTTACTTTTTTCTTTTTTTCTCTATTTACCTTATTCCCTTTGTTTCTTTCTTTTCTTTTTTTCTGGCTTTTTTTCTGAATTTTTCCTTCTTTTTTTCTCAGCTTTTCACTACTATTATTTTTTTCTTTTTTGTTCTATTCCCCCTTCCTTTAAGTCATTTTGTGCATATTTTTACATTATATTTGGTCACATAGGGATGAAAGAAGCAAAAACAACCAGAAGAGCCGTTTAGGACCCAAAAGAGCCGGTTTCTTTTAGTGAGCCAAGCTGAAGAAGCAGGTTCTCAAAAAACTCTAAAAACTCACACACGCAGCTTAGAGGGAACATTGCGCTGGATATATTTTCTTGTGCGCTAAGAATGTGAAGGCAGTGCGCGATTGCGCACGCGCGCAGCTTAGAGGGAACACTGATTGCAGCCCTAGTTGTAATCGTACGAAGTAAAAGAAAAGAATCAGGGGTGGACAAGTATGTGTTGCAGGGGCGTCGCAAGGCTAAAAAATGAGGAGACCAGCGTGCGTGCCTTGAGAAAGCGTTGGGCTTCGAGCAATATCCTGACACACTGTCAAGGGAACTCATTTGGAGTGTAACAATGTGCGTTTGTGTCTTTAAGAGGATGCTTTCTCTGCAGGTTGCAGCTCCTAAGGCGCAAAAGAGTCAAGGGGGATGCATGATCGAACCGAAAGGTCTGTCGTACTCCCATCTTCTTAGCACTGCAACACATACCCTCACACAGAGTGGAAAAATACATTACTGTGAATAAATCCGGTGAAGTAGAAAAGTGTGTGCACCCTGATCCTTTTGAAGATATTACTATATCGATCAGTGGTTGTTCGAATCAGAAATTTCAGTTAGACACATCATATAGCGGACAAGCACAATGATATTTTAAAGGGGAATGAAGTTTGTAGGATTTTCAAAAAGTGCAATAATTACTTGAAAAAAGTAGGCAGGTGTATATTATTTGGGCACCATTGTTTATATATATATATATATATATATATTATTATTTTTTTTTTGTCAGCTCAATGACTTACCTACATTTACAGGTTAATCGAATTGTGCAAAGAACAAAATTAGAAAATCTTTTTTGCTTAATTTTTTCCCAATTATACAACATTTAAAATAGGGGGTTGTCATTTGAATTGTCCTTAAAAACTTGAAAGTGTGGTATTGTTTCTTTTGAATATGAGTTAAAAATGCCCAACTGAGTTCAAAGATACCTTATGCTTTTTTTCCCACCGTGCCTATTTGCTTTTATCTTACTTATTATTGTATTGTTCTCAGCTCAGGGATGCTGCTGGAAATGTGAATTTCCCTTCGGGGATGAATAAAGTATCTATCTATCTATCTATCTACTTTTAGCAGAGCTGTTCGAGTCGCGGAACACACTCTGTAGAAATAATTGGGGAAGGATGGGAGATAGAGGGTGACGTCATGCTCGTCAGAAAACTTTTGTTTATATTTGTTAATCTAACATGAAAATAGTGAAGGTAGGGAAAGGTAAAGACTATTGTCTTGGAAAGAGCTCTGGGAGACGACCAGGGCAAACTGAACTTCCTCTTGCACGCTGTTGGTGACCTCCTACCAACACCAAGCAATCTGAAGATCTGGGGCAAGGAGCAAGAGGCATCCTGTAGTCAGAGTGGCACCAGCCTCTGCACACAGAACCACATTTTGACCAGCTTCCCAAAAGCTCTGGCTGATGGGTGCTACCTGTGGAGACAAGACAATGTCTTCACTGACGTCACCAATTGGGTCAAACTAAAGAGAGGCCACACCAACAAGCAGCCACTAGTACAATTAAGACTCACAAGCTTCCAACAAGAGGGCGGTAAAGTCCCAAAAGGGAAAAAGAATCCAACCACGTAACTTCAATGCTGCACCGCACACCAGATTTGGAGCTGCGGGCAGATCTCAAGAAGAAGCTGGTCTTTCCTTGGGATGTACTGGCAACTACCCTCCGACCGAATATGATCCTTAAAAGTCCATCATTGTAGCCAAACTCACTGTTTCCTGGGACAACAGGCTAGCCGTATCTCATCAGGCAAAGAGGGCTAAGAACCAGGACATTGTGGATGAGGCGACCATCGCTGGGTGGCATGACACCCTCCACCCAATCGAGGTTGGGCTCTGGGTTTCCCTGCCACATCTATGCGCAGTTTCCTGCAGAAGATCTGGCTTACAGAAAAACAAGTACAGAAGGCTATCAGAAAGATAGCCACAGTAGCCAAAAGCAGTTCCAGGTGGCTGTGGCTGTCAAGAGGTCATAGCTTGACCCCTTCTGCAGGTGAAGGCTAACTCAGTCCTTCCTTCCCCACTCGGGGGAGGTGTACAAGTTAAGGGGCAATACACCTGTGATCCTGAGATACCTGCAGAGGATGCAGAAGGGGTCCGTAGGAACACCAAAACACTTCAACAGTTAGAGCCGTAAGCTCCACATCCGTAGTTGCTCCAGCAGTCTCTCCTTGTAGCAAAGCACCTCTGGTGTTTATTTCATCTTAAGGTCAAGCCAAATCATGTTTATTTGTAATGCCCTTAATCAAAAGAAGTCTCCAAGACTGGTCTGTATCGAGAACAGTCCAAACGCAAACCTAACCCCCAAAAAAGATACAAAAAGAAGAGTTTATTTTGAACATATCTCATAAATCTACGTACTTGCACTCGCAACATAAGTAGCATGACAAAGGCTGACATTATGACACAAGCCAGAAAATGACAGCAGTGAGTAAACATGTACCAAATTCTTTACAGTTCTTTTAGGGTTAAAGTTACTCCTCTAAATAGAATTCTTATTTGAAGTAATTCCCGTACTTGACAACATTATTGTTTATTTCCCCTTGAGAAAAATAATGAAATGATTTCATCCAGAGAAATGACAGCAATAGTTGGCTACGATCCACCAAATAATTTAAACAGTTACATCACCAAACACAACCTCCCTGCAATGTCTTTCAATTGGGTGGAGTCCATTCCAATCCTCAACAATTTGTACTTGTCGGCTGACCTTTGTCTTCTTCATCATGCGTATCGCTCTTGATGCTGGGCAATTTCAACACAAAAATAATAATCCCCATTTCACAATAAAGGTCATGCTAAAGGGTCTAAACCTAGCTGTCTCTGACCATCACGCTATTCTTTTCTCCAAATATTTATAACTTCCTCGTACGCCAAGACGGCCTTGAGAAACATAAAGGCCACAATACATTGTGCCGTATTTTTCGGACTATAAGGCGCACCTAAAAACCCCACTGCAATTTATATACACCAGAGAACATGGCGGATATTATTGGATATGCATTCAGCAATTATAGGTATGGATTACCATGCAATGTTTTACAGTATATCACCATATTCCAGCAATGTTTTTGCAATGTTTGATCAAATCGATAATCCTCGCTGACCTAAATTGTATGCATTAGAGCAGTGGTAGGGAACCTATGGTTCGGGAGCCATATATGGCTCTTTTCATGAGTATGTTTGGCTCCGAAATAAAATTTAACTATTGCACATCTCTCTGTGGCGTTCCAAAGTCAAGTGATTTCATCCCGATTTTGGTCCATGTAAAGCCGAAGCAACTTCATGCAGAAGTTCGATAAGAAACCATTTAAACTGATAAATAAAAACGCTGGCAAACGACTTTGATTGAGTGAGCAGTACAGGTGGGCGGATCCCTGCACACAGCGCAAGGCACTTCCTTTTCTCTCTCTCGCTCAGTGCAGTCTACACCGAAAGGGAATATGACGATATGCTTATCGTTTGCTGTAATTTGTGACATTTTTACAAAAGGACTTTGCATGCACATTGTTTTGAAACCGTTATTAAGGACAAATTTCCTGGAAAAAATTGCCTCAACACTCTTAACTGAAGGTGGAAGAGAAATTGTGGCATTATTATCATTTCTACATTTGATCAAATGACACACAATGAAATAAACGTGCTGAAGAATTAACTTTTGTCTGGAGAGCGTGTTTGGCAGTTTTCTCAATTTTCTCTGAAAATATATGATGTGGCTCTCTCAATTTCTTTTTAAAACCTTTTTTGCTTTTATGGCTCTTTGGGTCAAAAAGGTTCCTGACCCCTGCATTAGAGATTGAACCCAAGTATTGGCGATTACATTGCTGACACGTTCGACTAGTCCACTATTGGTACAGATGACATACAACAAAGCATTAGACCTCTAAATATCACACTATTTTTACTCAACTGTGCCAGGAACACTGATTTGCATAGTGCATTCTGAAAGGTCAACGAGTCTTTTCACTTCTTCACCAACGAATGTATCAACAGAAAGTACTTCAGCAAAATACTATACGAGCTCTTTCTGGTACACATACATATTAAACCGAGAGGTTATTGACGCACAGGTGAAAAAGTGGTGGGACAGTTTAACCTATCAGAATGCACTATGCAAATTAGTGTTGTGGCACTGTGAGTAAAAATAGTTTTTTTTAACTTTTTATTTCTCACACAGGGCAGCACGGCGGCGCAGTGGTTAGCGCTTGTGCGGCACAGTTAATGTCTCGGGAACCTGTCGTGGGTTCAAATCCAGCTCCAGACTTCCTGTGCGGAGTTTGTATGTTCTCCCCGTGCTTGCGTGGGTTCCCTCCGGGCACTCCGGTTTCCTCCCACATTCCAAAAACATGCATTTCAGGTGAATTGGCTGGTCTAAATTGTCCCTAGGTGTGAAAGAGCGAATGAACTGTCTGTCCCTGTGTGCCCTGCGACTGCCTGGCAACCAGTTCAGGGTGTCCCCTGCCCACTGCCCGGAGATGGCTGGGATGGGCTCCAGCCCCCCCGCGACCCTAATGAGGATAAGCGGTACGGCTAATGAGATGAGATGAGATGAGATTTCTCACACACACTAATGCAATTTTGTAAGTGAACTGCACCACTAGTGATAATGAGTAGGTGCTGTAACCGCCACAACCCGGGTTCATTTTCCGATGCATACGCTTGTATGCAATTTTGGTCAGCAGCACATTATAATGCATTAATATGTACCTGTACACACAAAAGCTCTTATAAACAGTCAATTTCATGAGCCTTATAGTTGGGGCTGCCTTGTGTGTGATAAATATATGACAAGATTAATTATTGGGGGTGTGCTTTATAATCTGCTACGCCTTATAGCGTGGAAAATACGGTAATGCCTTGGGAATCGGAATCTTTTTGTTTTCACTTGCTCAATTTAACACCTAACGGTATGACATCAAAACATCATGACCAGTGCTCCCTCTAAGCTGCGCGCGTGCGCAATCGCCCACAAGAAAATCTAGCCAAAGCACAAAAATGAAGGCTCAAAATTACTAATTAAGAAGCGACTTAAGTCAAACTTACAGCGCATGAAGGTAAAAATACACGGGTTCCCCTGACGTTGTGTCCTAAATGCGGTATTTTGAAGTCGAGTCGAAGAAAAACGAAGTTAAGTAAAGTTAGTAGAGTTTGTCGAGAACCGGCTTCTTCGGCTAGGCTCACTAAAAGGAACCGGCTCTTTCGGGTCCTAAACGGCTCTTCAGGTTGTTTTTGCTTCTTTAATCCCAACATGACCAAATATTATGTAAAAGTATGCACAAAAAAGACTTCCACTAAAAAATGTGATTAAATACAGTTGTGTATCGTGCAACCAACTAAAAAAGCCCCCCCAAAATGTTAGTATTATGCGACAAAATATACCAGGAAAAAAAAGAAATGGAAATCTTGTGAAAGAATTGTTGCAAAAACAAATTACGTTAGTAGGGCATACAACCTTTGCAATAATACATGAGTCAATTCATTCAAAAGTGAACATTTTTTTTGCATTGCCGGAAATTCAGCAAAATGTAACGTGATGTCAAGTTTTGGACATGTTTGATAATGGATTAGTTGCCACACTTGGGGTTGCTGTTGCTCACTGTTGTTTCAAGCGTTGCTCACTGACTTTGTGTGAACGCTCAGACCCATGGAAAATTACAGGGAACATTGATCATGACGCAAGTGGAACAACTCTGGCCCGTTGTAAACATGCGGGACAGCAGAAAAAGCCTTCTCTTATTTCAAACAACGAGCAATTCTGTCCTAATGTGGGATGAGAAGAGCATCTCAAAGAATCGTTTTAACAAAGCCACAATACACTCCAGCAGCAAGAGAGACTTTGTCTGAATAATTTCTCAAAAATAAGAATGATATAAAGCAGCAAGGTCCATTGGTATTCAACTTTAATCAAGCGAGCTATTGATTTTGAACAGAATGCTAGAGCAGTAAGTCACAATAAAATGTCACCGATTGGAATCTAAGTGAAAGATTGATTGAAATATGTGCTCAGTTTAGAGCAGTGTTTCTCAATCTTTTAAGCTAGCTAAACCCTCTAACTAGCACTTCACAGAAGATCTGTGACATGTAAATGAATAAACAAATAGGCAAATGAGTAAAAATGTTTTTTAAAGGGATTAACAAAGACCTTTGTTTTCAATTAGCACAGAACGTGTAGTATTCCTCCCCACATTTAAGCAGATATGTTCCACAATTTTTCATGCTCCAAGGATTTGGAGAGATTAATTCTCAAATTAAACAGTTTGACCTCATATCCCCTAGAGCCGTGACGTCACTAGAGAACAACAAGGAATCAAAACAATGGGGAGTCTCATTGAAAAGCAGCCGGTGATTGTAGTAATCAGCAAGTGCCTAGAGCTCATTTTTGCTCGGAGTAATTGGAACTCTGCTTCAGCCTCGCTTTTAACTGCTTTTGAATGCATTGATCATCAAGGGTTCCATGGGGTAAGTTTACCATCCGTCTTGTACAGCGCGCGTTCCTTTTTTGCCTTCGCCTCCTTTTAGTTATGTGATTGTTACAATTCCTTTTTTTGCCACGTGTCTTGCAATTAATATGCAAATGTCCAGATAGCTCCCCCCGTTAGCGTGCAGGCTCACAAAGGCTTCCAAATTAGCCCCGTTAGCAGTATGCTAGCTGGCTAGCCTGACATAATATTTGCTTTTTCGCCGAATGGGTTCAAGTTTGTTGCCCTAATCGCTTTTCGTTGTTAGAATTTGGGTATTCCTTTGAGTCACAAATCTTTTCCTCACTTAAATCTATTTCTGTTTTTGTAGTATTTTCAAAAATTCTCAGACATTTTATGGTATCAATTTCCTTTTTTTATTTTACTTATCAATATTGCTATTATTTTACTAGAAATCTGAATGTAAATATATAAGAAAATAATACTTAAAATGAACGTTTTATTTTACAATAATCCATTTAAAAGTGCAAGTAAGTGATTTGTCAATTGCATGTATTTTTTTCTATATTGTCTACGTATTTAGTCGTGTATAATGGCTAATCTTAACAAATAAACCACTGGTAAGATAGATGAAATAATAATAATAATAATAATTTCCTTTGTATTGTTATTCTTTGTAACAATGTACACAGAACGAAATGTCGATACACCTGACCCGTTGTAGCGGATCGATGCAGCCGCAGCCAGAGGGCGCCGCCATTATACCAATTAGGTATGTCTCGGTCGAGGCGCGAACCAGCGACCTCCCAGTCTCAAAGCGGGCACACTACCATCTAAAAAATACATATTAGATTTTATTTCATTATCACACATTTTTTATTCAAGGCACCAGAGACAAATATTATGACGAATGAAAAAAAAAGTCCCGAAAGGACGTTAAATGAATACATGGTAAATTTCATAGTATCATTGTGTTCATAGTTTACCTTGTCAATAAATGATTTTACGCGTTGCAACAAAGTGTTTTACCGTAAATTCCGGACTATAAGCCGCTACTTTTTTCCCAAACTTTCAACCCTGCGGCTTATTCAGTGATGCGGCCAATTTATGTAATTTTTCTAACGGCCGCTAGCGGCGCACGAGTACAAAAGGTAAGATTTAGACTGCAACTTCTTAGTTTGTGCACAAATTAATTTAGCGTAGACATATCCTCATCATGCAAATTGCAAAAAGAAAGGCACATGAAGCAACTTTCAAGCTAAACGCAATCGAGCAGTCCGATATAGAAGGAAACAGAGCTACCGCACGTTAACATTCTTTGCGTGCGTGATGTTAGCGTGTTTTTGAGCGTGGGACGACGTTTGTATGACAAAGTTTCTTTCCAATACTGAGGAAGATGACTCTGATGGCGTCAGTTATAAGGAGGAAGATGAGGATGGTTTACCTTGACTTTTACAAGTACGGTATATTTTTTTAACAGACTCGTTTACTGTTTTGCGAGCGTGTTGCTAGTAGCGTGTTGTTACCTGTCACAGTCACGGTTTTGGGATGAAAGTTATATTATTATTATTAAAGCTTTGAAAACTCTCTCGGTGTACCGTCTTTCTTTGTAAATATTTGTAACCATGTATAATATGTATTTGCAACGGTATATTTTTGTAATGTATTTATTTTAGAAAATTATTCTGATATGTTTTGTACGAGCAAATGAGAAAGAAGGGGCGGGGCAAACGCGGGCTGACGGGAAGTAGAGTAAAGGTGAGACGTGTTTGTGGACGCGGCCGACAATAGTGGATATATATTTTTCCCACCCTGACCTTTGGAAATATACACTTTTTTCCTTGGATTACTTTCAACGGGCACCCGGACTCTGCAGGTCTGCATTAAATCTTAAGTACCGGTATCATTTTCCGTTCATTTTGCCAGGCTGTGTTTTTTGGACTGGATCGGGTATGGGTTAATTTCGTGTTTGTATTGCGTTTTTTCAATGTGGGCGCATGCGGCTTATATACAGGTGCAGCTTGTGTATCTACAAAATTGGTTTTCCTCCCGAAATGTGGTGGGTGTGGATTATAATCAGGTGCGCTCTATAGTCCGGAATTTACGGTACTTAAAATGTTCTAGTTCTTTGTGCGAAATGAAAAGGTAATATTCCTTATTTTCTATATAATATATTAATTTTATTTTGGGTTAAACAAGGATAAAAAATGTTTAGAAAAATTCAAAATATAATAGAAGGAAAATAAATTCTTCAAATCCGGAATTTTTTAGCAGGCGGAAGTAAGACTGAGATTTTACATTTTGATGTTTTTGAATACCATGTACCTGTGCCTTCAAATAACCCCCGGTGTTCCCATTTGTCCATTTGATAGCCACTGGCTTAGACCGTCAAAATCCATGAATATAATTCTTTGTGAGTTTACATTTTTAGATGCTTATTCCCTTTGCTCAAAGGAAAGCGGGCTGCTAGGCAACATTCAAAAAGACCACTGCTGAGTCAGTCATGAAGGAATTGAAATGAAACAGAGTTACACCATCAGATATCACACTTGATTTGAAGGAGCCTCAAGAAGAAAAACTTAGCAAGCCTTCAGCACAAACAACTTAGGCAGCTATGCAAAACAACATCAATGCAAGAAGCTGTATTACAGTTTCCAAAGTCATATTCTGACACAAGGTAAATATGAGCTTCTTCAAATTCAACTTGCTTAGAACAGGGGTGGGCAATTGTTTGGAGTTACGGGCCGTATCGGGTTCAAATTTTTAGGGGTCACAGAGACCCATCCAAATTCTGTCATTATGGATATATTCAGATTAGGATTCAGATCTACTTTATTGTCATTCTAGTACACGTGTATACAGAACGAAATGTCGATACATCTGACCCGCACAGTTTCCTTGAATGTATAGATATAAGTAAAAGTTGTATTGTATTATGGCTACGTATAGTATTTATTAGTATTTATTTATATATACAAGCAAGCGGAAGTTATGTTTCTTTATACAAGTATATTGACGCATAGTGTTGCAAGGCTTGCCGTTAGCCGGGCATTCTACTTGAGCGAGGTTGTTGGGGCCGTGGTTGATTGAAAAAGCGCCAGGAGCCACTAGGGAATGCCAAACAGCAGTATGACCTCATGCAGCTCCAAAGCTGCTTGTACACAAAATCAATATTTTTTATTGATTTGGTGGTATTCAGGGTTGGGTAGGGTTACTTTAACTTGATTACTTTCAATTACTTTTGGATTACATTCTCATCTCATTCATCTTATTAGCCATACAGCTTATCGTCATTAGGGTCGCGGGGGTGCTGGAGCCCATCCCAGCCATCTCCAGGCAGTGGGCAGGGGACACCCTGAACTGGTTGCCAGCCAATCGCAGGGCACACAGGGACAGACAAGTAATTCGCTCATTCACACCTAGGGACAATTTGGACCGGCCAATTCACCTGAAATGTATGCTTTTGGATTACTCCAATACCAAATATGCTAATAAAAGACAAAATAAACTAAATATGAATAAAATTATGACTCACAACACGTGGTAAGCTTTCTCTCCTGGCTTTGATCTCCGGCAAAACATAAAATGCGACAGAAACAAAATGAAAATAAATCCAAACAGCTTCCCAACATCATTTTTGCCGTTCCATGTGTTCCGTTACTCCCCAAGCCTGCACAAAATTTAGTAATTTTATTCATATTTAGTTTCTCTTGTCTTTTATTAGCATATTTGGTATTGGAGTAATCCAAAAGTAATTGAAAGTAATCAAGTTAAAGTAACCCTACCCAACCCTGTATTTATTGTGAGTGCCTTGACACCACTCACAGAGGCCTAAAGTACTACTGAGATATTTTTTGCAAACACACTCGTGTTTATCGCATTGCTGTCATAATGTTTTTGTAGTAGTATTTTGCATTATAATTTTACTGTAGTAGTAGATTTGTAGTATTTCTGTAGTATTTTCATAGAACCATTTTGTAGCATTTTGGTATTTTGGCAATATTACTTTAGGGTTTTTTTTTGTTTTATTTAGTATTTCTGCAGTTGGATTTTTATAGTTCGGCTGTAGTATTTTTGGAGTATTTCCATAGTAGAATTTTTGGAGTATTTTCGCAGTAGTACTTTTGTAACATTGCTGATGTTGTATTTTTGTAGTAATTCTATCGTAATTTCCATAGAAGTAGTTAAATAGTACTTTTGTCCAATTTCTGTAGGTATTAGGTATTACTGTCATGGTATCTTTGTAGTATTTCAATTGGACTGTTTTTGCAGCATTTTAATATTTTGTATCTAGTTGAATTTTTGTAGAATTTCTGTTTTAAAATTGATGTAGTTATATTTCTGTATTATAGTATTACTGCAACAGTATTTTGTAATATTTTTATGTTGTTTATTTAGGATGAAAAATAAAAAATGTAGGTCACCGTTTTTAAGGTCTAAATTTGAAACTTGTTTTTGTAGTAATTTTGTAGAGTTTTTGTAGTATTTCTGTAATAGTATTTTTGTTAAAGACACACAAAGGAGCATTTAGGGCAATGTTGGCACCAATATATATATATATATATATATATATATATATATATATATATGTTATTAGAGGACCCCACGGGCCATAGTTTACCTACCCCTGGCTTAGAACAAGAAACAAAAATGGAAGGATTGCATTAACTGAAAATGTTCTTTCGATTTGTATAGAACACATTAAGACGTTTTTAAGGAGAAAACTATGTTATTGCTATTAACCATTACAAAAGGGTTTAAATTCAAGTTAGAAATATATTTCCAGACAAAACATATATAATTCACCTTTTAGGACTAGATTTTGCTGTGAGTATTGTGCTGTCCTTATGGAAAACTACTTTTAGAACAAAAAAGGTTATTTACTCTGTTTAAAATATAATACGAAGGTGAAAAGTGATTCAATTTCATTAAGGTGTTTGACATAAATATTCATTCTTTATTAAAGATAGAAAAATATAGCCAAATAATACTACTTTTGGGTTTTCTGTGGTTGTCAACAGTAGTCTCACGCAATGGCTGACATGACTGTTGCATGGCGGCGCCCTGCTCGGCGGCGGCCGGATTTGCTCCCGACAGTTTCTCACATTTTGGTCAAAAACCCCAATCTTCGACTCAGTCTATGAGGGCGAACAAAGACAACTCTAACTGCAGATTAATATACGATCGCAGTTTTTTGCTGGATATGCGAACATCCAGAAATCCAGCGCAAATTTCGACGACCACTCTGGAGTGTTTACTTAGCCTCGGAGTGCTACGTCAACAGAAGCCAGAGGCCTACAAAGCAGCGAGTAAAAGTGGCAAGCGGAAGCGCTGTGACCGGGGAAGGAAACGAGGTTGTCGGGCCGGGCTAACGGCTCGGATGAAGGCTAAACCCTTCAAAACGCCTCTACCATCCATTTTCCTATCCAACGTCCGCTCCCTGGACAACAAACTGGACCATCTACAAGTGGAATTCTCATCGAACCGCGAGTTGACGAACTGTTGTGCTTTGATTCTGACGGAGACATGGCTAAACTCATCTATCCCGAATGACGCTGTTAGCATTGTGGGGCTAACTGCTTTCCGCGCTGATAGAAGCGGCGAGCTCACCGGCAAAAGCAAGGGCGGCGGTCTATGCATTTACACAAACAATAAATGGTGCAGAAATGCGAAGATAATCTCGAATCACTGCTCAAGAGACATTGAACTTTTGACGGTGATCTGCAGACCGTTTTACTTACCGAGGGAGTTCAGCGCGACCATCATTACGGCCGTGTACGTGCCCCCCAGCGCTAATACGAAGGAGGCAATGGACATTCTCTACCGAACTGTGAGTGAACTGCAGCATGCTTATACTGAGTGCATTTTTATTGCGGCGGGGGACTTTAACCAGGCCAATATGAAAACAGTTCTCCCGCATTTCCATCAGCATGTAAACTTTGCTACAAGAGGTAGGAACACATTAGACCTGGCCTACACAAACATCAAAGGTGCATATAAAGCAGCCCCCCGCCCCCACCTAGGCTCATCAGATCACCTTTCTGTTATGCTAATTCCTGCATACAAGCCCCTGCTAACAAGAGAAAGACCAACAGTGAAGCAGGTGAGGGTGTGGTCTGAGGGGGCTATGGAGGCACTACAGGACTGCTTTGAGTGCACTGATTGGGACATGTTTAAATCGGCTGCCACTTACAACAACAAAATAAATATAGATGAGTACGCCATTTCTGTGTCAGCCTACATCAGTAAATGCGCAGAAGACGTCAGCAATAACAAAACTATATGCACCCGTGCCAATCAGAAGCCCTGGATGACTGCTGAAATACGCAATCAACTAAAAGTACGTAACCTTGCCTTTAGATCTGGTGACAAGGAGGCGCTGTTATCAGCGAGGGCTAACCTGAACCGTGCCATCAGACTAGCAAAGCGAACGTACAGTCAAAAGATTCAGGAACGTTTCCTCAGCACAACCAACACCAGGGATATGTGGAAAGGCATCCAGGCCATCACCAGTTACAAGCCAAACACCACCCCAGTGCAGAACACTAGCATGGACTTTCTGAATGACCTCAACAATTTCTTTGGTAGGTTCGAGGCACAAAACAGCACCCCTGCAGTGAAAGCGGCTCCAAATCAGGACGAAAGAGCACTCCACCTGGACTCATCTGACGTGAGGAAGACCCTGAGAAGGGTCAACACAAGGAAGGCTCCAGGCCCGGACAACATTCCGGGGCGGGTACTTAGGGAGTGCGCCGATCAGCTGGCTTGTGTACTAACAGACATTTTCAACACCTCGCTAGACCAAGCCAAAGTACCATCATGCTTCAAATTTGCCAACATCATCCCAGTGCCAAAGAAAACCCAGATCTTATCACTCAACGATTACCGGCCCGTTGCACTGACTCCTATCATAATGAAGTGCTTCGAGAGACTGGTTAAAGAGCACATCACCTCCAGTCTCCCCTCTTCATTCGACCCCTTTCAGTTTGCCTACAGGACAAACCGCTCCACCAGGGATGCCATCTCCTCTGCGCTTCACCTGAGCCTGACACACCTAGAGGAGAAGAACACCCATGTGCGGATGCTGTTCCTGGACTTCAGTTCAGCATTCAACACCATCATCCCACAACATCTGGTAGACAAAATGGGGCTTCTGGGTTTCAACACCCCCCTGCGGAACTGGCTGCTGGACTTCCTCTGTGACAGACCCCAATCTGTGCGGATAGGTCAGAACAGTTCAGATGTCATCTACCTCAGCACGGGCTCCCCCCAAGGCTGCGTCCTAAGCCCCTTGCTGTTCACCTTGATGACACACGACTGCGCCCCTAGGTCCGCCACAAACCACATCGTGAAGTATGCTGACGACACAACGGTGGTGGGCCTCATCAGGGACGACAACGACCTGGCCTACAGAGAGGAAGTGGAGCAGATGGTGGGCTGGTGCAAGGACAACAGCCTGGTCCTGAATGTTGACAAGACTAAAGAGATCATTGTCGACTTTAGGAAAAACCAGCCCAACCATGCCCCACTTTGCATCAACAACAAGGCTGTGGAGGTTGTCAGCAGTATCAAGTTCCTAGGGGTGCACATCACAAACAAACTCACCTGGTCCGTGAACACTGCATCTCTGGTTAAGAGGGCACAGCAGCGCCTGTACTTCCTGCGGAGGATGAGGAGAGCCCACCTGCCCCCACCATCCCTCATCACATTCTACAGGGGCACCATAGAGAGTATCCTGACCAGCTGTATCTCTGTGTGGTGTGGAGGCTGCAGCGCTACCGACTGGGGTAGTGTGAGGAGGGTAACGAGGACAGCGGAGAAAATAATCGGGACTACACTTCCCTCCATTCAGGACATTGGCCAGAAGCGCTGCTTATCCCATGCTAAGAACATTACCGGGGACCCCTCTCACCCCCATCATGGACTATTCACTCTGCTAGCCTCTGGGAAGAGGTACTGCAGTGTGCGGTGCAGGACCACCAGGCTCCGCAATAGTCTAGTCCCCCTGGCCATTAGACTGTTAAATGGTCAATCTAACATATAGTTAACTTAAATCTAAACGGCTGCTAATTTGACTTTTGCACTAGTGGCAGTTTTTTTATAGCTTGCCACTCCTTGCACATTTGATCTCTGCACTATTGTTACTTACAGTGTTATTACTTACAGTGTTATTGTTTACAATATAATGGTACTGTGTACCTGACTTGTTAACCTGACTGCCCATCTTGCACATCTGGTTAGCGTCTCTTCTTGCACTATCGGCACTATGGTAAAATAACACAATACAGCTTTATTTATATCTGTACACTGAAGGACACTGAGGGAAACTGTGGGAGTCAGATCCATCGACATTTCGTTCTGTATACACGTGTACTAGAATGACAATAAAGTAGATCTGAATCTGAATCTGAATCTGCATGTCCAATCTATCCTCGTCCATGTTGGAAGGACTAGAGAAAAAAGGTTCGTGTTAGTTAAAGAAACCTGAAAACTTTAAACTGAATGCCCCAGAGTTTATGCCATGTTCAGAAAAAAATGTCAAGTCCTGACAAAGGCGCACTTCTAAATTGTCACGTTCAGAAAAGAAATAGTTACATAATAGTAATATAATAACTTTCTTTGTACACAGTGAATTTTTTATGCCCACAGTTTTACCCGGACACAGATTGATACAATTTCCATCGTTTCTCAAGGGAAAATAACTGCCGTAATGGATTGTGTGTGGCCTCAGCGGCACCAATCTTTTCAGATTGATGGGCACGTGTTGTGAGATAAATGACTGACGATTACAATTCCAAGCACACGAATTGAAACATGTATAGTTCTCAAAACGCAGCAGGCAAGATCATTCTGGAACCTAATAAAGTAAAACAAAGTAAAAAACAGAAGTTGGAAATGAACGACATGGTGGTAGTCAGTTGGAAGCGATGGTTTCTCATTTTTTATTTGTAATTCTCTCATTTTTTATTTGTATTTTCTGCAGCAAACTTCCCACGTTGATCTGTAATTGATTTTCACTGGGTGAGCAGCAAATGGAACATTTTGGTAAAAGTATATATGTGCTATGGCAAGGATGTCCAAATCAGACTTTCTGTTCTCAAGCGGGCCGGATCAGAAAAAGAGTGTAAACTCCAAATATTTAGCTTTGTTTTTCAGTACTATGCTTTATCATTTAACGTACATTTGTGGCCTACCCTATGTATTATAATCACGGGTAACAAGAGTTCTTTTCGAAGCGCAAAACATTTATTCACGAACAATGGGGAAAACGTTTTTTCATGTTTGGCATGAAAAGTGTTAACTGGTTTGAGTGAATGCAGTTTTACATCGGGACCAACTCACCACGCTATACAAAATGAAATTTGTAATGTTTCTCTTAATTGTTGTACTGGTTAGAAATCATTAAAAGATAAATACGAAATAAAAGTTGGAGCAGTGCAAGACGTCAGCTCTTTTCCATATATACGGCCTCTAGTGGCCATATAGAGCATTTAGCTTGCGTTTATTTTAAAAATCTCAACTTTTGATAGAAATAACGAAAAAATTACCTTTTTTTCTGACAAAAACACCTCATTACTTTAGGCTTTGATTATCACTGGTTCACTACTAACGAATCGTGCATTGTGTTCTGCAGCAAACGGCACACACCAAATGCTATCACGAGGACAGGTTAAGGAGGGCTTTGTGTGTTGGTCGCGTTTGACCGTGTAAGCGACTGTGTTAGGTTGGCGTATGCCAGCAGTCAAACTGCCGGGGTGGACGATGTGTTAATGTGTCCACCCAAAACAAACTGCAAAGCAAGCACAGCTAGTATCTCAGCAGCTTCTAACTTTGAAATTCATTAAAATCAGACTCTGAGGAAAGTCAGAAGACTGCAAAGAAATGGAGATAACCAGCAAGTGCTCCGCGGATTGTTATGTCCAGTAAAAGACCGAGGCAGCGTCGGGAGGAGGCAATAGCAGCATAGGGATGGGTACGGCCCGCGGGCTGCGTGTTTGACATGCTAGTGCTACGGTCAAAGCTATTTTCCCCGCATATTTTTTGGTTTTCATTTGATTGATTTTGTCTCATTTTATTTTATTACAGGCCTCCGTAAATAAATTGCACCTTTGCATTTGGTACATCAGACATGGGGACTTGAGACTTAGTGACTTGGACTCGAGTCGACTCGAGTCGCTGTTTTTATGACTTGTGACTTGACTTGGACTTGGCAATCTAAGACTCGGGACTTGACTTGACTTGAGCCACGATGACTTGAATGACTTGCGTGTTCATATATATATATATATTTCATTATTTAAATAATGTTGACAATTACAGTACGGGATGCGGGCTGAGAAACGCTCTCATGTCACGCCCACTCTGCCCATGCGCCACACACCTCCACGGCAACCACCTGAAGTCAGCATGTCTGCTCCGAGGGTAGTAACTTTTGGCTTCAAAAACTTCTGTGAAGAAGGTAAACGGCGAACAGCGCAGTGCAAATTTTGCAACGGGAAAATTTCGGACAGCCAGACCACCACCTCAAATTTCATCCGACATTTGAAGAGCCATTCTGCCCAGTAAGTGTTTGTCAGTGTTAATATCTGTTTGTCAATGTGTTAATATCTGGTGAGTTGGATGTTGGCTAATGTCTGTGAATATTGTCATTCACCCAGGTCATTTTATCCATACAGTTTAGTTGTAGGCAACTGGACTTCTAATTTGAGCTTGAGGAACTTCCATGAGGAACATCTACAGCTCAATCTCTAAAAAGTCCAGTTGCTTACTCTTTGGTTGTTAGCTAAGAGTGAGCGGCAGGGCGATTTAGCCGCTGCACAGGGGGGTTTCAGTTTATCATTGTGACATTCTTATGCAGAGACGAGAGGTTATCGTAACCTGCGTCAATGATGCTTCATTCATTTACTTTTATAAACATTGCAGTATGTTTGAGTAAAACGAATGCATTTGTGCTCATAGTGCCTCGTCTATCCTACAACGGGTAACGCAAAAGACAAGCCAGGCATATTGAGCTAGGAGCTACGGATAAACGGGCTGTCTAATTGAGAAAATAGGGTAGGCTAAGCGGTGAAGTTGAGAAGGACACGTGCACTGTACATGATCAAAAATCAGGGATGTGATTTGACCAAAGTGAAATTATCTGAAAATTAGGCGGGGGTCTGGGGGCCGCGGGCACCCAGCTAGGTCCAGGGCAGTGCCCTGGTGGGGGGAGAAGTGGGGCGAAGCCCCCCGGAGGTCATGGGTTTTCCGTGTTTTTAAGTACTTTCAATGCACTCAGATGACAAAGAAATAGACAAAACAACAGCATACATTTTCAATGTATTTTGAACTATCCCATATAAAATTACAGTTTAAGTCAACTCAAAATCAGTCACATTAAAAAACATTGGACTGCCTTTGCTATTAAAAACTATCACTGAGAATATCATCATATCTAACTCATGTGATTACTAAGTTAACACATAAATCATGTTGAAGAGTTCAAATTTCATGAACAAATAATTGTATCATGACCAAATGAAAAGTAACTCATATTAGAACATACCATAAATGTCTTTGTTATAGAAGAAGATGTTATCTATAAATGAAAGTACTGTAGTGGGTTGTACATAATTCACCCACGGAACCATTGTTTAGTTAGCGAGTTCCTAGGGGGACTCTTAATTCGGCCGGTTCTAGCCACTCTCGTGTTTGTTTTGTTATCGCCAGTTTAAATGTCATTAAAGCAGCTTTCGTTGGCACCTTTGTTTGACACTCCGCTTACGACTCCCGTCTCTGCTCGCTACATTGGATCACGTCGGGGTCACCAACATTTGTAGATAATTCCTTCTCTAACCAGTCCGATCGAAACTTGTTTTTTTACGATCTTAGCAATTTCTTTAACTCGCGGAGCATCTTTGCGTTCGATCTCGGACATCTTTCTTTAAACACTCGGCAAAAACGTGTGAGAAATGAACAATGGCATACTCCTACGCCTTTATAAGGAGCGCGTTTATTGGTCAACACGGAGACTTCAACCAATCGCAAGTACGTTTCATTTCAGTTACGGAAACACTAAAATGGAACGCTGTCGAGACGAAATCGTTTTTTTTACCATTTAAAAGAATCGGAAATTTTAAAATTTTATTTTTGGAGCGAAAGCGGAATTCCGCGAATTAGCGGAAAAATCACATCCCTGAAAAATGTGTCTTTGCCTTAATGTTATAGTCTCAATCTGCATATAATTTGGAAGTGTTGGCAAAAGGGCACCTTCCACGATTGGGGAGAGTGTGGGGTTGGCGGCAGCTGCAGGGGGATCCGCTCTTTTTCACAGGCATGCTGATCGTACATAGTCAAGTCAAAGTCAGTTTTATTTGCCAGTTCCTTCAAATGTACTTGACATAAAACGGAATCGAAATTACGTTCCACACTGTCCTATGCGTAGACATTGACAACAATAAAGTGCAATAAAAGTGCAACAATAAAGCCTGGCTATCGCGACTATTAATAAACTGTGATAAACGTGTGATAAACTCATCACACGAGTTTAGTCTGGCCAACCATCCGAGAGGCTGCGTTGATCAAATGCCTCTGTGTACTACTGGACTATGCTACAACCAATCAGACTACAACGTCATCACGCTAAAACCGCCTCAATCGTGCAGGCTAGATCAAAAGTTATGCCAGTAGTCTCCAAATCAAATAGTGACAATAATGTTAATCCAATCTTATAATTAAGACCACTAAGTCGACAATTATGGAAGTTTTTTTTGTAGTTTTTTTTTAGTAACTTTTTAGTATAAAAATAAATATTAGCTCATTATTTTCTTTAAAAATTTTGATTTCATGGTTGGAAATGTTAAATAAATTGTTTTATTTATTAACTATCACATGGTTAAGATATACCAGCTTTATGAGCATAAAAAAGTAAAAAAATGTGGTAAAAGCTTCAGTTACAGTTGATTTGATATTAAGTAATATCATCCAGAAGATAGATAAAAAAAAATACAGAAAGTTTCAAACAACTGTTTTTTTAACCATATGTCATGATTTCATGTCTGCCCAACCATACAGGACATCTCATTCTTGTTTTTGCATCTGCTTCACAGATATGCAGAGTATGAAAGGACAAGAAACGCCTGCACTGATACTACACAGCCTGCAATATCACAGTTCATCCAGTCTCGTCCTCTGGAAGCATATTCAGCAAATCATCCCAAACAGAAGTCCATAACCAATGCTATTGTTACAGATCTTGTGATTGGATGTAGCATGCCCCTTTCAATGACGGAAAATAAACATTTCAGGCACTTCATGTCTGTGGTCGACTCCAAATACCAGCCTATCTGCCGCAGAACAATAACTTCAACAATAGAATCACTTGTTGCAGACATGCAAGAAAAGATCAAAGTGATTCTTGCTGGTGTAGACCATGTGTCGGTTACCATAGACATTTGGTCAGATAGGAGGATGCGCGGCTTTTTGGGAGTCACTGGCCATGTCTTAACAACCTCAGAAGGAGTCATGCTGAAGTCATACCTGCTGGCATGCAGCAGATTCAAGGGATCTCACACAGGAGAGCGCATTGCTGAAGCCTTTGATTCCCTGTGTGAGGATTATGGCATTCGGAAAAAACTCGACTTCATAATCTGTGATAATGCTGCGAATATGAAGCGAGCATTTTCAGTCTGTTTTCCGAAGGATCAAGATGACGAAGTAACCGATGATGACAATCTGGATGATGAAGAATTGTGGGAAGACCTCTCCAGAGGTGACTGGGAGACTGTGGACCGCACAATCAACAGAGGAAGCCCTAAACGTCAGCAATGCTTTGCGCATACTCTGCAGTTAGCTGTTGGTGATGGTCTCAAGGATGCACGGATCATGAACAGTTCCTTTGCAAAATGCTCCAAGCTTAGCTCTCTCTTGCATACATCCAGCACCTTTAAAGATGCGTTTGAGGAGAAGTTTGATCAGCGAGGGATACCCGCTGCTGTAAACACACGGTGGAATTCAACTTTCCGACAAGTCAAGGCAGTGCTCTCATTCAGTCACCAGGACTTGTGCAGTGTTGTTCAGAACACGGGACACAGTGAGCTGGTCTTCTCAATTAGGGAGTGGAACTTGATGAAGGAACTTTGTGATGTGCTACAGCCATTTGCAGAGGCCACTGATCTTACTCAGGGAGAGAAGATTGTGACGATTAGCTCTGTCCTCCCCTGTGTATTGTCTCTTAACCACCACTTGGAAAGACTCAAGCCGCAAGTGCGCTTCCTGGGAAGCATGATCCATAGCCTGCAATTCTCTTTGAAGAAACGGTTCCGGGGAATCTTCGTTAATGTGAAGATGTTGTCAGCTGCATCAGGGGAAGAGCTGCCATTTGCAGACCCAGTCTACATCAGGTCAGCTGTCCTGGACCCGGCTTTCTCCATGATGTGGCTTCAGCATGATGTGCTTGTCACCGATGATGTCAAGAATAACATTGTTGACATGGTAAAAGGTCAGTGGATTTTTTTTTTTTAACGTGATGTACACTTAGGCGTGTCACCATTATCAAATTATGGAAATGTAATTCAAAACAGTTATATGAGTATTATAATCCATTTTAGAGATGATTTTGCAAGCGTATCAAACTGTGGATGTTCAATTTTGAATAATGCTCATGAGATCTTACGCTTGCCCTTTTTTTTCTTTGTTTTAATTAGATCTGATTCTACGTGAGGTGCAACCTCACACAACATCCCAGAGTCCTGAATTCCTAGAGGAGGAAAGCGAAAGCCAGCAAGAAGACAGCACTGGCCTATTCTCAGGCTACAAAAAACGCCGCAAGCAGGACCCAACCACCAACCCAGAGACACAACTAAATAACTATTTTTCTCTTTGTTGTGGGCAGCCTTGTCTGTCCTTCTGGGACGCAAACAGGGCTGTCCTCCCTGCCCTTTTTCCTGTTGCAATGAAAGCTTTGTCAGTGCCAGCCTCAAGTTCCCCAGTGGAAAGAGTCTTCAGCCATGGTGGAATCATTATGAGACCCCATCGAGCTCGGCTTGCAGATAAGACCCTGTCTAATCTTCTATTTTGCAAATGCAATACCTTGTAAAAAGGGAATGACTGATGGATATACAGTGACTGAGTGAGTGAGTTAATTTGTGTCATTGTGAGTGAGTGAGTGAGTGAGTGAGTGAGTGAGTGAGTGAGTGAGTGAGTGAGTGAGTGAGTGAGTGAGTGAGTGAGTGAGTGAGTGAGTGAGTGAGAGTGTGTGAGTGTGTGTGAGTGTGTGAGTGAGAGAGAGAGGAGAAATGTAACAAAGTTTAATAATAATAAGCTATTTGTTTTAGCTGTTATTTGTTTCCTCATAAAAAGGGATTGACTTATGGATATACTGTTTGAGTGAGTGACAGAAAGCGTGTGAGAGAGAAATCTGCAAAGAAAAGAGCAAGAGAAATGTGACAGTTTAATCCTCTGTAAGTTAGTATTTGTTTTAGCTGTTATTGTTACTTTGTAAAAGTAAAAAAAAAGTAAAAGTTTGGGTTTCGATCTACAGATCACTTTTTCTGTCAATAAATACCAAATACTGACGATATCACTGTTTGTTTGAGTCTATGATGTATTTTACTGAACATGAGTATTTAGGATACAAATATTTTATTACAGGTTAGGCACATTAGCCAAGGATGATTACTTGATTTCTTATATATTGCCTTTCACTTTATTAAGATCAGATTCTGAAGCTAAAATTACAACAGTACGCCAAAGGTGACTTGACTTGGACTTGACTTGACCTATTACAGGACTTGACTTGACTTGACTTGACACAGCCTGTGACTTGACTTGACTTGCCCAAGAAAAAAATACTTGGGACTTACTTGAGACTTGCACATGTGTGACTTGGTCCCATGTCTGTGGTACATACTGGCTTGTTTTTCAATTTTGAGCACTCACCAAATGACTTTCCAAGCAAAATGACATGCCCACATCCCGCTTTGTCTTGATTGTGAGCAAATATTGACTCTCGCACGTCGAATGTTTAATGTATTGTCAAAAAAATACATATTTTATTTAGTCATTGCTACCTCTCCCGATGCATATTTGGCATCTATGGAGTGAATTAGTTTTTTAGACAAATAACCTAGTGCTCAGCAAGGCCGAAAGAACGGCTGCCGATAGGAGCGTGAGTGCATATTCAAGAAAATACACTCACTTGCTCAGTCCACTCCGCAAACTTAATCTTGGTAGAAAAAAAATCATTTAAGTTTCATGACATGCTCACACTTTGGTAAGACCCCTTGGTGAAGAGATCCCCTTTCGATCGCATCCAAAATTCTTTGACCTTCATTTGCGTCTGCCCGAATTTGAGGTCACACACCTAGGTGTGTAAATGAATCAATTTCATTGTCCCTCTGTGGATTCTTCGCGCAATCCAACATGGGCTTAAGTTCCATTTCCTGTCAGGTTTACAATTGATTTTATGTGTGCCGCTATTCACCATATACAATTCAACTCCTTCCAACCCACACATGCACACCCTCCTCATCTTCAATCTGTTTTTATCGTTGCCCCCTATAGTTTCTGACTGCAAAGCGTTTATTTTTTTATTTTTTCCTTTACAACCAGACGCCTATTGCAACATCACTCATCGCTAGTGTTGAAAATTGGTATTGTAAAAATAAAACGTAGAAACTGTTACCTGAACAGAGCACTGTTGTTGTGTGACTATGTTTACATGCGTATACAGAGACAGAAAGGGATCAAGCAAAAGAAAGTAAGAGTACCTCAAATTCCGGACTATTAGCCGCTACTTTTTTCCCAAATTTTCAACCCTGCGGCTTATTCAGAGATGCGGCCAATTTATGTAATTTTTTTAACGGCCGCCGCTCGAGTATGTAAGGTAAGATTTAGAGCGGTGGAATATATGCGCCGAGGAAGATCACAACTTCTGAGCGTAGACATACCCTCATCGTGCAAATTGCACAAAACAAGGCTCATGACGCAGCTTCCAGGTCAAAAGCAAACGGGCATACTGCTGGGGTGTATTGAAGTAAGGGAGCGTGGAACGATGTCATCACAGTGAAGATTCTTTCCGACATTGAGAAAGACAACTCAGATGTCATTATCAAGGCGAAAGAAGCGGATGGTCCACCGTGACCAACGAATACAGCATTTATTTCCTTAACAGACTAATATGCAGGTATTCGAGCGTGTTGTTAGTAGCGTGAGGCTACCTCCCAAAGGCACAGTTTAGGATGAAAGTTATATTATTATTTTTAAAGCTTTGAAAACTCTCTCGATATACCGTCTTTCTTTGTAAATATGTGTAATATGTATTTGCAACTGTATATTTTTGTAATGTATTTATTTGTATTTATTTGAGACACTTATTCTGCACGAGCAAATTAAAGAAGAGGGGCGGAGCAAACGCGGCCTGATGGGAAAGTGGGGACCGGTAAAGGTGAGTTTTTGTGGACATGGCGGACAATAATGGATATATATATTTTTCCCACCCTTACCTTTGGAAATATACACTTTTTTTTCCTTGGATTACTATCAACGGGCACCCAGAATCTGCAGGTCTGCAACAAATTTTAAGTACCTATATCATTTTACGTTCATTTTGGCGGCTGTGATATTTAGACTGTGTGCTTCAATGAAGGACATTTAGTTTCAATCGCGGGACTTGAAGTTTGGCTTGGATTAATTTCGTGTTTTTTTATGTGGATGCATGCAGCTTATATACAGGTGCGGCTTGTGTAAGGACAAAATCGGTTTTTCCCTTAAAATGTGATGGGTGCGGCTTATAATCAGGTGCGCTCTATAGTCCGGAATTCACGGTAAATGGGAAAAATCACAGTTGCTAAGTAGCTTGTTGTCTTTTCCTGTATGTTTGGACACAGCAATATGGAATTGTCATTGTTGTTGAGAGAAAGCCCAGGCATTAATTTCTTTAAGATAAAGTAAATATAAACGCACAAAAAAAACAATTCTAACATCTCATGTTGTACTGCTGGCGCAGTAGGCAACGTAATTGGCATATTTTATAATTTACCTTTTTAGCTCGAGTCAAATGCCGTCGGGCTGCTTCCTTGAGAGCTGACATCTCCTCTTCCTCCATCCCTGTGAGTGTTCCGCCTTCGGTTCCCTGCTGCTCTATGCCTCTTTCTAACTGCAGGTAGCAAACCCAGCCAGAGAGATACCAAACCTGGAAAACAGAACGAGGACAATCTTTATGATGTACTTCAGAAATAAGTTGACGATCTAAAAAACTTTCTGTAACAAGCTGCTCCTGCTCCTTAATATGCAGTCATGCAAACATAAACCCTGATTAGCATTTGCTTATCGGGGCAACATAGTTTTGCTGATGCTTTTACTTTCGCACATCTATGAACTGAAAGTGTGACAAAATGCATTATGTTAATGAATTTCCCTATGGACACAGTAGCTGTTCTTTGTGGAAAATCGCTTGTGTTGGTAAAATTCAGACTTTGCCTGCAGCAAAATATATTTGAATCTCTAATTTCTAAAAAGCACATGGTTTTCCCACGACATCTCTTCACCTTTGTGATTTGGCATGATTATCTGTAGGATGGTAGAGAATTTGCTAAATTAAAATAATACTGACAAAAAAAAGGATTTTCAATACCCATTTTTTACAGCTACAGTGGAACCTCGGTTTTCGAACGCCTCTCAGTTCGAACAAATCGGAGTCCGACCAAAAATTTAGAGAAATTCTTGCTTCGCTGTTCGGTCAAAAAAATTGGAGTTCGAACGCCGGTCATGCGTGAGTGCGTACGCTAGGGTGCGGTGCTGATAGCCGTACGGGTGTATATAGCTCTTTTCGTGACCAACTGTTATCGCGTGCGGACGTGCTTCGTTTTGCTTTCGCTTTTAATATAGGTGTAACTAAGTGTTTTAGCCCCTAATTATACCTACGAAGAAAGTCAGTGCAAGCAGCAAAGTTGCTACAAGTGAAAAAGGAAAAGTAGTGCGTACTATTGCATTTAAGAAAGAAATAATAGCAAAATATGAAGGAGGTGTGCGAGTGTCTGATCTTGCTAGGGAATACCCCACTGTCCACCTGCGCCTTCTGCTGACCACCACAAAGGTAAGAAATCCTATGCGTAATTCTTTTCTTTATCCTTTTTTTTTATTTTTACACGTTCATGTTAGCGTAATCTTTCGTACTGAAGATTACGATAACGCGAACGTACGATTAGCCTGGGTTAGCTTCACGTTTACGTTAAACATTCAAGGTAAACATTCAGGGTGTTGGAACGGATTAAAACGATTTACATTATTTTTAATGGGAAAAATGATTTCGGTGATCGAACAAATCGGTTTTCGAACAGGGTTCTGGAACGGATTATGGTCGAGAACCGAGGTTCCACTGTACTCAAATATGGATATGACGGAAATTTACCATTACTATTAGTATATACAATTTCCTAAAGAAATACGTATAAATCCTATTACGATACGCTTTCATTTAGTTAAGGTTCCTAGCACTAGAATACTGATATCAGCTGCTATTGGAAGTACAAGTACCTTAAAAGGTCTGGTGTTGGTATTGGCCCATCCCATCCAAAAACGTTTCATAAGTATTGTCACATTTATGAGCATTATAGCTACGTATAATCAAGTTGAAAATGAATGTGAAAGTAATACATACTGCTTCTTCTATTAGAACAATTATTAAAGCAGTAACATCATTACACCATGGCAATTCCCATAGCTGT
Organism: Urocampus carinirostris; assembly: GCF_059441175.1. Classification (NCBI taxonomy): domain Eukaryota; kingdom Metazoa; phylum Chordata; class Actinopteri; order Syngnathiformes; family Syngnathidae; genus Urocampus; species Urocampus carinirostris. The sequence goes on from NC_142350.1 coordinate 56,883,272, forward strand.
TGGAATGGATGTGCAAATTATTTACGTTTCGCACAATGTCCCCACTTCACGAGAATTGTTGTAATTACTAGCACACAGCAAACCTGATTAGGGATGTTTAACAGGCATGGAACATCCCACTCCCCAGGCATCAACTCCCTGGGAAAAAATGGTTTAATTTCCCGTGGCTGTCAACTCAACAAATATGCATAAAGTGGCAAATAATAAGAGAGGCATTTACTGTAGGCTATTCACGGAACCACAAAGCCGACAACACCGGCGGAAAATGTTTGCACAATGCAATGTTGCATTAAAGTGTGATTACCGCGTTTGTGTTGAGCCAAGATAAGCTTTTACATTGCCAACACCTGTAATGTTCTCCCACAAGCCCGCTTTAGTAGCAACAATTACACTTTATCAAAAAAAAAAAAAAATGCTTATGGGTATGCTGTTAAACTGCATCATTTAAAATGGAAAACCTCATTAAAACAAAGACTCATTTTCGCAGAGATGTGGCAAGATGCTGTCAATGAAACAATTTGAATGGGAGATCAATACTCTAACCTCAATACTGCCAGTGTGAAAAGCGCACAAACAGTAATCCCCCGGTTATTGCCGTTAATGGGGACCGAGGCCACCCGTGAAAACTGAAAACCCGCAAAGCAGCGGCGCCCCTTCAAAAATGCTTAAAAAAACGTATACAGGAATACAGTATACCCCCCCGCCGTTAAACCGAAGTGATCGCTGGCATGATGGCAAGGAGTTATTGGGTGACTCATCCAGAACTCTTCACACTGGAACTGAATGTACAAACACGACCCACAAGTGTAGCCATGTCTTACATGATCAATTTACACGGAATAGGACTGCGGCGAAACCACTACGAACCATTCAGTATGATTGTATTAACCGCTCTCAACCACATGCAGCCATCGCATCTTATTTCGCTTGTTAACACTACCGGTTACATATTGAAAATAAAAATAGTGAAAATGTGATATTTGATGAGTGTTTGTGAAGCGTTTTGGGAAACAACAGTAAAAAAAATGGTCTGTGTTCATTTTAATGAAAGTGAAAGAGCTACCTTCTGACAATAACAACATACTTTAGCTAGCGGCATCGAACAGCTTTTACAACAAATACACGACACCACACACAATTAGCCGTGTTTAGGTAGTACAAACCACCCCTCGCTTTTGGTATAATAAAGTCAAACTTGAGATTAAATGTGACAGAAGAGAATATACTTACGTCGCTTCGCCGAGTCCCTCCTCGATAAACTAAGCGCCACATAAGAAGGGGGTGAGGTGGGAGGAGTTAAAGGAGGGGGGGTGAGCGAAGCGGTAACTCACCATGACTAAGCATTGCGTCAGGGCCTCCCCCTCCCCTTCACAATAAGAGTGTCCACACAGTGTCCTCAGTTGACATAAGCTCGCGCTCAATGGCGTCCAGTCAATACAGTAAATGCTTTTATTGAGAAGGTAAGGTATATTTTTTAGACCCGCGAAGCTCTGAACCCGCAAAAGTGGAACCGCGAACTAGCGAGGTTCCAATGTAGACAGTACATTGTTTAAGTCTGTCTACCACCAAATTGTATTCAAATTTGGATGACTCAGTTCAATACTTTTACCAATGCTGTATGTTGGCATCATGACTTAAGGTTCTGCCTATATAAAGAGCAATATAACAACAAACATAGAACACAGCACATTGTAATCGTAAACACTTAGGTTGTGCTTTAAGGCATCATTTACGACTATATCAACTTGACCCATTTTAAATTCAGATTATTTGGTTAGTACACAGACAAAACATCTCTGACAACATTTGGGTACATCTGCCATAAGGACGCTTCATGGTAAGCTAAATTTCTCGGCAATGTTAGTAGTAGAATACAATTAGCGTTTAAACATACTTTTTAAGTAAGAAATAAGACGTTGGATATATGGAACAGGACTGGGTAAGAAAAAACACATATATATTCGAAAGTTCCGACAGCATATTTGGTCTCTGTACACAAGAAAATTATATCCTATTTCCTGGTTCGAAATGTCGTGATTTTATCAGTCTGGATGATTACATTTTTAATTGATTTTTAAATGTTAAGGCTCAATTGGAAAACATGTAAATAAACTTTTATGGATTACAAAATCATCCCAAGCAAAATGTTGATAAGAATCAAAATAATTTATAAATCATTCTAATGCAAAGTTAACAGTCATACCTCGTTAAAAAGAATTGGATACCGACGGCTTGTGAGTGACTTGCTATAAACTTAAAGTCACAATAAAAGGAGAGTGTGGAGTATTTGACCACTGAATGTTGCTGTATTTTGCAGTGAGACAGAAACAGACTCAAAGTGACAAAACTAAAACATACTTATACCCAATTTTTGCCCAGCCTTTTAAAAGGTTTTTGGTGGTACCCATTGCAGCAAGATGGCAGACAATCATGTCAGCTTCCTTAGGTGCGCCTCATGTTAGGTAAAGCAAATACAAATTGGTTTTATTTAAATTAAAAAAAATAGCACTCAGGGCCGCTAAAAAATAATCAATGTCCCTTTAATTAGTTACTAATTATTCTTTGATAGTCAAAGCTAGATAAATTCTTACCTTCACTTTCGATAGTCGGTACATTTTCTTGTTTTTAAAATGATAAATCTACCGTAAATTCCGGACTATAGAGCGCACCTGATTATAAGCCGCACCCACCACATTTTAAGAAGACAACCGATTTTGTACATACACAAGCCGCACCTGTATATAAGCCGCACGCGCCCACATTTAAACATAAGCACAAAATTAACCCAAACCCGACTTCAAGTCCCACGATTCATTAAAGTCCACTGTCCAAAATCACAGCCGGCAAAATGAACGGAAAATGATACCAGTACTTAAGGTTTGATGCAGACCTGCAGAGTCCAGGTCCCGTTGAAAGTAATCCGAGGAAAAAAGTGTATATTTCCAAAGGTAAGGGTGGGAAAAATATATCAGATGAACACATTTACTCACACAACTCCTTTTTCTTTAACCAACTTTTTACCCCCTCTTCTTTCCTTGTCTGTCCCTCAACTTTAGCGGTCCCCACTTAAACTCGGCACCCCGCGTTTGTTCCGCCCCTCATTTTTCGTTCACCCGTCCAAAACATATCAGAATAAGTGCCTAAAATAAGTACAAATAAATACATTACAAAAATATACAGTTGCAAATACATATTATACATGGGTTACACATATTTACAAAGAAAGACGGTACACCAAGATAGTTTTCAAAGCTTTAATAATAATAATATAGCTTTGACAGGGCAGTTAATGGTAGCAAAACTCGAGCGCCGCTAGCGGCAGTTAGAAAAATTACATAAATTGGCCGCATCACTGAATAAGCGGCAGGGTTGAAAGTTAGGGAAAAAGCGGCTTATAGTGCAGAATTTACAGTAATTGGACTAGATGCCCAGCCTTATGTCGAAGGTAAAATTTAATTACTTAATGCTTCTAGTTTATTGTTAAAAGCCTTATAATGAAGAGGGTATTTCTACTTTAAAGCGGTCTCTGTACTTAAACCAATTCAAAACAATTGCTCAAGAGCAATCACCAAGCAAACGTAATGTGCTTTAAGGTTGAAGCTTAAGTTACAGACAATTGTTCTTAAAACGACATTCAAACATTCCCCGTTTTATTTTGGACAAATTAAACAGAAAATTCCACAGCAATGAATCAGCAAGGAAAAGGACCCATATCACACTTGGTTATACTTCGGTAAAATCCCTGAAGCTTACAAAATGGAGTGAATAATATGTACTACGCGACTCTGTTGTGGCGTTATCTTTACTAAAGTGAAATAGGATTAGTCGGTATCAGGCCCAGTGACAACGTAGCAGAAGCGGCTTCTTTTTAACCCATTCATTGTCATTGACAGTCAAATACAGTGGTACCTCTTTAAATGAGCACCTCTACAAGAATTTCAAAACATGAGTCCAGGCCTCCACTAGAGAATGCGCAATGTTAGTGACCGCTCACTGCCATCAGCTGCTTGGTCTAGTTTGCACATGCCAAGGTTTGTACACCTATTTCATGGCCAGATTCAAGCAATGTTTAAGAACGTTCAAAGCCAATTTTCCAATTTCTCAAGAACCCCAAATTTTGGTCTCTTTACCTATCCTTTTTGGTGCGACGCTTATGGGGCAATGACGCTTCACAACACAACGCCATACAAACTAATGTCAGCTCACGTTAGTCACGGGGGAAGAAATGCAATGGCAAAGTGAAGCCACCATAATAAGCGTAGCAGACTCCATTTATGTTTCTTCCTTTAATGCGTGGTCTATCGAGTTAAGACTGTTCCCCACATGGCAAATATTCGAGCATTAACAAGCAATTCACCCATGATTTAAGGACGTTTCAAACCTTGAAAACAACATAAAAATTCAAGCATTTTTAAGGATTCCAAGCACCCGCTCAAAGCCTGGCATGCACCTCCCACAATCAGACCTGATACCACACCCTCGGCAATACCTGTAGAGCATCTCTTTAATCTCGTTTAATAGCATCTCTTTGCCATGAGTTCTGGAATGGGAAACCATAAGGTGTCTGAGAAAAAAGTAGAGAAAAATGACAACAGAAATGAAGCAAGAATTAATAAAAAAAAACATGGTGTTCATGTGACGTTGAAGGGTTCGATCCCCAACCTGATCGGACGTGATGTTGGACGAGTGTTTCACTCGGAAAATTCATGAGGTAAAGTGAGATGAGGGTGAAATCTACAAACTTGTGCAGGGGCACGTAGTAGAACAGAAGAATTAAAAGAACTAGGTACAGTCTATGCAACAGATGGAGGTTCCTCAAAAAACAGCAAAGAGGAGAACAAACAAGAGAATCTCGCATCTACAAAGGAGATTAGAGATGCGCTGGCTAAGTGGGAAGACTTTGCTGCTTTCGGTGAAATCCAGAAAAATTGGCAACTGTTTGAGCAACGACTACGGCACTTGCCTTATGCATTTCCGTAACATTTTGAAGAAGTGGCAGAGACAAATCTCCTTGGATAGTTTTTTTTCTAAAAAGGCTGGCAGAAAGTGATAATGTAGCGAGTGCAGCTAAATACGCAACGGAATGCAATAAATAAAACCTGAAACAGTTACAATAATAAAAAAAAAAAAATTCTGCGGAACATTTGTGTGTTCACTTTATTTAAAGTAACAGTAACTTTAATTTTGAGTGTACAATAAGTGCTTACACACTCCTGCTCTCCCATCTACTCCAGCGCGTGCAAATTTGTTAAAGTGATTCATAATAAACTCGCATTTTATTATGCTAATATAAACATATTTAACTTATTGCAGAGTTTTTAATGTTTGGTTACAATTTGAATGTTATTTTAGTAACCAAGAAGATGTGATATATTGCTAATTAGGTTGCACTCTGAGCTTTTTGGGAGGTTGGGATCTCACCCATTTGTTTTTAATTATTTCATATCGGGAAAAACACAGCAATTCCGGCTACGGACCCAATGTAAGCTCATATGTAGACCAGTGTCTGAAACTGATGACGAAAAGTTAGCGGACACCAAGGCAAACAACTCTGAAAAGTTGCCTGCCCCATTTTTCACAACTTAAAACACAATAGGATGCCTAAACGCAAAAAAAACATTGTTGCAAAGTAAGAAAGATTGATAATCAAAATATATAACAGAACAACACTTTAAAATTAAGTTTATCATAAATTTACTTATAACATCCATTCCATGACATCGCTGTTTTCCATCTGCCATCATTATGTACCTTTATTTACTCATCTTCATTCATGCAATGTTTGCTTTGCGTCGTCTGCTACAAGCCACGTGAACTGCTCTTTCCACGATGCTTTTAATGTATGTTTACGTTTAGTAGTGTCATAATTGTTGTTAGCTTCTTTTGAATCTGGATTCTGGGGTTGTAGTTTTGGCGTGGTTCCCTAACCACACTCCATTTTTCTTGTGTTTTCTTTGCGTCTACTTTGGAAATGATATGGAAATGCACGAAGTCATAAAGCTCGGGAAAGTCCAGAAGCACAAAGTTATTCGATGCAGGCTTCTGATTGTCTGCCGAGTGTGCAAATTGCGAAACGAACCGAAATTCCCAAACCAAACGAAGATTTCGAAATCTAAATAAAGCAAACGTTTGATTTGAAAAAAAAAACTTTCGTTTTTTCCTTTTTTGAAAAAGTTGTCGGACACCCGGGAGAAGACGTTTTGTAAGTTGTACGCCCGACGCAAAAGATGCACGCCCCGGGCGTCCAGGCAGGCTTTATTTAAGACACTGATGTAGAAGTACGTATGTAAATGCTGTATTCTTACTGGGCTGGCAGTGACGTAGTTAAAATAATAATGTGCAGCAAAGCACAGCAGGCATCATCTTGAAACAAAACTACATAATAACAAGTACCGCAACACAGCTCTTCCGCCTTTTGAACATAATCAAGTTCACTTCTCGATGAACTCGGAGGTGTATCTGTGACTCATGTCAGGCCAAAGATCAACACCCACCTCTCTTTGATCCTCAGAACAAATATCGGCATTATTCATGAGGGTAAAAGCAGAGGTGTAGGGTCCCTTTCAACGCTTTAATTAAAAGACACACACATGAAGACGTACTGTGCTGAATTTGGAATTGTTGTTAAATATGCGGAGTGGGAAGCTCTCCCCCCCTGCAGCCACACTCACCAGAAATGCTGGATAAAAAGAGTTTGCACCGCTCTCGTGATTGCAGCACCAGCAGGATTTCATTTCTAATCAAGGAAACGTTTCCTGAAAACCCCTCACCCCTAAAGAAGGAACACTTGCATCACATGAGGAAAATGAAAAGGCCAGGCAGTTTATTCTGTAGGGGGTTTTGCCTTTAATTTTAATATATTTAGAATTGAAAAAAAAATATTCTTTAGTCCAATCAGTTTACAAATGTGGATGTCGCTAGCGCCTCACCATAAAATTAAAATTGGAGACTTATTTTTGTATGAAGGATCAAAAACTCGCTACAAATTAATTACATTTTAAATAAAGATATTTAGTTTGAGTTCTTGGAATTCTGATACAGATTGCTAATCCAGACGGAGATGGAACCAAGAAACCAGGAAGAGTAATATAATACAACTGATTTATTAATATATGTAATCAACAAGAACAAAAGAAAGAAAAGGCAAGGGACACTGAGAAATCGACCAGTAAAACGATTGAGATGCCATCAAGAAGGACCAGTACAAAGTTTAGTTTAAACTGTCACCTTAGAAGCTGCGTCGAGTTGTTCACCTTCTAGCTTTGAATTTTACTGCATTTTTTTATATTAAGTATTCCCCACGTGCCGATGGAAGGCAGCAATGCAAGCTAGCATGATCTGCGTGGTTGGTGAGCAGGGAGTCCAGGAAGAAAAGAGTGCGAATTGTGGTCGACATCTCTTTTGAAGGGGCGGTGACGCTGGATTAAAATCACACTACTGGGGTACGATTCCTTTTTTTCCGGGAGGTGTCATCTTGCTCCCGATTGGCCTACTGTCAAATGTCACCCTAAGTGCCCTCATTAAAATTATTTTGAAGCCAATAAGCGGAAATTTAGTGGAGTGAATGTGTATGCAGGACTGTCCACAAAAACGAAACATTTACTAATTATGGAAATATCATTTAATTGATACATAGCCTTGGATGTTTTAGTTACGATCAAAAACTTCCAAGTTATCAGACTTTGTTGTCATTCCCTGCAGATTTGAGTTTTCTGTGGGAAGACCTGCGTACGTCCAGGACCTGTCCAACAGGAGGAGCAGTCATTCTACCTATTCCAAAGCCCTGATTTGACTTTAAACTGGGGTGAAATGCGAATGGTCAGTTCTGCTTGTGGTAATGGAAAAATGCAAGGAGAAACGGTGGTCCTGATGAAACATAAGTGTACGTAGACTGATAGTCCAGTGGAAATGCAAGGAAAGAGAGTCTTTGAAAAGAAAAAGTGGAAGGTCTTTCGGGTCCCTAGCCAACATGAAAAGGAGAAGAATAAGAATGGGCTAGTCGTTGTTGAGCTGGGCCTATTTGCCCTTCAATTCCAAAACTCAACTTGACCAACAATTTGTTCACATTTTGCAGTAACTGACAAATACAAACACTAAGGAACATATTTATTTTTTTAAATAAATGAAAACAAAAAGCTATATCATTGCTGTAAAATACTAATCCATATGATATCCAACATTGTCAGTTTGCAAAATGTCAGCAATTACACCCGATAAGAATCAACAAAAAATGAATGTGCATTTGAGAAGGTTAAGAAAAAAATTGGGCAGGCTTTTTTCTGGTAAATCATAGGATTTTGGTCCCTTCATTTTGGCCTTGATTGGACTCGATACTGATCCGGTGGATTGGATTTAGTAATCACTCTTTTAAACAATGTTTTTCGAATTTTACTGCATTTTTTTATATTAATTTTCGCCAGTATTAATAATCAACTCACTCCTGCTAGTGATCCCAAGAGCCAAGAAGAGATATGCAGGTTTTAGAGTGTTCTCCATTTGGGCCTGGAGCTGTGGATTGCTCTGCCCTCTGAGATGTGATGTGCAACCTCAGTGGATCTGTTTAAATCTAGGCTTAAAACACACATAGTCTATAGCTTATGAATGACCTGTGTATTATGTTGAAGATTTCTGTATATTGCAACATCCATTGCAGTTTAGTCATTCTGGAAGGGGGATTACATCATGTGCAGTCCCTTCTAAAGGTTACTTTTTTCCCTTGTCCTGTGGTTTTGAGATTTTCCTTGCCCTCATGTAGGTTTTAGATCAGGGGAGCAGTTTCAATTCAATGACAAATATCAAAACACCAGTAACTTATTTTTTAAGCGAATTGTAATCTTTTATTCAGGACAATATAATCACAATCCCTTCGATAGTAGAAAATTAGAAAAATGAAATATCAAGGAATATATTTCAACCAATAGAAACATGTAAAAATAACAACAAAAACATTGGTAGGTGGTCCTCTGTGTAAAGTTTACAGTCAAAGATTACAAACTTTCAACCATAAATGAACCCAGCCAAGCAAACTGTCTAATTAAGAACTTTCAAAAAACCGGCTTTACCCTTCAACAATCCAAGACAGAAGCGCACAAGATTCAATTAAACAAATGTCGCTTCTGTCAATCAAACTGCTTGTCAAGTCAAAGCGTGGGGCTCATCTTAACTCCCACATATGGCGCTACTGGAGAAAGAACAATAGCATTATGAATCAACTCACTACCTTTAAAATAAAAGTTTGGGGGAACCAGAATGTGTGTGCTTGGCTCCATCTTCTTGACAAGCTAAATCGAGGACCTGCCAGCAGGAAGGAACTTACAGTATCAGCTGTACTGTATTTTCTGCACTGTAAGGCGCACCTGTCTTTTGTCACACACAGTGAAGAAAGTAAGTCTTTAAACACCCGGCTATTTTGCTATTTTTCCCACTTAGAAATCATGGAGGGGTCTGAAACTTTCATCATTGGCGCATGTCCACTGTGAGAGAAACTAAAAGGAAAAATCCAGAAATCACAATGCATGATTTTTTAACGATTTATTTGTGTGATATAGCTGCAAATAAGTATTTGAACACCTGAAAAAAATGAATGTTAATATTTGGTACAATAGCATTTGTTTGCTATTAGAGGTCAAATGTTTCCTGTAGTCTTTCACCAGGATTGCACACCTTGCAGGAGGGATCTTGGCCCACTCCTCCACACAGATCTTCTCTAGATAAGTCAGGTTTCTGGGCTGTCGCTAAGAAACACGGAGTTTGAGCTCCCTCCAAAGATTTTCGATTGGGTTTTGGTCTGGAAACTGGCTGGGCCATGCTAGAACCTTGATATGCTTCTTACGGAGCCACTCCTTGGTTTTCCTGGCTGTGTGCTTCGGGTCGTTGTCGTGTTGGAAGACCCAGCCACGACCCATTTTCAATGCTCTGACTGAGGGAAGGAGGTTGTTCCCCAAAATCTCACAATAAACGGCCCCAGTCATTCGCTCTTTAATGCAGTGCACTTGTCCTGTCCCATGTGCAGAAAACCCCCCCCAAAGCATGATGCTACCACGCCCAAGCTTTAAAGTAGGGATGGTGTTCTTCAGATTGCGCTCTTTATTCTTCTTGCCCCAAACACGCTTTATGGTCTCATCTGACCACAAAACTTTCGCCCATTACTCCTCTGCATTATCCAAATGGTCATATGCAAACTTAAGACGGGCCTTGACATGTGCTGGTTTACACAGGGGAACCTTTTGTGCCATGCTAGATTTCAAATCATGAAGTCTTAGTCCATTCCCTACCTTGGAAACAGTGGTCCCAGCCCTTTTCAGGTCTTTGAACAACTCCTGTCGTGTAGCTCCGGGCTAATTCCTCACCTAGACTCACTAAGACCCCATGAGGTGATATCTTGCATGGAGATCCACTACGATTGAGATTGACCGTCATGTTTAGCTTCTTACATTTTCTAATGATTGCTCCAACAGTGGACCTTATTTCACCAAGCTACTTGGTAATTGCTCCATACCACTTTCCAGCCTTGTGGAGGTGAACAATTTTGTCTCTGGTGTCTTTGGACAGCCTTTTGGTCTTTGCCATGTTACAAGTTAACGTATTACTGATTGTATGGGGTGGACAGGTGTCTTTATGCAGCTAACCTCCCCAAACAGGTGCATCGGATTCAGGATGATATATGAAGTGCAGGTGGACTTCTAATGGGGGGACTAACAGGTCTTTCAGTGTCAGAATTCTAGACGATACACAGGTGTTCAAATACCATACCAGCCAAGTACTACGGTTTTGCCGTAATGAGTACGGTTTTCTTGAACCCACTACGGTGTTACGGTTGGGTCCCAAAAACTATGGGTTTTTTTTTTATTCGGTGCCGTCCGTACACTTTGTATTTCTTTCTATTATATCGTTATGGGTTTTAACGCACAAAAATGCGTTTATCCGAGGAATCAACTCCTTGATTATTGATTGATTATTGCTCCAGCGAAGGTCGGGGGGTCCCGTCCCTGTGCATTGAGCTGAACAGATGAACCAGGTTTTTCCAATGCTGGCGGTCTTGTGCCAGCTGTTCTGCATCCTCTACAGCAACTCCGTGTTGTTGGAGGTCGCCCGCAACGACGTCGAGCCATCGAGTGCGGGGTTTCCCTCGTGGTCGTCTCCAGCCTGCGGCCTTTGGGTCAAACTGGAGAATGGCTCGTGTCGGATGGTCTGGTGGTAGACGAAGGACATGGCCAAACCAGCGGGTGCGGCGTTGTGCGACCAAGGAAGATGCCCGGGGCTGGCACGTGCGGGCTCTGAGCTCTTTATTGGAGACTCGCTGGGGCCACCTGATGTTCTCGATAGTTCTGAGAGCCCTGCTATCAAAACCGTCGATTCTTGTGGCCAGGGTGTCGTTCAGGGGCCATGTTTCTGAGCCATAAAGCAGGATAGAGAGTACAGCGAGGTTGTAAATACGGAGCTTCGTCTTGCGTGCGATGGTCTGGTGCCGCCAGAGTGGTTTCCAGAGAGACTGCAGAGCAGATGCTGCCAGGGCTCTTCTGCGGAGAATCTCTGGTTTTAGGTCCCCATTGTCTGTCACCATGGACCCCAGATACACAAAGCTCTTGACAGGCTCTACGATGTCGCTACCAATTTGGATGGGAGGTGGATCTGGTCCATCACCGACATACATGAACTTGGTTTTCGTCCAACTCACTTGGAGGCCAAGCCGCGCTGCTTCTTTGCTGTAAATGCCCAGAGCGTCTCTCAGCTGGCTGTAGGAAGTGCTGAGCATGATGGTGTCGTCAGCATACTCCAGGTCAGTCAGGTGGTAGTTGCCGAAAGACACTCCGGGGATGCGCTCACTAACCCTGAACATCAGATGGTCGATGATGCAATTAAAAAGGTCGGGAGCAGCCACGCAGCCTTGGCGAACGCCGCTGGAGATAGTAAACCAGTCGGAGTCAATGCCGTTGATACGGACACAGCTCTCTGCGTTGCTGTAGAGCAGCTTGAACAGGGCTATGATCTTGGGTGGTGCTCCGAGAGCTTGGAGGATGTTCCGCAGTGAAGAGTGGCAGACGGTGTCAAAGGCGGCCTTAAGGAACCAACTCCTTGCCCTGAAGAATTCTCGCGCCGGCGTGATGAGGGGGCATTATCGTGGATGCAGTGCCGGAGCTAAGGCTAAGCGGCTAGCGGTGTTATAAGCCTTCGGTACTGTCCGTAATCATGGTAAATGTGAACTCTATACCAAATAAGACAGACGAACTGGCTGTGCTGGTGAAAAACGTCAAAACGTACAGGGAGTGCAGTTTGCTATGTTTTACGGAAACGTGGCTCACGCCTAGCGTCTCGGAATACATTATCGAGCTTTAAAGAACTTTCTTTCTCGGCATTATTGCGTGTTTTGGAGTATTTAAATATTGTACATGGTTAGATTTACTACACTCACAGATGTAAGAGGACCATGGTTGCGTATTATTATTGAATGTGATGGCTGCAAGACGACTTTAGTGAGCTACCCCGGCTTTTTATTTTGCCAGTATCTTGTTTCAGACTGATCTTGATGTTTCTGTGATAAGACCATTTTTAAATTAAATTAAATTAAGTGTTTGCATTATGCACAGTAAAGAACCACATTTCCTTGCACAGTGAAATTCTTACTATGCTGTCCACACAGTGGCAAGCGAAAAAGAAAATAGAAATTAAGTAAATGGTTGGCATTTCTTGAATCCCAAGAGTTTAACCTTCCTAATGATATGTGGAATGACGCATTTGAGTGATTGGTGACATCGTACAGACACTGTGTCCACACGTGTCTGAGACACGTATTTGCTTCTTTGCGAGCCGTCGGAATGTTAAGGGGTTAATAAGTTTAACTTAATTATCTGACTGTTTTGTTGATTTCACACTGGAGCGCCTTATATTCCGGTGTGCCTTATGTATGGAAAATATAGGTCCAAAAAGGAAAGGAAAGATGAAGGTGGACCTTCCCCCAAAGCAAATCTGAATGCTGACCCAATATCCTCGCATCTGCAGTGTTATAACTGTGTCATCCATTCTTTTTAACTTCTAACCACTCAAAATGCTCAGAGGGACCTCAGCTGGGTGGTTATAACTGCTTGGGGCATCAAGGACAAACCTCCCCCCTGACTTGTAATGCATACATGCGGACAGAGTCAAGAGGAGCGCAAAGGCCATTGCTACAGATCCCAGCCACCAGGGCTATAGACTGTTTGTACCGCTTCCATCAGGATAGTGGTAAAGGAACATCCGCACCACCATTAACAAATAGAGTTTTTCCCCCCAAAGCTGTCTAGTCTATCAGCCCCCCCAACTGCAGGACAAAACCTTGGTGTGAGCCACAGCACAACGCACTTTACTACTAAGTCGCATCTCTATGTACATATACAACATAGAATTATCTTACAACGTCTTTCCATTCTGTATGTATATATAAAAATTAGAGACAGAGAGAGAGAGAGACAGAGAGAGAGAGAAAGAGAGCATAATTCTATTCATATATACATTCACAGGGTTCGGTAGGGTTACTTTAACTGGATTACTTTCAATTACTTTTGGATTACTCCAATACCAAATATGCTAATAAAAGACAAAATAAACTAAATATGAATAAAATGACTAAATTCTGTGCAGGCTTGGGGAGTAACGGAATACATGGAACGGCAAACATGATGTTGGCAAGCTGTTTGGATTTATTTTCATTTTGTTTCTGTTGCATGTTATGTTAGTTTTGCCGGAGATCAAAGAGATCAAAGCCAGGAGAGAAAGCTTACCACGTGTTGTGAGTGATCATTTTATTCATATTTAGTTTCTTTTGTCTTTTATCAGCATATTTGGTATTGGAGTAATCCAAAAGTAATTGAAAGGAATCCAGTTAAAGTAACACTACCCAACCCTGTACATACATATACTATATATTTATAGTGGAGAGACTGTTTATTACATTGTGAAAATCTTCACCGATGAATGTTGGAGAATGGAGAAAAACAAAAGTCAGCAAGAGGCCACACAATGCCCATATAAGTTAAACCGAGAGGTTATTGACGCACACGTGAAGAAATGGAGAGACTGTTTAATGCACTATGTAAACCAATGTAGTGACACTGTGGTAAAAAGTGTGATAATGAGATAAAGGTGAATGCATTTGCATATAATGTTTTACAATTTAGGTCAGCAATGTTTATCGATTTTATCAATCCTCGTTCAAGTGTGGCATTGTCGAAAAACATTGTATGGTAACCCATACCTATGATAACTATGCATTTCCAATCTTATCGACCGTAATCAGCATTATAAAGGTGCACTTTCAAATTTCTGGCCAAGTTGGGGTTTTTAGGTGTGCCTTTAATTCCAGGGAAAAAAAAAGACATGACAGTGGATGTGGCCATTATAAAGACAAATAATAATGGGAGCAGCGAAAACTCATGACTAAACACTTTCTGACCATTAAAATTGCCAAGTGTGCATTTGCAATTGGCCAAAAGCCCACTCTCGGGCAGTGTCGCAGCCAAATCTCTATGGTAAGTTTTAAAGTTCAGCCCCCTGATGACTGCTCTCAATCTGTCAGCTGAGGCTGTGTGCACCGCAATGTGTTTGTGTGGGAGGCTGAGCCTGAGGGGGAGTGCGAGAGAGACACTGTTGTGCTCTTTGACACGCAGTGGCACACCTTCGCTTTCCGTGCTGCTCACCGTGGGGATTTCAAGTGCACAGGGACCGCAGAGTTCCTGCTCGCACTCAAAAAAAAAAACGCTCCCTTTGGCGCAACCTTATAATGAACAGGCTTTATCGAAGGCATTGCATGAAATAAAAACTGAAAAAAAAGAAAAACGACTACCACACAATAAGACACAATAAAATAAAAATAAAATACATTTTATTTTATTTAGAGCAGTCATTACAACTAGTCTGACACGGTGGACCCAACATGCCACCCTAATTACTAGCTGTGACCCAAATGAATGAAATGCCTCCACTTCTCAATTTAATTGGACGATAGGATTGTTCAGTTGAAAACAGAGAAAGTAAATTACATTCTCATTCTAAAAAACAGACAGATTCAATACTAGTATCCCCTTAAATTCTCAATTAATGGATTTTTTAATGAAATCCAAATTGGTTCACCAGAGAGCGTTAGAGACCCCGCAAAAGCAGCCCCATTAAAGCAGACGTTCATCGATTTTCTTGGTATTTATTGAAGGTGCGTTGACACCAAACCTAGGTAGAGACACTCACACATGTATAAAGTACAACTGTGTCATTTTTACGAAAATCGATTCAGCCGTTTCGGAGCCTATAGGTCACATACAACCATACAAATCAGGATTCATAAAGTATTTTAAATCTCAATTCAATCAAAATGCAAAACAATTTGGATAGACCTCATACAAAAAAAATAATAACCTAGATAAACCTGATTAAAATAAATATAGGAGTTCATTTTAAAGACGATGAAGAGGAAATGTCAGCTGAAACAGATGTATAAATGTATAATATATATGTATAAAATAGATTAAATCAAAATATATTTAGACATGGTTATGGTTTATGTGTAACGTCAGTATTACATGCAAAATATACTGTACTTGTGTATGAATGTTATATTAATAGTTGTGCGAAAAACCGACTCGAAATATATCTATAAAAGATACATGAAACAATGTTTCACTAACTGACCTTAAGGCAGAAAAACAGCGTATGTGGGTTTTTAATCCAAAAATGTGATTGCATACAGAAATTGAGGCAATGCACCATGCCCTATATAGCGCCGACTATTAGAAGAAAAGGTGACAGTAGTAATAATTATATATAAAAAAAAAACTTAGATCCTGTAGATCAGGGGTCAGCAACATTTTCGGTGTGGAGTGCCACTTTCAAATGTCCTTGTAAATCAGTGTGCCACACCAAGATTAATGAGCTGTAATTTTTCACCAGTCCAAGTATACGACATGGATATACAATGAAATCGTATAACTGACAAATTTATCTTCCACTATTTTTGTTCATCAATCAACTAAAAACTGAATGTGAAACATGTGGAAAGGCCTGTAGACATCCATGACTTCAACTTTTCAAGAATCAACCAGAATCAACCATTCTTTATCAGATTCAGATTCAGATTCAGATCTACTTTATTGTCATTCTAGTACACGTGTATACAGAACGAAATGTCGATGCATCTGACCCCCACAGTTTCCTTGAATGTACAGATATAAATAATGTTGTATTGTATTTTGGCTACGTGTAGTATTTTACCATAGTGCCGATAGTGCAAGAAGAGTAGCTAACCAGATGTGCAATATGGGCAGTCAGGTTAACAAGTCAGGTACACAGTAACATTAACACTGTAACAATAATGCTGTAATTACAATAGTGCAGAGAGCAATGTGCAAGGAGTGGCAAGCTATAAAAAAAACTGCCAGTAGTGCAAAAGTCAGATTAGCAGCCGTTTAGATTTAAGTTAACTATATGTTAGATTGACCATTTAACAGTCTAATGGCCAGGGGGACTAGACTATTGCGGAGCCTGGTGGTCCTGCACCGCACACTGCAGTACCTCTTCCCAGAGGCTAGCAGAGTGAACAGTCCATGATGGGGGTGAGAGGGGTCCCCGGTAATGTTTTTTGCATGGGATAGGCAGTGCTTCTGGCCAATGTCCTGAATGGAGGGAAGTGTAGTCCCGATTATTTTCTCTGCTGTCCTCGTTACCCTCCTCACACTACCCCAGTCGGTAGCGCTGCAGCCTCCACACCACACAGAGATACAGCTGGTCAGGATACTCTCTATGGTGCCCCTGTAGAATGTAATGAGGGAGGGTGGGGGCAGGTGGGCTCTCCTCATCCTCCGCAGGAAGTACAGGCGCTGCTGTGCCCTCTTAACCAGTGATGCAGTGTTTACGGACCAGGTGAGTTTGTTTGTAATGTGCACCCCTAGGAACTTGATACTGCTGACAACCTCCACAGCCTTGTTGTTGATGCAAAGTGGGGCATGGTATCAACAATGAACATTAAAAAAAACAAGTGATATGGACAGCTACCATACTATTCATCAATAAAATCTTATTGCAGAAAATATCAAAACTAGAAACGCACACTCACTTCTTTAATATATTTGCCATCAGTAAATGGTTTTCTGTGCAGAGCGATGCAATGAACAATGTGATACCTTGCTTCAGTGGTGGTGTGTGTAGCGGTGACAAAGGTTTTCAGGGTCCGTGTTTGTTTGCCGTACATGGACACTGCGCGTTTTAATGTCTCCGTCTTGTCAGACTCATCCTTGAATTCATGTTCATGTTTTGTCTCATAATCATGTTTAAGGCCGAGTCCCATTCTTCGCACTTTCACTCGCTATGTGCCCTAGTCACTCGGTTTGCGCGTTCACGTGAAAATGGAGTGTGTCCCGATACTCTCAAGTCCGAGGCAGAAGTGACCTCAAACCATGTCGTAACCACTTCAAGACCGAGGGGGCTCCCTACCTCACTTGGCGGCGAAGTGACTACCCAGAAGGCTTTGCGAATTCTCAATATCAACAAACATGCCCGGAAAGGAACCGCACAAATGTAAGTAGTTTTCCACAACCACGCATGTATTTGCAACAAAATGTATTGAGATATCTTAGTTGGACGTAAATGCAATAGAAAATCGTATTTTCGCGTTAAAACATGAACATTGCAAAATCGCTACTTTACGAAGTGCACAAATCTACCAAGGGAGCTGCCAAAAAATAATCTTCACGCTACAAACTCTAAAGTAGGATAACTGCAGAAAATCACGGTTCAGCCCATCCCTGTTTGTATCTTAAACGAGTCGTGCTTTTACATGTACATGGCCAGTCGCTAAAGGAGCATAGTCAGAATAACGTTCTGGACATACGCGCTTGTTTACTGCACACAATTTCGGGTGTCGTGTTTTATTTACAATATGATTATTTCATGTGAGATCAGAATGCATTAGTTTTCATCATGCATTATGAGTAATGTCTCCGAATTTCACGTGGAAATACAGTTGAAACAAATTACTATCACACAGTCCACTGCCTTCTCTGTAAACACATATTAAGTAAACTAATTACCTTTTCAAAATGTTGTCCAAATGTGGAGACAATTCTAAAGCATATGTGATGCTGGCCAATAGAAGGCTCTTACAGCCATAAGAATAACATGTCAATTTTGTGTATCTATTCACTATCAAATAATTATCCAGAACACATCCTATAATTTCTCACATCAACTTGTTGAGCATCCTATACACAGTTGTTTTTGTGCAATACACAAGCATTAAGTAATTCTTGTTTTTTCCACCCAACCTAAAGGCCAATGTAGAACGTCCCGTGGAAGAGCTGGCCACCATCACAGCTACCACGCCATCCACACCGACGGGCACGTCGTTGGCATCTTCTAATCCGGCGCCAAACCCCAAATCACCCAGAAAAAAAAGGAAGCACGATACACTCCTTGACTTTTTGAAAGCGGAGTCTGCCGGAGTGAGGAAAAGGCTCGAGGAAACTGTGGCCAAAACTGAGCGGTTCCCGTCCTTTTTGGGAAGCTCGTGGACAAATTTCCAGAACAGTGACATCCCTGCAATGTTTCCCTTTGTTTTATAAAAGGAAAATATTTTATTTTATTAAGAACTCAATGAAGTTCCAGTTTGTGTTTTCCAGCTTTATGGAAGTATTGGTATATTTTTGTTACAATTTGTGACATATTATTTATTTACTATTATGTATTTCGGCCCAATGTGATTTTGTTTTTCTGAAAGTAAACTATTATTTAAACTGGAGTGATTTGTAGTTGTTTTCTGTCCAACAGTCACATAGTTCACACACAGTATCTCACATCATTATGAAATAAACCACCAAGGTGTTACTCAAAATAAAGATGTTTATTGAATAGTAATGCAGAAAAGCACGGAATGCAAATGTGGGTCTGACTTCCAAAGCCTAAAACATGGCTTTTGGGCAATTTATTCCATATTAACTGTGGACAATTCTGTGTATCGTGGACCTGGGAACCCTGAAGACCCGTGACACCACACGGTAGGACAGACCGTGGGCCAGCCAGTATAGGCCCTCCAGCCATGGCCCTGTTCCCTCTTTAGCAGCTCCTGCAGGGCCCACATGACCTTCTTGCTCAACCTTAAGTCCTGAATGAGTTTTGACTTCACATCGAACCATAAGCACAGGATGGGAACATTCCTGTCCAACCTGTCCACGCTTATGGGACAGCCACTCTGGAACACAATAGATAACAGACAATTTAGACATAAATGTGGGCATAGATGATGTAAGCATCATGAAAACATGTTGAAATGAGCTTTTTTATATCCAATGACAACTCTTTTGAATTAAATTCCTTATGAACCAAGGTTTTTGGGTCGTACAGGGAAGTTTGGTGACGATATTATGTCAGCTTAAGGGTCAGGTGGACTGTTCTTGTGTTTGTTTACTTTTCATCATGTCACACACTAAAGACCCCTACTATATGTCATAAAATGGCATTAAGATACTAATAAGTAGATTGCCATTTATGTCTACACAAACATAAGGTATTATGTGAACGTGCATTGTATGTTAACTTTTACTGTATTTGACCGAACGGGTCATTTTTTTAATGAGTGTACGTACCTTGTAAAGATGAATCAGCACTACATAGCGCCGAAGCTGTCTTCAGTATAGCACATTTCTCCTCCGTTTATTGGAGACACGGAAAAGATGATGAGCTTTCAGGCAATCGGTAATAACACAGCAGTAGCGGGCATTTTTAACATTGCACGAACTCTCCAACTGACACACTACAAGTTGAGACTCGAGTTGTTTACATGTGACGTAGACCAATACGTCACTGAGGTCTACAGCCAATTAATATTACCGCCATCTCCTGGACAGGGGTGGAACCTTGCAAGTCTTGTCCAAGCCATCTCCGCTTTGCACTTCACTCGCGGAGGGCACTCCTCTTCGAGGGACCTCACTGGAGGGTCCTCAGGGCCGAGTGAGAGAAATGGGATTGGGCCTAACACTTGATGTGCGAGGCACAACATTCTCGAGGCATAATGCACAAACAGCACGGCCTTTTTCTTGCACAAAGCCCCACTCATTTGTCATGCTGACTGAAAAGAACGAGATTTTTTCGCTGGAGGAGCTTTCGTGATCAATTCATTTATCCCGCGCCTGTGTTTCGTTGGCTGGGTTAAAACAGGGATCTCCCATCCTCACCTCTGCGCCACGCAGACACAGGGAGCAGAGGAGGAGTGGCGCGACAGTAAAGCCTCTAAACAACACGGCGCGCAACTGAAAATGTCTAAATTTCAGGTAAAAATGCCCAAAATTTTTTTAAAAGAATCATTATTATTTTGCCGTGCACTCGCGTGCCACTGCTGGCACACGTGTCATAGTTTGCCGACCCCTTCTGTAGATGGAACCATTCAAAAAGTTGACAGATTAGAGAATGAGATCTATGAAGTAAATAATTACGTAATTTTATACTAATCTCAAATTTAAAATCTTTATTTAACCTTACATTCGGTCGCGGCGCTGCCACGAGCGGCTGCCCTATTGTTTTATTGTCTGCTCCTATCTTCGGTGCTTTTGCGGAGACAGTGACATGATATATTAACGACCGAAAATAAGACTTACAAATAAGAACGGTGCTGTGATTAAAAATTGAATTAATAAATCTGAGTATTACTTTGTAGATGTTTTTTTATTTAAGTAAAATGAATGACAATCTTTGAAAAAAAATAAGGTAATGTTACAGTGTCTGAAATAGCGTCTGTCCGGACGCCCAGGATGTGCATCTTTTACATTGGACGCACAACTTACAAAACGTCTCTGCCCGGGTGTCTGACAACTTTTTCAAGGAAAAAAAAAACATAAGATTCCTTTTTTCAAATCAAACGTTTGCTTTATTCTAATTTTGAAATCTTCGTTCGGTTTGGAAATTTAGGAATTTCGTTTGTTTGGCAATTTACATACTCGGCAGCCAATCAGAAGCCTCCGTCGAATAACTTCGTGCTTCCGGACTTTCCTAAACGTTATAAGGTCGTGCATTTGCAAATCATTTTCCAAAGTAGACGCACAGAAAACACAAGAAAAATGGATAAGTGGCGAGGAATCAAGCCAAAACCTCAGCCCCAGAAGATTCAAAAGAAGTTAGCAAAATTTATGACGCTACGAAACAAAAACGTACATTAAAAGCATCGTGGAAAGAGTTCGCGTGGCTCGTAGCAGAAGACGTAACAAACATTGCATGAATGAAGATGAGTAAATACAGGTACATACGGATAGCAGATGGAAAACAGCGATGTCATATACATGCAATGAATATTATAAGTAAATTTATAATTAACTTTAATTTGAAGTTATTTTTCTGTTATATATTCTGATTATCAATCATTAATACTTTGCAACAGTGGGTTTTTTTGCGATTAGTCGTCTTATTGTGTTTCAAGTTGTGAAAAATGGGGCAGGCAACTTTATGGCTGGGCAGGCAACTTTTCAGAGTTGTCTGCCATTGTGTCCGGTAACTTTTTGTCATGAGCTTTAGACACTGTAATGTTATTACAAAGGGGACTTAATATATTTAAAAGTTTTGCATTGTTTAAATGCAGATGTTTGTTCCTTGTTTTATTCAAACAGTTCATTTGAACATTGAGAAAACCTCTCCAGTAGATCAAACTGATTTTTATAGTAGCCAAAGTCTGTTTTTGTACATGCCGCGAGTCTCCAAAAATGGTTGAAGGTGGGCCACTAATGGCACCCAAGCCGTAGTTTGGACACCCCTGGTTTAGATGTTTAGCGCTAATGAAAATGAATGCAACACCCTCCAAAAAAGCACTTGCAAGGGTAATATTGTAACAACCAAATTTATTTTTTGCATTCTGGATCAAAACATGGGGTAAGCCGAATGTTTAAAATATCCAAAGGAAATGTTTCAATATTCATGATCCAGACTTAGAAACGGAGAGAGACCGATTAGTGGACTATTCAGAAATTGCATTTTTTAATTCAACACATTCTTAAAAATATTATTTCAATCATACATTATTTATTTGGAACATTGCAGATCTAGCAAAACTTTAGAATGCACCAATGAATTTATTAGTACTGATGACTCTTGAGAACCTCTACACCTATTGTGTTTCTTAAGTTGTCGTGCCATACAAGAAAGATTTATTTTTAACCATTCTTTAGTGCTAAACTAAAAAGGCATTCTTTAATAAAGTTTTGTCATTTATATCACATAGACCTTTGACAGCGAGAACATTGTTGTTCAACTGTCAGATTATTTATCTCATTTCAAGTAAGTACATTCTTATTTTTAACTACAGTTAAATATGCCGTGTTCGATTAATATATAATATCACGGGATATATACTCATAATTACGAGTATTCCAGTTATATCTGTTTGAGGATTTAAATCATCACTATATTCATTTGGTTGTTGTTATTAAACTTCCAGATTTTTTTTTGTAATGGAGTGAAGGATTTACTCATGGTTTGTGTCTAGTCCCTTGACAGAACGCTCTCAAATTCCAATGAGTTGGCTTACCCTACCCACGGTTGATAAGAAAGTCAATTCGGTAAACTTCCACTACACTCAGAAACTGCTCTTTCAAACCAACCCATGACTTAGAAAAGAGTTTCACAATGTTTGTTAGGTAAAAGATCTCAACGTAACTATTCTGCTTGAGTGTTAGCAATGAGAGACGCGCAGAGGAGAAAGCGACATTTTCTTTAAGTAGAATTGAAAATGTGCAAAATAACTACTTCACTACAGTAGTGATGGCAAAAAAGGGGAAATACTACGTTTCAAAAATGTAGTAATAGTGCTTTTTTTATTTCGGTACCTTTCTGTAGGTATAATCGGAAAATTCAGACTATACGGCGCAGCTGATTTTAAGCTGCACCCAGTAAATTTTTAAAGAAAAAAACTTAACGCATACACAATCCACACCTGACTATAGGCCGCATGTGCCCACATTGAAACAGGAGATATTTACAAAGAAAAGCGGTACAGAGAAAGTGTTTTATTAATAAATGGTAACTACACTGGCAGCAGGGTGGAGCAGTGGTTAGCGCATGTGTGGCACAGTTTTGAGGTCATGAGATCGAACCTTTCTGTGTGGAGTTTGCATGTTCTCCCCGTGCTTGCGTGGGTTTCCACCGGGCACTCCGGTTTCCTTCCACATTCCCAAAAACATGCATGTCAGGTTAATTGGTCGGAGCAAATTGCCCCTAGGTGTGAATGAGCGAGTGAGTTGTCTGTCTCTGTGTGCCCTGCGACTGGCTGGCAACCAATTGAGGGTGTCCCCTGCCCACTGCCTGAAGATAGCTGGGATGGGCTCCAGCACCCCTGCAACCCTACTGAGGATAAGCGGTGCAGATAATGGATGGATGGTAGCTTCACCCCTTAAGGTTACCATGGCCTGCCGCCGGACTTTTGATAAACAGATATATGCCTGTTACGATGTCACCAGTCACTGAAATACGTCATTACACATATCATTGGAAAGCTCACACTCTTGGGATTTAAGATATGATGATGATTTCAAAATACACTCATCAGTGAAACAACATGATCAGTCTGAAACAAAATACTCGAAAACTTTAACTATAACTCACAAAAGTGTCCCCTGGGCCTTCCCCAACTTCTTTGAATGCCGCGTAAATAGCTTTGTTACATCAAGGACAATCCATAGAAACCGTTGTAAAATATTTACTCCAAAACACACAATAATGCAGAGAGATAAATTGGAGCCCGTCTTAAACATTTCTGCTTTTTTGGACGTTGCTTCTTATAATCCATTCGTTTTGCCACATGATTTCAGTTTGCAAAACAACTGGTAGTTAATGCTCCCATTTCGATTGAATTCTTTGCCAAGATGAGGGCTTGTTCATGCTAGTTTATCGAAGTTACATTAAACTTGCGTTTTATTTGACACACATTTTCTACCTGTTTCACTCTTACCCTTGATGCTCTGGAAAAAAATGCAAAAATCAGACACAGGGTTGAAAAGCTTGGGGAAAAAGTTGCAGCTTATAGTATGAATTTTACGGTAACTTACTTTGCAGTAAAATTTAGAAGTTCTTGTATTTTACCATGTACGGTATTTATAGGTGATCTCCCGAGTTTTATATTTTGCTACTTTCTGCCGCCATCTCCTGGCTTGAAGTCATGATTGCAACCTTATTATGCTCATTTGTCAAGTACTAATAGACGCTTCATTTTTCATCTTTTGGGGGGTTTGGGTTGGCGTGAAAAAGGCCTTTTCTTACCATTTTCAGGTGACAATAACTCAAAGAAAAAACAGGGTTGACCAAGAAATCACTCTCCAGCCCTGCTCCCTTACTTTCCCCTTATGTGTTGCACATCCCAAAACAGTAGTGATTAAAGTAAGATAAAAGCAGATAGGCGCGGTGGGGGAAAAAAAGCATAAAGGCTCTTTGAAAACAGTTGAACATCATTTACACATATTGAATAGAAAAACTATTCTACTTTCAACTTTTTAAGGACACCTCAAGTGATGCATCCCCCCCATTGACTTTTTTATAGTAAAATACAAAATGCAATACTCAAAATTTACTGATATTATAAGTTTATCGTTAAAATGGAAATGTTACCTATAACTATTCTTAAAATATTATAATACTCAAACCGAGCAAAAAATTTTCCCAAGATTTCTCCATTTTCCTCATGTTGAGGTTTTTGAGTTTTTCCTTGCCCCCGTGTAGGTTTTAGATCAGGGGATGGTGTAATAATAGTAGTTCATTTGTAATAATCTGTGGATTAAACATTTTTGAAATACTTCTTGGAAGGGTGATCTGGGGAGGGTGTATTATAAAATGTGTTTTAGCAGCGAAAGTAGGCAACAAAGTAAGGACAATATTACCATAAATATTTTTTTCCGAACAATAGATACTCTTCAGTTCCTACGTGAAAGATAATTATTTGTTGAATATTATTTTGGTTCTTACCTCAACAACTTCATCATCCTCTTCGAAGAGACCCTCAAGTACTTCAACCGCCATCTTAAGCAAAAAGAAATACAACGATGAGCACAAAGGACAAATTGAAAGTTGAAAAAAATTCACAGAGATGGCAAAAAAAAAAAAAAAAAAGCCCTACAGCTGAACGACACAAAAATTTCCTGGGTAACCAGATCATTCAGCGAGACACAAAGATCTGATAAACATGTGCATCCAATATACGCAAGGCGGAAGAGCCCCAGACAAGTACAACAGGCGCCGCCATGCTCGGCAGTGCGCATTGCGTGGTCGATAGTCGCTTAATCTGCTTTCCCCAATAGCCTTTTTGAAAATATATATATGTATTCAATGACATTTGGAGTCAATCCACTGTCTTGATGTGGCTTGAAAACACAGACAGCAAATACGATTTTGAAAAAAACATTACATTTACAAAAAGGGATCTGGTAAATGACAATACAGCAGGGGGTCGAAAACCTTTTTGACTTAAAGAGCCATGAAAGGAAAACTAATTTAATATATATATATATATATATATATATATATATATATATATACACACAAAGTATATTTGTGGGGGAGAGCTACACCATAAGTTTAAAGACAAAATTCTACAAAACCGTCAGACCAGTTTTCTAGACAAAAGCTAATTCTTCAGCGCATTTATTTCACTCTGTGAAGTTTGATGATATGATAAATTCTATGAAATAATGAGGCCAGAACCTGTGTCTCATATTAAATACATCACTTGAAAATTGCCTCCCTCTAGCAGTTACTTAAGCTTGTTAAAGCTCATTCTGACTGTCCTGTGTGCAAATATCCTCCCACTTCTATTGCTCACACAAGCAGATTACTCTAGGTGCTTGGCTGGTGTTTTCAGGTGTTTACAGTTTGTTCTATAGTCTTTAATCATAAAGTATCCCAACAATAAACAAACATGGTTTAATAAGGTTCCATGTACTGGATTCCATAGGGACGTACAGCCAAAACTGTGTCCGCTGGTGAAATACCATGACTGTAGACTAGTCGGGACTCGTGCCTATATATCCTGTACCGAACCAGTTGCTTACTGTGTCGCTTACTAAAACAAATACAATGCAGAGAAAATTTGCATGTCCCTTTTTTTTTATCTCAGTGCCAAATGTTCTCATGAAAAGAGCCATACCCGATACCGTACATCCCCAAACCCTGGTACACAAAGAAAAAAAAATGTTTTGATTTTTTAGTGATTAACGTAATCAAAGCTTCATTAAAGCAGACTCAGTTACCTGTACCTGCAAGCAATTATAGTAGGGGTCGGGAACCTATGGATCGCGAGCCATATATGGCTCTTTTCATGAGTACATCTGACTCAGAGATAGTCATACCCATCTATAGCATCTCTATGAAGTGTCAGAGTTGGCGTGCATGAAGTAGACATGTATTCATGTAATGCAACAGTCTTTTAAAGGTTTGGTC
Organism: Urocampus carinirostris; assembly: GCF_059441175.1. Lineage (NCBI taxonomy): Eukaryota > Metazoa > Chordata > Actinopteri > Syngnathiformes > Syngnathidae > Urocampus > Urocampus carinirostris. The sequence continues at coordinate 56,909,693 of NC_142350.1, forward strand.
CAGTATGTATAGGGCAAGGTTTTAACAACAGTTTAAAGTCAGGGTGTCACATCAACAGTCCCCTTTTTGGCTGTACATTGCTCAACAATCCTTTACATGGAAGCTCACTAGACAATGTATATTAACTGTTGAGACACTTTATGATGAAAACTCACATAACTAATAGTAAACATCACAAAACCCCAGCCAAGCACCCGGAGCAATTTGATTGGGTGAGCGGTACGATGGACGGAGCTATGCACACAGCGCACAAACTGCCTTGTCCCTTCCCAGCGTCATTTGTGCCGAAGGTATCCTTATTGTTTACATTATTTCGTGACATATTTACATTGTAACTTTGCTTGCACCTTGTTTTGAAACTATTACTTAGGACAAAACAATCTTAGTAACTGTGGTAGGGGGACACATTTTAAGTGGTGTTTCATTTTGATATGGGACACAGGCCCTGGGCATTGTCATTATTACATACATTTTATCAAATATCACACAGTGAAATAAAATCTGCTGAAAAATTAGCTTTTGTCTGGAAAGCGGGTTTGGCAGTTGTTAATTTTGTCTTAAAGTATGTGGCATTGATGTTTCTAAAAAAAAAAAATCTCAATATTTTTTTCATGGGTCTTTGGGACAAAGAGAATCCCGACTTCTGAAATAAAAGGAACAATTATTAACTCAAACTGATAAACGAAAACGCTGGGCAGAATACTAACGAATAGAAAGAAATGTCTAAACAGCCATGGCAAAGAGACCATTAAATACCTGATTTACCAAATCTCAGAATGATGGCAGTGAGGCATAAGGAAAGATTTGACAATGCATTGAAAGTTACGGGTGCTCCTTTATTCTCCCTAGAAATCTTGGGACTTCTATAACATCTTTCTGACATGATTTCATATAAAGAACATAGCAGTTACCGCCCGTCTCGCCACTTCAATAAATCCAAATTGCAGTGCGAGTTGGCGACTACAATTCTCACCACTTAGGCTATTTTTTCACTCCAAATTTTGCCCTCTTGCACCCTGGGGGATTCTCAAAGCCATGAAAAGAGTCAAATACCGGCCGACCTTTTGCCGCAGCGTCATTGTTTGGATCAGGTGCTTTGGAAAGGTTCCATTACAGAAAAACAAGAGCTTGACGCAGGTATGGCCCCGTTTGTTTGGCTCGTGCTTTCTTCCTGTGAATTCAGCAGTGGACAAGGGTGTGTGTGTTTGAGAGGCCCCCGGTGATGATTTATTGATTTTTGTCAACTTCGGGTAGGAGGCGACTGTTAGCCAATCACCCGCGGTGAAGGGCAAGGATAAAAGGCGGGTGGGCTGGAGAGCACGAGCGCACCATGCCACCAATGCAGAAGAAAAAGAGTAAATACAATCAAGTCTTTTTTGGTGGAGAGCCTCTGAATTCCAAGCCCTTCCTTTTAGCGTTATCTTATTATTAAGCGTGCGCCGTTCCCCAGGCAAAAAGAGGTGCACTGCCAGAATGTACAAAAGGGAGAATGAGGGTTGATTGAGAACATCTCAATTCATGTATGTGAGTTGGAATAACCATCTATTTAAAACGCTTTGTTTTTTGTTTCAAACTGGCCTGATGTAGAGTGCCTTAACTTTCAGCCCAAACAAGGAGAAAACAGAGTAGAAACCAAGAGGGCCATGATCACAATTATTAGTCGTACTCTGCATAAATCTGCCCTTTGTGAAAGAGTGGCAAGAAGAAAACCCTTTTGAAAAAGTAACATAAAAAGGCCCCTTTAGCGTTTGCAAAAAGCCAAATGGGAGACACAAATATCTGGAACAAGGTGCTGTGGTCAGAACAGACCAAATACAAGGTGATTCGAGCAGAAAATCTGTTGAGTCTGCAAGAGACATTCGAATAGAGCGCAAGTTCACCTTCCAACAGGACAACGATCCGAGACATACATTAATATCTACAATGGGATTGTTTAAAACTAACAATCTAAAATGTGTTATAATGGCCAAACTTAAGTCAAGACCTCAATCCTATAGAGCACAGGTCAGGAACCTTTAAGGGTAGGCTCACACGGCAGCACTTAACACTCAATTTCAATTTTCGGGTGAAATCCGATGTTTTTGTGTGATTATTTTTAGAGTATGATCTATAGTATAATAAACAGTTTATATTTCCAACTAAATGCGGTTTGTATGCAATTTTAAAAGTCTGTTGTGAACGCCACATTGGTCCCGCATGCGCAGAATGCTGTCATTGTTAACGGAAGTACACATGGATGCTAATGGAGTAGCTAGTCCAGCCAATTTAGAGTTATTGTGCTAACGGAGGCTGGACAGAGTTGTCCCCCCATATATTAATTAATCAAATGCAAAACCTTGCTTTCCCTCCATTAAAAGCTTTCAGTGTTTTTGTCCGCCATGGTTGTGATATCTACATTTATTCCTGCCTCTCAATGCCAGGTCCCATGAACTCGCATCGACCGTTAACACTGAAGAAGCATTCTAAAAGATCAGATATGTATTGGATTTTGGACCACATAAGAACGTGTGCATTTGGCATAATCGAGGCACAATATTAATGGTCAAGTCTTGATTCCATTCCATTTTGATTCACATGTGTAGAAACCCAATCATCTCATCTCATCTCATCTCATTAGCTGCACCGCTCATCCTCAGTAGGGTCGCGGGGGTGCTGGAGCCCATCCCAGCAATCATCGGGCAGTGGGCAGGGGACACCCTGAACTGGTTGCCAGCCAATTGCAGGGCACACAGGGACAGACAACTCCCTCGCTCATTCACACCTAGGGACATTATGGACCGGCCAATCCACCTGAAATGCATGTTTTTGGAATGTGGGAGGAAACCGGAGTGCCCGGAGGAAACCCACGCAAGCACGGGGAGAACATACAAACTCCACACAGTAAGTCCAGTAGCTGGATTTGAACCCACACAGGAGGTTCCCAAGACCTTAGAACAGTGCCGTACACGCGTTAACCACTGCGCCGCCGTGCTGCCGGAAACCCAATCATATTTTGATCAAATTTAAATTAATGCGATGTCAATAAATCGACAAATGCTTTTGGAAAATAAAATTCTTAAAGATGAGTTGGGTGATTTTATGTGTCTTTAAAAAGTAGAAAGTTAAATATGTTTTTCCGTCAAAGTTGTGTTAATGCCTAAATGAGTTCAAAGAGCCCTAATGCTTTTTTTTCCCCCACGTGCCTATCGGCTTTTATCTTATTTATATCAGACCAGTTTAGGGCGGAACACAATATATAGTGAGTGAAGTATAGGAAGTGCTGGAGAGTGATGCCATGCTTGTTTTTGTTGGTTAGTGTGGCATGAAAATGGTGAAGGTAACAAGAATTCTAGTTAAATAACACTTACTTTGTTTAAGTGTTTGATGAGAAATTCTAAATTTGGTAAATTTTAGTTTACCAACTGTGTTTTATTTCTATTCATTCCAAGAAATGTACATACTTGTACATCATGAACCAGCAGAACAGATGCTGCAATGATATACATATTAAACTGGTAAGGTTTTTGACGCACATGTGAATAAGTGGAGATACTGTTACACCTATTAGAAAGCCTTTTCATGTCATCTGTGCCACTGGTGGTCTAATGGTTAAATATAAGCACCCTCGCTGCAGCGATCTGTGTTTGATTCCCTTTGCAAACAAAGTTTTGCGGTTTTATTCAGCGATATTGACTGATTACCGTAAAATCCGGACTATAAGCCGCTACTTTTTCCCTAAACTTTCAACCCTGCGGCTTATTCAGTGATGCAGCCAATTTATGTAATTTTTCTAACGGCCGCCAGCGACGCTCAAGTACAAAAGGTAAGATTTAGACCGGTGGAATCTGCGCCGAGGAAGACTGCGACTTCTTGGCTTGACTAGCGGCGAGAAATCTTTCAATAAAACTGGCCGCATGCGAAAGGCAACTTTTTCGCAAGTCTGCCAGTGGATCCTGACAGCGTGGGGCAGCATCAAAAAATCCACCATCACCAACAGGTTCCGAAAAGCCATGACGGAGAGGAGGGCACACCAGCGACAGTGACAGCGCGAGTGAGGCTGCGGGAGCGTGGAATGACGTCTATGACACTGTTTCTTTCTGACACTGAGGTAGACGACTTTGATGGCTTCAGTTGTAAGGATTTACAAGTACAGTATGTTTTTTTAACAAACCCGTTTACTGTGTTGCAAGCGTGTTGCTACCCGTCACAGGCACCGTTTGGGATGAAAGTTATATCATTATTATTATTAAAGCTTTGAAAACTCTCTCGGTGTACAGTCTTTTTTTATAAATATGTGTAACCATGTATAATATGTATTTGCAACTGTATATTTTTGTAATGTATTTATTTGCATTTAATTTGGACACTTATTCTGATATGTTTTGGACGGGCGAGTTAAAAAGAAGGGGCGTAACAAACGCGGGCTGACGGGAAGTGGGGACCGGTAAAGGTGAGTGTTTGTGGACACGGCGGACAATAGTGGATATATATTTTTCCCACCCTTACCTTTGGAAATATACACTTTTTTCTTTTGGATTACTTTCAACGGGACCCGGACTCTGCCGGTCTGCATCAAACCTTAAGTACCGTTTTTTTGGACTGTGTACTTTAATGAAGGATATTTAGTTTCAATCGCGAGACTTAAAGTCGGGTCTGGGTTACATTTCTTTAATGTGGGCGCGTTGCGGCTTATATACAGGTATGGTTTGTGTAAGTACAAAATCGGTTTTCCTCTTGAAATATGGTGAGTGCGGCCTATAACCAGGTGCGCTCTATAGCCGGGAATTTATGGTAATCCTTGGAATATTATACACCATAAGTCTAGTAAGAGCCCATGGGTTATAGGTGAGTAAAAAAAAGGTAGCTCTTACAGTTTACACACTTTCATGCACCTCGGTTTATAATATAAAAAAATAATAATAAATAATGTAACATATGATAAGACTACTTTGGGGGGGCTGTACCTTATAATCCTGTGCACCTTTTAGTGCAGAAAATACGGTAAATTTTCTTGTGTTTTTGAAAAACGGATTAAAATTAGACATTAGACTCACTACCAAAAATATATTTGTTATATATTTTTAACCCAGCCTTAACATTTGAGGTAGATGAAATATCTGTCTTGATGTGAAACCGCTATAGAACAGGCTTTTTTAAAAAAAGAACCACAGAAATAGAACAAGAGATATCTGGGAGCAGCGATAAGTGAGCAGCGATAACCGTTCCATCATCGCCGAGTGCCGAGCTTCCTAACTACATCGGTCAACCCTGGGGGCCAGTGATTAAAGATTCAGATCTTCTTAAGCTGCTCCGTACTAAACAACAACAAGCAAGAAGATTAATACATCGGAGTCGCTGTGGGCAAGAGCAAAGACAGGCCAAAAGGCTGCATCGTAAAGAACACAAAAGCGGTCAGCGAGCAGCAGCGAAGGCAAAGATAAGTGAGCACGCTTCAAAGTCACGAAGTACACGTTGCCCTCTTTATTTTAGCACCTTTCTTTCCAGGCGGGGAAAAAAAACGGATTCACGAGGAACCGTTTTTAATAGCGGTTATGTGCAATTGGAACAATCTGGAAGCAATTTGGTTTTACTGAACCATTTTACCGGCATGTTGCAGCAGCAGGGAGAAGTGAAAGACAAATGGCTTCACAGGCGAGGGCGGAAAATATTGCCAAAGCACAAACATTCGTGCACACTCACAGGATATCTTGGGTGGATAAATCCATCAACGGCAGGACTAACTCAAAAGTGCATGCGTGAGCTCCATTTTAGAACGCAAACCGTAAAAGTTAAATGACAAAAAAAAGTAAACGGGAGTGACATGGGCAGACGAGGGAAACCAGCCATAAGCTAATAAATATGCTAAAAGACACCTTAATGGCAGTCAGGGGACCGGCAGACTGTTTTTCTGTGTGACTGTCTGTTTTTAGGGTGAATTAGTGGGCCCATTCCTATAATACAGAAACAAATACCGTAAATTCCAGACTATAGAGCGCACCTGATTATAAGCCGCACCCACTACATTTCAAGAGGATAAGCGCTTTTGTACTTACACAAGCCACAACTGTACATAAGCCGCATAGGCCCACATTTAAAACATGTAACACAATCACAAAATTAACCCAAACCCGACTTTGAGTCCCGCGATTGTAACTGAATATAAAGTACACAGTCCAAAAACCACAGCCGGCAAAATGAACGGAAAATGATACTGGTACTTAAGGTTTGATGCAGACCTGCGGAGTCCGGGTCCCGTTGAAAATAATCCAAGGGAAAAAAATTTATATTTCCAAAGGTAAGGGTGGGAAAAATATATATCTACTATTGTCCGGTGCGTCCACAAACACGTCTCACCTTTACGCCACTTCCCATCAGCCCCCGTTGTTTTCGCCCCTTCTTTTTGATTCGCCCGTGGAAAACATATCAGAATAAGTCTCTAAAATAAATACATTACAAAAATATACAGTTGCAAATACATATTATACATGGTTACACATATTTACAAAGAAAGACGGTACACCGAGAGAGTTTTCAAAGCTTTAATAATAATATTATACCTTTTATCCCAAACCGTGCCTGTGAAGGGTAGCAAAAGGCTACTAGGAACACGCTCGCAACACAGTAAATGGGTCTGTTAAAAAAAATTTACGGTACTTGTAAACCGTCCTCATCTTCCTCCTTATAACTGACATCATCAAAGTCGTCCTTCCCAGTATGGGAAAGAGACTCATATACACGTCATCCCACGCTCCCTTATTCAAAAGCACGCTAGCAACACACTCGCAAAGTAAAGCTTACGTGCAGTAGCTCCGTTTCCTTCTTTATCGGACTGCTCGATTGCTTTTAGCTTGAAAACTGCGTCATGTGCCTTTCTTATTGCAATTTACATGGTGAGGATATGTCTACGCTAATCTAAATTGTGCACAAGCTAAGAAGTTGGAGTCTTCCTCGGCGCATATATTCCACCGGTCTAAATCTTACCTTTTGTACTCGAGCGCCGCTGGCGGCTGTTAGAAAGATTACATAAATTGGCCGCATCACTGAATAACCCGCAGGGTTGAACGTTTGGGAAAAAAGTAGCAGCTTAAAGTCCGGAATTTACGGTAATAAGAAAAAACAGCAAATGTTAACACAGGGGTAGGTCAAGGAGGGCTTTGTAAGTTCAGTGGAAAAGATCTGTGATTGACAGCATACACCAGCCTCACAGCTGGGGTGGGTGGACACATAAGTCAAAGTGTCCACCAAATACTAACTATGAAGCACGGCTACAACTACAGTGAGTATTTCAGTGGCTCGTTAAAATTGAAATGAAATTTATTAATTAAATCTGACTCTGAGGAAAGTCAGAACAGTGCAACTGAGGAGGAAAGGCAGTAGCGGCGCCGCTGGTCCGACCTACTGCGACTAGCCTAAGTAATTACTCTCTCAAGCCACCCCTGGCGAGCCTGAATCTAACCAATGCCAGATCCATTACCCATGAAACAGATGACCTGGAGCTACAACGAGTGGAAAATTGCTAAAATTCGGGACGGTTGGTATTTTAACCATCACGGAGACCTGGCTCAAGCCAAGGAAATCCGATGCTACCGTGCAGCGAGCCAACCGCTCTGTAAATCGCTTTCTTACACTGAAATGAGAATCCCTCGAATCCTGTTGCATTTTTCTTTCACGACTATTAAGACCATTCATTCAACTGCAATTCTGTGTACTGAGATTTTATTTTTAGACATATAGTTGTTACAGTCATCAAGGCTCAGTCGGTAAGGAATTCATCTCGAGGTAAGTTTATGAAGGAGATTCACAGATTTTCACGTTTTGCAGGGTGTCCTATCACCATAAACGGCGGTGAGCGAGGTTATACTGTATTAGATCATCATATCAAAATTTCAGAAACTCCATATTAGGTAAAACATTTTTTTTTAAGATAACTTTTTTAGAATATTTAATTTTTTTTTAATTAAAAAAAAAGAGATACCATCCATCAAATTTGTAACTTATCTGTTCTAAGTGATGGCATAGTTGATTAAAATTGGTACAACGCCAAACAATAAGCATTTTTGTGGGAATGCCACAGTCCTGCATTTTTTGATATCTTCTGGAACAGTTTATTTAAACCATGAGAATTAGTACCCGGTAAAACTTGATGATGAGCGGAATATTTCTATTTACCTGTTTTGGAGAAGAGACAGATCGACAATTTGCACTTTTCTGTGAGGCCAAACTTCTCTATCCCTCCCCTTTTCAAGTATTGTTATTGCAGTTGGTTACTGTAGTACCTTGAGAAGGTACCAGTGTGGCTTTGGTATTGGCTGGCAAAATTAAAAGTTTTAACTTTCAATTAAAGCATTTACATTTATATTTTTTTTATTAAAGCTTCATATATGAAAATATATATACACTCACATTACATGCATAAAAATGATATATAAAAGTACCTAGTAAACAAAACATATTGAATAGTTCTGAATGGGCATATATGTCAAAGTTCTGCAAACTTAAAACAGAACTAGAATGAGCCCTGAATTCTGATTATTCAATGTGAATTGAGGATGAGAACGGGATTCAGAAGGAATAGCAACTCAAATTTTGAAATTTCGTGACGTTCATGATACTATATGAAACTAGCAATGAATCTTTTTCATCTTAAGTTTATTTAGAGCATGCATTTCCCACTAATATGGCGAGGACTTTGTGTAGACCAACACAATAATTAACATCCAACTTCAAAAAAGTTTGAAATAATCATACAACTAAACAATACTGTAGAATGAACAAAACCTAAAGGCACACTGTATAAATCCAAAAAGTTAAACTTGAAATTCAGTTATAATCACACAAAAATGTTTGTCTAGACAAAATCCAGCATGTAAAAGTGTTAAACAGAAAATTAAAATATGATCCAATGATTTGAAGTAAATCGTGGAATTCTGTATACTAGAGTGGAGCTTATATTCAAAGTTGAAAAAAGTCACCGTCTTACCCCCTAATTGTGTTCCATTACACAAAAGAACAATCACTGTGCAGTTTGGTCTAAAAGAAATACATTTTAGAGGTAGCTCAATTGCTGAGAAGTTTAGCATTTTCCATCAGTTTTCTTTCATGGGAGTTCTAGAGATGCTGGGATAAGCCACAGATGTGTAAGTTTATATCTCAAAGAATTATTACCCACAAGTCATTACTCAGCGAGATCAGTCTAATTCAAAAAGTAGAATTTCCCTTGACCTACTTTTGAAGACAAGGCCAGCAGACCTTCTTTGTCCTCCAAGAAGTCATTGACATCCAAAGATCAGCATCAGGTAAATATTCAGTACATTCAAACATTTCTCACTTACATAATCTTCCAGAGCAGAGCTGGCACAAAATACATTTGTCTCACCATGATATAGTTTGATATTACATCTGCATGAATAGTCAAGGAACATAATGGCGAGACTTTCTAATCATCCATATTGCAGGCGGTCTTCTCATGAGCAGCATGGTTTCAACTACATCAAAGAAAGAAGTGTATCTGCTTGGTACTTATGTGTCCGAACTAACTGGAAGCAAGCTACCATCAGTTCGCACGGCTCTTGGTTTCTTTCTTTACACTTGAAATTGCACAAGCCCATCAGAGCGTCTTCCGCAGTGACAGTGAAAGAATTCACTTCGGAATAAAGTAAGAATTCCAATTTGAGATCCACAAAATTGTCATACTAAACTTGAAAAACATTTTCAAGCATGGCATTTGCTAAAAAAAGAACAAACAAATATCAACACAAAAAGCCAAGGAAAGTGAGTGCAAAAAAGAACTTGATGACTTGCTTGACATTGCTCATGCTAATGCTTTCAACATTATGACAATTCCAGATGACAAAGAGTTTTTGTTGGCTCAAAGAGCAAAGGGAAGAAAGGGGTATTGCAATGACTGGTGTTGACAAAAATTGGCAGAGAAAGAAAAAAGACTTGAAGAAAAACAAGACCTTGAAACAACACCTAGAATCTGAAGCTGAGCAAAGAATTGCGAATGAGTCTGTTCAATTATCATGTAGCAGTAGTAGTTCAGAAGATGATAAACCAGGAACAAGTCATGACATATCAAGTGTTGGGATCTCAAAGAGGAAGAGAGGCATGAAAAATGTTGTAACGTGAAGGCCTGTATCATGACGCCCTTTGCTTCAAGTGCCCCTCTCACTGATTTGAAGCTTTTAAAGTCTTTGGTGGAATATTCACACATAAATGTTGCAATATCCAAGGCTGCCCTTCAGAAATTTTCCAATCACCTGAGGTAGGTAACACCAGAAACAGTTCCACTCGCTTTGTTTGATAATCAAGTCAGTGCATCAACAAAAAAACTCATGATGCAATAAAAAATAAGGACAACATGGATGAAACTTCTGAACAATATTTTCAAAAGAGGATATCTGTAGATTTAGACACTGTTACTAGCAAATGTCTAGGAGACTCTGTGTCCTCTAGATCTAGCACTTTCTTCAAAATCATGAACCTTCCTGTTGGCTACCTTGATGTTGAACCACAGGAATGGGAATAGCGGGATGACTTCAAACAAGCTTTGGAAACTTCAGGCAATCAGTGTGGTCAATGATCTTGCAGAACGAGGTGTGGCGCTGATTCAGGAATACTGTGGTCGTATCACAAAAGATGAAACTGATCTGCGGCATCTGCTGCAAATTGCTTAAAAACACCGCAAAACTTTTCCTGACAGTCGTAAAAAGAGTCCAATAAAGGACTGAGTTTTTCTTATTGTTTGTATTATGTACCTAAGCCATCATTATTTTTTATGTGTAACCAGCTTAATGGGCGCTAATACAAATTTATACTGTGATTGAGCTACCTGTAAATATCAATTTACAAGACTGAAAATTCTGCTGTGTTGTTTTTGGTGGAAGTGGAACATTTTTGTGGGGTAAGATTAAGTAATACATGAAAAAAATATATATTGGTCATATAAGCTCCACCCTACTGTATACATGAAAAAGACTACATCAGAAATTCAGACTTACCGTATTTTCCGCACTATAAGGCGCACCTAAAAGCCTTTATTTTTTTTCAAAAGCTGACCATGCGCCTTATAATACAGTGCGCCTTATTTATGGATCAATATTAAGTCGCAAAGTCTTGCAACTACTGCAGCAGCCGCCGACTAGATTTCCCCCCGAACACCAAATAGTCTGCGGTGTATGCTGGGATTTACTTACCGGCGTTTCATTGGCTAACCAATGTGTCAATCATCATTTGAATCGATCACTATTGGCTAAAGTTATTCTGAGGTAAAGGGGGCGGATCCTTTTTATCATTTACAGGCTGGCATAGGCTAAAGCGGCAAAACAAAGCCTGCAATTGGCCGAAAAAGATGTGTCAATCATCAGTTGAGTCGATCACTATTGGCTAAAGTTATTCGGAAGTAAAGGGGGCGGATCCTTTTTATCATTTACAGGCTGGCATAGGCTAAAGCGGCAAAACAAAGCCTGCAATTGGCCGAAAAAGATGTGTCAGTCATTATATATTATTAATATTTGTAAACATTTTACTCCCCTGGATTTACTACACTCACGAATATAAGAGGACCATGGTTGCACATTATTATTGAACGACTTCGGTGAGCTATTCCAGGTTTTATATTGTCCCTGTATCTTGTTTCAGACTGAACTTGATGTTTCTGTGATAAGCGGTGCAGATAATGGATGGAATGGAGTGTCTATTTTTAAATTAAACTCAATTCCAAGTGTTTATTGTCATATGCACAGTAAAGTTGCGAGCAAAAAGAAAATGGAAACTAAGGAATGGTTGGCATTTCTTGAATCCCAAGACTTTAACCTTCCGAATGATATTTGGAACGATGCATTTGAGTGACATCGTACAGACACCGCATCCGCACGTGTCTACGACACGTATTTGCTTCTTTGCAAGCTTTTGGAATGTTAAGGGGGTAATAAGTTGGACTGAACTATCCGACTGTTTTGTCGACGTTCCCATTGTAGCGCCTTACAATCCGGTGCGTCTTATGTATGTCAAATATAGGACCAAAAACCATTTTTTCGGGGTGCGCCCTATAACCCGGTGTGCCTTATAGTGCGGAAAATACGGTATATTAAATTGCAAATAATAATAATAATAATAATTTCCTTGTATTGTCATTCTGTGTAACAATGTACACAGAACGAAATGTCGATTGCACCTGACCCGTTGTAGCGAGCCGATGCAGCCGCAGCCAACAGAGGGCGCCGCCGACCACTTTTTAAGTCTTAGGAATGACTCGGCCGGGGCGCGAATGCCCTGGCCAAGTAGAGTCAACAGGCAAAAATATTACTGTGGCTATTCAGTCCTGAATCGAAAAGGTAGAAAAATGCTCCACGAGCCACAGCAAATTTAATTATTGAAGGAAAAAACAAAATCAACCCAACAAGTCAATACAACTTCTATACAGTTTGCCTAAAACCACAAATAATTTAATTCTTTAATATTATCCTTGCAATCTATCCATTAATCACCAAGATAAGACAAGAAGCTGTTTTTTTTGCTAAAGTTTGTATGAACGGGATATGAAGTACTTAACTTCCTTAACTAAGCCAAAAGGCAGAACTTCACTGTTTCTGATCTTTATCAATGAAATAGCAGTGCCTCCACAATTTTAAAAAGGGTTAAGCCTTGGCAGAAACTAGATTGCAAGCAGTGCACTTGAGATTCAGTAGGGCAGATGTTGCACGCCGATAGTGAATTAGTCATCTTCACTTTAACACTTAGTTTAGTTTCCAAAACGCCATTCAGGCTGCTTTAATATTGAGATCTTGTGTTACCATAATCATTATTGCGGTACTATTCTCAATGTTAATTTGGATGAGAGACTCGTCCTTGTCATGCCAAATCTTCCATTTAAGCCAACACACAAATTAATGAAGCACCAAAATGGATCAGTCAGAATTAGAGCTGCCCACTAACAAGAGGTTTTTTTTCCCTTCTCACACTGTTGCTCATCCAAAATGTGCTATTACACATTCAATATGAGAAATATTCAAAGTCTTGGCGCTGTTCTGTAAAACCCCACAAAACACACGGTGGAGAAAAATTGGTCGGGTTCTGGCCACAAACTTGCTTTCAAAACAAAACTTTAAAGAATCACAAAGTGTAAACACAAAACTTTCTGCTTTATAGTCTGCGTTTGTAAGCGCTTGTTCACAGCCAACCAAGATTAGCCTCAGACTGTGAGATGATTGGCAATACAGTGCCTAACGAAGATATTGGCCCCCAAACAACTTGGTATCATATTGCCACATTTCAGGTTTCAAATTTAGACTAATAAAACAGAGAAAAAAAGGCTGAAGAGGTAACAAAATGTGAGACACAGCTTAGAAGTGGAACCAAATTATTTCAACGTTTTATATTATATTTACAACGAAAAAAATGAAAAGAAGGAGTTGCAAAACGATTGCCCCCTTGTTCTCTCAGCTGAGCCAAATGACCCGAGAAACTGCCCGATGACGTATGAAGAATCCCATGTCGACCTAAATAAGTAACAATGACAAACAGAGTGCATCTGTGTCATTAAGTCTCAGTTGAAATGCTGCTGAACAGACATCATTTTGAAGCATTATGACAACATTATGAAGACCAAAGAACACACCAGGCAGGTCAGGGATAAAGTTGTAAAAAATGTCAAAGCAGAAATAAGATACAAAAAGATTTTGCAACATTAACACACGTCCCGAAACACGCCAGCAATTATGTCAAAATCAAGTGAGCAAAAAACCCCTGCAAACCTACCAAGACCAGGCTGTCCCTCTAAACTTTGGGCCCAAACAAGGAGAAGAAACTAAGAGTCCCATACTCACATTTGATAGCCTGCATGCATACACAGATGAGGTGGGAGTATCTGTGCATAAGACTATTAGTCGTACTCTGCAAAATTCTCCCCTTTTGGGAAGAGAGCAACAAGATTAAAGCCCTTTCTGTAAAAAAAAAAAGTCTATAACAAGGCCAGATTGTTTTTTTGCAAGAAGCCACAAGGCAGTCACAAATAACTTGGTCAGATGAGACCAAAATGTAACTTTTTGGGTTGAATACAAAGTTTGGCATCCGAGTACCACTGAGCATCACTCTGAAAACACCATCCCTACTGTCAAACTTGGCAGCATCGTGCTATGGAGTTGCTTTTCTTCAGAAAGGACTGGGCAGATCGTTAGAGATGATGGAAAGATAGACGGAGCCAAATATAGAGTGATTCTGTCTGGAAATCTGTTGAAAGTCTGCATCAGACCTGAGAATGGCGCGCAGTTTTCCCTTTTAACAAGACAACGACCCTAAACACAAATCTACAATAGATTGGTTAAAAATAACAATATAAAAATGTTAGAATGGCCAAACCAAAGTTCAGACCTCTATCCTCTAAAACATTTGTAGAAAGATCTGAAAAATGCTATGCACAATCGATCACCGTTAAACCTTAAGGAACTTGAGCTCATGTGTAAGGAAGAATGGGCAAATATTTCCGTTTCAAGATCTGGAAAATTTATATGGAGACATCTCCAAAAAGGGCAGCACGGCAGCACAGTGGTTAGCGCATGTGCAGCACAGTTCATGTCTTGGGAACCTGCTGCGTGGGTTCAAATCCAGCTCCAGACTTCCTGTGCGGAGTTTGTATGTTCTCCCCGTGCTTGCGTGGGTTTCCTCCGGGCACTCCGGTTTCCTCCCGCATTCCAAAAACACGCATTTCAGGTGAATTGGTCGGTCCAAATTGTCCCTAGGTGTAAATGAGCGAATGAGTTGTCTGTCCCCGAGTGCCCTGCGATTGGCTGGCAACCAGTTTAGGGTGTCCCCTGCCCACTGCCCGATGATTGCGCGAATGGGCTCCACACCCCCCCCCCCCCCCCGCGACCCTACTGAGGATAAGCGGTGTAGCTAATGAGATGAGATCTCCAAAAAGACTTATGACTGCGATTGCAGCAAAATGACGTTTTAAAAAGTATTGACTCAAAGAGCGCCAATATAATTGCAACGCCATCTTTTGAATTTTAAATTCATTAGCAAAAAAAAAAAAAAAAAAAGGTTGAATACATTTTGTTCCCACAATTGTGTCTCACGTGTTGTTGATTTTTAGAAACTATTTGGAGTATTTTTTTATCTATATGTTCCAAGCCTGACAATATGTGAAAACGTTCTTACGGGGGTAACACTTTTGCAAGGCAAATAATAACAAATTAATAATAAATTTAAGATAAACGCCACCACTTTTAAATTAATTTTCCGCCACGACCTTCCAAATTGCAAAACAGAAGAAGAAAAATGGTGCAGGGAGGTGCAAATGAATACAAATGCATACATGCTCACGCAGCAAAACACTGATGTCATTATTTATGAAGCAGTCACAAGCGTCTGCGGTTGGTGACACCAACAGCCGGATGAAGACAAATGACACGTCAGAAAGTGTGAGCCGAAACATTTTCGTTCCGCTGATACACCTGACGGTCCATCCTCGCCTCCCGTCATAAATGTAGACCTCTTGACAAAAGCCAGCGCACATTAAAGGTATTCCCAAACAGAATTTGTTTTCCAATTAAGCAAGGAACGTGGAGTGTTCCTCCCTACATTTGCAAGATATTCCACATGCCAGGAGACTCGAGTGATTTAGTCTCAAAGTTGACCCACTTGTTAACGCTAAAGGGGTGATGTCGTTGAAGGAACATAGCACTTTCAAAATGGCGGATCCCATTAACACAACATGAGAGGAGAGTTCCGAAACAGAGATTTGTAGTGAACACTGATTGCATCCGGCTTATTTCTTTTTTGAGGTAGGAAGTTGTGGATTTTTGTTTTTCATAGCATATGGTGCAGTTGGTATAATTTTTCCCGGCTAGCTCCCTGTTGGCGTAGGGGCATCCGAGGTCTTTCCTGTTTTGTTTGCTCTAGGTTGGCGCACGTTTGTCGCTGTAGCCGTTTTTCGGTGTTGGTTCATGGTTAGTCTGGCTGTTCCCTGTGTGTTTTTTGCAGACATGGGGACTTGAGACTTAGTGACTTGGACTCGAGTCGACTCGAGTCGCTGTTTTTATGACTTGTGACTTGACTTGGACTTGGCAATCTAAGACTCGGGACTTGACTTGTGACTTGACTTGCCCAAGAAAAAAATACTTGGGACTTACTTGGGACTTGAAGGTGAAGACTTGAGACTTACTTGAGACTTGCACATGTGTGACTTGGTCCCATGTCTGGTTTTTTGGTCGGCCAGCCACGCATTTTTCCGCTGAAGCTGCAGCCCCTGTCATCGATCGGTCCCTGTTACTTAATTGCCAGTGTTATTTTTTGCCAGCTAACACTTTTTTGTTTCAGGCTCTTTGTTGTACCCTCATTGCATCCACTTAGGACACAAAAACTAGCAAAACTTTGCTTAAAACACTCATAACCACTTCGACTAATTAACATGAACAACAATATGCTGACTGGCTGGCTAGGGTGCTGGTATTCCTCCAATGACGTCACAGCTCAGGATGACAAAGACAAGACATGCGGTCCTTTAAATGCATCGTCTTGGAAAATAATTGTAATATACCGATGAAATATACATATTTTCGTGTTTAACGTAAAGAATTTGGGATTACCTTTAACCGGAGGATTAGAGCACAGAATAGCCAGAGCGCTGTTAAAGTGTTGGAAATCATTGGAAACGACTTCAAACGCTAATGAACACGGGGTTCTGCTCTGAGCCGAGAAGCGTTAAGCCGAAGGGGGAGAAAATCAGGGTGATTAATATGAGAATTTGATTGGTGATTAAGATGGCAAGTACGCTATAATAAAAAGATCATGGTAGCAACTTATATGCTAGCTTTGTTCATATTTTGACTAAAAGGGAAGTCATGTCAAGTCAAGTCGCTACAGCAGTGATCACCAACCTGGTGCCTATGGGACATGGTTTCCTGCAAACATTATAAAGATAGTAGTTTCACAATAGAAATGATTGAGAATACATTAAAAAAACTAACAATTCAAATGAACCGTTTTCATGAGTTCAGAGAATCAAAATTGATATATGATCTTGCTTTGAAATTAACCCAAAAAAATCATATTGGATCCTACTCATTCCAATTTCCACTCCTGCTCTTTTGGATGTTGCATGCGGAAACAATGATCAAAGCAATTCTTTGTTCATAAGAACGCCGTTTGTGCCCTGCCATAACAAAACCGAATTTTGGAGGAGCAGCACTAAAATTTAGTTTGAAAGGCTAACTTCAATACGCTCAAGGAACCACAATTGTCTTCATTGAAACTATATTGTGATCAATTCAGATTAAAACAAGAAGAAAAAACAAATGCCAGGTAAAACGATCTTTGATATCAGATCGGAACTAGACAAAACTCCATGCTGCAATACAAATAATGATATAGATCAGAAACCACAGATGAACAACATTTGGGCACACAACGTAGCTAGAGTATATTATTCAGTGTTCATTTTACCTCTGAAAAGTGATGGGTCCCAGGGACTCGCATGCTCAAAAATCTATGGGTCCCAACAGAGATCTATGGGTCCCCAAAATTTTGTGTTATGGTGGTTAAAATTGTAAATCGGCGACAAATATATAATAGAAATCTATATATTCATTCAGTTTTAATCATCAGTTTATTGGTAATACAAATCAGTTATCACTTCAGATTTTTCAGTTAACAATATTGTACACTATACAAAATAATATTGCTGAAATAATTATATTAATCTATATTTTCATTCAGTTTTAATCATCATAGTTAATTGGTAATACAAAGCAGTTATCACTTCAGATTTTTCAGTTCACAATGTTGTAAACTATACAAAATAATATTGCTGAAATATTTATATATTCATGCAGTTTTAATCATCACAGTTAATTGGTAATACAAAGCAGTTATCACTTCAAATTTTTCAGTTCATATATTCTTCGTCGTTTGCAGTCCTGCCATAGTTGTAATGCCTTCTCAAGGTCCAATCCATTATCATCCTCCTCATAGCGTAACCAGGAATATAATTTAGTTCATTTTGGCAGAAAAGTCCTTTTCCTGCTAGTATTCTTTTGTTTATTTTCTTTCGTCGAATCGTTCGCTTCAAAACACGCGTTTTCCTTGCCTTCGCGGTCTTCTGAAGAATTTCTCCGCCGTTTTTTCGTGCCAGAATAACCACTTTCTGTGTTATGTTGGGACTTCTTACCGAAACTGAAGAAATTACCATTTTTTTGTTGATTTGCACCTAATGCCAACTGTTTTTTTCTGAGGCATACTTCTCTTTCACTCGACAACCGCCACAATGATGACGTCATCTCGAAGCAACGACATCTCGTTTGCCGAGATCGGCGCGAGACCAAAACAACAATGGCAGATCTGCCTGACGAAAAGTTTGCAGTGCGGTAAATCTTTGTTAAAAAAAATTAAAAAATTAAAAAATAAAGTAATCGGGTAATAATGACAATTTGGTGTCAAAAACGTTGTGTCCCGGGGACGCACGTTGATTTGACCCAATGCGTCCCCAGCAAAAATGATACGTCTAGGACGCAGGGACGTGGGCAAACGAGAACACTGATTATGTTATAAGAATTTTTGAAAACCATATTAAAAAGTCAACCAAAAAATAGAAAATGCACCCAATTCAATAGCAGAAATGCCACGGAGCAAAACATGAAGTTATAATGTTGTTTTTATAATCAACTCTTATACCTATGCCGGATGAACAAAAGTGTGGCACTGATTCACGTCTAACAGTCTAGAATTTGCATCACCCCAACTACAGAACTGGAGTTTGGCCCGGTTGTTTGGATGTTTCAGTTAGACTGACATTCTCTAATTGATTTTTCGACCTTGGTGGAGGTCTTTGCTCTACAGAGTTTCACTCTAGTTTTTGTTCTTTCTCTCCTCAAGCCATTTTGCCAAACACTGCAAATACCAGTCTTAAATTATTGACACAGGACTCTGGAGGGAAGGAAGACCAGCCGTGACCTTGACACCTTCCAAGCTTTTCACTGAAAAGTTTAAGTACTTCGATGCCCCCTTTTGCCATAAAATCCCGACAGGGCATCATCAACAAGCAACTACTTAAGGGTTTTGTTTACCTCATATTCCTCACTTTCAATGAGAAGTTTTGCAGAGGTGATTCGGGTCTCATACGGCGGGATCTGATTCTGTGGGAGAGGGGAACAAAAGAAAATTGTTCAATGCATACACAACCAGTTTCTGCCCAATGCCTGATAAAAGCAATATAAAATTTCAAGTTATCGGATGTACTACGGCCCTTTGGTTGTTAATCAAGCTGCTTCCAAATTTAAGGGAAATAATGCCGGTAGCACTGTGGGGCTTGTATCATCATGTCCTGTTTGCCTGATTTCTGTATGCAAACTCAGATTGCAAATACAATTAAATCTAATTCTAAAGTAAATTCTTCTCATCACGTCTTTGGAAATCATTGTTCTGTTTGCTTTCCTCCCTCACACACACAGTCTAACGATTTAACATTGTTTGCTGCACTTTTAACTTTTATTATCCTTTTTCATTATCTACTACATTTGATCTCAGCGAGTGTTTGTGTAAGTGTCAAACTGCTCTGTGAAAATCCTTTTAGGGAAACAGTGCTTTATGAGTAAACATGGGGGGTGTTTGAAGACAGAGACTCTCCTACTCACCTGCACATCATCTTCGACACTGGAGGACGCTTCAGTCTGATTCTGGGCAGGAAGCCACAGCCTGACACTCTTCAACAAGTATTCTTTGCCTTCCTGAGGATGCCGTGATGTTGCGCAAAGAAGAATCCAAACAAAAACATGACATTGAAAAACGACATACAAAGCATTCTAAACACTCGTTTCTTCTCAAGCTCCGATGGGTCTTTGTCAGAGAAAATAAAAATGACATCAATCAAAATTCAAAACCTTGACATGCAAATTGGTTATATGGAGCCACTCTGCCCTCTACAGTTCAACTGATACTTCAGATGTGATTCAAATAATTGTTAAGGGCAAGGGTTTTTAGGTTACAAACTCAACTTTTTATTTAATGGATCTGATATCTATTCTTGGAGATTCCCATGAACAGCTACTCAAAACAGGACAATAACTTAACTTTGTTGCTGCACTGTATAGCTATTTTCACACTTGACCAAATATTTTTCAGCAACGTAACACAACATACTGTATTTTATATTACATTCAAAACGTCCCTATCTTTATTCGACCCCAGAAAGTTCCAGTTTCTATCTTTTTGCTTAAAAAATAAAATTAAATGTCAAGAACCAAAAGGAGTGAAATAATACAGGCTTTTGAAAGGTTTTGGGGACCTTCTTCAGAATATAATTAAATGCAAATACAAAATAATGTTCTCGTTTCCTACATAGAAAAGATTCCCTGAAAAGGTCAGTCTGTAACCTTTCACTTTGTACATGGACTGTCTCCAAGATTTTTTTTAATTGTTCAAGAGTGGAAATGAACTTGTTCAAACCAGCTCTAAGGTAATGAAATGTCTTTGCCGCTCCGCAAACCACACGGCTGAATGAACACGTACTCGTATTGCATGCCCTTGTATTAAACAGGAGAAACTCGTCTCATTTAAACATAATGAATGTGCTGGAGACATTTTGTCTTAAACTGTTGCCATCAGTTGCTACTGATTATCTCATTTTCCCCAATTTCATGACTTAAAAGATCTGATAATAAGCATTTGCACTCGAATAACTTGCTGCATGTGCGTGCAACTGATCATTTAAGTGTCCATCTGATGATTAATGCCATACGTTTCAATTTGCAGAGAATAATTAGCTCGGCATATTCCTGCTTTAATGTGCTAATAATTCATCCCATGCGAGTATATGTGCGTCACCTGACCTGATTCTTCTCTGTACTGAACAAGTAGCTGGCCATGAGTTGGAGACCTTCAGGGTTATCAGGGTGATATTGCAGCGCCCTCTCAATGAATTGTTTGCATTTGTCGGCAGCTCCCTCCTCCATGCTGCACACATATTGAGACATCTCAAATGATTAAATAGAAAAGAAACACGATGGGAGATTAGCGATGTCAAGAGTCTAATGAAGTCGTCAATTACCAGAGATCTGTAAGGTAAAGCTCAGCGATTGAGCAGTAAGCCATGCTAACATCCTTTGTTGTTGGGAGTTCGGGATCTTCGTGAACAAATGCCGCAGCTCCGGCCTGAGCCTGGTTTAAATAGAAATGCCGTTTTAGCAGTTGTATAAAATGCTTTTGCTTATTATTCTACAGAAGTAGATTTTACTCAGCTCCAGACAGTTTTTTATTTTCAGTTTTTGACTACATCAAGGTAAAATGTTCATTTCTAATTTTGAGTGAAAAGAGAGTAAAACCCTTATAAACATATAATGTGCAGTCAAGGGAGAAAGGTGATCAGGTGCCTCACCGGTCATCAAAGAAATGTAAAAATTAAGAATATACTACCGACACAATGTTATATTTATTTAGTTCTTTCTCATTTAACCTCACAATTTTGGGATTTTCTTTTTCAAAATTGCTGAATTTTTCACATGTTCTTACTTTCCTCACCCTAATTAACCCTACAACAAATACAAAAAGCGAGCGTCTGCAGAGAGTCCCTCTTATTACATGCCTCGCGTCAAACTGAGGAAAAACAAGGAGGACTTTTACAAGTAAGTTATCGACGCTATTTTACAAAAGCACCTGCTTTTGGACTTTATTTATAAGGCAAGTATTTATCCTGGAGTGCAATGTCTAATCTTGTTGCGAACAATACTCACTACAATGAAATCAATGATAGTTGTATTCTATTTTACTCTATATTGCTGTTTTTTTAAAACAAAACACGTTAAATGTTGCCCAATTAAATTATGTCAAGTAGGTTAATTTATTAAGAGCTCTGACTGTGCCTTACCAGACATGAACCTCACCACACATCACAGTTACATACACACCCGGCCGGGGTCCTAGATTATTAGAATTTCAAAACCTAATGTTTCTCAACATTGTAATTCAAATTCAATAAAATACATGAAAAATCTCCATTAACATAATTTTCCATAAGTAGGGAGCCCTGGATGCATTTTTATTTTATTTTGTTTATTTATTTATTTATTTATTTATTTATTTTTTCAAAAATGCAGCAACTAATTACATAATTGAATCAATTCTAGATGCTTTTTCAGGTTTTGTGCAACGCAGCATATTTGTATGTTTAGCTTCGACGGTGTTTCTTAAGTAAAATTTATACAGTACTTTGCGCTTTCATGACAGCTATGAAACTGAGGGCATCTAGAACGCAATTCTTTCAAGCTTATTCCAGATAGATTTAAGCATTGCATTCGTTAAACAACACCACCACCATGCGACAAAAAGGTAAAATGCACAGAGGGTATGTTGGTGACTTATGATCTTGAATGGCGGTTGAGATACAGTATAGACTAATTCAGGGTCAGCAACCTTTTCGGTGTGGACTGCCAATTACAAATTTCCTTGTAAATCAGTGTGCCACGCCAAGAATAATGTGTTGTTTTGTATCCGAAAGAGCTGTAAATTTACACCAGTCCGAATATACAACATGGATATACATTGAAATCATCCAACTGACCAATCTATCTTCCAGTATTCTTGTTCATCAATAAACTAAACAATTAATGTGAGCAACATGTGGAGAGGCCTTTAGACATCCATGACTTCAACTTTTACCACAAGAATCAACCTGAATCAACCATTCTTCATCAACAATGAACTACAATCAAAAAACAAGTGATATGGACAGGTACCATACCATTCATCAATGAAATCTTAT
This sequence comes from Urocampus carinirostris, assembly GCF_059441175.1. Taxonomy (NCBI): domain Eukaryota; kingdom Metazoa; phylum Chordata; class Actinopteri; order Syngnathiformes; family Syngnathidae; genus Urocampus; species Urocampus carinirostris. Next base: position 56,932,422 of record NC_142350.1, read on the forward strand.
TGCAGAAAATATCAAAACTTGAAATAACAGCAACAAGGCAGAAGGCTACTTAAAAATACGTGCAACAGATGATGACAGATGATTTGGTCTCAGATTTTAATGGTTTTCCGTGCTTTGCTATGTATGCAGTGAGCAATGTGATAACTTGTTTCAGTGGTGGTGTTTTTAGCAGTGACAAAGGTTTTTACGGTCTGTGTTTGTTTGCCGTACCTGGACACAGCGTGTTTAATGTCCACGCCTTGAATTTATGTTTCGTCTCGTCATGACGTTTAACAGTTGATGTGCGAGATACAACGCTCTCGAGGCATAATGCACAAACAGCACAGTCATTTTTTGCACAAGCCCCCAGTCAGAAACGAGATTTTTTCGCTGTATATAATTTGTGCTGCTAATGTAACACTGACTGTAAGCAAAACCTAACTGTGTTAGTGTGGCTCACAGGGAATCTGACATGGCTAAGTTGAATGGATTTCATAAGCAATTATTTAATTTTCATAGATGAATCAAAGAGCACTCACAGTAGTCTGCGCTTGTTTGTCCAATGCAGCGAGAAGGACTTGTACTCCTTTTGTGTAGAAGTCAACAGCTTCCTGACCTGTGTGCAGCTGTCCCAGGTACATGTACTTACTGTGGCCTACATCTGGGCTCAGCTCAGCAGCACGCAAAAACACGTACATAGAAAGTCAAGGAAGCTAAAAACAACTGCAGGAGGTATGAAAAATGATGAAACCCAATGTAAAGGATATTCCTTTAGCTTTTTGTGTGTCTCCAAGCTCAGAGGAAATGTGACCCAGCATGTCAAGAACTTGAAGGTTGGTAGACTCAAGATCCAGGGCGCGCTGACAGTAGAGCCGAGCCATTTCAAAGTCAAAACTGTCCATGCATTCCTCAGTCTGTGTGACAGAAAATAACTATTGGATTCAATTAAAGCAGGGGTGTTAAACTCAATTTGGCTCGGGCCACGTGACAGAAAGAAAATTATTGCGGGGCCCAGACAACGCATAATGCAGTGTCTGAAACTCATGACAAAATGTTACTGGACACCAGGGCAGACAACTCTGAAAGGTTGCCTGCCCAGCCATAGAGTTGCCTGCCCCATTTTTCACAACTTGAAACCGGAGTGACCAGAGGAAACCCACGCGAGCACGGGGAGAACATGCAAACACTCGCACGGGATGCTGAACCCATGGCCTTAGAATTGTGCTACGGGCGTGCTAACAACTCAGATGCCGTGCCGTCTATATATATTTTGATTATATATATACTGGACTGTCTCAGAAAATTAGAATATTGTGATAAAGTTCTTTATTTTCTGTAATGCAATTAAAAAAACAAAAATGTCATACATTCTGGATTCATTACACATCAACTGAACTATTTCAAGCCTTTTATTATTTTAATATTGCTGAATTTGGCCTACAGCTTAAGAAAACTCAAAAATCCTATCTCAAAATATTAGAATATCATGAAAAAGTATACAAGTAGGCTATTCAACTAATCACCTGAATCATCTAATTAACTCGAAACACCTTGCGAGGTTTCCTGAGCCTTAAAAACACTCAGCTTGGTTCAGTAAACTAAATCACAAGTATGGGGAACACTGCTGATCTGACTGCTGTCCAGAGGACCATCATTGCTACCCTCCATCAGGAGGGTAAGACACAAAAAGAAATTTCTCAAAGAGCAGGCTGTTCACAGAGTGCAGTTTCAAAGCATATCCACAAAAAGTCTGTTGGAAGGGAAAAATGTGGCCGGAAACGCTGCACAACCAAGAGAGATGACCGCAGCCTTAACAAAATTGTGAAGAAGAGCCGCTTCCAGAATTTGGGGGAGCTTCAAAGACAGTGGGCTGAAGCTGGAGTCCAGGTATCAAAAGCCACAGTTCACAGACGTGTCCGTGAAATGGGCTACAATAGCCGTATTCCCATGGTCAAGCCACTTCTGAACTCAAGACAACGGAAGAAGCGTCTGACTTGGGCTATGGAGAAGAAGCACTGGACAGTTGCAGAGTGGTCCAAAGTCCTCTTTTCAGACGAAAGCAAGTTTTGCATTTCATTTGGAAGTCAAGGCGCCAGAGTCTGGAGAAAGGCTGGAGAGGAGCAAAATCCAAGTTGCTTGAAATCCAGTGTTAAGTTCCCACAGTCATCAATGGTTTGGGGAGCCATGTCAGCTGCTGGTGTTGGTCCACTGTGTTTCATCAAGTCCAGAGTAAATGCAACTGTGTACCAAGAGATTTTAGAGCACTACATGCTTCGATCTGCTGAAAAGCTCTATGGAGATGAGGATTTCATTTTCCAGCATGATCTGGCACCTGCCCACAGTGCCAAAACCACCAGTAACTGGTGCACTGACCATGGCATCACTGTCCTTGATTGGCCTGCTAATTCCCCTGACCTGAACCCCATTGAGAATTTGTGGGGTATAGTTAAGAAGAAGATGAAAGACACCAGACCTACAAATGCAAATGAGCTGAAGGCCGCTATCGAAGCATCCTGGGCATCAATAACACCTCAGCAATGCCACAGGCTGATTGCCTCCATGCCACGCCGGATTGATGCAGTAATCCGTGCAAAAGGATTCCCAACCAAGTACTGAGTGCATCAATGGACATTTTCAAATGTTTGATTTAGTTTTGCTGTTATAAAATTATTTTTTTTACTTGGTCTAAGGAAGTATTCTAATATTTTGAGATAGGATTTTTGAGTTTTTTTCAGCTGTAAGCCAAAATCAGCAATATTCAAATAATAAAAGGCTTGAAATAGTTCAGTTGATGTGTAATGAATCCAGAATGTATGACATTTTTGTTTTTTTAATTGCATTACAGAAAATAAAGAACTTTATCACAATATTCTAATTTTCTGAGACAGTCCAGTAAGTATGGGTTGCTGTAAAGGTTGCTCCCGTGTCCGTAGGCAGGTTGCCCTTCTAGAGGGACGTGTCCGTGAGCTAGAGCAGTTTAAACGGAAAATGTTAGGTGCCTCGGACACCACTGCTAGCGTGGGTTGTAGCAAACCTGCTAGTCCGGTTAGCATTAGCCCTAAACGGCATGCTAATCGCGGTGAGCCAATTCAGACGCATGACAAGTTCATCCCCCTAGCTAGTCCCACTCCACCCCGGTCTACTGGCTCCCGCACCCTAGTTATAGGTGACTCCATCACCCGTAACATAAAGCTTAGCACCCCAGCCACGGTTATGTGTATTTCTGGGGCCAGAGCACCCGACATTGAGGCTAATTTGAGGGAGCTGACGAGCAAACCTAGACACCAGGACAGGGCTAGCTACACCGATATAGTCATTCACGTCGGCTCCAATGATACTAGAATGAGACAATCTGAGATTACAAAGAAAAATATTGCTAGGACCTGTAATCTCGCCAGAAAGATGAGTCGCCATCGAGTAATTGTCTCTGGCCCCTTGCCTGCGAGAGGCAATGATGAGAGGTTTAGCAGACTAGTCTCGCTAAACCGATGGCTGGCAAGTTTTTGCAATCAGAAGGGATTTAGGTTTGTGGATAACTGGCCTGCTTTCTGGGGCCGACCTGACCTGCTGAGGAGAGACGGCCTTCACCCTAACTGGGAAGGTGCTCTCACTCTTTCTAAAAATATAGATTACTGTTTAAGCCTTCCATGACAGGATACACTAGTGCAGGCCAGGTCACAGGTGATTAGTGAACCTGTTACCATGGGTGTGGAGTCTGTAACGCTAGAGCTAACTAGCGCTATGCTAGATTCATGCAATTCACATAGTTTTTGTAGTTTAGAGTGTTCTACTGACTGCACCATACACCCTGATTTATACTATTCTATAGCATCTTCTTCTGTGCCTCTTACCTCTGTTTCTCCCTTGTTAGGTGAGGAGGGAGAAGAAATAACATTATTTTCTACCAATAGTCATCCTGCTACTCCACCGGTCAACAATATTCCTGTGGTATGGAATTCGGGCCGCATCTGCCGTCATGCAAGGCACAAGACCCGGGACCGGCAGTCGAACCCTGTGGTGGTTACCACTAAGGTGCAAAACTCGCGAAAGGTTTCAGCTCAGTCCACAGTACTGAAGCTTGGCCTTCTTAATATTAGATCACTAGCCTCCAAAGCTTTACTTGTTAATGACCTTATTAATGAACACAATCTTAACCTTATTGGCCTTTGTGAGACCTGGTTGAAACCAAATGAGTTTGTAGTGTTAAATGAGGCTTCTCCCCCTAACTTTGTGAGTGCGCACTTGGCACGACCATGCAAAAAAGGTGGAGGTGTTGCTCTTATATCGGAAAATAGGTTGAAATTTACTTCTAATACCCCTACTAGTTTTAAAACGTTTGAAGCACTTGTTATGAGGTCCTTAATGTCAACACCAATTTATGTAGTTGTTGTGTATCGCCCACCTGGACCATACTCAAATTTTTTGGAAGAATTTTCTGATTTGTTAACAGACTTAGTTACGTATGCGGATAATGTTGTAATTATTGGTGATTTTAATGTTCACATAAACTCCCCATCAAATTCACTTGCAATTGCATTTAAGTCACTGATGGATACATTTGGTTTCAATCAAATAGTTGATGTGCCAACTCATAAAGATGGGAACACTCTAGATCTTGTCCTGACCCGTGGCGTAGTAGCCTCAAATGTTACAGTGTTACCGTATCCTAATGCCATCTCTGATCACTATTTTGTTAAATGTGAGGTGTTGTTTAATGTTTACTGTGATAAGGAAAATATAGGCTTTAGCAGTCGCAATATCCGCCCTAAAACGGTGTTAGCCTTAAAAGAATTATTACCTACGGTAACTGCAGCCTTCCCTTCGTACACTGGGTCTGTTGACTCACTTACAAACAACTTCAATACTGCTTTGGTAAATGTTCTTGATTCTGTGGCGCCCCTAAAGTATAAATTCCGACCCAAGAAGAATACACCTTGGTTTACTGAAGAAACTAGGTTACTCAAACAAAGTTGCAGAAAAATTGAACGAAAATGGCGCACTACTAAGCTGGAGGTTTTTCGACTGGCCTGGTGTGACAGTTTGCTGAAATATAAAGTAGCTCTTGCCTCAGCTAAAGCTTCGTATTTCTCTAAGATTATTGTTGAACATAAGAATAATCCAAAATTTTTATTTGACACAGTGGCGAAACTTACCAGACAACAACTTAACCCAAATGGTTGCACTCATTCTGCTAATGACATTATGGAATTTTTTAATAAAAAGATTCAACTAATCAGGAATGAAATTTTAAAAGAACGCTCTGTTTCCTCCTCCTATATCAAAGATGTGGAGGTGCTAGGTATGGACTGTGTCAGCGGTTGTTTAGAAACATTCTCCAGTTTCAATGAATTGTCCCTTGATAATCTAACACAGATGGTCAGTAGGGCCAAACAAACTACGTGCCTGCTTGATCCGTTTCCAGCTTCACTGGTGAAGGATCTGTTTGAGATCTTAGGACCATCAGTTTTAAATATTATTAATATATCGCTATCCTCGGGTATTGTTCCTGTAGCCTTCAAGTCTGCCGTCATTAAACCCACGCTTAAGCGACCTAACCTTGACCCAGAAAGCCTAGGTAACTATAGGCCAGTGTCAAATCTGCCATTTCTTGCGAAATTACTTGAAAAGGTCGTTGCACAGCAGCTAAATGACTTCATGTCAGAAAATAACCTTTTTGAAACTGTCCAGTCAGCATTTAGAGCAAATCATTCTACTGAGACAGCCCTTGCAAAAGTAACCAATGATCTCCTTTTAACAATGGATTCTGGTGCCTCATCAATGTTACTGCTGCTGGATCTCAGCGCTGCTTTTGATACGGTCGACCACAACATATTATTGATTCGTCTAGAACGCATTGGTATCTCAGGAACTGTACTCTCGTGGTTTAGGTCCTACCTGTCAGACAGGATGCAATGTGTTAACTATGGCAATATGACCTCTAAACAATCTAATGTCCCTTGTGGTGTTCCTCAAGGCTCTGTACTTGGCCCCCTTCTTTTTAGTATTTATATGATCCCGCTTGGTGACATTATCCGCAAGTATAATATTAGTTTCCATTGCTATGCAGATGACACTCAACTGTATGTGCCACTGGAAAAAACTGGACATTTAAGTTTTAGAAATCTGGAGGATTGCCTTACTGAGATTCAAAGATGGATGTCAAATAATTTTTTACGCCTTAACCGAGAAAAAACTGAAATGTTGATTATTGGTCCAGCTCACTGTCGTCATTTGTTTTCAAACATTACCCTGAACCTAGACAAATGTAATATCACCCAAAGTGACTTGGTCAAAAATCTAGGTGTTATATTTGATCCTAATCTGTCGTTTCAGTTACATGTGAAAAATATTACTAGAATAGCTTTCTACCACCTCCGTAATATTGCGAAGATTCGTTCAATGCTGTCCCAATCAGATGCAGAGATTTTAATTCATGCGTTTATTACTTCTCGGCTCGATTACTGTAATGTATTGCTTTCTGGTCTCCCGATGTCTAGCATTAAAAGTTTGCAGCTGGTTCAGAATGCGGCAGCTAGACTTTTGACTAAGACTAAAAAGTTTGAGCATATTACACCTGTATTGGCCAACTTGCACTGGCTCCCAGTCCACTTAAGATGTGACTTTAAGGTTCTCTTATTAACATATAAATGTTTGCATGGGCTTGCACCCTCTTATCTCTCCGATTTGATTTCCCCCTATGTTCCTGCACGGAGTCTGCGCTCGGAAAATGCCGGTCTACTTGTGATTCCGAGAGCCAAGAAGTCTGCGGGTTCGAGAGCGTTCTCCATCCGGGCCCCGGTGTTGTGGAATGCCCTGCCTCTGGAGATAAGATCTGCAACCTCAACGGAAGTTTTTAAATTGAGGCTTAAGACACACTTCTATTCCAAAGCATATGATTGATGCCCACCTCGTATTCTGTTTTGTCCTGTCTTTTTCTGAGGCCTGCCTGGCTGATACGAAGGAGAAGGATGATTTGGGATGGGTCAGCGGACCGGGGTCTGACCTGCAGCATGTCAACCCCTGCATTTACCAGCTGGCGTCGTCGTTGATGTCATGCTCTTTCCGGACATTTTCAACATCTTACCTAGTGTTTACTATTCTGTGTACAGTAATGCTAATTGTAATTCACCCTGTTCAATCCTGGAAGGGGGATTACCACATGTGAGGTCCTTTCTCAATGTTTCTCTTTTCTCCTCACACTGAGGTTTTTGAGTTTTTCCTTGCCCGCATGCTGGTTTGCTAGTTTAAGATCAGGTAATTGTGTAATTTTGTAACTGTAATCCTGTGCAGTCCTTTGAGACCTTTTTGTGATTAAGGGCTATATAAATAAATTTGACTTGACTTGACTTGAGTCCAGTATATATAAACATTACTTGACTTGACTTTTACACACACACAGGCAGCACGGCAGAGCAGTAGTTAGCGCATGTGCGGCACAGTTCTGAGGTCATGAGATCGAACCGTCCAGTGTGGAGCATGTTCTCCCCATGCTTGCGTGGGTTTCTTCCGGGCACTCTGGTTTCCTCCTACATTCCAAAAACATGCATGTCAGGTTAATTGGCCAGTCAAAATTGTCCCTAGGTGTGAATGAGCGAGAGAGTTGTCCGTCTCTGTGTGCCCGGTGACTGGCTGGCATCCAGTTCAGGGTGTCCCCTGCCCACTGCCCAAAGATAGCTGGGATGGGCTCCAGCACCCCTGCGACCCTACTGAGGATACGTGGTGCAGATAATGGATGGATACATACACACACACACAAATACACAATAAATATAAACAAATACACTTTTAAAGTTAAATAAATACAAATTTCTTGTTTAAACATGTACGTGTTCATTATAGTTCATGTTTTTTTTTAACGATTATTCAAATCAGTATTGTTTTTATTTAATCAAATACATTTTTACAAGCCCTGGGAGGGACTAAACACATTATGTCCCTTTAAGAATAAAACTTGGGTTGTCACTTGGGTCAAGCTGACTTACCTTCTCTAGTAACTGCTCAACAGAGTACTTGGCTGCTGTTTTCTTCTTTGCTTTTTCGTGCATTCTCACTTTCATCCTTTCTTGGGGTGTCAAGCCAACTATGCCGGCATCTGGATGAATCATACGAATTAAGGGAGAGTTGGATATTTTTTGCACATAGTAATGCTGTCATTGTTGCGTGTTGTAAATTACCGTTATTGGAGCGGTAGTCTTTCCTCTTTGGTCTGGTTTTCTTCTTTGTCTTTGCCTGCCCGCCCATGATTACAAATCCGACGGCTTATTTTATGACAATTTGAACTTTAAGAGCAGATTTTCTTAGTTTGTCATAAAACACATGGCTCGCAGGGGCAAACACTTTTGGGATGGTACGCATGCGCCGAACGATCTTTTGCTGTCACTACGGAAAGACGCAATGGACAAACTCCACATATGCGGAAATAAATCATCTTTGTCATTTCTAAAATAGATCCAGTTATTATATTTTCATCATGAAAATGCATACTAGCTTAAAAAAGGTGTTCTAAGTTGATTTACTCAACCTGATTGAATTACTGACCACGAAAATGAAACCAAGGCGAGATTCACATAAACGACAAGCGTTTCATCCAATGACACTAAGGCTGAGTCCCATTCTTCGCACTTTCACTCGCTATGTGCCCTAGTCACTCGGTTTGCGCGTTCACGTGAAAATGGGGTGTGTCCCGATACTCTCAAGACCGAGGCAGAAGTGCCCTCAAACCATGTCGTAGCCACTTCAAGACCGAGGGGGCTCTCGACCTCACTTGGCGGCGAAGTGACTACCCAGAAGGCTTTGCGAATTCTCAATATCAACAAACATGCCCGGAAAGGAACCGCACAAATGTAAGTAGTTTTCCACAACCACGCATGTATTTGCAACAAAATGTATTGAGATATCTTAGTTAGACGTAAATGCAATAGAAAATCGTATTTTCGCGTTAAAACACGAACATTGCAAAATCGCTACTTTACGAAGTGCACTAATCTACCAAGGGAGCTGGCAAAAAAAAATCTTCACGCTACAAACTTTAAAGTAGGATAACTGGGCAGAAAATCACGGTTCAGCCCATCCCTGTTTTTATCTTAAACGAGTCGTCCTTTTACATCTACTGTACATGGCCAGTCGCTAAAGGAGCATAGTCAGAATACCGTTCTGGACATAAGCGCTTGTTTACTGCACACAATTTCGGGTGTCGTGTTTTATTTACAATATGATTCTTTCATGTGAGATCAGAATGCATTAGTTTTCATCATGCATTATGAGTAATGTCTCCGAATTTCACGTGGAAATACAGTTGAAACAAACTACTATCACATAGTCCACTGCCTTCTCTGTAAACACATATTAAGTAAACTAATTACCTTCTCAAAATGTTGTCCAAATGTGGAGACAATTCTAAAGCATATGTGATGCTGGCCAATAGAAGGCTCATACAGCCATAAGAATAACATGTCAATTTTGTGTATCTATTCACTATCAAATAATTATCCAGAACACATCCTATAATTTCCTGTCTCACATCAACTTGCTGAGCATCCTATACTCAGTTGTTTTTGTACAATACATCAGCATTAAGTAATTCTTGTTTTTTCCACCCAACCTAAAGGCCACTGTAGAACGTCCCGTGGAAGAGCTGGTCACCATCACAGCTACCACGCCATCCACACCACCGGGCACGTCGTTGGCACCTTCTAATCCGGCGCCAAACCCCAAATCACCCAGAAAAAAAAGGAAGCACGATACACTCCTTGACTTTTTGAAAGCGGAGTCTGCCGGAGTGAGGAAAAGGCTCGAAGAAACTGTGGCCAAAACTGAGCGGTTCCCGTCCTTTTTGGGAAGCTCGTGGACAAATTTCCAGAACAGTGACATCTCTGCAATGTTTCCCTTTGTTTTATAAAAGGATAATATTGTTTTTTTTATTAAGAACTCAATGAAGTTCCAGTTTGTGTTTTCCAGCTTCATGGAAGTATTGGTATATTTTTGTTAAAATTTGTGACACATTATTTACTATTATGTATTTTGGCCCAATGTGAGTTTGTTTTTCTGAAAGTAAACTATTATTTAAGCTGGAGTGATTTGTAGTTGTTTTCTGTCCAACAGTCACATAGTTCACACACAGTATCTCACATCATTATGAAATAAACCACCAAGGTGTTACTCAAAATGAAGATGTTTATTGAATAGTAATGCAGAAAAGCACATAATGCAAATGTGGGTCTGACTTAAAGAGCCTAAATATGGCTTTTGGGCAATTTATTCCATATTAACTGTGGACAATTCTTTGTACGGTGGACCTGGGAACCCTGAAGACCCGTGACACCACACGGTAGGACAGAGCGTGGGCCAGCCAGTACACGTAGATCAGGACCTCCAGCCACGGCCCTGTTCCCTCTTTAGCAGCTCATGCAGGGCCCACATAACCTTCTTGCTCAACCTTAAGTCCTGAATGAGTTCTGACTCCACATCCAACCATAAGCACAGGATGGGAACATTCCTGTCCAACCTGTCCACGCTTATGGGACAGCCACTCTGGAACACAATAGATAACAATTTAGACATAAAAGTGGGCATAGAAAAGAAAAAGACCGCTTTAACTGTGATGTAAGCATCATGAAAAAATGTTGAAATGACCTTTTTTATATCCAATGACAACTCTTTTGAATTAAATTCCTTATGAACTAAGGTTTTTGGGTCGTACAGGGAAGTTTGGTGACGATATTATGTCAGCTTAAGGGTCAGGTGGACTGTTCTTGTGTTTGTTTACTTTTCGTCATGTCACACATTCAAAACCCCTACTATATGTCATAAAATGGCATTAAGATACTAATAAGTAGATTGCCATTTATGTCTACACAAACATAGGGTATTATGTGAACGTGCATTGTATGTTAACTCTTACTGTATTTGACCGAACGGGTCATTTTTTTTAATGAGTGTACGTACCTTGTAAAGATGAATCAGCACTACATAGCGCCAAAGCTGTCTTCAGTATAGCACATTTCTCCTCCGTTGATTGGAGACACGGAAAAGATGATGAGCTTTCAGGCAATCGGTAATAACACAGCTGTAGCGGGCATTTTTAACGTTGCACGAACTCTCCAACTGACACACTACGTTGAGACTCGAGTTGTTTACATGTGACGTAGGCCTATACGTCACTAAGGTCTACAGCCAATTAATATTACCGCCATCTCCTGGACAGGGGTGGAACCTTGCAAGTCTTGTCCAAACCTTTTCCACTTTGCACTCCACTCGATGAGGGCACTCCTCTATCGAGGGACCTCACTGGAGGGTTCTCGGGGCCGAGTGAGAGAAATGGGATTGGGCCCAGTGATGAGAACGCACCCCTGACTCAACCGGAAGCTTCTGGATTTCAACCAATAATCGCGCGCGTTCTTATGACGTAATGGCTTCCCCATGTCCGTTGTAAATACGAATGACAGGCGTTGATATTACTGACATCGCACAATCTATCGAGAAACATTTCTTGACTTTTTATTTCGGGTGAGTAAGCTTGTGCGTTTTATAAATCAACGACGACTAAAATAAAGATATTACCCTCGCGTTGACAGTGAAATGAATTTCTAAACAATACTAAGGTTAGCTACCACTCGAAGAATGCTAATGCTAACTTGCGTTATCATTAATCTTACAGTATTGAGCTTCAAAATGTATCATGCACGTAGTAAACGCAGAACAATGATAAAAGCTAGACACGCAATCATTTTACCCCCTCATCTGTCGTCATTTGTGTTATTGCTCCCTTGCAACGACGAGCTAGCTTCCCTGCTTTTGTTTGCATGCAATTTGTTGTAATAACTGCAGTTTGACTTCTACACACGTTGCATGATTCTGTTTGTGATGTTTTTTGTATATGCAGGCTTGTGCATGATTTTTATTCGTGCTATTTGCAGGCTGGTGGGATCACGTTGATGTCATTCCTCGGACCAACCAGTGTCTTGCCAGCGCTGACCGGAATCCTGCGTTGTGCCACAGGTATCCTGTGGCCAATGCCACAGGGTGGAAGGTGGACTATCATTTGGACTAAAGAGCTTGCAAGTTGGCCCCTAGAAAATATCAGTTGGCTTGGATAGTCTGTGGACGTGCATCTGCTTACAGTGAAATCGGTCATGTCAGACTTAAATAAAGAGCTGGTGGATTTAGTGTGGGGCAGACCGACTAGTGGGGCAGTTTCTGCTTCTATCTTTCGCAGATGGACGCAAGGTATAGTATTATGTTCGTGATTATTTTCTATGATTGCATTTTGGGAACTGATACTCCGACATCTCTAACAGAATAAATATCCTGAATCTGAATTTTGTCACGTTCGTTCTCTTGTAGGATGGAGGAAACATACCTGTCAAACTCAGCTAACCACTGGCCTTGTTGATTGCAATTTTCTCTTATTAGGCAGTAATTAATCTTACAAACACAAAGTGCCACTTATTTTCTCACTATAATATGTAATATTACTAAAGATAGTTTGTGTAAACAAGTTTATTTACCAAATACACAACACTAACAGTTCTTTTAGCACCTTTCTTGGATCTTTGTTCATTTGGGGCGGCAGTAGCTCAGGAGGTAGAGCGATCGTTTTAGGATTAAGGGATCCCAGTTCGAATCCCGGCTTGTCCGTGTTACATGTCGAAGTGTCCTTGGGTAAGACATTGAACCCCCAATTACCCCCAGTTAGCGCCTTACATGGCTGCACAGATCACGGCCGCTATTGGGAAATGTGAAGCACAATGTAAAGCGCTTTGGGAAGTCATTGACTTGAAAAGCGCTATATAAATGCAGATCAATTCATTGCCATAAATATAGTGTTGCTTCTTTCAAGCAAGAACCAAGCAGCAAGCAAGCAGGTAACACTGCATTTACTGCAAATGCACAAAAATCCAAGAATGATGCTGAAAGAACTGTTAGTGTTGCGAATTTGGTAAATAAACTGACTTGTTTACACAAATTATCTTTTTATTATTTTATTATTATTATTTATCTTTTAAATTATTATATTAGGTTTTTTTTTGTGTATGTGTTTGACTTGCTGTCCCCTCTCAAGGGATATGTCCAGCTTAGATAGATAGTAGTGTTGCTTCTTGTATGTAGCACTGCATAATTTTTCAGACTTCATTGGTTCTACGTATGGTTTTACTCTGTAACAGAAGTTTAATTTGCAACAAGGATGTCAGAGTATCAGTTCACATTGTTTTCCTTTACTCTCTATGCACTTTCTTCACATACCTTAAAACTTTCTATCGATATCAGAGTAAGGCAGAGCAGACCTTTGTAAATCTCTTTCATCAATGCGTATAAAAAACATTTGCTAATGTACCGCAACAATATAATCAATCTACGATGACGTTGCCGTCTGCTACCAGTGACCGAGACAGATCCAAATTAGAGACGAAATGAGCAAGAAGAGATTGGTCTCACAAAAAAACTACTCAAGAATATAAGATGTCTTTTTCCCATAAAAAATCGTTATAAGAGGTACACGATTGGAAATGTTAAAAAAAAAATGTATGGAACATAAGAAATAGTATGAGGTAATATTTGCTCTGCACATAATTAATTGTGCAGAATACAGTTGACGTGTGCCATTGTTGCAATATTTCTCACTATTGTATCACCACAACATATATCATGTGATGAATTATCAAAAACATCCAGAATCTTTTACACCACCTTGAATCGTAGTTTTCCTCATGCCCGTGGTTGGTTATCCTGCACCATGCACCCTTCCTGTATACTTGTTCTTACTTATTCACAGGATTTGTATTCAGTGAGAGTGAGCAAACAGCATTGGAACAATTTGAAGGAGGACCATGTGCTGTTATTGTCCCTGTACAGGTATGATTCTTTTAATTTAATCTGTATACAGTATGTGAATTATTTAAAACATGATTTCAGGTGACATTAACGGTCATAGTATACTGCATTTTTCAACTAAATCACACTTTCACACTTAATAACTGTATCTCCTTGCAGGCGTTCATCCTAAAGACTATTCTCTTTAACAGAGAGACATCCAACTGGAGACAAGTGACAGGTGGTCCATCAAAACGAGATCTATTGTATTTGGTTCCTTGTATATTAAATTATGCATTTGTGCTTTTCAGAGGAGGAACAGAAAACTGTTCTGTGTTCTGCATTGAGTGAAATCCTCGAGTCTGCTTGCTCCAGTACCACCACGGGGTTCTGTCTTGTGTCATGGACCAAGGGTCAGAGCCCATATCCCCACACTCTTAGGAAAGGTCAGACAGAGTCACAAACGCAGGAAGTTCCAGTGCCAGAAAGCAGCCAAACACTGGAGGGCCAGCAGCCCAGTGAGTCTTGGCATCTTTTTTTCCTATTACAGTGCTTTGGTTTGGAAACGTGACACCCAAACATGAATGCCCACTCTGTTAAACATTCTTAGTACCTTGAAGGACTAACTGTTGTTGTATCGGCTGTTGCTATGAGAAACTCCTAACACCGTAGTGTACATATATGCAAAGTTTACAACTCCTTTCATCAAATTTCATAAATGACATGACTGATAAACAATTTGAAAAACGTTCCTTCAGTGACATCAAACCTAGATTTTTTTTCTTTTTTTAATGAAACTATACAAAATTAAAGGATTATTACAGGGGAAATATATTGTGAAATATTTATCTATTGAGTGTATGTATGTATGTATGCAATATGTGTGTGTATATGTATGTATATATATATATATATATATAAAATATTTGCGTTCCAAATAATTTATATGTTCAGTATGTGTAGACTTTTAATTTGCACTGCTTTTGTTTTTATTATACCTAGCTTCTTTGACTGTTGAAGACCTTGGCTTTGAGCGATTTCACAGTCTTCTTCAGTAAGTGGCGCTTTTGACTTTTCTCCACAATAATATTTAAGTCAAAACTTGATTTTTTTTGCCCCACAAATGAAGAGTTCTCTCATCTTTGTAAAAAAAAAAAAGCTGTTGTTGGACTGCTAACTATTATGTACTGTTTAAAACAGCTTTTTTTGTGTGTGTTTTTTTTATAAACAAGTGCCTCTTACTCCAATGTGAAAATCAATCGGTTTTGTGTTACCATGAGAAATAAATCCTCATTGCCAGATATAAGCAGCTGTAAAAATGTATATAAATTGTTATTTAAGCAGCACTTTATCATTTGGAAATGCTTGCCGAAGAGTGTGCATGCAGCAGACATAACGCAACATAAAATATTGTAATTGCTCTAGCCTGTAAATCCGTGTTTGCTAATGGTGGTCTTTAAATTTGAGTGCTGCATAATGTTTGGGTTTGACATAGTAGCGTTTGCATGTATTCATTTGAATTGAATAATGTAACAGGCTTGTGGGACGGGAAAATTGTACATGGCTAAGCCAATGCACTTGGTATAATCAGAATTAAACAAAATTGTCTGGCTTACTGATACAATTGGCAGTGTGTGAACACACACCGATATTCTGTATTTTCACACACAAATATGGAGGTACAACTGGTGGCATACGATCAATTGATGTTAAATTATGGTGCATCTGCTTTTTACAATTCAAAGAAATGTTCATATCAAGATTTGTATTATAAGGATTAGTAGTTGTGTGTACTGTAATAAAGCACAATTATTTATTTTGGTTTAATTCCTTCATGCAGGAAGCAGGTTGTGATGTCTGTGTCAGATCTCCAAGCGGAAGTGCTTTCTCTCTTTGAAACCTGGAGTGGGTGTTGTGGGGTGCTGCTTTTCCTTTACTCTGTCATCCTCACCAAGGTTTGATTCCAGAACAAATATAGAAGAACCCGTGTATGCGCTTGATGATCGGAAATGTAATGTTTTTGTCTCTACAGGGGATTGAGAATATTAAAAATGAGATCCAGGACACATTGGAACCCCTTGTAGACCCAGTACATGGCCATGGAAGGTACCCTTACATAGTTTTCTACTAGGGTGAAGGATAAACCATGATGCGGTGGTTCAGTTATTCCCAAGCGGTCACAAAGACTAATTTTTATTTCATCATTTTTCAGCCAAAGTTTGGTAAACCTCCTTGTAACTGGCCATGCAGTGTCGAATGTCTGGGATGGAGACCGAGAATGTTCTGGAATGAGTAAGACTGCAAATATTTATCACAACCAGTTGTTGAAAATATGGATGGAATGATTCTAAAATAGCATTTTTATTCTTGGCAACCATGTCCACCAGGGGGCACTAGTTCTACCCTTATGTATATGTTTGCATTGTAATTTATTTTTTTCCCTTTATTTTTCTCTGTCTGTCCCTGCGTGTTTTTGTGTCCAGAGCTGCACGGTATTCACAAGCAAGCATCAGTTGGATTCCTCACGCTAATGGAGTCACTACGATACTGTAAGGTATGGTTCCTGTAAATGCTCATGCATGTAAAAATACACACTTCCAAACAGAATTGATAAAGCTTTACACATTTTGATTATTTCTCTACGGATACTAATAAACTCAACGGAGGTTTTCTATGTGAAACGTGTGTGTGTTCTTCTAACACTCTCACTTCAGTGGAAAAAATAAGAGAAAAAGGAAAATAGCTTCAAGTACAATTTCCTGCTAGATGTGACAGAAATTATTTTGGCTTTGTTATTGCAAACTCAATTACCAAACAGTGTGTCGGACTTCAGTACCCTGAATAAAGTGCAGTGACATCAATTAAGTTCCAGAGATACACTGAATTTGCGTAATGTTTGTCTGTCAGATAGACATTTTCGGCATTTTGTACTCTGCCTTAAAGCCCCGGTGTGTAATTTTTGATCACTAGACAGCACTGTATTGTCTTATGCGAATGAAAACCAGTGCCACAGAGCACATCGTAGCGGCAATATGCCAGACGAACATGATGGCGACTCTACGTAGGTATTCTACTATGTAAAAAAAAAATACAAATTGCTCGACCTATGATTTATTTTACAAAACATAACATTGGTATTATCTATATATCTATCTACCCTGGTCATATCCCTCGAGAGGGGTGACCTACAGCAAGACAAACACATACACAATGGTATTATACTTCATGTATTTGTGCTTAGTATTCAAATCTATGAGGGTTTTTACTGAATTAAACATTTTGTACCACTAGGAGGCACTAAGTTTTATTACACACTGTCCCTTTAAAGTATTTATCTTGATCATGGGCATAAAAACCTTGTTTTCACGCACCCCCAAATTCAACCCAAGCACCCCCAAAATTACAGAATTTTTTAAAGTTATTTCCTTATTAATGGGCAGGAGAGGCTTAAAGGTGATGAAAAATGCTAGATACAAAATAAAAAGTAAAGTAAAAATTAATGTGAAGAACACAGCATCATCAATACTCCACTGCCTTTAAATGATTCAGTCCATTTGATTCCTAGCACAACTCTCACTCTCCGCAAGCTTTCTGTATAGGCTCCGGTGTATTACGGCGAGAGGATGTTATACATTAGTTACTTTGAACAACTATTTTACCACCCAATACCATACAGACCATACAATAATACAGATATTTGGTTAGCTGCATTGAATAGAATTCAACAATGACCAGCCTAGCTTAATTGTTGCGTATGTGTAAGCTATGTGTGTGGTCATCCACCCACCACCGGCATGGACATTCACAGTTGTCTTTTCTCTAAAAAAAGGCATTATGTTCGGTTGCGAGTCTTGTACCCGCAGTAACTGTATTAAAATACATAAAACCTCATACTAAATTATTTGTATATGGTTGTCAGCGAGCAGCTCGGCAACTGATTGGTTAGCGCGTCCGTGGCACAGTTCTGAGGTCACCTTCCTCGCCGGGGTTTGCATGTTCTTCCCGTGCTTGCATGAGTTTCCTCCCACATTCAAAAAACATCCATTGGCCGGTCCAAATTGTCCTTAGGTGTGAATGAACAGTGAGTTCACTGCAACTGGCTGGCAACCACTTCAGGGTGTCTCCTGCCAACTGCCCAAATGTAGCTGGGATAGGCTCTAGGACCCTTGCGATCCTACTAAGGATGAGAGGTGCAGATAATCGATAGAATGTTGTCAGCGCTACCCAGTGGATTAGTTTGAAGTGGAATGTTATGTGCACAAATGGGAAGGAAACAGTGTTAAATGATCCTAATTCACTTCAAGTGAATTGAAAATAAATGAATACATAATTAAACTCTGCTGAGCACCTTGAGAGCTCTGGACCTAAAATTTCCCCTGATCTGATGAAAATAGTATTCGTTGGACAACATATACTGTTTTTGCATTTCTGACTGTTTTCTCTTTTTACTTTCCATTTTGGAAACATGTTTATCTTGCGACGTATTAGGGTCTTTTGTTGTTGTTGTTGCTGCTCATGTTTTAGTTGCTGTCAAATGTTTTTTCACTGCTTTTTATTGCACTACTGTTTCGATAACCTATTCATGACTTGCACTATTTCATAACTTAGGCCAGCCTTTAATCACTGATTTGTAAATATTTTTACCGATTTATCCTGATAGTCTTATCTCATTTTTCACTTCATCTTTATTACATGTTTACCCTGAAGTGCCATGTCTAATGTCGTTGCATACAATGTTTCACAACGCTGATATCAATGACAATGAAGACAATTCAAATCAGTATATTGTGTTTGAGATTGAGAAAATTAAACAAAATTTTTTTACTGTGGCATTGAAAAAGAAGGAAAGGAAACATATTTCCTAATAAAATAGGACAAGGCTAAAAATGAAGCTCCATGACAGACTTGAAATATATTTTACTCCCCAAAACGGCACTTTTGATTTATTGCTCTAGCTTTTAAAGTTGAAGTAGAAGCTCTATATAGAGAACAGGGGGAAAAGAATTTCACAAACTTAATTTTCCCACCATTCTAGTCTGCACCAGTACCAACATTGACTTTTCTCAAATCTAAATAAACCTTTTACACATTGTGATTCACAACTAGACTAAGAAATGTAATCAAGAAAACAAAGACATTCTGTCATCTTGTTTTTTTCAGGTGGGGACTTTCCTGAAGTCGCCCAAGTTCCCCATTTGGATCATTGGCAGTGAAACTCACCTTTCTGTGTTTTTCACAAAGGCAAGTTCAATGCACCCCGTCCATAATTGTCTAAACACATGTCACGCAGTGTTTAATAAAAGCCAGACTTCCTGACAGGTTACGAAAACCAAAATATGGAACCCACTTAACAGATTTAATAAAGGAAGGTTGGATATGAGTGCAAGGGAGGGATGATAGGAGGGAAAAGCGAGTGAGTGTAAGAGACATTGTCATATATGGTCAGTGCTTATTCTCAGCTTTCCACCTGTGCAGTTTCTTTCTAAAATGGAGTGTAGACCTGATCCTAAAGTTGTAACGATATTGGTTGTGTCCTGCATATGGGAACAAGCACGCACTACAAACCTGTATGGCTGAAAAACCTGATTGTCTCATCCTCATGTCTGGTGTACATATGTACGGTACATTAAAGCTTTATTGATTGCGGTAATAATTACTTGCGGTTATACAGACCACAAGAACATTTTTCTCTGAGGGGGTTCTGATGTAAGTAATGCAGGAATACATCTGCAGTCTTTAATGTGGTTCAAACAAGGCTTCAAGAGGTACTAGTTGTCAGTGCCTGCCAAATAAATGAGCGTCTTCCAAAATTACGAACAGAGTTTCTTTGCTAAACTGGGATTGTAACAACAGAAAATGAGGAGTTTCTTTTTTTCGCAATAAAAAACTCAACTCTGTTTGTTTTAATGATACAGATGAACGCTCATATTTGTTTGGAGTGATGTCTGAAGTCCATTTGTGGGAAGAGATCATGGCAGTGGATGAGGGAAATATTAATGAAGTGAGCTAAATTCTTCGAAGATGGTTGCACTTTTGCCTTAAAGATGGTTGAACTTTAGCCTTTGAAGAATCTTTTTTTTTTCAGGTCAATGCTTATGTTCACTTTTTTATTTTAGAAAAGGGTAAGAGTTTAACAGTTTTTGTTGATGAAAAAGTGCTAATAGCTAGTTACAATCATTTTATATATGGTAATAAATTAGTGACCACCAACCCTAGGCTACCCCTCTTATAAAAACGTGGTCAACCAAAGAGACAAATATTACTCTTTTTCTTTATTCTTTCAAGAATTGATTAGTCCCACGTGTGGCAAAGAACTAAAGTTTTTGGAACCAAACTGCAGTCATACATTGCATTCGTTGCTCTGATTACGACGAGTGTATTCCTTATTACCGTGATTATCTTTGCCAGTGTGCTGATTGACCGTAAGCTATCACTAATGAAAGTGGATGTGCAGCCCACATGTCCACCATCTCCACCTAATGCTCAGAAACGGTTTCCCCTAATTCTTCTACATCTTGCCCTTCAGTGAAAATTGTTAAAGTTGGTTCAATTTAATCAACATTTCTCAGTTGCATCATATAAAACAACCTATATTTGGGAGCTGTACAGTAACATTTTTGGCAATTTGTTTTGCACGATCTGACTTTTTTTTAGGTAGCTGGAGAGAAATTACACAACTTCAGATGTTTTAAAATACAATCATTAAAAAGAAAATTCTAACATGAGCCATATTTCGGGGCTTGTTTTAAACGTAAGGACTCAGGTTGTTTTAGGATGTTTGTTATGTGCAATCCAAATTTTTAAGGCTGTTACGTAAAATAATACAATACTTTTTTTTAAAGTTTGTTTTTACAAATCACTCGCATTTTGAAACGGTTTACAACAAATGTACCCCTTTTTTATGTTTATTTCTAAACAAAATTACTACTTTTTGTTAGTTCTATATAAAATACACTTTATGGGTAATTTGGCCAAGTATAAAACAAAGGGCCCATTTTAAATTAGTTTGTAAGAAATAATTTAAACAAGCCATACGGAACTTTATTACTCTCTTCCGCCATTTCCTGACTTAACGTCATGATCCCAGCCTCAGGCAGTTAATTCATGATGCGCGTTCAAGTATGTGTGGTTCTAGGTCGTGCTCGAATAAAATCTTCTTGTTTCAGTTTTTGTGGGGGTTGGTATGGCGCTTGTACTCCACTAGAAGGAGGGTTTTTCTTACTTTCATCATTTTCATACTACATTGACAACTAGAAATTAGAAAAAACAACTGCGGGGACCAACAGGACGTCACTCTCAGTATTCCTTGGCCCCATTCCTGAACCAATGTGTTGCACCCCAAACAACTGTGATAAGAGTAAGATAACAGCAGATAGGTGCAGTAGAAAATAAAGCATAAGGGCTCATGGAACTCAGTTGGGGATTGTTAACACATTTTTAATAGAAAAAATATTTTACTTTCAACATTTTCAGGACAGCTCAAACGACACACCCCATCTTTAAGTTTCAGGAGTTAAAGTTAAAATGACCTTAAAAAATGTAAACAGCGGTTTTGTTTGTGGGGTGTTTAATTATTTATATTTTGTCTTGTACTTGTTGCGATTTTCATTAATGTGGTTCTTAGTAGTAGTTTTGTGGATAATTTACAGTGGGAGACTTTTCTGCAACTTAAATCATATCGCAGTGACCACTTCCAAACTGATGACAGAAATTGATTGGGATCGGCACTATTGCCTGCCCTCATTCATAAATAGACCAGCAGAAAAGAAGATAGATCGCTGGACTGTTTTCAAGATCAGTCGTCTTTTGAAGAACCAAGTGTCATTAACTTGTTCATCAAATGTGTAATTTTATAGCTGGTTGTTTTAGGTTGAAGTCCACGTTGCTTAAATTCCTTAAGGAGTTACTTCTTAAATGATCTTTAGATCATTCACCAATAACCTAGAGGCACATGTGAACGCACGCTGTGGTCCTTCGCTTTATGTGGACTGCCCTCAACCATTCTGAGGTCAAGCGTGTTGTTTCAACTTCAATCGAAGGCGGTCTGGAGTCCCAATTCTCAGATTACAACCACTGCAAATTTATTGTGTGTGTGCGTGGAACTCATGAGTGCAATCCACAATTCAGACATCTCGGTCCCTGAGCTTGTAACATTAGATATTGTCATGTCTTGTGTATTTAGCTGGCCGAGTGACTTGTACAGAATCAATTCGTCGTGCTTTTGTTGAACAAATTGTACTAAAAGCAGAAAGATTCCAGTGAATTATCTTTAAAACGCCACACCCGTAACACACCATTAATTGAAAAGCTCAGTTACACGCTTCGTAATCAAGTGAAACATGTTCATCTGCTTTCTAGCCAGGTTTCATTGATCCATGTTTTGTGACATATTCTTAAACATTTAATTGAGAGCAGATACAGGTTTCGGACAATAGTTCGTAAGTTGAATTTGTTCGTAAGTTGCTTCAGTGCTATATTTTGTATTTTTAAGGTTTATATAAGTATGTTTAAGGCTTGTATAAGTAACCTGTATTGTTTTGTACCAAAAAATATTCATTTCAGAAAATAAATAAGAACTTTATTTATCTTTATAGAGCATAAGTATAACTTACTTTTGGAAGATAAGCTTCAAGATGTCCTTCTCCGTGTTAGAGAGTGGCCGAAAAAAAGCGATTTAACCATTTTCTCAACCACATCAAGCTTTCTTATACCACTTTTTTTTTTTCCAAAAGAACAGCTCACCTCTTCTTTACACCAACCATATTGAATGGATGAATAAGATATTAAACAACAAAAATGTCTTAGCGCGCTGTAGATGGTATAGACATAGTATACACAGTATAGAATGTTTACACACGAACTAGGAGGAAGCTGATTTTTTTTCTTCTGGGTGGATGCTGGGTGACATCTCACAGTGCCACACACCGGTGGCGGCGTAAAGAAGCATTACAGTAATCTCCTGTATTCGGAAAAAGGTGCACTCACTAAAAAATCGAACTCAAAGCAATGTCCGGATAATTTTCGACACTCCGAAAAAAATTTATCTACTGTTTATCGTAAGTCGAATGGTTGTGAGTTGGGAGCGTCTGTACCCTAATCCTGATTGGTTTTCTACATAACTGACTTGTGCGTGTGGTTCAGGTGAATGACTTCCCATGAGCAAAAGTGATTCTAAAGTTCACATCTGGATCTATTTGTACTCTGACTAAACATGAATATATGCACATGCATGCCTTGTAATGTACAGGACTTCTCTCAACGCTCTGTCACTTTTAGCTCTATGTGGGCAAGACAATTTACCCAAAGAGCATCTACAAGTGCATGCCGATTTTGAGTCAAATTTGTTGATTTTTCCAGGCTTATAGAACATTGTATCTTAGGGTTATATAAACAGACACTACCAAATTAAAGATTTTACTCTAATTTTTCACCAGAAATGTTTTTTTTTTTTGGGAGTCAGTCGCATGTTTTAGAGGAAACTTTGGGGAAGCTATTTGTAGGGGAATAAATAAATATTTCTTGAGAGTTAGCGCTTACCTTAATTATTTCTTCGGGGTTGTTCGCTGGTTTCCTAATGCTTTAACTTTTGCATCAACCTTGGAGTCATTGCCACCGGTACTCATTTTTTTGAGTAATCCGGGGTTTTTCCTCATAAAACGTTGTTTTCAAGGTGTGATCTGCTTGCACGCGATTTTACTTTGTAAGAATGTATCTACAACTTCTGATATCCTCTACTTCTAATTTTTAGACTCATTTTGCTCAATATTATTTTGCTTAGAAAGCTAGGCATCACCAGCAACTTGTGACCAGAATTTGTACTGTATCAGACCGGCTTTTCACAGCAGTGATGGCCAATGCATATTCTGATCACATAGCTGTTGATGTCACCCAATGTTCCTCTTTAAAGTAAATCTGTTTACGTTTCAGCTTTTATTTAATATGTACCTCAATTTACCATCTGCTGCAATACGAAATCTGCACTACCTGGTAATGTAGCGATTAGTCCCAATATAGAAGCTTCCTCACAAAAACAACATCTGATCCCTGTGTCTGATGTGTTAGTGGTGCCTTCTGTCCGCCATTGGGGACGGGTTTGTATTCCCCCAGGTTTTTGCTGGTGTGTGACTGTGGCTTTTAAGACCGTCAGTTTAATAGCATTAGTGTTTTTCTTAATCTAATCTACCTCCACAAAGACCATTCCAGCATCTTTCTACCCATGCATTCTCTGTGCACTTGCTAAAAATATTTAATAGGAATTGGATCTGCTTTGGAGATGCCAGGAAATAGAAGGCAGTGATGATGGAGGACACAGCTCTAATAATCTTGTTTGCCGGGGCGGCAGTAGCTCAGGAGGTAGAGCGCCCGTCTTGAGATCAAGGGATCCCAGTTCGAATCCCGGCTTGTCCGAGTTACATGTCGAAGTGTCCTTGGGTAAGACACTGAACCCCCAATACCCCCAATATGCAGGTTAGCGCCTTACATGGCTGCACAGATCACGGCCGCTATTGGGAAATGTGAAGCACAATGTAAAGCGCTTTGGTAAGTCATTGACTTGAAAAGCGCTATATAAATGCAGATCATTTCATTTCATCATTTCGTTTCATTTATCTTTCTCTCTCAAAGAATGTACTTTACCTATACTTTAATCACCCTCTCCCTGAAAATATGAAATGCTCTTAATGTGACTTACCCAAGTCAAATACTTCCACAAACATCCTCAATCTATTGGTCCCAAATGAGTACTGAAGGAAGGAAAGAAATACTTGAGGACAGGATGTCCTTCAAGGACCAACGCAATGGTCAGTCAGGAAAAGCGTGTACGTGGGTGACATTTTTTATTGACCCTATTCCTCTGGTGAATGATGAGCACTGCTGTATTTATTTCTGAGGGAGTTCTAGGTATGTTTTTTTTTCTTTGTACAGTAGTCAGTGATTTTCCAGCAGAGACCAGAGCCTCACCCGGTGCTCTGTGTCCTGAGAGTAGTCTGCGAATCCACGCGCACACACACAGCACCTTTTCTTTAAGGATTGGTACATGACAGAAAAACATATGTGGAGAGTGAAAACATAGTTGATGTCAAGTTCTCTACCCGGTGTTGGCAAAACCAAAAAAGTAGTTAAAGTCATGCCAACAGGCAAGGCAAATGCCAAGTGACCTGGTGACTGTCTTCACTGAATTTAAAAAAAAATACAGGCAAGGTCCTTATTGCGGTATTATGATGAGATTTCCAAAATAGCAAACACCAAAAAAAAAAAGCTCACATGGTTTAAGTTTACAAAGAGAGATTTATTCATGTGGATCAGCATGATTTATAGTTGGTTTGACATTCAGTAGGAATTTCAGTAACCTTGACAGTGATTCAATCTTTGCAGATGTGTTTTGGGTTTTTTTTCCTAGAAAAACAATGGTCCACATAAGAAGACATGGACATTGTATGTTAGGGGCTTGATTTATTTATTTTTTTACTATTTGCTCTTTTTTTGTCTATACCTTTCGGAATCCTCTTGAATGGTGATGGAAACCAATGCAAAGTGATTTTACTTCAAAAATATACAAAAAAATATACAAAAAAACAATCCAGATTATTTCTCTCATTAAAAAGTAGATGTATTAAATTAAAAATCATCTGCCTTACTGAATATATTTTAAATCGTTTAACTGAAAGATGCAAATAATTGTTTTCTTTTTAAGAACTTAACTTTGACTTGACTTGCATAAAAGAAATACAGTTAGAAAATAATGTACAGACTCACAATTTTCAGAAGTTGGGCTCTACATGCAACAGCATTCATAATGACTTTAAAACCAAACTGTTATTGGCCTGACAAAAATGGAACATCTCTATCCCCATGTAAATCTTTTCATTTCATTCAAGTCTGAAGTGAGGGCAACAGAAGAATAAAGTGGCAAAGCGGTGTACATGAACAGTCATTAATAATCTTTGACATGTCAAACCAAAGGCCATTGTGGTAAGCTGAAAAGATGTGTGTGCGTTCTGCATTAGTTGTCCTTTCCCCTTGTGTATTGGCCTTTGTCACTGGATCCATCTGAATGCTGTAGGACCATTTTGTGGTGTAACCTCTATTTTCCGGCAAGACAATAGTTACCATGTAAAGCTGCTCTGTACTTGAAACACGTGCATCGAAAAACCAAATACAAGAAGATAAGATGTCCCAAATCAAGTCAGATGAAAAGCATTCGGGGCCCATTGATGGAGCAAACCTTTTCAGGTCATCATGTGGTAAACCCTATTGGAACATGGCCCTTGCTTGACAAGATCCGGCCTTTGTTGTGTCGAAACGGATCCCCCATCGGACTCTCTCCTCTCAAAGCCTCTCAGTATGCACCAAAGCTATTTGGGCAGACTGGAAGGGTATTTAGTCACATAGCTCTCTCAATGTGAAAATAAGGGTTGAAAAGAATGGAAGGCCAAGAGGAAGTACTCCACATTTTAAAGTACCTTTTATAGTGCATGTAAACTGAATTCAAGAGTACCTCTCATTGAAAAGTTAGAGGTCTATAGCACTGATTTTCAATCCTCATGTACAGTTGTGATCAAAAGCAGGTCGAAAAGCTTGTCAGTGACGTAACTCACGACATGCTTGATTTCTTTTATCTTGTGTTTGGTTAACTTTGTTCCTGTGTTGAGTAGCTTGTTGTTGCACCGTGGAGAGGGTCAAGGATTTTAGCCAAAAACGTTGGGACGCAGAGGAATGGAATGTGTTCCTCAAGGCCACACACATGCTGCTCGCTGCCCTGATGATATTATGTCTCGTTTGAAGCGCCATTTGCAGAATCAATGCTCGCACAAGTCAAATATCGTTCTCTTTTCAGGAAAATAAACGTTTTACAAAAGGGTGATTACAACATGGCTCGGATGTGAACACCTTTGAAGTAATGTCATATAATGGCAGCGAGACGCACACAAACACACTCCATGTCGAGTATGTTTCCCAACTCAGCAGCATCTTCCTCAGGCCTCTAATAAAACACAGATGAAAGACAAGCACGCACAGACCTGTCGTCACAGCACACAGTTGTGTCGTTTTGGCTGACATTGTTTTACCTTGTCCGCAAGTTCAGAGAACACAGGAAAATTACCTACTAAACCATAATGGCCCTTTTTTCCTTCACTGTTTTTACCTTTGCACTACACTTATGGTTCTTAAATGTCCGTACAGGACATTTAAAATGGCCAATTATAGAATTAAAATGGACAATTATACAATTCGATAACCCGTCAAACAATTATCAGAATCAGTCTGGTTCATTAGACTAATTTTTCCAAAGATAGAGTAGCTGTATACACCTAGATAACTCTTTGCTTAATTATTTTCTGTCGTTGTTTCTTTAACTTAATTTAGAAATAAAATTGTCTTTATAGTCATTGACAATAAAATATTGAACTTTGTTTACAACAAGATTAAATGTGGAACTCCAGGATTAAAGACATAAAAGGCCTGGCTTCAGTCGTTCGAGCGTGTTTTGTTGACGTGATGGCTTTCAGAAAAAGTAGAAAGTTAAAGATTTGCGCTTACGCTATGTTGGTTCATCAAGCTGTTTTACGAAAATCCGCAAAGTAGCAAAATTGTGATAAGTAAATCGCGATACAGCAAGGGATTACTCTACTCCTTTTTCTATACATCTATCTATCTATCTATCTATCTACCCCGGTCATATCCCTCGAGAGGGGTGACCGACAGCAAGACAAACACATAAACAAAAACAAATAAAAGAAAAAAAGCAAAAAACACAAAAAATCTTGACCATGGCTAACCCAAATGACCAAACACCCAAACAAGTTAAGCACCTCGGCACCCAAGTTGGTCATGTTATCGTCCCCCCAGATGAAACGGGACACAAGAAAGCAGCCGTGTCACTCGGGTCAGGGTGACACAACACACTCTTCTGTTCAACAGCAGGGCCCGACAGCTTTCACCGGTTTAGCCCCGTGCATCATAGAACACGTCCAAACATCCCACTTTTCTTTCACAACACCTCTCCACTCATCAACAAGAGACCACGACATTTAGACCTGTTTCATGCAGTGCACTCATAACAGCATCCATCCACGTCAATCGCGGCCTTCCTCTTGGTCTCCTTCCATTGACTTCTGCTCCGTAGATCTTCTTCAACATTCGCTCCTCATCCATCCTCTTATCCACACGCTTGCTCAGTTCCACTACTACTACTCCAGTTCTGTCTCTCACAATTTCATTTCTCAATCTATCAAATATTGTCACTCCGAATATACTCCTCAAACACTTAATTTCCTTCTCAAATCTGCATTCAGGCTCCTAGTCTCTGCACCATACAACACCGTCGGCACAATCACTCTCTCATACAGTGCCCTCTTAACATCCATACTCATACTCTTGTTGCTCATCACTCTCCTCAGAGCACCTAAAACCTTACTTCCTTGATTCATTCTGTGCAATACCTCGCATTCCATTCCACCAACTGCACATCACAACTCAAGTAACTAAAGCTTTAACTTCTTCCAGCACCTGTCCATGCAACCTTATTTCCAACGCCATTCCCACTTCATCACACTTCTTCACCATACTCTTCCCAACATTCACACATAATTTACGCCTATCACACACTCTCCCAAACTCCATTACCAACCTTCTCAATGTTTCCTCAGAATCACCCACAAGCGCTGTGTCATCTGTAAATAACTGAATTACCTGTCACACTGTTCCACTGTTATCCATCATCTCTATACATTGGCAAGATATATATATATATATGTAAATATGTTTGTTTAGGGTGCAGATGGCCCTGGGGAAGAAACTGTCTCTGAACCCTTGTTAGAAGGGGCCTCTTGCTTCCACCAGAGGGCAGCAGGTCAGAGGTGGTGGCCAGGGTTAGAGGAGTCCTTTGTATAGCTGTTTGCTCTGCTGTGGTATTGAAAGCCGTCAATGATTTTCTGTCTGCTGCTGTGCTCCCAGCATACCACACCATGATGCCGTATGCCAGAATGCTCTTCACTGTGGCTCTGTAGAAGGAATTTGGCTTGTACATTATGCAAAGGTATTTCTGTATATAAAAAAAAAACGATAGATAGGGATATTGAGATGAAAAATATTTTGTGGGGTAGATCTTGAAAATAGGTTGACAACCACTCCATTAGACAATGTCTCTGAAGACAATAAACCGAAGCTGAACTTATTTTTACAGCGTTCATGGCACCTGTGGGGTTTTGTGAGGCCGCATTGAAATCCTTTTTGGGTCTCGCCAACTTGTAAAGAGACAAAACGTCTTCCCATTAGTGATTATTACATAGTCGATGTGACAAGACCTGTGCAATGAAAACGACTTTTCCCATGGTGATCGGTCACCTTTTATATCCCTTTGGGATAGGAACTTTTAAGTAATGACAAATCTAGAAGCAGATTTATGAAACCTGTAATGGTAACAAATCAGGGCAAGCTATAGTATGTGTGACAGATCACCGTGTCGACTGCTCTGTTTTCTTTGTATGCGAAGCAAAAGCAGCTGGGAGTCATCTCTGCTCAAGTCTCTCTCCCAAGTGAACGCTGAGCACTGTAATAAGTGGACAGTGAAACCTTAGCAGGCTGCCTGGATCAGGCTTTAATAAAGGCCAAGTTGGACGTTTACCAGGGCTCATTTGCCCTAAAAACATTCTGTGTTTGTGTAGTGCTTGTCATGTGAAATACAAAGAAATAACCTTGTTTTTTGCTTAAACTGTCCATGACAGTTTTCTTTATTTTTTTTAATTTGTTTTGTTTGTTTGCAGTGTTTATTTTCAAAAGCCGCTCTTCATGATTATTTCAGTTGTTCCATTAAACACAATATGCACTTACAATTTTGGTATAATATGAACTGCACAAATTTATAGAAAAAAATTCATTCGAAAAATGTGAATTATATCTATATTTAATGCAATTTTAAAAAAAAAAACGTTTTCAACATATTTTTAAAGTCCTTTTGAAAATTATCAAATAATTAGTAATACAAGAAAGGTAATCACATTTCCAAGTTATATATTTTTCTGTCAATGGATTTACTCAATTATTTTTTTGTTGTCCTATGACTTATTTTTTTTTATTTCATGTTTCCATTTATTCTTCTACATTTTTAGTGCGCTTTACCTAATTCTGTCAAACTTTATTCTGATGAAAGATCATTTTGCTCATTGAAGTTTTTCTTATTTCATGACTTGATATTTTTTCTCATGTTTATTTGATAAACTTTTATTCAAATTTTTTTTTTAAACTGGACTGTCCGAGGCAAGCACGCTTTCAACAGTTCATTTGTGCATTAGAATAGCAAAATTATAAAATTAGAAAACCATTTAAAGGTGTAGTAAAATAATACAAATACTTAGTTAGAAAAAAAATTCTTGTAAAATGTTTTTGTCTTTATGAAAAAATTGGGGAAAATATGGTTATACTAAGAAGGAATGTTCATGTTTTAAAGGTTAATTTTGTCAAAGGGCTTGAAAAGCACAAGTCTTGTCACATCGACTATCTAATTAGACCTTATGAAGTACTATTCTGTTTTATTGAAATACCTGTGCATTCATTTATGTTTAGTGTCACGTTAGAAACTAAAATTCTTCAAGACTGGTGTAGGCCTAAATTTACCGGTATTGGAAACCAGTCAGGTTATTTAGTAGTTTTCATTTTTTTCATCAGGAGAAAGAAACAATACCAGCTCTGTGTTCATTCCTGATACCCAATATGCAAGTTTGGAAATACCAGATAACGGGAGCGAAGACAGGATTATAGTGCGGTATATTTGATATCCCGGAGAACTTGTCAAAATAACTGAAGATCTCAAAACTTACAGTAAAGTATTTTCTTACTGTTAATCTTATCTGGTTGAAATTCACCAGCAAACAAAGCGTCGGCTTTCTCATGAATCATGTTTATATGTAGGACTTGATTACCTGATTGTGTGTTTGCAGTGAAAACAAGTCAGTGGACTTTATCAGAGTATCAGTTAATAGCCTGGCAGACTCCAGTGATTACACTGGCCTCTTGCAGAAACTCACACCCACACACCCCTTCAATGGACATGACTAGTGCACCCCGTACACATGCACAACGCACACAACTGTTTGTACGGGTTGTTGGTAATATTCCCAGACACTCAACATCCATTTTGTTCATGCGTGCCACACACGGTACTGTTCATTGCCTTGCAAAAGCATTGGTCCCTTGGAGACTCCAAACAGATTTTCTGCCAGAATCGCCATGTATCTTCCCATCAACTGTAACAATATTCCCAGTCTCTGCTGAAGAAATGCAACCACAGAACATGATGCTGCCACCACTGTGTTTGACAGTGAGGATCGTGTTTTCAGGTTGATGTGCAGTGTTACTCTTTCACAAAACATAACTCTTTGCATTCAGAACAAAATGGTTGATTTTGGTCTCATCTGACCAGAGCTTCTTGTTTCATATGTTAAATGGCTTTCTTCTTTACACTCTTCTTGAAAGGGGTAATTTATGCAGACTACGACAAATAGTTTTGTTATCCAAAATCCACCTGAGCTGTGTGTGCCTGAAGGTTAACCATAATAATCATGTACCCCTTGCTCCTCTGATTACTGGGAGTTTTCTCCATGTTTGGGCGGAAAGTTTGGAGGGATGGCTAGGTTCTGGTAAGTTTGTAGTAGTTTTATGCTCACTCCATTGTTATATTATTTATCGCATAGTTTTCCTGTAGAAGAGTAAATGTTGCAAAATTTTCTTGTATCTTAATCCTGCTTAGAACTTTTCAACACTATCCCAGACCTGCAGGGTGTGTTCTCTGGTCTTTGTAAAGCTAGTGTCTCATTCCATGGACCCCTGAGCCTATCACAGAGCAGTTATTGACACACAGCTGCATTCTGTTGGTCATTGCTAGTCATTGAGGTCGACATTGGATCATTTAGAAGTGAGCAGGTAACATTTGAAGTTAATGAGCTGAGATAAGAGAGCAGGGGGCCAGGGGGGGTTGTTATTGTATTGTACAATGTTGAAATCATTTGGTTCTGCTTCAAGACAATGTCGCACATATTGTAGATTCCTAGAATATATTTTGAGTTTTTTAGCTCAAGGTTTGAGTCTGAAATGTTGCAATATAAAAACGTTCTTGGGGTAATTGGGGGAATACTTTCGCTAGGCACTGTATATCTTCTTGCTTGTCCCAAATCGGTGATATTTACATGACAATAATTCTTCCTCTTGATTCTTGTGCATCAGGAGATGTCCCTTGTCGGTCCAGAGTCTCCATCAGAGCAGGCGAGGAGGATCTTCCAGTTATTTGATCCTGAAGGTAATCAATTGTTACAACGTATTTATTACATGGCATCTCACTCAGTTTATTGAGGAGACCTAGCTATATGTCTTAGCTGTTCAGTGATGTGTAACCACCTCCCTCTGGTCCTTTCACAGTTCGTGTGTTTTTTTTTTACTTTGCAATATTTTTCCTTCTTAACAAGCAGAACGACTTTCTTTTCTCATCTCTGTTTTTGTTAAGGTTTGTGAGCTCAGCTCGTCTTACAGCTGTGTCAACCAGGTTTAACTTCTTGTCGCTTTCAGGGTATTAGGGGAAAGAACAAATAGAGTGATGCAATAATAATAATAATACGATCAAAGGGGAAAGAGGGTGTTTGTTGTGTAAGACAGTAGTCTAGTCTGATCATGTCTGCAACAATTTGGTGGGAGGTCGAAAAGCTCCAAAATATTTACAGTACATATATTCATTAGCAGATCAGAAATGGGGTGAAATCTCAACTCAACTAATTTGTGGCCATTGACCGCTATAGAGTGCTTCGAGGTCCTAAGATTACCCACAATGCATTGCTGGCGGCTATTTTGGAAGTCCACAAAGCTTTTCACTTCATTGTTATTGTTCAGCGAACCAGTTAGATTCTACATTGTAATGCCGAATACGTTCGTTATTGTTGGCTGTTGTCGCCGAGGGGAAAAGGGTGGGAAGGGCTTCTTTAGACTTCCGAAGTGTGTTTACAATCAGGGGATTGAAGCTCAGGAGAAAAGTGAACGGCGAAGACGAATGTGGCTGGCAGCTATCAACCGGTCGAATTTGCCAAAGCTTGACTGTGTTCGTGTTTGTTCTGACCACTTTCTGACAGGTAAATTGAATTATTTATGATGTAGAAATAAATTTTAAAAAGGTTATGGGACATGTGTACTTCATGTACATCTGTCAACACCATTCAAGTATGGCTAGGTTAAATACTGTAGGTGTTGCCTCTTGAGTAACATTTCTGAAAAAATATTCTTAAAAGATCTAGATGTTGATCTACTGTTGTTGTAAAATTGTTTAAAAAATGTAAAATAATATTCTAACCATCTGTGACCCATGAGTATGTATAAGCACACTTAAAGTATGTCAAATTGTTTATAACATAAGATTTTTAACTTAATAATTATCAACCAGACACAAATCTGTCGTAGGCTTCCATACTTTTGTAATTTTGAAAATCCTTCAGTTCACAAAAGGGACTTGGGTGGAAAATAAGATAGTTAACAAGTTCGATGTAAGTCACACACGGCAACAAATCGGGATCAGACTTCCCGTCCTTGTTTTTAATTTTGTAGGGATCCAATTTTCCAATAAAATGCAACTTCGCAGCGTACCGCTCGCGTGCTTGCTTGTCTAAACTCTCCACGTAGTTTTCCATAGTGTTGATGGACAAAATCCATACACAAACGAAGCTAGATGAGTAAATAAATAGACAAACTGAGTAAATATTTGCTCCTCTCGCTATCACCGCTTGTAATCGACAGACTTCCAAGATGGCGGCACGAAGCCGTGTTACTATTTTTAGCACAAAGCGCGGAGCCCTCTATAGATGTTGAATATTTTAAACGGGTGGCTTTTAATGAGTGAATTGTGCCACCCACAAAAACTGATTGAAAAGAAGTTGAAACAACTTTGGTTGAAAAGTGAAAATATAGAAGCAAATATTTGGATAGATGATCAGTAAACTTCATATTGCATGTCACATCTTTGTTCTTATATTTATTGGTTATGTAACTATATCCAAACCTCTTGATTTGTTGGCTATCACGATAAATTTGGGGGTGTTGGCTATATAAAAGGATAAAATAAAAAACTTTAAAGCTTTGCTTTTCTCAAATGTTGCACTCAGTGCA
Source organism: Urocampus carinirostris (assembly GCF_059441175.1). Taxonomy (NCBI): domain Eukaryota; kingdom Metazoa; phylum Chordata; class Actinopteri; order Syngnathiformes; family Syngnathidae; genus Urocampus; species Urocampus carinirostris. The sequence goes on from NC_142350.1 coordinate 56,966,349, forward strand.
GTTTTTCCCCTACTAAGTCTGGCAAAATATTTTACCTGTTGGACAACAAGGGCAATTATGGCATGGTGTATCTTTCGGCCCATGTCGATTTGTAAACATCATGCTCTCAATAGACATAGTGAATAAGGCTCTCCTGCCAGACCTTAATTTGCTCTCTTTGGTGTCAGGCTTGGGTATTAAGCCGTCATGTACCACGAATACACATTACAATGCACTGTTGGTTTAGAGCTTGACAAGCATGGACATTTTTTAAAAGTTTCAAAATGTGGCCCGACATCTACAACAATCATTTTTACATGCCATGTCATCTGCCATGTTGATATTGTTAGCATTTCTTTACATTACAGCACATAAGCTTAACCAGAGCATCATTGCATGGTTACAGATATCACCAGAGCTTTGTGATCTGCCAATTTTCTCAAGTACAATGTGAAGCAGGGATCATTAACCTTTTTGATGCCGAAATTGATTAGTGTGAAGGACTGCCAGATCTCTACGCAGTTCTGAAATAACTTATAAAGTTGTTTTTATTTTGAGTTTGGCTTAAATAGGCTCCATTTATTAGCCATTAGTATATTTGAAAAAAGATACTGGCAGATTACAGGTAAAGTGATCATCATGTGTACATGGAATGCAGGTCAGAAAGAAATGGCAGGTGTTTGTGTGAGGTTATGTTCACGTGCATAATAAATTTACTATATGTTGTGTATGTGTGCAGTAAGAGTGAATTTGTGTGTGTGCATGTGTGTTTTAACAAACCATGGACCCAACAACCTTGCTAAGTTGAACAACGCAGGGCCATTATGTTTATACGTATATAATTGACAGGGCTATTCCAAAAAGATGTATTCAAAATAGAGGTAAGATGGTGCCTAAGAAATCCAACCCGACCCAGGCCTGTTTTTATTAAAGCCCGACCCAGCCTGAGCCCAACCAATTACATTGATTTGCAGGACAGAGCCCGAAGCGAACCGGAAATTTTATGTTTTATCTGTGAGTACTCGGAAGGAGGAGAGGTGATTTACAAGAACAAATCAAAGCCTATCTTGTGTAACGAAATTTAAGTTAAACAAGACTCTATCAACATTCACATCTTTTAATATTTCTGTGTCTGCAGAGGTTACATTAACCATCAATTTTCCGTCATTGAGTTTACGGTACACTCCTAATGCAGTCCTGATTCTACAGGTTGAAAAACCACAGGCAGCAGTATGTCATTAATAATCTAGTGTGGTACTTTAAAACAGAGAAAGGCAGAGAGACAAAGTAGAATATTGACGGGTGGAAAATAAAACCCAACCCAATAGTAAGTTGATCTTTTAAACCCGAGCTGGGCCGAAATTTGGGTATGGCTCCGACCCGGTTTTGGTAGATCCCATTTCTAATTCAAAATGACTACGAATTGATCTCGGAGTCTTGGAAGATGGATCATTTAAATATTTATTGCAACAGTAAGAAAACAGATACTACTTATATAACGTATGTTCAATTGTTCACATTTTCAAATATTTTTGAAAATTTCAAGAACCTGTCACTGCTGAGCTATTATCCCAATCGGTCCTTATTTTTGGGCGTTACCTGGTGCCTGAGGGCACCATGTTAGTGACCCCTGTACATGAATCTGGATCATATGTAGATTGTCACCACCATACAAGCACAAACAGGAGGATGTAGTTAGAGTACTATTTATTACATATGCACTACACACGTCCTTTACCTCAACGCAGCATCGACATTCTGTACATCTGTTCATGCCACAAACCGAATTTGCTTGCCGGTTAATTACTTTTTCAGTCTATTTTTCCCTAGTAAGCTTGCATTGTTTTAGAAAATGTCAACAGACATGGCATGTCTCTAAATAAAAATCCACATAAGCCTACGTAGTCGTGTTTTGAGTCCAATTAAAAATTCAAGAAGGGCGTGCTGTCAACATCAAGTGTTAGCGTTTAAAGCAGGGGTGTCAAAGTCAAATGGACGGAGGGCCAAATAAAACATTTGGCTACAAGCCGAGGGCCGGACTGTCCAATCTTTACTGAAACCAAGATTTAACCTACTGAAAACACAACAAATATATTACAATATGATTGGATAAATAAAGCAATATTTTCTTATGACTCTGTCAGTCATTTTTAATTTCAGCAGGCACAAAATACAAATGTCCTTTATATAAAAAACTCATAACATATCTCATAACAACAACTCATAACCATTTTATATCATTCAATCATCTGAAATTATTAAAAAGAAATATTGCCTCGAAATACAATAAAATAAAGTGCAAAAATCTCTTGTTACTTAAAACCAATAGCAATCAACACACTGGACCTCATCTGTCCTGCTCAAATGTACATTGACTTTCCTTTCTGGGCTTTCTCTGGGTTAGTGTGAAAAAAAGGAATTACTGATTAACAAATAATAACAATCAAAAGTCATTTTCTCTGCTAAATAGGAGACAATTTTATCAAAAGACTGTTGTCCACATCAAGATCTATTTTCCATGAAAAGCCGAAAAACAAGAAACACTCCCAGGACAGAGTCGGCAAACAAAAACAACATAGTCAACATAGACAATAAAGCTTTAAAATTCCCGAGGGGAACAACAAAAAACAAGACCTTCTTTATGTGCATATTTAACTTTTAAACTTGAACGGAGTAAAAACTTCAAATGTGTAATTGCACAGGAAACATTACTGTATTATTACTGTATTTACATACATTTATATACAGTACTGTATTACTACAACTCTACATTACTTGTTTGAGGCTGACGCTGATACTTTTCCAGCTACCTCCGTGAACATGTACTCCAACTCCCACCTTGTTTGAAAGCCCCGGTTTTCAGTGTCCACCTTCCGTTTAGTCATTGTTGATGGGTATCTGTGGGCTAATTTTTGCTGTTATGCTAATGACTGCTGCTGATCGACTGCTGAATAAATCAAACCGCCTCCCGCTTTGCTCCCGCTCGGCGCGTCCCCGTTGCATTGTGGGAAATGTAGTATTCATGCGTACTGCGGGCTGCTGGCTTGCAGCGGCCTGCGGGCCGGATCTAATAATATATTGATATCGTCACGCGGGCCAGGTAAAACCCTCTCGCGGGCCTAATGTGGCCCGCGGGCCTTGACTCTGACATATGTGGTTTAAAGCATCACCTCACAGGTAAAGTGATCATCATCTCCATGGAAAGTGGGTCGGAAAGAAAGGGGAAGGTGTTTATGTGTGAGGTTATGATGACGAGCGTCACAAGTTAATTCCCATATGCTGTTTATTTTTTAACTTTTTTGGGGGCTCCAGCTTTATCCTTGTCTAACTTGTTCATACATCTCTCTTTCTGTCTCCCTCCAGATAACGGCTTCATCCCAGACACTGCCCTGCAGGAAGTGATGAAAAGCCTCGACCTTGTCTCCGAGCCAGAATAGTAAGTGCTTGAGGCCGGTCTTAGTGTCGACACATATGCGTTTGGTGTGTTCGTGACACCTGTAGCTCTTCTAAAGTTCCCACTCCAAAGTCACGGCCAGGCCAGGTCAGCCGCCCAGCTCACGTTTCACTACCAGGCTTCCATGAAGTACAGCAAGTCTGAATGAGTAAAACCTAATAGGAAAAAAAATAGAGGAGAATCCACGGCTCAGAGGGAGAACATTAACGACAGGAAGAAAGTCTAAGAGAGGAAACACTTGAAAGCAAGGCTTCAAACGGGAGCACGTTTTCCACTGAGGAGCGTTAAGCCCTGCGCTGGGACTTCGGGCATAGTCGTGTTTGGAACACTGATGTGCTCTGCAGAGCCCCAGATGGCCAACACATCACAAGACAACAGAGCACACCGTGGGGGGTACTGCGTTCGCTTTGCTTGCCACACACAACATAGTTTAGCCACCCCAAATCCGACATATTGAATAATATTCAGTTAGTTGCTGGTGGTGGGCTAAAATAACCTATCTGGCGCTTTTATTGCTGACTGAAGGCTTGCAGTTCTTATCCATGTGCCTCGGGTTGATTATTTCTTGTGATAGTTGGATCATGGCCAATTGGTGATCAAATAGTTGATATAGTCAACCGTAAAGAAAGTGTATTTAATGACCTTTGTGTAAATGACATTGATTCAAGCCTCCAAAGCGTCTTCATGTTTTGTGAATTGGGTGGATTCAAAAGTCTACCTAGGATTTTGCAGGCCTGTTTTGAGATGGTTGCATGAGCTTTTTGAAAAACTAGCAATGTAAGTTGCATTGTTCTTTTGGCTCATGTTACGATTTTATTGTGTCAGAGAGAGAAAGTTGAAGTAAATACAGTAGTTGCAATACTAAGAAATTGCTTTTAAAGTTATTATGTGTTTAGGTTTCGGTTATTGTTGCATTGTTTGTAAAGTCAATGAATTGATGCACAGCTTTATCTGATTTAGAAAAGTTTACCTGCCCCTTAATACACAGCTGGGCTCTCTAGACACTCTGACTACATTTACATGCTGGAAATAGTCCGACTGGAATCAGAAGTCAAATTTTTGGAGCAAACAAAATATATCGTGTACATGCCTAAAGAAAAATAATAACCCGATATACATGATGTTTCCAAGTAATGTGATTACGAGGGCGAAGTGAGATCTACGTCAGTGCACAAATAGATGTTGTGTCTGTGTTCAACCTTTGAAAAAGATTTCATTCATGTCATTTGACAAATTCAACAAAGTACTATGCTGCTTCCCTCCGCACTTCTAAAGTAAGCTCCATGGATGCATCCAGTGTATAGATGAGGTCTGCTTGTTTGTTGTTTGCCAAAAGCAAAGACGACTTGAATATTGTGATAAAGTTATATATATATATATATATATATATATATATATATATATATATATATATATAATATATATTTTTATTTTTATTTTTTTCTGAGAGAGCCATACCATATATTTTAAGACAAAATTCAGCAAAATCGCCAAGCCCGCTCTGCAGAAAAATTTTTAATTTTTCTGCGCATTTTGTTCAACTGTGTGTCGTTAGATGTTTTTTTAAGATTTATGAAATAATAATCGTGGCAGAGCATGTGTCCTACATCAACAAATATACCACTCTAAACTTCCCTCCCACAGTGACTTAAGTTCAGTGAGGCTCATTTTGACCCTCATTTTTTTTTAAGTATTGATTTTAAAACCAGGTGCAAGCAGAGTTCTTTTGTAAAAACGTCACCAAAAACTGCAAAATAAAAGTTTATAGATGTATTTCCCTAAAGCGCAATGGGCACGTCTGAGAAAGAGGAGTGTACTATGTGTACACAGATGTGCTCACCCCTGTGGGTTTTTATCATTAAGTTTCTCAGCAGTGAACATACGTTATTTAATGAGCTCCAAATTTAAAGGCTTCCTTAGTGACGTACAGCCAAAACAGGGGTCTGTTGGTGTGACACCGTGACTGTTTACTGTACTTGCAACTGTGCCCTTTTATATATTGGACCAAACCAATAGTATGATCGGCATTGCTTCAGTTATGCATGCACCATATTGAACTTTGCGTTTATCAGATTTGGAACACTCCGGAGGAAATTTGCACGATCAGCATTTTATCTCCGAGCCATATGTACCCATGAAAACACCCATATCTGGCTCGCGAGCCATAAGTTCCCAATCCCTGGCCGAAATGATTATTAACTCACCTGCAATTTCTGTCGTTGAAAGCATTAGGCGTTAGCGACAGCCAAAATTTTGAGTCTTTGACACTTCGGAACAGTTTGAACACACAATACTGCATTTTAACTAGACATCAAGATTGCAATCAGAACTCAAGAGTTATTTGTGTGAGCCATAGCAACAATACACTTCAAGTTTTGATGGTCATCCAATTTTGAATATTTGCTTCATTTTTAACATTTCTGTCATTCTGTATGTCTTATTTGCACGCTACATATGGCTGAATGCTGTGTTCTCTTCTCTCTAAAATTGACAAAAAACTGCTTATATCAAAACCGCATTAGTCCATTCAAACAAACCAAGCTAATGTTCTGTTAAAATTAGCGTGACTTCCCCAGACTGCTGCAAGATAAAGGCACGCAGTGTCTCCGCGTTGAAAAGCTATTGACACGTGGCAGTAAATCATAAAAACGTTCTAGAGAAAAGATCAGCTGATTTCCTCAGCACGACATCCTCAAGGATGGATTAAACACATTAAAAATAAGGGGGGTTAAGATTACTACTGACTTTAGGGTTTCGGACTTTGTTGCTTTGATTGCCTCCTTATTATTAATAATTTTCCCGATTGTGGATTCATTATAGCAATATTCCTTAGCAAGGGTAACAATGCCTGTTCCCTAATCATGTTTTTTTCCTTTGTTGTAATCTTTTTGCTTCCACCTTTACCATCACTGTCTTGAGATTCATGGATGAACAAATTAAACTTCCTCATACGAGATTCTGGACTAAAAGGGAGAGGAAATGGGCATCGTGGGAGGGAGTTTAGCCAAGAGCATATTACCATGTTCATGCAATTGTGATGCAAACTAATAGCCAACCAGCATTTTTATTATGTCAACCATTTGCAGACAGTGCTGTAATATGCATGAACATCATTAAGTTTTTGGGAATTCAAAATAATGTGTTGATGTTAGGCTGAAAAAACATGATTCCACATCTTAACGTGAAAAAAACTGTAAGATTGCTCGGGTGCTACCAAAGTGAAAGCCTTAAAAGGCCAATCAAACAAGTCCTATTTTTCATCTGCTCAGTGAAAGTAATAATAACGCTGATCTAACACACGCAGGAATGTCTGGAAAGTGGTATATTTAGTTGCACCACAGTCTTGTTGAAAACATGCAGGCGCTCACCAAAACACGGTTCATGTAATGTGTTCTCCAAGCTTTCAACCCCTTATCCCTTCCTTTCTCCCCTCTAGTGTCAGTCTGGTGAAGAGCAAGTTGGACCCAGAAAACTTGGGCATAATCCTCCTGGGCCCGTTTCTCATGGAATTCTATCCTGATCAGGTATGTGTTACAAAAACATTTAGAAGGGTGTATTCCTAATCGTACGACCCTTCTTGTTAAAGAGTATAGAGAGAGAGAGCGGTCAAGCCTTTTTATGAGCGAGAGATAGAGGGAGATGTGTTAAAGTGATCAGGGCTTTGGGGAGCCACCGGAGGAGAAACTCAGGCCTGCAGAGAAATTATATTGCCATTAGCCAAGTGGACCCACACGCAGACACACGTGTGATCCGGTCAAGGGTTTGAGTTTCATATGAAGGAGAGCAAACATGAAAAACTGAAAGTCTGCTCAAGAAAACGCAACGCTATCAAGCCAAATTCAGTTGAAGTGTTATTATATGTTGTAATTGGAGTTACACTTCTCTTGAATGTAACATGCAAGATTTTAAGTTTGCTGCCAGGATTCAGTCAAAAATGTTCCACTTCTGTTTTTTTGACCTCCGTTGGTAAAATTCTGCTATAGCCAGAATGTCCCAGCATGTTTTTGACTCTCTTTTCTGGGCTTTTGTTCTAGGATTCGGGGATCCCGGACTCGTTTCCAGTCTACCACTACAATGGACTCAAACAATCCAATCACAACGAAAAGGTAAGACTTTTTTTATAGCTAAAATTAGATACATTACAAGCAGTTTGAACAAAAGTTTATATTATTAGTACTACTTGTGATCTAATTTCTATTTTATTTTTGTGGAACTTGAAAAGGTAATCATCAAATGAAAAGGTACACAATGCCACAGCAAGTTTCCTAACGCCATGAATGCATCATGTTGCTTGTTGTGTGCCCATAACAAAAAATAACATAATCCTGCTGTCTGATTTATTTTCTTAAACACCACTAGCTTTGTGCTATTGCAATTGTCCCTGGAAGTCTGGTGGGAAAACATCGGCCTGCGGGCCACATAAGGCCTGTCCACCTCTTTAATACACTCTGTCAAACGAAAATGGTAAAAATACAATGATAATATATCGTCACACTGATAACATAGGCGCAAAACTCACCTTTTGGGGCCAAATTGAGATTTTTGCATTCCCACAGAAAGTTGCATTATCTGTGTAAGTGCCCAAGTCGGTCAACAAATCATATTGCAGGAAACAAAACAAACCGCATTTCTGCCCCCGAAAAATAAAAAAAATATTTTTCTTTTTTTTAATATTTAATTGTATTCATCAAAATATGTATTTATTATAATAAAATATAAATCTGTGCCCTTTCATATACGAATTATGGATTCGTATATGGATTTTTAATTTAGTTCTTATTAAGGCATCCTCATATCTCTGCATAATCTTTAATTCTGAGTGTTTCAAACCCAATATGATGATGTTAATCTTTTCACCAATATAGAGAAAAATATTTCTAGTATGTGTAGATGTCTGCAAATACATTTCTTTATGAATTAGAAAAATTCAGTATTAGGGTGGGCAGCACGGCGGCGCAGTGGTTAGCGCGTGTGTGGCACCGTTCTGAGGTCGCAAACCTCCTGTGTGGAGTTTGCATATTCTCCCCGTGCTTGCGTGGGTTTCCCCCGGGCACTCCAGTTTCCTCCCACATTCCAAAAACATGCATGTCAGGTTAATTGGCCGGTCCAAATTGTCCCTAGGTGTGAATGAGCGAGCGAATTGTCTGTCCCTGTGTGCCCTGTGACTGGCTGGCAATTAGTTCAGGGTGTCCCCTGCCCACTGCCCGAAGATAGCTGGGACGGGCTCCAGCACCCCCCGCGACCCTACTGAGGATAAGCAGTACAGATAATGGATGGATGGTCTTTGGGTCTTGCTGAGGAATGATTTACTACAGAGCTGTACAGAATACTATCACATGATCCCCCGAACTAAAAACTTTACAAGGGCAAGGAAAACTCAAAAACCTCAGCATGAGGAAAACGAAACCTTGAGAAAGGACCAAACATGAGGTAATCCCACCTTCAGGATGACCAGGCTGCAATGGATGGTCAATAGACAATACACAGACATCATGAACATGAAATCTAGGTAATAACATAATGTCCGATTGACAGCTGCCTGAAGTCATAAAATAACTTAATCTGGTCCCTCTGCCAAATGTTTGGACCCAATTTGCCCCGCGACTCAAAGTTTACCCACCCTGCTTTAAATGCCAACAGGAAATTACCACTACTTTTCGGGTTTTCCTTTAAAGTACAAAATATTCAGACATAATCTCTGAAAAGATATACCCAAACGTATGATAGGAACAACTTCCTCACAATCGGTTAAAAACAAACCATTTCAAATAGAATTCAATCGCAACTTTCCTTGGTCCGAATTTAATGCGTAAACCTAGCATGACCTTGAGACTGGGAGGTCGGTGGTTCGCGCCCCGGCCGAGTCATTCCTAAGACTTAAAAAGTGGTCGGCGGCGCCCTCTGTTGGCTGCGGCTGCATCGGCTCGCTACAACGGGTCAGGTGCAATCGACATTTCGTTCTGTGTACATTGTTACACAGAATGACAATACAAGGAAATTATATATTATTATTATTATAACACACTGCCCCTAAAAGGCCGTCACATGCAAAAACAGTGGATATTGCCGCTTGCTATTATACTGTATTCTTTGTTTACTTTGTACAAATAAAATTAATTAATCACTGTCCTTTTAGGGCATATTTATAGCTAAAATAAGGATTCGAGGAAATGTCCTTTCCTATGATCAAAGTTTTTACAGTTGAGAGGGATCCAAAATCTGTTTTGACTTTTTCAGGATAAACGGTAGCCATTGTAAACCTAATAAGCCGCTAAAAACTTGGCGACAGAGGCGAATGTCAACAGCACAGCTGTGATGAATGCTCACCTGCATGCCTATTAGACGGCTTTAATGTGACAAGACGGCTGTCAAGAGTGTCTAGCGCTTGTCTTTGGCCGCAAAACTGCCTGGTATTTAAGAATATCCCTTTCTACAGCTGTCCATTTATCGTTAATCCTCCTGTTCGTCCACCTAAAGTTTTAGGTGGGGTACCACAAGTAGACTTATGCATATATGCACACCGGGGCCCCTCGAAGGTAGCAGTGAGTGGTGATTTCCTTTCCATGGATCCAAATGAGTATAACAGCTCCTGAAAGTATTATTCCCACCACCGCGGCTGATCTTTTTCTGTCTGCTCTAAAATAACCCCGACACTCCACATTTCAGTCCACACCACTTTAAGAGAAGTGCCAGGAAATGGATTGATAGCGCCACTGTACATTGCCGGGTTAAGAGACAAATTAAATCATGCGATATTTCCCACTGGGACGCATTGATCCATAGTTCACCCGATGCCGCAAATATTCTTGTGTGCTTCAAGAAGGTCAGTTCTTTTTAGAAGCATGTTCCTTTATGTTAGAGCAATACCCGTTTAGAAAAATCCAGATTATCCTTAGAACAGTACGCCACAAATTACCTTATGGTCACCAAATGCCTATACTGTACATATTCGGCTTACTTTTCCAAATGGTTTAGTTCTATAATTCTGATACCAATTGACCAACTTGATAAAACAGATAATGAGTCAATTTGAATGTGTGGAAATATTGTTTGATAAATATATCATCAGTGTCTGAAATAACGTCTGCCCGGACGCCTGGGGCGTGCATCTTTTACATCGGGCGTACAACCGGGTGGCCGGCAACTTTTTCAAGAAAAAAAAAATATTTCGTTTTTCTACTCACGTGGAAGGCTTTGGTCAATTATTTAATTATGACAACTCCACCAATGCACACACAAAAAAATCTTTCATTTATGTTTTTATTTTTTTTCAAATCAAACGTTTGCTTTGTTCCTATTTCGAAATCTTCGGTTTTGGAAATTTCAGTTTGTTTGGCAATTTGCTTACTCTGCAGCCAATCAGAAGCCTGCATCGAATAACTTCGTGCTCCCGGACTCTCCTGTGGGTTATAAGGTCATGCATTTGTATATCATTTTCCAAAGTAAACGCACAGAGAACACAAGAAAAATGGATAGGTGGTTCAAAGCAAAACCTCACCCCCAGAAGAAATATTCAAAAGAAGCAACATTTATGATGCTGAAAAATGTAAACATAAATTAAAAGCATCGTGGAAAGATGAGCTCACCTGGCCTGTAGCAGACAACGCAACGCAAACATTGCATGAATGAAGATGAGTAAATACAGGTACCTACTGATGTCATATACATGCAATGAATGTTATAAGTGGATTTATAATAAACTTACATTTAAAGTGTTGTTCTGTTATATATTCTTATAATCAATGCTTAATACTTTACAATAATGTTTTTTTGTTTGTTTGTTTTTTTATACGATAAGTTGTCTTATTGTGTTTCAAGTTGTGAAAAATGGGGCATGCAGAGTTGTCTGCCCAAGTGTCCTGTAACTTTTTGTCATGAGTTTCAGACACTGATATAATGTTTGACAAGATTCTAATAAACTACAAAAATCCATGAACAAAGAAGCCAACACTTTTGCTGTTTTAGATATAGATGGTAAGCGTATGCTCCATTATTTTTATTTCTATGAATTTCTTTGTACAGGCCTTAGCTCTGATTACCAGTGCAAAAACCAAGGGATCTCTGTACAGTCCAAACGCCAACCCAAACCCTCAAAAGTTTAAAAAACAGTTTATTCGGTGCATCTTAGAAACGCAAAGACTTACACACGTCCTAAAGGAGCTCGATAGAGGCTGGATTGATGGCTTATGCCAGAAGATAACGTCAGTGAGTGGAAAATTTCCCATTTTGAGAAATCATCTTTAACTAGTGTGGTTTAATCTGGTTGGGATATTAAACATTTTCGACAGGTGATGTCAATGAAAAAATGTGTGCCATTGCTCAGAAATCCTCTAAAATTAATGACTCTTTTTCTTTCGTGATTGCTCAAAATGCATTTTTGCACGGTTTGTGTGCTGTTGACTTTGAATTTGTTGAGTGTAAAAATGTTAACTGTTAAATCCATAGTTTGCAATAGTTTCCTTGGCTTACGTGGGTCACAAACCAACATGACATGACTTCAACTAATGTCTATACTTTTCCACTTATCAAAGATGAAGCTCAGTGGCCTTGGGGGCAGGGCGCCCGCCCCGAGGTTGCTGGTTCAAGCTTCGGCCGAGTCATACCTAAGACTTACAACATTGATACTCATTGCCTCTCTGCTTGGCATTAGGGGTTTGTCACCTAATGACTCCCAACACATCTGTTGGGTTGAGCGAGGGGGCTGGGAATCCTCTCCTCTGTATCAATCTCTCAGAAAGAGTGAGAAATGTGAATGTGTTCTTGGCTCTAGCCACCTCCCACCAGAAGGATATGGCTCCGGTATATAATTTATAATAAAGATGAATTGGAAAATCACACTCATCTTAATTGACATGAATGTATATTTCAGGTAGCGTACGTGGAGGGGACCGCTTTGGTGCTCGGGTTCGAAGATCCAATAGTACGGACTGACGACACTCCGGTTAAGCGCTGTCTACAGACCAAGTGGCCCTACATCGAGCTTTTGTGGACCACTGAGCGCTCACCGTCTCTCAACTAGTCTTGTTTGTACGCACAACGGACCACAATTGCCTCCCATCTTCACAAACACAACAAACACTCAGCAACCATTTAGGAGAATGTCTAGATACTGGGACCAAGAATGACAACTCCACCAATGCACACAAAAGACTCCCTACAAATGTATATGCCTGAGATTCATTCTTTCATGTAAATTCAACTCACCTTTAAACGATGCTGTTGTCTGTTCATCACGGTTTGCCATTCATCAAGACGGACGCCTGAAAGAATTGACCAAAGCCTTCCACGTGAGTAGACGTTCACTCTCACTGCTAAACGTTTACAGCGTTAGGACCAACGTAGGAAATCGATGCAACTGGCAACGTTTCTCCTAAACAAGCAAGAAGGGTGCACCTCACGCACCGGTCAGGCACTCGTGTATTTATTAACACACTCACGGTTCAGATTGTTGAATAAACCCTTTTTCTCTGCATTATCTTCGTTTGTTTGAATGTAAATGTACCTCGAACGTTACTTGAGGAACCCTTTCTAGGCCCATCTGCTCCACGGCACTCCGCTTTAGGCTCATTAGCAGTTTTTCACGGCCGCTTCAGATTGGCACGTTCCAGGTTTAATAAAAAATGTTGTAAGATGATGTTCTCACTTAGTATGCTTTGGTGAATATTTATCTTGTGGTCCACGTACTTGTTCAAAATCCCTTAGTTTATACACACGCCTTTTTAATACATTGAAAAAGTTAACCAGTTAGCTTGTATCATGGTTCATAAGCAGTTTTGACACTTTCATTGACATAATATTTAGTTTTGGGGTGGAGCTACGGTGTTGATCTATAGATCGGTAACATGTTCTTAAAACTGATCTTAATTTTCATTCCCATTCAAGAGAGCATGTCTCAACATAACTGCAGCAACCATCAGGTATTCATTTTTTTCTGCCATTTAACTTAAGTCTCGTTTTTAGTACAACTTCTGCTGTACTTGTCTTTTTTTCGGTCGAATTCCAGTTGACTAAGTGAAACGCTTTAGTTTCTATTTTAGCCAAGGACAATATCGAGTGATTGAAGTAAATTTGTATAGCCCTTATTCCCAAGAAGTCTTGAAGGGTTGTACTGATTACTATTTCACCCTCCCTCATCTCAAACCCGCGGATTTCATCTTGGCTTTTGGAATCACTAATGGACCAATGTTTTTCAAGCGAAGGCTCTGACCAGGAATATACAGGGGAATTAAATCAAGTACTGTTACAGAATAATATGAACATGTAGAAGTAAAAAGTAGTCGTCCAAATAATGACTTGAGTAAAAGTAAAAAAGTAAATGGCGGAAAAACTACTCGAGTACTGACTAACTGCAGCAATCTTTAATTCTGTTCTGTTTTTAATATTGCAAGCTTGCAAATGGGATTGCATAGGGTATCAGTTTGTACTATACTGTATTATGTTACAAATGTTTGATATGTGTATACAATCTTAAGGTTTGTACTTGCGGTACTGGGGGTTTGAAACCCATTAGCTAAATAGCATAGGCTTCAATCGCTCACCATACAACTATTTCACCTTGCTGTCCCCAACTCAGGACGGATTAATGTATTTTACTGTATTTGGAAAAAAATTGCAGTTTCTCTTGGTTGAAAAAACAAAGTGAAAGTTGTGTCTCTTTCCAATCATTTGCATCAATATGAGTGATTGTCGTATATCTCACATATCTGTCCATATTTGGTAAATATAAATTAAACATCTACTTTTGGTCAGCACAAACATTAACTTGTCAACATTTCCGTTAGTTCTAGAATTAGATCACATAAAATTTAAGGAAAATCATTGTCAAAATTGTACTAAATGTGCATATAGATTTATAACCTGTCTTTGGGGATTCAGATATTCGATCATTTGAACTGTCCAGTCCTTATCTGTGAACCTAACTTTTCAAAAAAGGTTTTATTGAGTGAACTTGTCATGTATTTATTAGAGGATGAAAATGCACAAGGATTTCAGTTTGATAGTTGTAAAATGTGGTTTGGGCGGCACGGTGGTCGACTGGTTAGTACATCGGCTCACAGTTCAGGCGTCCTCTGTTAAATTCCAACTCCTGCCTTCCCTGCGGGGAGTTTCCATGTTCTCCATGTACTTAAGTGGGCTTTGTCTGCATATAATCCACAGATGATTCAAAATGCCATCGCCTCAAAGGTTTTTGAAGCGAACAAGTTCTGACCTTTTCTTTTGGTTTATTCCAACTCTTTTAGAAAAGCACGCAAATTATTTTAGAAGCAAACAAAGCTTGACCCAAAATGATGCATTTTTTTTTACCCAAAACAAGAAAATACTTGTAAGTAATATAAACTCCCACTTATTTCACATTTTCAAAGCATCAAATGGATTTTTAGCATACAAGAAGGAATAAAAATGTTTTTTTCAATAAAGAATTATGACAAATTAGCAAACATGAACATGCCTATGCTTCTCAACATCACATATAGAGTGGCTTGCGAAACTAATTGGCCCCATTGAACTTGTGTGTTCGTTCTTGATGATGCTCTCTGTGTTTTAAACAGACCTCTGAGACTATCACAGTGCAGGTGCATTTATACAGAGACTTGATTGCACACAGGTGGATTCCATTTATCATCGTTAGTCATTTAGATCAACATTGAATTATTTAGAGATCCTCAATGAACTTCTGGACAGAGTTTGCTGCACTGAAAGTAAAGGGGCTGAATAATTTTGCACCCCCAATTTTTTGTTTTTTTATTTGTTTAAAAAGTTTAGAATATCCAATAAAGTGTCTTCCACTTCGTGATTGTGTCCCACTTATTGTTGATGCTACCATGGACAGACTGAAGAGATCTTTTCTTCCTCATGCCATGAGGCTCTTTAACTCCACCGGGCAGAGTAAAGGCCCACATTAAACCACACCCCCTACATTGCATATTACCGAATTTTATTGCAATATGTATTCTGTGTAGCACTAGCTAGATACTCTATATAACACGTCATTTGTATATTCTTTTTGCTTTATTACTGTATTGTTCTCAGCGCAGGGATGCTGCTGGAAATGTGAATTTCCCCGCGGGGATGAATAAAGTATCTATCAAAGTTCAAGGGGGCCAAATAGTTTCGCAAGCCACTGTATTATAGTTTGACCCATCTTATATTGCATTTCAGTATTAATTCAGTTCATTTCAGTTCATTCAGTTCAATTCATTGTGACAGGAAGACAATCACGTGCGTGTCACAGCGAATGATGCATTTAGGAGCAGCTTGTAAATTTTTCCTGACACGGTAACGTCTCCAATCTTTTTCATGTCCCTAAACCAATACAATAAAATAGTCTTTATTGTTATTAATGTCCGCGTTATGAAACTTCCTATGCAATGAGATTAGACATGGCACTCCAGGGTAAAACATGTCATGAATACTTTGAAAGCAAACAATAAAATACTTTTTAGGCTTTGTTTTGTACAATTTTACGTTTGAAAACCCATGCATAGCATATTTAAAAATAATTTTCTGGTTAGAGCGGGAGGATGCTTTACAACAACGGTGATCAGATTATGAAGGTGCTGTATCTGAGTCAGATTAGGAGGTTTTCCTTCTACTGGTATCCATGGAAGCTAGTACTATCTGTGCAGAAGCAAACCCCTACTCCATAAAACAGCCTGAGAGGTATGGGTGCCGTCCGGCTGTGTTTGCCCAAGGCACACCACAGGAAGTTGTGCCCAGACGATCCAGGCGGTTCAGGTATTTGTGAACCGTAAACCACTTAAGGGACACACCCCATTACAGTATTTCCAAACTGCCTTATCGTAACCATGTCAGTACAGACAGGCTGCTTCCCTCGACTTTAAGGGTACACTGTAACATTACCCGAAAAGTGCTACAAAGCACCAGGAAGAATACAAACTATGGAGACTCAAAGTGACCAAACCGCATCATTTTTCTTCTTGTTTTTTTTCCCCCAACCTTTCTCAGGGTTTTAGCAGCAAGACAATCATGTCAGCTCCGCCTAGGTGAGCCTCATGTCAATCAAATATAAAGTCTTCATGTACTAGTGTTTAAACTGACGTTTACACGAAAGTTAATTTGTTTTTACCTTTTATTCAATTTTTTTAATGGATTTTGGAGGCGCTAGATGATACTCTATGCTTCTTTACAAATTTTCTCCTCCGTCTTCATGTTACATTAACAAGAGAATGAGGACATAGAGCATAACCTTTGCATGCATATTTCTTACATGAAGTATACGAAGAAAAGTTCAATCAAATGATGAGAGTGGAAGGTCATGAAGTGTTAACTGGTAGGTGTTGAGAGAAACTCTATTCTATGGCTAAAGACGTTTTTTTTCCCACTTGATAGACACTAATGCTGTTTCATTTGTCTTTGCGCTGTCAAACTGTCACTGGAGTTCATTTTGTTATTAATGTTGCTGCCGAATTCAGTAAAACAGACTTTCCAAGGGGCGGCACGGCAGAGGGGTGTTTAGTGCGCAGCCCCACGATGCAGAGGTTCAGCTACCACAGCCTCCCGTGTGTAGTTTGCATGTTCTTCCCGTGCTTGCGTGGGTTTCCTCTGGGTACAGCCACATTCCAAAAACATGCATGTCAGGTTAATTGCCCGGTCCAAATTGTGACTGTCTGGCAACCAGTTCATGATGTCCCCTGCCCTCTGCCCGAAGACAGTTGGGTTGGGCTCCGGCACCTCCCGAGACCCTAGTGAGGATAAGCGGTGCAGATGATGGATGGATGGATGGATGGACTTTCAAGGTGAACTTGCTGAGTTTGTCAATTCTACTAAAACCTTTTAAAACTTTTGAAATGATCAAATAGATATATTTCCCATATGGAACAAGGATGTCAAACTCGGTTAGGTTCTGGGGCCAGATCCAGACATTCTGTTTTCAGACAAGCCAGATCAATAAACAGTTTTAATTCAAACTTTCTATCTTTTTTATTAGTAGTATCCATCCATCCTTTATCTGCACCGCTTATCCTCTGTAGTGACAGGAGGGCGCTGGAGCCCATCTCAGCTACCTCTGGGTAGTGGGCAGGGGACATCCTGAACTGGTTTCCAGCCAATCCCAGGGCACATACGGACAATTTTCTTGCTCATTCACACCTTGGGACAATTTGGACCTGCCAATCAACCTGATATGCATGTTTTTAGAATGTGGGAGAAAACCGGAGTGCCCGAAGCAAACCAACGCAAGCACGGGGAGAACATGCAAACTCCACACAGGAAGGCTAGTACCTGATCCCATGACCTCAGAACTGTGCCGCTGATGCGCTAACCACTCATCCGCCGTGCCGCCCTTTTAACTATTATTATTTATATATTGTTTTTATGGATGACAGGTTACTTTCCAAGCATATCACATTTATTCACAAACAATAGGAAGAAATTATGTTTACGTTTCATTTTAACAATAATTGAATGCCTAAAACCATCTCACCATGCTATACAAACTCAAGGGGGAGATGTAAGGAAAATCCAATGTTTGCTTTAAAGGTTTGAAATAAATGAGAAATAAAAACTAAAGGAGCTGGAACTACTAAAGCTTTTAAAGACTATTACCTGCGTCCCACTCATCCGTTGCTCGGAATGTAACGAAAGGGGGCAACTGAAAGCAAACACGTCCCACCCTAGTCCACAGCCTGTCCCCCCTAATCGCAGTCCGGCCGCCTTCGAAACCTAAACCCAGTCACTTTCCACAACACCTTCCCTGCTAATTCTGCGCAGGGCAGGTCTTTAAAGTCCGTGACTTACTTCTAGATAGACACCACGTTGCATATTGAATAAGTTAGTACCATATTTTATGGTACTAACTTATTCAATTCGCATGCTGAATGTCAGCTCTTTTACACATTTACTGCCTTCTAGTGGTCAGAGGGAACATTTGGTTTGCCTTAATTTAAAAAAACAAATCATAGTTTTTCATAGAAATGACCAAGAGTAATGGCCCCCAAACTATGGCCCACTTCTACATTCGGTCTGACAATGTCGTCTCATTAGTCACGGTACCAAATTTTGTTAAGGAATTTCATAAAGTGTTGGTATTTTTTGACTTTCGATTTGTGAAGAATCCTGAAGGGTTATTTGACTGTAGCTGTCTGGAATACAAAACAGTGAAGCCCTCTTGCAATCGTCACACTTTTTCTGTTACAAACTGACCCTGACCCCTCACCTAGAGACTTTTTTTTTTTTGTATACTCTGAGCTTCGTGGCGGGCTGAATTAAATCATCCCATAACTGTCAACCTGTACGTTTTTGCCGTACAAAGTACGTTTATTATGCATTTTAAGACGTGTACGACGTACAAGAAATCTGTAAGGAAAAAAGCAAATTTGTCAATCATGGGTGCCATCCAGTATACACCGACTATCACGAAACGGCAAATCAATCAAGTCTAACGAGTTCGCCGCGGTAGCCTCTATCTCGGTGTTGTTTTTTTTGTTGCAACAAGGCGAGCGCTTTTATGTAGTGCAAGAAAGTCGGTGTCTTTTTAGAGAACCGGCTTTTTCGGCTCAACTCATTAAAGAGAGCCGGCTCTCAAACGGCTCACTTGCTTTGATGCATTATATTACGAATTATTATCGTTAACATCGTTATATAAAGAAGTTAAGAAAAAAAGTATAAAATAAGAAAATGAAAAAAGACAGGTTTGTGGTTATCCCTTTAATCGGTATATTACCAACAATAATTTAAAGCCAAAAATGAATAAATAATTTGAATAAGAAAATGTATTATTCTACTTAATTATATTTGCATATACTTTTTCCTTCCACGGTGAACGTCCAAGCGACTTCATTTTTGAACTTTTTTTTATAATAAACCTCATTCATGTCGAGCAACTCAGGATCTCACAACAAAATGTTAATTAACAATATTTATGATATAACGAAACACATGTTCAATATAACATGTTCAACTACATAAATAAACACGTTAGAAAAAAAAATATATGGTGTAGGATTATTTTGTATTTTGTAAGGGAAAATACGAGAGTTTGTAAGGGCATGGAGCCCTGGAGCTGACGGGCATGGTGTTAGTATTTTTTGATTTGTGAGGAATCCTGAAGGGTACTTTGATTGTGGCTGTCTGAAAAATAATACATTTAAGCCCTCTTGCAATCCTCACACTTTTTCTGTTCCAAACTGACCCCTCATCAAAAAAAGTCAAGTCAAGTCCAGTCATTTTTATTTGTATAGCCCTAAATCACGAAGAGTCTCAAAGGGCTTCACAGATTATTACACTATATTACACAGACTATTTTTTTAGCCGACGAGAAGAATAGGTTATTCATATGCTATGGAGTAGAAGTAAGTTTTAAGTTTAGATTTAAACATTTCCACTGAGGTTGCAGATCGGATCTCAGGGGGAAGAGCATTCCACAGCACCGGTGCCCGGATGGAGAACGCTCTCGAACCAGCAGAACACTTCTTTGCTCTCGGGATCACCAGAAGACCGGCACTCTCAGATCGTAGGCTTCGGACCGGGACGTAGGGGCAAATCAGATATGAAAGATAAGAGGGAGCAAGTCCATGTATGATTTTGTATAATACTAAGAGAACCTTGAAATCACATCTAAGGCTAACTGGGAGCCAATGCAGGTTAGCCAAAATCGGTGTAAAAGGGAAATGTTATGGGACCCCTTCACCTAGAGACTCGCTTTTTTTAACCTACTCTGAGATTCATGGCTGGCCAAATCAAATCATCCAATGGGCCATATCCGGCCCACAAGCCATATTTTAGATATTTTGCCGCAAAAGGAGCTATGACGCAAACTTTGCACGCTCATTTGAAGTTTGTGCAGCGCGTGTGTGAAGAAGAGGAGGGGTAGGGGGCAAAAGTTTCGAACTAGGGGACGAGGGGGTGGGACCTTGCGGCGTTGCAGACCTGCTGCTGACTGGTAGGGGGTCACAAGAAGGAGAAGACCAGGAGGGAGGAGAGCGGAGATCCAGACGGACTCCTGTCGGCACTTGAAGTGAACTCACCTGCACGCGGAGGCCGAGGGAACCTCCGATCCGTTCGCGGGATCCTTCCTTGCAGGATGGAGCGTTCACGGGACTCAGGAGTATTTGCGCTCCGGCTCGTTTCCCTCCTGTGGTTCGCGCCAAGAGGGCTCTGGAGCTTCAACCTTTACGCACAGCATCCTACGGTGTACCGCGGACCCAGTGGGAGTTATTTCGGCTATTCAGTGGACTTCTACCAGCCCAGGGCCGACAGCAAAACGTGAGTTGTAGAATTCTGCAATGTGGTCTTTCTGTCTAATTTAGTTCTGCAAACAAGTGTTTGCACGTTATAATAGTACAATTTGATTAATTTGGTAATTAGGGTTTATTGCGGAGCTTTGTTATATTTAAAACGTTAGAAAGATGAAGTAAGTTCTATATTCCTAATGGCTCTTAAAATTCGAGTTCCAGATCTCATAGTTTGCTATGAACATGAGTGTAGGGGAATCTTAATTCTTATGCGATGTTTCACTGACTTTGCATTACTGGAAGATTTTAATTATTTAGTTTTCTATTCACTGTCAAAAACTCTCAAAATTCTATTGTATATATTTCCTCTCTATCTCTGTATCTCTCTATCTATCTATCTACTGTATCTATCTATCTCTATCTATCTATCTCTAGAGATAGATTATTTATCAATCTTGAGATAGATAATCTCTAAATAAATTATTTGTCTATCTCTAGATAGTTTATCTGTCTATCCATTCATCTATCTATCTATCTATATCTATCTATCTATCTGTCTATCTCTCTCTCTATATATCTCTATCTATCTATCTATATCTCTCTCTATATATACTGTATCTCTCTCTCTCTCTCTCTCTCTCTCTCTCTCTCTCTCTCTCTCTCTCTCTCTCTCTCTCTCTCGTTGACAAGCAACTTCATTATCACTCTACAGCTAGCAACAAATCTGTTGTCTGTTCGTTTAATGTGTGCAATCATGTATCTATACCGATGCCAACTTTTTTTAATGGTATCAGAATTCTTGACTATAGCTGATGCTAGTATCAGCTGCCTCCTATTGCCCAATTAAGAATCGTGAACCTGAAGTTCAATTTGGGGCGTTTGGGTGTTCTTAAGAAAGTTTGATTATTTTCTCTTTTAGGTATGTGTTAACAATGCCCAACTGAGTTCGAAGAGCCTTTGTGCTTTTTCCCCACCCCACCGATTTGCTTTTATATTACTTTTAGCAAAGCTGTTCGGTGAGGAACATGTTAGATAGAAGAAATGGAGGCTAGGGATAGTGCTGGAGAGTGACAATGCTCATCCCCGCAGGCTTTTTTTCCGCGTTCCCATTTTTTCGTGTAGCATCAGAATGGTGAAAGTAAGAGGTAACCTGCTTCAAGTGCGGTTCAAACGGCAACCCAAACCCCAAGAAAAATGAAAAGAAAAAACAAGTTTATCCAAGCGCGTTTAAACAATGCACGAACTTGCAATGAACTGACAGAGGCTGCGGTGCTTATGCGAGCCAGTAGATGGCAGCAGTGAGTATAAAAAGTTCTACATTCCGAACAACTCCTTCAAAGGACTGGTAAATTGCTGTTAAATAACTGCAATATACGGGGAAAATTATTTCAGGGGTAATTGAAAGTGTTTCTTTACAAATAGTAGTCTTATTAAGAAGAGGGAAGACATGTTTTGTTCTAATGGTTTAGGTATGGATGACTCCTTACGGTTTGAGTACCTGTATTGGTCTGAAAAATCTGATATTGAACATTTCTAGTGTTGATGTGTATTATAATGTTAATAATAAATTCTAGTTAATTTAATAAACATGATGATGGCCACGGCGGCGCAGTGGTTAGCACGTGTGCGGCACAGTTCTGAGGTCATGAGATCAAACCTCCTGTGTGGAGTTTGCATGTTCTCCCCGTGCTTGCGTTGGTTTCCTCTGGGCACTCCGGTTTCCTCCCACATTCCAAAAACATGCATGTCAGGTTAATTGGCCGGTCCAAATTGTCCCTAGGTGTGAATGAGCGAGTGAGTTGTCTGTCTCTGTGTGCCCTGCGACTGGCTGGCAACCAGTTCAGGGTGTCCCCTGCCCACTGCCCGAAAATAGCTGGGATGGGCTCCGGCACCCCTGCGACCCTACTGAGGATAATCGGTGCAGATAATGGATGGATGGATGATGACGGCATACGTTAACATGTTGATATGAAACTGGAATTCATTTTATCATCATCAAATGTTCTATTACCACAAACTAAAATGTAACTGATGCATAACCCAGCTCTCATGTTATTCTTATAGATATATCGGATACAATTGTTTTGGATCTTCTCCCTTTTTCATTCCACTCCTTGTCAAATGCATTTGTGTCCCAGGTTGAGCGTGTTGGTAGGAGCTCCCAAGGCCAACACCAGCCAACCGGGCATCGTGGAGGCCGGCTCCGTCTATTACTGCCCTTGGCCTGGATTGCCTGACAGCTGCAGACAAATCCCATTTGACAATTCCAGTGAGTTCCCTCGTTTCATTCTTTTGACTTGTGTATGAAAAGATATCCCGCACATTCTCGCCTTAAAAGGTGACCTTAGTTGTTACATTTGGAACCAATGAGTCCATTATAGGCAGGGTTGGGTAGGGTTACTTTAACTTGATTACTTTTGGATTACTCCAATACCAAATATGCTAATAAATGACAAAATAAACTAAATATGAATAAAATTACTAATTTTTGTGCAGGCTTGGGGAGTAACAGAATACATGGAACGGCAAAAATGATGTTGGACAGCTGTTTGGATTTCTTTTCATTTTGTTTCTGTCGCATTTTATGTTAGTTTTGCCGGAGATCAAAGAGATCAAAGCCAGGAGAGAAAGCTTACCACGTGTTGTGAGTCATCATTTTATTCATATTTAGTTTCTTTTGCCTTTGATTAGCATATTTGGTATTGGAGTAATCCAAAAGTAATTGAAAGTAATCCAGTTAAAGTAACCCTACCCAACCCTGATTATAGGTGAGATGGCAGGTTTTCGTTTGGCATGGAAAAACAAAACCGATAAGACGCATGGGTTCATCAAGGAATGGTCGGTAGGTTTGCCTCTGCAGGAAGGAGTTTTTCGATATGCAAACTGAGCATCCAATCAGCCTCCGCTCCACCTTCAATCAGTGTCTGAAACTCATGACAAAAAGTTAGCGGACACCAGGGCAGACAACTCTAAAAAGTTACCTGCCCAGCCATAAAGAAGCCTGCCCCATTTTTCAAAACTCTAAACACAATAAGACGACTCATCGCAAAAGAAAAGGAACAATTGTTGCAAAGTATTAAGGATTAATAATCAGAATATATAACGGAACAACACTTTAAAATTAAGTTTATTATAAATCTACTTTGCGTTTTAGAGCGTCATGAATTTTGTTAGCTTCTTTTGAATCTTTCGTCTGGGGCTGAGGTTTTGGCTTGATTCCTGGTAAGGATATGTCAAAGTGTGCAGTTTCCTCATGCTTGAGAAGATAAGCAGGACATAGTGGTACAGCCTTTAAGCATATTTATTCCTCAACAGCAAGCAAACAAGAACACGGCTCCATTCAATACAACATGGCAATCAACAATTAGCAAAACAAAAAATGGTGCTAGCGTAATGACGTCACACACTGGAGTAAGAGCGCTATTAAATTGACAAATCTTAACAATTCCTAACCACTTATCCATTTTTCTTGTGTTCTCTGTGCATCTACTTTGGAAAATGATATGCAAATGCACGACCTTATAACGCTCTAGAAAGTCCGGAAGCACGAAGTTATTCGATGCAGGCTTCTGATTGGCTGCCGAGTATGGAAATTGCCAAACGAACAGAAATTCAAAAATTTCCAAAACAAACGAAGATTTTGAAATCGAATGAAACGTTTTATTTGTTAAAAAAAAAAGAAATAGTAATAAAAACGCAAGATTTTTTTTTCTCTCTTGAAAAAGTTGTCGGCTACCCGGGCGGAGACGTTTTGTAAGTTGTACGCCCGACGTAAAAGATGCACGCCCGAGGCGTCCGGGCAAACGTTATTTCAGACACCGCTTTAATGTCGTGCGCATAGATGGAATTTAAAATCCAGAACGAGTGGGAACACAAAAAAGGCGGGGAGCAAAGGCTGGGGGGTGCTCTGTATGCACATGGGAATTGAGTTCGGAAGAAAGAAGGGGGATTGGGCGAGGTCTGCTTTTCATTACATCTTGAAAACGTATCCCTGTCTCCATTCCCCTTGTCTCCCCTGCTCCTCCATCAATCCACCCCCCCCCTTTCTTTTACTCTATGAGATGACTTAACATCCTCAAAATGAGAGGGTGAAAATGACTTTTTCATGCCCACTTGGCTGCAGGAAGTCTTTTAAATCAGCATCCTGAGTGGCCTCACTTTTAAGGTTTTGTATCAAAAAGTGGAACTACGTGCATAGGAATACAAAAAAAAATCATCAACTGAATGCAAAAGTACAGTTGTTTTGGAGGTACTGTAGTGTCTTCGAGCTAAACCACCAAAGAAGGAACGTGACCACAGTGGACGTTGTCACTGAAGCTTTAATTCCTTCTCCGAATGGTGAAAAGTGCAAAAGTACATTCAAATGCATTGAGATTACGTGACAATTAATTCACGAAAATAACGTTAACCGGGGTGTCAAACAGGCGGCCCGCGGGCAGGATCAGGCCCGCCGAGGGATTGAATCCGGCCGCAGAGACAAAGCTGAGGGAAGCGCAAGAGAAAAACGAGCTGCAGGTTGAAATGTGTCTACTTGATGTTTGCCAAAGCCAGGTGCCTTTCACAAAAGCTGTACTTGTATTGCTCGCTTTCTCTTTCTCCCCCTCTTTGTTCCTCTTTGTCTCTTTCTCTCTCTCTCTTGCTTTTCCATTATCTCTTCCTCCCCTTTTCTCTCCTTCTCTTTTCTCTCCTCTTTCTCTATTTCTATTTCTCTTTGGATTTCTTTCTTTCTCTCTCTTTCTTTCCCCCTTCCTCACTATTTCTTTTATCTATTTTGTTTCTCACATTCTCTCTCTCTTTCTCCCTTTCTCTGTCTTTGTCCCAGCCTCTCTCTTTTTCTCTCCCTTTCTTTCTCTTATTTCTTTCTCTTTCTTTTTCTTTCACTCTAATCTTCTAGTCCGGCCCCCGAGAGAATGTTTGTTCTATCGTGTGGCCCCCGAGCTAAAATCAGTTTGCCACCCCTGGTCTAAACTATTACAAGATTTGGTTGTTTATTTATCATAAAAACAGGTTTAGAAAACTTTAGAATTGACATTAAACCGTCTTTTCAGCCATTGTGTGAGACTACTGATGACAACCAGAATAAAGAACAGGAAGTGACACGGGAAACCCGGAAGTAGTATTATTTCACTACATTGTTCAACTTAATGCTCTACAGCATGTACAACACTTCTTAATGAATTTACATCCATTGTATTTCATTTTAAACAAAGTAACTTGTTTATTAAACAAAAAAAAACGTTGTTGTAAGAATAGGGACATTGTGAATTACTTTGTACCTCCCATTTGTTTAAAAAAAAAACAAAAAAACAAAAAAAACACCAAAAATAGAACAATTTAATAATGTATTGAATAAAGGGCCAAAATACAAGAAATATCATATAAGAGTTCGTTTAATAAGAAAAAACTCATAGGTCGAGAAATAATTATTTATTTTACATAACATGAGGCTTACCTGGATTGTCTTCCATCATGCTGCTTCGGGTACCCCCACACATTTAAAAACAGTGTAAAATGCTGGGCAAAAAAAATTAATAAGAAAAAAACTGTGGTTTTGTCACTTTAATACTCCATAGTACTTCTTTTTGGTTGCACTACACAATACAATGACATCTAGTGATCAGGTATTACACAGTGTACCTTTAAGGTCAATGTTTACAACACATTTGGATATACAGGAAGACACTCAACTTGCATTTCACATTTTCTTACGTCACAAAACATTTGTTCGGCCTGCACAATTACTCCTATAAATGTGCGTGTTACAAAAAACATTTTAACTTTAAATCAATTCAATCAACCCACTTCATTTTTCAAAGTATACTTTATTTGTATACGTTTTTATGCTTAGTTTTCGATTTTACTCCAGGTCAAAGACCTTCAACCTAAAAGCTGCGCAATACTTCTACTTGAAGGAACTGTGTGTATTATTTGACCACTAGATGTCGCCATATACCATAAATTCCGGACTATAGAGCGCGCCTGATTATAAATCGCATCCACCACATTTTAAGAGGAAAACCGATTTTGTACCTACACAAGCCGCGCCTGTGTATAAGCCGCATGCGCCCACATTAAAAAATGTAACACAAACACAAAATTAACCCAAACCCGACTTTGAGTCCCGCGATTGTAACTGAATATAAAGTACACAGTCCAAAAACCACAGCCGGCAAAATGAACGGAAAATGATACCGGAACTTAAGGTTTGATGCAGACCTGCAGAGTCCGGGTCCCGTTGAAAGTAATCCAAGGAAAAAAAGTGTATATTTCCAAAGGTAAGGGTGGGAAAAATATTAATCCATTATTGTCCGCCGCGTCCACAAACAGGTCTCACCTTTACCCCACTTCCCGTCACCCCGCGTTTGTTCCGCCCCTTCTTTTTCATTCGCCCGTGCAAAACATATCAGAATAAGTGTCTAAAATAAATATATTACAAAAATATACAGTTGCAAATACATATTATACATGGTTACACATATTTACAAAGAAAGACGGTACACCGAGAGTTTTCAAAGCTTTAATAATAATAATATAACTTTCATCCCAAACGGTGCCTGTGACAGGGCTGTCAATGGTAGCGACACGCTCGCAACACAGTAAACGGGTCTGTTAAAAAAACATACCGTACTTGTAAAAATCACGGTAAACTGTCCTCATCTTCCTCCTTAGAACTGAAGCCATCAAAGTCCTCTTCCTCAGTGTCGGAAAGAAATTTTGTCATATAGACGTCGTCCCACGCTCCCGCAGCCTCACTCGCGCTGTCACTGTCGCTGGAACTCTCATCCACTCCTGATTCTGTGCCCTCCTCTCCGTCTGCTCGATTGCTTTTAGCTTGAAAGCTGCGTCATGTGCCTTTTTTTTGCATTTTGCATGATGAGGGCATGTTTACGCTAATTTAATTCATGCACAAGCCAAGAAGTTGCAGTCTTCCTCGGCGCATATATTCCAGCGGTCTAAATCTTACCTTTTGTACTCGAGCGCCACATAAATTGGCCGCATCACTGAATAAGCCGCAGGGTTGAAAGTTTGGGAAAAAAGTAGCTGCTTATAGTCCGGAATTTACGGTAGTTTAGTGCAACAAAAAACGAGTTCTAAAAAGCACAAGGAAGAATACAAACTACAAAGACTCAAAAAGACCAAGCCACACCAATTTTCTTCTCTTTTTTTGCCCAGCCTTCTGTGAGGTTTCTTTTTTTTCGGGTACCTGTTTCAAAAAGATGATGGACAGTTATGTCAGCTCCCTTTAGGCCAGCCTCATGTTATGTAAAATGAATGCAAAATGTCTTGACCTACGATAAATATGCACGTATGTGTGATAGTTCATGTACTTTTTTGCTTATTTTTTTACATCAATAATGCTTTTTTTAAAATAAATTAAATTATTTTTCACCACTAGGAGGCACTAAATAATATACAGTTTAGACGTAGAAAGTGACGCAATATTTTGCATTTTGAGTCTTGTTCAGGGCAGCACGGCGGCGCAGTAGTTAGCGCATGTGCGGCACAGTTTTAAGGTCTTGGGAACCTCCTTTGTGGGTTCAAATCCAGCTACCGAACTTCCTGTGCGGAGTTTGTATGTTATCCCCGTGCTTGCGTGGGTTTCCTCCGGGCACTCCGGTTTCCTCCCACATTCCAAAGACATGCATTTCAGGTCCAAATTGTCCCTAGATGTGACTGAGCGAGCGAGTTGTCT
This sequence comes from Urocampus carinirostris, assembly GCF_059441175.1. Classification (NCBI taxonomy): domain Eukaryota; kingdom Metazoa; phylum Chordata; class Actinopteri; order Syngnathiformes; family Syngnathidae; genus Urocampus; species Urocampus carinirostris. Next base: position 56,994,667 of record NC_142350.1, read on the forward strand.
GTCCCTGTGTGCCCTGCGATTGGCTGGCCACCAGTTCAGGATGTCCCCTGCCCACTGCCCGATGATTGCTGGGATGGGCTCCAGCACCCCCGCGACCCTACTGAGGATAAGCAGTGCAGCTAATGAGATGAGATGATGAGATGGGTCTTGTTCATCATTGTGCTTCAAAGAAGCCCAAACATTATTTTACCCTCCTATGCTCAGAACAAATGTCTTCAACTTCTAAGTCAAAACAGGCTTATTTTTCCCCTCAAACCAACAGTTTTGTTTTTCAGCATTAAAACTAGTGTATTTTTGTACACAAGGAAAACAGAACCATTTTCTCCTACTCTCGAAACCGTCTTTTTCTTTTTTGCCCAAAACTAACATCGTCTTCCTCTGTGATACAGGGATAAAATCTTTTCACATATTAAGCAATCTGCCAAGTCAAGTCTGGTTAAGTCATGTTTATTTGTGACGACCTTAATCACAAGGAGTCTCAAAGGCCTGCACAGATCAAAGACTATTGCAAACTACAGACTATTATAACACCATCCCCTGATCTAAAACCTGAATGAGGGCAAGGAAAAACTCAAAAACACTCAGCATGAGGAAAATGAAAAAACTTTAATCCCCCTTCCAGGATGACAATGGATGTTCTATTAACTAGCAATAAAGTTAAAAATAAGATATGAAATAGGTTTAATATAGAATAAAAAGTAAAATAAAAAAAGGAGACCAGGTAGCAATGGATGTAGCATTAACAAACAATACACAGATAATGTCAACATGAAACATAGGGCATTCATAAGCTAGAGAATAGAAACTTGTTTTAAGCCTAGATTTAAACAGTTCCACTGAGGTTGCGGATCTAGTCTCAGAGACCAGAGCATTCCACAGCACCGGGGCCCAGATGGAGAAGGCTCTCAAACCTGCGGATCTCTTCTTGACTCTTGGAATCACTAGTAGACCAGCGTTTTCAGAGCGAAGGCTCCGGACAGGAACATAGGGGGAAAATAAATTTATGCTTATTGAACAGGGTGAACCCTTTGACACATAAGTCCCAACAATGCAACATATTCTTCGATATAACTAAGATATGTAGGTATGTCTTTTCACACTTTTTCATCCTTTTGAAACTTCGAGAGTAAAACCCATCTTCCATCGTCAGTGTTAAAACGGAACCCTTACATAAAATCGACGACTTCCTGTAATAAAACAGTCATCCTCTTTGGAAAGGCAAGGCAGGGGTCAACCAACAAATTCAACATTTTCAGTGAGTCTCCCCCTCAAAGGTAATTGTTGCTTTTGTTTTAGATTGTGGTTTCTTGCCATCGAGGTAGCCCAGGTCACGCGTGATATAGTTCTGAGGTTTACACTCAGGGGGATCGTATTGCTCCATTTGAAATCAGTCTGTTCCTTAACATTAGTTTTCGGGATCGACCACATGGATCGTGGAAGTTCTCTAGTTGCATATTACCAAGTGTCAATATATCGGGCTCAGGAGGTAGTGCGCTCGTTTTGGGATCAAAAGATCGCAGTTCGAATCCCGGCTCGTCCGTGTTACATGTCGAAGTGTCCTTGGGTAAGACACTGAACCCCTAATGCCCCCAATAAGCAGGTTAGCGCCTTACATGGCCGCTATTGGGAAATGCGAAGCACACTGTAAAGCGCTTTGGGAAGTCTTGACTTGAAAAGCACTATATAAATGCAAAACATTTCATTTCATCTCATAGGAAGTTGTATTTACGATAATTTTAGGTAATTCCTCACAATTACTTGGTTAACATTATCAATAGACGAGTACCAATGCCAGGTAGCCTTTTGATAATTGTATTCTGTTTTATTATTGGACACCTGCAAAAGGAATTTCACAGGATCCCAGTTTAGTATTTTGACTATTCTTGCGCACTGTAGTTCTTTGCTGTTGCCGTTGTTCTATCGGTCAATCATGTGACTTTTTTCTTATTTCCACAACCTTTAGGGCGGATCAGCTTTTGTAACATCTACTCTATAGCATATGAATAACCTATACTTTTCTTTCACAATATTTCTGTATTATCTGTGATTGCAACATCCTTTGCTGTCTGGTAATCCTGAAAGGGGGATACCACATGTGCGATCCTTTCCCTCATGCTGAGGTTTTTTGGAGTTTTTCCTTGCCCTCATGTTGGTTCCAGATCAGGGGATGGTGTCATAATAGTCTGAAGAAATAGTCTGTGTAATAACCTGTGAAGCCCTTTGAGACTCTTTGTGATTAAGGGCTGTACAAATGAAAATGACTTAACATAGGAGATGTAATAAAAAGAAAGGGCTCACCCTTTAGGCCCTTTAGAACATGTTTGTCACGACCGGAACAGAAGTAGGACCCAGATGCATAACGTTACTCACAAGTTTATTGAAATATAGAGGAAAGGCAGCCCCAGCGATCCGGTGCTCGCTGGACGCGGGATGCAAGTCGCTCTCTGGATCGGAAAGTGTTCCGAATGCGGAAGTGGATCTTCCGGAGCGGGAGAACGTAGCATAGTTAGACGGAAAAACAGGTCGTTAGCCGGGACGGGAGATCAGAACATGGTCGGGGTCAAAAACGGGTCGTAGCAGGAGACAAACAGGGAAAACCGGAACGGACGAGTGGAAAACGGGTGACAATACGGGACCGACGGGAGTCAGAGTCAAAAATGCTTGCCTTGTGAAAACAGAGGTTTGCTGACGGACTGACAACCGGTTAGTGAAAGGACTGAGCTTAAGTAGGACGGGGAACCAATTAGGTAACCAGCAGCAGCTGGCGCCAACCGAGCGGGCACAGATGAGTGTAATGAGTATTCATGACATATGGACTTTCTTATCTAAGGGTTTCTTTCCCTACCCTCCTTGCATGTTTAAAATCCATTGATGTTTTCTCTCCCCTTATTTCGAGTGTCTACTGAACTTTAAATTTAACACCTTTTCATTGTCTGTACTCGCAATGGTAGTTCGTGTCAGTAATTGCAACATTCAGGTGGCTATTTAACAACTAGGAACTTGTAAATAAAGCTACAGTGTGTATTATATAGCACCTCCCTTGGGTATAAAAAAACTTTTTGATTAAATTATTTGGAAAAATTACACATAACACCATATAAGCATGCATTTTTGAAAATAATTGTAGACCAAGAAATTTGCATTTGCATACAATGACCTTCCTCTAATACAGGGGTGTCAAGCTCATTTTAATTTGGGGGCCACACGATAGAACAAACATTCTGTCGGGGGCCAGACTAGTAGATTAAAGAGAAAGAAAAAGAGAGATAAAGAAATAAGAGAGAGAGGGAGAGAGGGTGAGAAACAAAAGAGATAAAAAGTCATGAGAGAGGGGGAAAAAGAAAGGGAGAGGAAGAAAGAAATCCAAAGAGAAATAGAACGACAGAAGGAGAGAAAAGAGAAAAGGAAGCGGAAAGGGTAGGAAGAGAGAAAGAGAAAAAAGAGAAAAGGAAAAGAGCAACAAAGGAAGAGAAAAAGAGAGACACAGAGAATGAAAGAGAGAGACAGAGAGTGGGAGAAATGGGGTGGAAAAGAGAGAGAGAGAAATAAATACAAGTACAGTGTCTTTGTTCGAGGCACTTTTCTTTGGCAAGATCAAGTTGACATATTTCAACCTGCAGCTTGTTTTTCTCTTGCGCTTTTCTGAGTGTTGTCTCGCGGGCCGGATTCAATCCCTTCGCGTGCCTGATCTAGCTCGCGGGCCGCCTTTTTGACACCTGTGCTCTAATAGAAGCCGAAATGATTGTCCACCATCTTGCTGCTACGGGTAACCAAAAGAAAATCACAAGACCTCAACTAAAGGTTGGGCAAAAAAATTAAAATAGTAAAACATTTGTGCAGTTTGGCTACTAAAAGTCTTCGTAGCCTGTATTCTGCTTTGTAGCACTCGTTTTCATTTGCACGGCACAATGCAATGACATTTAATGGTCTAATAATACACTGTTCCTTTAAGAACTTGTAAAAAAATGATTACATGGGATTTAAATTGATTTTTTCAGATACATTTGATGAAGAAGGGGAATTTCATGTACTAGTGCTATGAGTATGTGTTATCTGTATTGAGGACTATTCAGAATTCGGGTGTCGCTATCCATTGAATGAATTGTGGTCCAGAACGTCCTGAGTTAATATACTTCTGGGTTGATTACATGTTCTGTCAGCAAATTAGTAAGGCTTGTGTTCAGTATTCTCAACTCTCGTGTATATGTCTAGTGATTGATGAGCGAGTCCACTAAAGGTACAAACCAGACCAGAGAAGTGTTTCAGAAGAAATTTCATAAAATGATAGGGTTCCGGTGAAAACCTATAGAAGATATTTGGAATTTTGCATCATGAGGAGTTTTTTGTACAGTCCTCTTCTATTCTCCTTGTAAGTTTAAAAACCAGGTCTTTCCTGCTTATTTGACTGTCTACGTATTAATTACTGACTCATTTATCATTAGGTTTTTATTGACACCAGACTAGAAGCACACAAGAACACAATAACCTGGGAGAACCTGGCACACATCTGTTCCAGTGTTTTGCTGGTTTTCATCCATTTCACATTCATCCATCCATCCATCCATTATCTGCACCGCTTATCCTCAGTAGGATCGTGGGGGTGCTGGAGCCCAATCCAGCTGAACTGGTTGCCAGCCCGTCGCAGGGCACACAGAGAAGGACAACTCCCTCGCTCATTTACACGTAGGTGTCATGATTACTGATTTAACTCACTTTTGCCCGCTCCTTTGGCGCCAACTGCCTCTGACTCTGATTGGCTCCCAGTCCCTATTTAAACCCACTCCTTTCTCTCACCTGTTGTCAGTCCATCTGGGAACCTCAGTTTACTCTAGGCAAGCTTTATCGACCCTGACTCACTCCTGTTTTTGCTACCGTCTGCTTCGACACATTTTTTCATCCTGACCACGTCTACTCTCCTCTCCTGGCTTTCGACTTGTTTCTGATCCCGACCACGTTTTTTGCCCTCCTGTCCCGGCTACTGACCCGTTTTTCCGTTCCCGACACCGCCATCGCTCGCCACGGAATTTCCAATTCCGCGTTCAGAGCGACCTGCTTCCTGCGACCAGTGATCACCGGATCGCAATCCTTTCCTTTCTTCCCGATAAAACTGAGAGAAACGTAACGCAAGTGGGTCCTGTCTCTGTTCAGTAGGGACAATTTGGACCAGCCAATTAACCTGAAACGCATGTTTTTGGATGTGGGAGAAAACCGGAGTCCCCGGAGGAAACCCAGACAAGTACAGGGTGAACATGCAAACTCCACACAGGAAGGTTCGATCTCATTACTTTAGAACTGTTCAGCACACGTGCTAACCACTGCGCTCCACTGTGCTGCCCTCCATTTCACATATACCTAATAAAGTATTTGTACCTGCATGTTTTCACGCAGGCAATGACCAAAAGCAGACTCGTTCTGTCATGTCACTAGAATCCAGATACAGGGTTGGGTAGGGTTACTTTAACTGGATTACTTTCAATAACTTTTGGATTTCTCCAATACCAAATATGCCAATAAAAGACAAAAGAAACTAAATATGAATAAAATGATGACTCACAACACGTGGTAAGCTTTCTCTCCTGGCTTTGATCTCTTTGATCTCCGGCAAAACGAACATAAAATGCGACAGAAACAAAATGAAAATAAATCCAAAGAGCTTGCCAACATCATTTTTGCCGTTCCATGTATTCCGTTACTCCCCAAGCCTGCACAAAATTTAGTAATTGTATTCATATTTTGTTTCTTTTGTCTTTTATTAGCATATTTGGTATTGGAGTAATCCAAAAGTAATTGAATGTAATCCAGTTAAAGTAACCCTACCCAACCCAGTCCAGATAGAAGGCCAATCTGAGAGACTGATATACCGCAGAGACAAAAGAATTAAGATGCCTGTGTGTTCTGTACAGGAAGGGAAAATAAATGTTGTAATAGTGCCTTCTGTAAATAAAGATGAAGAATGTGTATGGGAAATTGAGGATCGGAAATATTTTAATTCACCCCAAAGGTGTTTGATGCAGCCAAGGTGAGGTCTTGCAAATTCCTTCGCAGCAAACAAAGCTTTTTGGCAACACTGAAGTGCATAGGAGTGAAACCCGAACCCGCCGTGTCAAATTTGGAGTTTGGAGTGAACAGTCAATCTTCAGAATGTCTAAAAAACATGTATTGAAATGTCCACTTTCTGTTCGTGTTCCAAGATCGAACCTTGAAACATTTTGTATCTGGCTTCTGGTCAACTCAGCAGCTAATACTTTACCACATCATGGCTCGATTAATACTTAACAATCCTTTTAAAATAACTGGTGCGACAAAAAGTTCTGTTGATTTAGCTCTCACTGGCTTTTGGCCCATACTGGACGAATATAACAACCACTGTGGGAGCAAACGATTTCTCAGTTTCTGGAGTATATGACTTATAGATACCTCATTTACTGACATGGATAGCTGTATACGCCAATGTTCAGTTTCACAGCTACTGGGCTGGCAGTGCATGACCCTCTGTTCATGGGAAGTTATTTTAATTGTTCATTGATAAGTTTGTTGTGTCTGTTTCTGTTTTTAATATCGGAAACCTGTACAGTAGATAACACAGGTGACATGGTTGCCATGGCGCCCAATTGGCCGCGCCCGTGTGCGTCTCGGTTGCCATGGTGCCCAATTGGCCGCGCCCGCGTGTGTCATGGTTGCCATGGTACCCAATTGGCCCCGCCCTTGTGGCGCCAACTGCGGCTCGTTGAGAGATTGGATTTCTGTTTATATTAAGCTCAGCGCTCTCTTGCTTCCTTTGTCAGCTCGTCAAACCAATGTCTGCCCCACAAGATGTGGGTTCTGACTCGGTCCTGTTTTCCTGTTGATATCTCCAGTCCGTTATTGTTCCCGTTTATTTTTGTCCTGTTTAATTTGGGGTTCCAGTTTTGTTTCCGTCTGTTTTTGTCCTGTTGTTATTTTCTCCAGGTTTGGTTCCCGTCTAGTTTTTCCTGATTATTTTCGATATACCGATTCGTTATGAATCTTGTATGTCCCGTCCTGTCCGGTATCAACCCCATCCGTCCGTATCAACTCGATCAATTGGAATCGATCTCGACGGTCTCTGGCTTTCTGTCCTTCCACGCCGGCTACCTAACGTGCATGACTCCTCATTTTCCGTAAAATAAAGGCTTGTGTGAGATTGTCAGACGATTGGGTCCTGATCCTGTTCTGGTTATTGACAATAGGATGACAGGTTTGTTCTTTAATTTGACTTTTTCATCACTCCTGCTCATTTTGAATATTATTCATCACTCCTTTTTGTTATTTTGACTATTATGCACTGTATTTGTCATTGTCATAAAAGGCCAATAAGTTGCTGTTCTTTGATATCCACACCCTTTGGGGCTGATCTTTTTTTAACCTAGGAGATTTAACAAAACGATTCAGGGAAGGACCCTTAGCAAATGCTTGAAATTTTGCATCCTGATGAGTTTTTTTGTACAGTCCTCTTCTATTCTCCTTGTAAGTTGAAAACCACTCAGGCCTTTTCAGCTTATTTGGGTGTCTATGTATTATTCACTGACTTATTTGTCATTACATTTTTTGACCGTAGAAATTCAGTACAACGGGAAGACATGAATTGATTGAAGATGTGACGAATGTTTTCATTTCTTCTTGGAAAATCCTTCAGTCAGTTAATGAATGATGAATGTAGCGTGTCCACCATTGTAAGGGATTGTTGGGAACTGGTAAACCTAGCATGTGCACGTTCATATTGTGGATTTGAGTGAGTGTTTGAAGGGAGGTGTTTAACAAGGATGGAGGGTGCACATTCCAAAAGAGACCCAGCTGCAATGTTGCTGGAAAACATCAACAAACACACACGCATTCAGTTTTGTTTTGTTTTCGTCTTAGTTGAGACATTCCATTCACAATGAATTTCCCATCTCCTTACCCCGACCTTGACCATCAAAACTGATTGCCTAGCCTTCACTCATACCCAAACCCAGGTGTTTCTAACTTAATAAACTTGGGGTCCGCCGGAGTGAAGGTCCAGGTAAAGTGGGGCAGCATTGGGTTTTCCACAAGATGAACACATTTCGCTATTCTCAATTACTGTATCTTATTCTTTTTTGACATAAAATGACATTTAAAGACTTTTTAAAAAGTAACTGGGTTAAACAAATCAGTAATAACTAAATATTTTGGGTTGACGGGTTAACGAATACATGCAACTATCACGATTGCCCATTGCCCTAACTTGGGCCCGCTCAATTGGCACCAGCTGTTGCTCGTTGCCTGATTGGCTCCCCTCCTATTTAAACTCAGTGCCTTCATTCACTCCTTGTCAGTCCGTCAACGAACCTATACACTTGCAAGACGTGTATTTTGATTCTGTCCGGTATCCTGCTTGTGTATTCAGTATCCGGTATTGATCGCGTCTGCCATGTCCTGTCCGGTATCTTTGCTCCAGTATCCGGTATTGATCCCGTCTGTCCCGTCCTGTCCGGTATCTTGCTCGAGTATCCAGTATCAAGTCAAGTCAAGTCATCTTTATTTGTATAGCCCTAAATCACGAAGAGTCTCAAAGGGCTTCACAGATTATTACACTATATTACACAGACTATTTTTCAGCCGACGAGAAGAGTAGGTTATTCATATGCTATGGAGTAGAAGTATCGATCCCGTCTGGTCTATCCTGTTCGGTATCTTGCTGTTGTGTCCAGTATCCGATATTGATCCTGTCTGTCCCGTCCTGTCTGGTATCTTGCTCAAGTATCCAGTATCCGGTATCGATCCCGTCTGTCCCGTCCTGTCTGGTATCTTGCTCGTGTATCCAGTATCAGGTATCAATCCCGTCTGTCCTGTCCGGTTTCGATCTAGTCTGCCTCTGGCTTCCTGTTTTCCCGTGCCTGACTTCGCTGTCTCACTTCTTCCAGCCAGCAATCGCAGAGTCACTGGCGTTTGTGTTCACGCCCATGACTGGGCCATAAAATAAAGCTTCTGTGAAAACGTCACGCGCCTGGGTCCACCGTCTGTCCTTGTTCTGACAGTAACTGTGTTACGTAATTAGGATACAAATAATGTTAATGTATTTCGTTACGGTTACAGTTAAAAAAGACGTAGGGAAATTACAGTTACATTTAGTTAAACTAAGGATTACTCTGCAGGATGACAATTTTATATAAAACTATATTTTCATTTACATAATTAGTCGATTCTTAATGGCAAATAATTTATTTGTACAGCATTTAATCACAAGATGTCTCAAAGAACTGCAAAGGATTACAATTACACCATCCCCTGATCTTAAACCAACATGGGGGCAAGGAAAAACTCAAAACCTCAGCTTGAGGAAAATAAGAAACCTTCAGAAGGGGCCTCACAAGCGGAAATCCCCCCTTCCAGGATGACCAGGGTGCAACAGATTTAGCATTGGGTAACAGTACACAAAACTTAGTGAACATCAATAAAAGAAAACCGGTAACCGGTAGTAATTTGTCCAGAAAGTGCGTGACAGCAACGACGCCTTAATGTAAACTAAAAGAAAACATATCTTGTCCACCACTACATGGTTAAATTTAAGCACTTTTTGTTGTACTGCAAGCAACTTTTCTCCGATTCTTTTTCAAGGTTACATTGTTCATTTATCCACCCATCCATTATCTGCACCGCTTATCCTCAGAAGGGTCACAGGGGTGCTGGAGCCCATCCCAGCTATCTTCGTACAGTGGGCAGGGGACACCCTGAACTGGTTGCCAGCCAGTCGCAGGGCACACAGGGACAGACAACTCACTTGCTCATTCACACCTAGGGACAATTTGGACCGGCCAATTAACCTGACATGCATGTTTTTGGGATGTGGGAGAAAACCACGCAGGCACGAGGAGAACATGCAAACTCCACATAGGGAGGTTGCGGTACCTGGAATTGAACCCTGAGCCTCTGCAGGTGCTAACCACCCACCTGCCGTGCCGCCCTTGTTCATTTATTTTAAACAAAATTTAGTGTGTATATATATATATATATATATATATATATATATATATATATATATATATATAATCTGTGGGTGTGTGTCTATTTCTAGTACAAGACTTTTAAAGAAACACTGCAGACGGAAACCGTATTTTGCAAGCTAATGTTTTTCTTTTGTAATCTAAAAATGTCATTGTAATTCTTAGCTGCATCTGCAAGTGAATTGTTCCCAATTTCAAGCGCTATCTAATTAGTGCCACGAGTGCCAAAGTGAAGTCACCTGGTGGCAATCGTTTGGCGCGCTCTCTGATTGGCTGACGTTCTCCTCTTGAGCGGTCAGCGTTCAGAGGAGGACGTCAGACCGTACTTCTGTATTCCTGTGTGTTTTGCCAGCTTACTAAGTACCAAAGACTACTCTTGCTTGATTCCTGCCTGCCTTCTGATTTTGACCTGTTTCCGTTCCACGTTTTCGGCCTGCTCTCCCGCCCTGGCCATCGACCCGCCCACTAAGCTGTACCGATTCCAGCTACCTGTCACGGAACTGCCATTCCGTCCGAAGCGGCTGATGACCGACAGACGCCGGCGTCCAAATCCAGTTCCGACAACTCTTTCAAATAAAGATTCCTTTGAAACAAACGCAATTGGGTCAGAGATTCCGTCCTGGTTCATGACAATTAGTTAGCACAGAGGTAGCATCCATATAACACTCGCACGGGACGCACTAACATTAAACTTTTATATTAAGCCTGGGGCCTCAAACTATCGCCGGAAATGGCCCTGGGGCTGCAGGTTTGACACCACAGCACTAACCCCATTCAAAATTGAACTCAAGTCTTACCTCCAAAAATTCACTAGAAAGTGGTCTAGCCACATTGAGACCACCAAAATGTCCTAATAAGAACAATTTGTCCCCACAATGATGGTAAGAATGTAAAAGTACGAGTACACACACTCAGACACACTATTGCGCCAATTGTTATGTGTCTTGCAGGTGCAGTTGGATAGTATCTTATGACGTCAACTTTCGCTCTTCAATAGAAAAGAAGCACTAGGATCCTGTTGAGCAGGGGTCTTCAACCTTTTTCAAGCTGAGCGCTACTTTTTGTTACTGATCATGTTATTACTACGTTGTTAATATGTTATAACCAGATTCATTATTGGAAGTAGGGTTAAATGTATGAGTATGAGTATGGATGTTAAGAGGGGACTGTATGAGAGTGTGATTGTGCAGACTGTGTTGTGTGGTGCAGAGACTTGGAGCCTGAACGCAGATTTGAGAAGGAAATTAAATGTTTTTGAGATGAAGTGTTTGAGGAGTATGTTAGGAGTGACAAGATTGGATAGATTGAGAAATGAAATTGTGAGAGACAGAACTGGAGTAGTAGTGGAACTGAGCAAGCGTGTGGATAAGAGAGTACTCGGTTGGTTTGGACACATGGAGAGGATGGATGAGGAGCGAATGTTGAAGAGGTTCTACAGAGCAGGAGTAAATGGAAGGCGACCAAGAGGAAGGCCGCGACTGAGGTGGATGGATGGTGTGAGCACACTGCAGGAAAGAGGTCTGAATCTAGTGGAAGCTAGAGCGCTTGTTGGTGATAGAAATGAGTGGAGAGGTGTTGTAAAAGGATAGTGGGATGTTTGGACACGTTCTAAGGGATGGGCAGGACACCTGTATGATGCGGCAGGGGTAAACCAGTTAAAGCTGTCGGGCCCTGCTGATGTACAGAAGAGTGTGCCGTGTCACCCTGACCCGAGTGACATGGCCGCTTTCTTGTGTCCAGTTTCATCTAGAAGGACACGAGCATGACCGACTTAGGTGCCGAGGTGCTTAACTTGTTTGGGCATTTTGGTTGGCTATGGTCATTTTTTGTGTTTTTTTTGCTACTTTTTCCCTTTTATATTTTCTTTGTTATTGTATGTGTTTGTCTTGCTGCCGGTCACCCCTCTTGAGGGATATGACCAAGGTAGATAGATAGATAGATAGATAGATAGATAGATAGATAGATAGGGTTGAATAAACTAAACCACACAAAAACATCATTTACTAGAAAATCACAATGACCCGGCACTGGTGAGCTATTTTCAGAACAGGGTCACGGGCACCACAGCTGTCCTCAGGGGCCACGCTGGTGCCCACGGCCACCACATTAGAGGCCCCTGCTTGAAAGTCTCTGTTTCTGTGGAGAAAATGTTGTTTTGGTGTTTGTTTATTCGTTTCCACCAAGGACAAATTCTTTCCATCTTCTCAAGCTCCAACAATGGAAACAATGCCAAAGTTTTTGTCTCCTTTCGCTGACATCAGTATTATTTTTCAAATAAATGTTTCCTCTTTTTTCCCCACAGATAACCGCATGATAAAGGTGAATGGCAGCAGGGAACCGTTGGAGTTTAAGTCCCATCAGTGGTTTGGAGCGTCGGTGAGGACGCACAAAGGCAAAGTTGTGGTAAATAGTCTTTTGGAAAACCCATAAAATGTTTATTGTCATTGTCGTAGGAAAAAAAAGAGAAGGAGTTTAGCCGCTCCAGGTTTAGTGGTGCGCGAGACTATATATCACAGCAAACGATGTGCATCGGAGTACATAAAACATGACAGATCTTAAAGGGAGCAGGAGCTGTGCGGTGTAATATTAGTGACGTTCCGATTAGTTTATGATGAAATCACAATCACGAAAAGGTTTTACTACTAAAACGAATGATCATCAAAAGAAAAAAATCATAAAAAATAATCAATTACAGAACATCTGCGGTTTATGTAGTTGTATGTTTAATATCTATGTATTAAGAGTCAATAAGTTCATTCTATTGGCTGCTCAAACTTGTAATCAGAGGATTATAGTCGAGAATTTTCATCTCATTAAGTCAAGTCACGTTTATTTGTATAGCCTTTAATCAAAGAGTCTCAAAGGGCTGCACAAACCAGAGATAATTGCCAACTACAGACTATTATGACACCATCCCCTGATCTAAAACCTACAGGAGAGAAAGGAAAAACTCAAAATCTCAACATGAGGTAAATGAAGAAACCTTGAGAAGGGACCGCACATGAGGTAATCCCCCCCTCCAGGATGACCAGGTTGCAATGGATGTTGCAAAAACAAATATCACACCGATTGTCAGGACCAGAATGGAAACAGGACCCAATTCCGTTACGTTTCTGACAAGTTTTATTGGAGGAATGAGAAAGGGCTGCGCCCACGATACGGTGTTCGCTGGACGCGGGGGGCAAGTCGCTTTTGTACTCAGATGGTGCTCCGAACGCGGAAGTGGATCTCCCGTAGCGAGCGATGGCAGTGTCATGGATGGAAAAAAAACAGGTCGGTAGCCGGGACTGGGAGAGCAAGGCGTGGTCAGGGTCGAAAGCGAGTAGTAAGCCAGAACGGGAGAGAAGACATAGTCGGGGACGAAAACGGGTCGAAGCCGGAGAGAGACGGGAGCAAAAATCGGGACAGGTGGGAGTCAGGGTCGAAAAAGGCTTGCCTAGTGTTCACTGACGTTCGCTGACGGACTGAAAAAAGGGGACAGACAGGACTGGTTTTAAATACTGATAGGGAGCCAATCAGAACCCGCGGCAGTTGGATCCAAATGAGCAGGCACAGCTGAGTCACATCAGTAATCATGACACCGACATTGTCAACGTGAAATATCGGTCATTCATAAGTTATGGAATAGAAGTTTTTAGCATGCGTTGCAGCAAGTTTTTCAGAATAGAGAAGCATTTAGGGCAACGGCCTTTCGTAATCGTGGTTTGAGCTCTTTAATAAGAGCAGGCCCAAGGCACAAGCGAGCTAAGCGATTGCTTAGTGCCCCGCGACCACTAGGGGGCCCCCAAGAGTGGTTAACTTTATAGGTGCCAACATTGTCCCCATTGTCACTTTGTGTGTCCACTCAAAAATACTTCTACAGAAATACAACAACATACTACACAATAACTACAAAACTAAATAACAAATGTAGTACTAAAAACAGCTACCTCATATATTATTTTGCTCTCATTCTGAAATTTAAAAAAGTAGTATAGAATTATTACAAAAATACTCCTACAGTAATACTATATTACGAAATATTACTACAGAATTATTTACTCCCAAAATGCTACAAAAAGACAACTACAGTAATATTACAAAAATACTAAAGAAATATGACAGAAATACTACTATGGAAATACTACAAAAATTCTACAAAAATACGACTAAAATACTGCTTTGGAAATCCGTTTTTTTGTCCAATATAAAAATGACATGTTCTTCAATATCCATTTGGCCCTAATATAAATTAATTATATATATTTTTTTATCATTTTATATTATTATGACATGATAAATATGACACATTGTATGACCAGGTTTTTGTAAAAAACACTTATTTAGTGCCACCGATGGCATCCATTGTTAAGACCAGAACAGAAACAGGACCCACTCGCGTAACGTTTCTCACAAGTTTTTTTGGGAAAAATGGAAAGGATTGCACACACGATCCAGTGATCACTGGTCGCGGGGAGCAGGTCGCTCTGAACGCGGAAGTGGCACTTACGTGGCGAGCGATGCCGGTGTCGTGAGCGGAAAAAACAGGTCAGTAGCCGGGACAGGAGAGCGGAAAACGTGGTTGAGATCAGCAATGAGTCGAAAGCCAGGACGGGAGAGCATACATGGTCAGAATCAAAAACGGATCATAATTCGGGACGGGAGAACATATGTGGTCGGAATCAAAAACGAATCGTAATTTGGGACGGGAGAGGAGATGTGGTCGACATCAAAACAGATCGTGGCGGGAGACAAACAGGAGCAAAAAACGGGACTGGTGAAAAAGGGCTTGCTGTGTAAAAACAGAGATTCGCAGACGGACTGACAAAAGGGGACTGAGAGGACAGAGTTTAAATACTGACAGGGAGCCAATCTGTCAATAAGCTGCAGCTGGCGCCACACGGGCGGGGCCAATTGGGCGCCATGGCAACCGTGATATCCATTTGCCAATCACTTGCAACCACGTATATATTCACAGTTTTTATCTTTATTTTTATTATTATTATCTTGGGGTGAAGATTGTAAAAGGTGGTTCGCCCAGCTCCCCACTAAGTATCAAGGATTTGGTAATTTGTCAATTCATTATTTAAAGCTTTATCTTTCATTTTTGACAATAAGAATAAGAATTGAGGCGGCGCAGTAGGGGAGTGGTTAGCGTATCCGTGGCACAGTTCTGAGGTCATGGGATCGAATCCTTCTATGCAGAGTTTGCATGTTCTCCCCATGCTTGCGTGAGTTTACTTTGGGCACTCCGGTTTCCTCCCACATTCCAAAAAAATGCTTGTCAGGTTAATTGGCCGGTCCAAATCTTCCCTAGGTGTGAATGAGCGAGTGAGTTGTCTGTCTCTGTGTGCCCTGCGACTGGCTGGCAACCAGTCCAGGGTGTCCCATGCCCACTGCCCGAAGATAGCTGGGATGGGCTCAAGCACCCCCACGACCCTACTGGGGATAAGCGATGCAGATAATAGATGCATGGATGAATAAGAATTGTCTTTATTGTCCTCGATAACAAAAATAGTGAACATTATTTGAGACAAGATTAGACATAGTATCCCAGGCATAAACAGGTATTAAAGACTCAAAAGACTAAAATAAGAAAATATTAATGTCAGGATGGGCGAAAAAACATTTACAAGGTAGTGCTTAGAGACTGGCCTTCGTTGTAAGTGCATTGGAATATTAGTTCAATGAAAAAAAATGCCAAATCATTTAGCAGCAAGAAAATCCAAAATAAGTCCAGAAATAAGATATAAATACCCATTTTTTATACATAGGCAAGATAGATATTTTTCACAGTCTTGTACGCTCTTTTAGGATGGTGGTGGCCCTGGGGAAGAAAATTATCGTATTTAATAATTGAAATGAAAAAAGATACATAAAAAAATGTTAAATTGATTACATTCCCTGCAGTCATCTTGTTTTTTTTTGCTTTCGAGGTTGTTTTTTCCAAAAAGTGACCTAGTGATGTATTTTGCAGGCGTGCGCTCCTCTCTACCACTGGCGTACAGTGAAACTGAGCGGGGAGATGGATCCCGTGGGTACCTGCTACGTGGCTGTCCAGAACTTCAGTGCCTACGCGGAATATTCGCCATGTCGGACAAGTGAGTCACTCTTCAATATGGCCTCCGCTTCCTATTCAACTCCCCTTCTATTTTTTATAACTGCGTTTTCTGGTGACTGGGTTAATCCAGTCAATGGTTACAAAATTAATCAAAAACAAAACACCAACGATTGGAAAATTCCAGAATTCCCAGCTGCACACCAGTCCTTGTCCAGAATGTGTCTGGCTAGAACTGCTCAAACTCAAGGACTTCTAACTAAAAACAGCATGTCAAATGCTGTACAACTGAGCGAATAGATATAACATGCATAACTGTCAAGCTCCGCGGTTCCATGCCCTTACAAACTGTCGTATTTTCCCTTACAAAATACAAAATAATCTTACACCATATTTTTCTTCAAACGTGTTTATTTATGTAGTTGAACATGTTATATAGTACATGTGTTTCGTTATATCATATATATTGTTAATTAACATTTTGTTGTGAGATACTGAGTTGCTCGACATGAATGAGGTTTATTATGAAAAAAGTTAAAAAATTAAGCAGTTTGGACGTTCACTGTAGAAGGAAAAAATACATGCAAATATAATTAAGTAGAATAATACATTTTCTTATTCAAATTATTAAATTATTGTCGGCAATATACTGATTAAGGGGATAACCACAAACCTGTCTTTTTCATTTTCTCCTTTTATACTTCCTTTTTCACTACATACTTCGTTTCACTACACAACTACCACATGAAATCCGATGTTGATTGATGCATGATGGGAAATTCCCAGGCGGCAGACGCATGCGCACAGTAGCATCAAACCGCTCGCTTCGTTTGCAACGAAAAAAACCATACCGAGATAGAGGCTACCGCGGCGAACTCGTTTGACTTGATTGATTTGCTGTTTCGTAATAGTCGGTGTATACTGGATGGCACCCATAATTGACAAATTAGCGTTTTTCCGTACAGATTTTCTTGTACGTCATACACGTCTTAAAATGCATAATAAACGTACTTTGTACGGCAAAAACATACAGGTTGACAGGTATGAACATGTCAAGTCAAGTTTGTATAGCTATCAAGAAGTAAATACCTATTCTCTATATGGATTACATATAAATAAATGAAGGAGATAGAAATGACTGAATAAATAAAAAGTTTATAGCAGAAAACTCATATAACCGTGATTATATATGGAACCGCGGTGTACCTGTCCCACCAAAGATCGACATTCAGGCTGGACTGGATGATGAGGTTTTTGTATAGTTGCTGCAAATTAATGAGTCACAACACGTGGTAAGCTTCTCTGCTGGCTTTGATCTCTTTGATCTCGTTGGCAGCTCGTTGTAGACTGCCCAATACATTTCAAAGAGCTTTCTTTTCAGTTTACATAAAATATATTTTAGAATATCAACCATCACAATACATTTTTACATCCATTTTAACACGATACTTTTAACAAGAGATCGTATAGTGGTTTTTTAACGTTTACAATGAATTCAACATATTTTTCTTTAAACTGAATTTCAACCAACATCATCCTTTTTATATAGATGAGAAAATAGAAATAATAACAGTAATGGGCATAAAAACAGGTACAATTTACCTGCAAATGAATGAGTCACAACACGTGGTAAGCTTCTCTGCTGGTTTTGATCTCTATAAGGGGAATTAGCATTTTAGCACAACATGCAACGTCCGGCAAAACTAACATAAAAGGCGACAGAAACAAAACGAAAATAAATCCAAACAGCTTGACAACATCACATTACTGTGGATGTTGAGAGATTTGTTAGCTGTGGTTTTAATGTTTAAAATTATCTTTTTTGCGGAGCACCAAAAGATCGTGTCTTACCGTTGACAGGTCGCTGTTAGACTGCCCACAAACCCCGCCTTCCGGTCACATGTCAAAAGCCAAACCAAACCCTACCCCATGCCAGGAGGTGGCACTGTTGGACTCATCATTGCAGGACGCTTACACAAAAACTACACAACATATTTCAGAAGGAATTTCAATAAAACAAAAGTTATTATTACACCCGTTACATATATACAGTGAAAAATTTCAATATTCTGATGATTCACCTAAAACACGTTCTTAAGGAATGGATTAACCGCAAAAATCGAGGGAATTTTATATTGTTATTTAACTTTCTAACTACAAATGCTTTACCTGGCTTGGTGACTCATCAGTTGCTTTGTACACTAAACTCTACACTCGATGAATAGAGTTGCGACTTCACATCTCACTTTCAAGTCTCCCCCTACCCATAGTATATCTGTGTCTTTTTCCCCTCACCTTAATGGGCTTGTAGGGATTTCCCTGCCTTGCACCTTAACCCTTCCACCCTCACATCCAGCTCGGTCCTGTGCTTGCCCCTCCCTGCAGGGTGATGTGAGACTGATAAGGACGAACAGAGGCTATCAGGTGCCACACCGTAACCTGAAGGTCATCGTCAGCTGCTCCGCTAACAAATCTTTTTTTGCTTTCAAACACACCGAAATGCATTTGGTTGAGTGTGTGCCATTGCAAACAAAGCCCCACTTAACACAGTAAACCGCGATGATCTCCAGGGAGACATAAAGCCTGGTTGTAATTCCTATCGTATGTCTGATTTCTGTGCACCCACCCAACACCCCATAAATCAAGTTGTGTTTATACATTCGTGTTCATTGTTACACATCGTCAAGCTTCACCTCGGGGTGCCTCCAACGTGGGGAACAATCCATCCTTTTTATTTTCAGGCACAGTTAGTACGGTTGGGCGATACCAGGAACTTTGGTATCGTTCTGATCCAAGAAAATACAAGGTAGAATCAATCGATACTGGTCCAATACCAATTTAGCTTGAAAATGTCGTGATCATTAAACAATTTAGTTTATGATTTATAATTACCATAAAGCACAAAAATTTAGGCCAGAAATGTTTTAACGTTTGTCAAATAATTGCAACTCAAACTTTATCAGTAACTTTTACCATGACCGAAATCGTGTGATCCCGTCACCAGAAACATCGGGCGCTGAAAAGTTCTTGCATTGTTCAAGCAGAAATTAAATGTTCTTGCATTTAAAATATTATTTTGTAGGTAAAGTGTCTTTTTCTTTATGGAAAGCATTGTTTAGATATTGGAAGTAGCAAAAATGCAAACAACAACAGCACCAAAGTAAGGGTTCCGCTTGAAATGTATCCTTTCTTAGAGGTTTTCAAAGAAACGAGTTTTAGCAAGAAACTTAGCAATGTTGAACTGTTGTAGAACAATGGTAAAAGCTAGAAAAATACTTTGTTTCTAAAGATAAGCGTTGAAGCTTCATTTGATATGTCTAATGCATATATAGGGAAAGAAGAAAATTCTCCGTTGGCCTGCAAAAATGAGGCAGAATGGCATTGAATGGGTTGACAGGCAACACAATTCAAATCACAACTATCCTTTATTTCTCATTAAATCGTTTCACTTGATCTGCACTCGTGTCAAATGACAGAAAACAAACGTTGATTAAAACAAATGATCCTTGATGTTGAATCGTGTGCTTGTGTGTTTTGCAGATGATCCGGACCCGGAGGGGCAGGGCTTCTGCCAGGCGGGCTTCAGTGTGGATTTCACCAAGGTACTTGTGACGGCAACAAAAGCACAATACGGGCGGAGTTTCCCTGAACGCATCACGACACGTCCTGTATTTGAAGTCACACGGGAAACCTCCCTTTTGAGATTTATAGTGAAAGACGGTAGCCTGTTTGTCCCGTGGGGAGCTTTCCATCCCATTTCGCCTCCTAACACAATAGACAAACTACACACAATCGCATTCTTTCACTGTAAAGTCAGCCGGACCTTTAACCTCCGTCTCCCAATCCGACGTAACCCTGCTATACAGGAAGCTCTCACTCTGCAAACCATGTCAAGATATATGACAGCGGGAATCAAGACGTACACAAATATGCACCATCGTATGCCTTGCAAATAGTCACACGAACTCACAAGTTCCTGTCACATGACTGACCGCACGTAATTGTATTTATTCCAGGAAGGAAGGCTGGTGGTAGGAGGCCCTGGAAGCTTTTACTGGCAAGGTAAATGCAGTAACACACGACAGATACGCTCAACTGATGGAGCGGAACCTATGAAGTCAAATAAGTTCAAATTGAACCAAACAGCCATCCAATAAGTCTGCAAAAGGTGACTGGAAAGTAAACAGACATTTAGTGAGGGTCTGAAATGTAACTGGAATCCCTTTATAGATGGTAAGGCGCCCGCTTTGAGACTGGGAGGTCGGTGGTTCGCGCCCCGGCCGAGTCATTCCTAAGACTTAAAAAGTGGTCGGCGGCGCCCTCTGTTGGCTGCGGCTGCATCGGCTCGCTACAACGGGTCAGGTGCAATCGACATTTCGTTCTGTGTACATTGTTACACAGAATGACAATACAAGGAAATTATTATTATTATTATTATTATTTATTATCCATGCCCTTTATATTCTCCTACTTATCCTTATTAGTGTCACCGGTGAGCTGGTATTCATAAAAAAATAAAAATAAAAAAAAAACCTTCAAACACAAATTTACAATAAACCTACACTTCACTTTCAGAAGAGGTACAACTCTAGCACAGGGGCAGGCTAGACCTCTGTAGAGTTCATTTTCATTTAATCCCCTAATGTGTCATTTTTGACCACTAGATGGCACTGTTTTGTCTGGTGCGAGCGAGGGCCACAGAGCGTGGCAGGATGCCAGACAAACATGGCGGCGCCCTAAGTCACACACACACACATTTGTCGACCTATGATTTTTTTTCATGAGACATACCATTAGTATGATAGTTTGTGTATTTTTTTCTAGTTTTCATATAAATGTTTATTTCTTTGTTTGTTTTTTATTGAATAAAAGTTGTTTGTTCCACTAGGAGTTAATAATATTACACACTTCAACAAAGATCTATCTACCCTGGTCATACCCATCGAGAGGGGTGATTGACAGCAAGACAAATACATACAATAAAAATTAAAAGGGAAAAAGTAGCAAAAAACACACAAAAAATTTGTGGACCATGGCCAACCCAAATACCCAAACAAGTTAAGCACCTCGGCACCCAAGGTGGTCATGCTTTCGTCCCTCCAGATGAAACGGGACACAAGTAAGCGGCCATGTCACTCGGGTCAGGGTGACACAACACACTTTTCCGTTCAACAGCAGGGCCCAACAGTTTTCACTGGTTTACCCCCACCGCATCATACAGGTGCTCTGCCCATCCCTTAGAACAAAGATACAACCAGGATTTTTTTTGCAAATCGCATTTTCACTAGACAAAGATTTCACACATCAAGACTAAAAAACCCATTCATGAAGACTCAATGGGACAAATTGGCATGTATGTGTGCCGACTATCGAAAGTAAAATGGAATGTAGTTCACTAAACAAATGTGAGGCTAAAAATTTAACTAGGAATAATTGTATGTCCTCTTATCCAGTGCTCTTTAACCAGTGTGCCAGGGCACACTAGTGTACTAGTGTACTGCGAGATCAAATTTCATCTTTGACATTCAATATTGTTGCTTTCTTCCGGTGATCATATGAGTAACTATACCATTCATCCTTATCTGTAGATGGCAGTAAATTAATATATTTTATATTATATAGTAAGTATCTGCTGATGAGGTAGAACAGGGAAATGTAACAAAACATTTTTGATGAAGTTTTTTAATGTTGAAATGCAAAAATAATAAATAAAAAAATCAAAGAAAGTAAAAAAAATACTTATAGGTTTGCTGATTTTAGATATTTTCTACTGAAACCCCCAAAAAGTAAAAGGTTAGGATATAGTTCAACATTTGCTTTTCTGCTGACAGATACTTTTATTATTTTTTTTCTAGAAAAACATAGAGGTAGAAACAACAACAACAAAACAGGTTAAAACAACGTAAAATAAGAATGAAAAATTATTTAGAAATATTTTCGACAGACTATTTTTGTAAATAGAATAGAATAGATTAGAAAAAGAATGCTTTGTCTCAAAAAAGGTTGGGAAATACTGCTATCGACTAAAAGTGGCATAGCCATTTTTAAATCTGGAGCAAATTAGCACAGTGAGCAATATTAGTTGAATTGCTGTGAAAAATTCACCAAGCACTTAAATCCATGATTTGCAAAGGGCACGTGAGTAAGAGAAGGTCTAGTACACGAACACATGACCACTTGTGAGATAAGCATCACAAACATGATTGAAACTCCGACTTTTCTGTTTTTCCCCTTCGCCCTCCACCCCTTCGCTTTATTTTTCTTCACTTCTGCAACTCTGTGACAGGAAGTAGGTATTTGGGCTCCATAATGAACTGATCGAAGGTTGGGGGAGGAATGGAGCGAGGAACCGCGGCCCTTCTGCTTCATGATAAACTGGCAGGGGGAGAAAAAGACCCTGGGAAGGAAAGGTGTGATAACGAGTCATTAAGTAGATGACAGTAATGTGAGGTTTGTGAGGTGAAGGGAGGTAGGCCATTGAAACGGTACTCATGCATTTCCTGCACGAAGGATTGCATTCAGTCCAGTCCGAACGTAATTTGATCTCCATCCAAATGGGCTGTGAGTAAATGTAAATGGTCTGCAGGTCAATGAAGACCTCCCAAAGCTTTACAATGTGCTTCACACTCACCCATTCACACACACTCACACACCGATAGCAGCCACAGCCATGCAAGGCAACTACCGTAAATTCCGGACTATAGAGTGAACCTGATTATAAGCCGCACCCACCACATTTTAAGAGGATAACCGCTTCTGTACTTACACAAGCCGCACCTGTATATAAGCCACATGTGCCCACATTAACATGCATTTTTTAAAATACTTCCATCAAGAATTTTATATTTATTTTACATAATATGAGGCTCACCTAGTGTGAGCTGACATGATTGTCCGTCATCAACAAAAACCTTATGAAAAGTAGAGCAAAAAAAAAAAAAAAAAAAAATATATATATATATATATATATATATATATATATATATATGGCAGCACGGCGGCGCAGTGGTTAGCGCGTGTGCGGCACAGTTCTAAGGTCTTGGGAACCTCCTGTGTGGGTTCAAATCCAGCTACCGGACTTCTGTGCGGAGTTTGTATGTTCTCCCCGTGCTTGCGTGGGTTTCCTCCAGGCACTCCGGTTTTCTCCCACATTCCAAAGACATGCAATTCAGGTGGATTGGCCGGTCCAAATTGTCCCTGTGTGCCCTGCGATTGGCTGGCCCAGTCTTATAGCGGGCGCCCTACCCCCAAGACCACCGAGCTTGTTTGAGGTTTGGTTTGAGTTGAGAGCAAAAATGAGAATAGAAAATTGTGTGGTTAGATTACTTTGAGTCTCCATACTTTGTATTCTTCCTTGTATTTTGTAGCACTAATTTTCGGTTTTACTCTACCAAACAGCGACACTTAGTGGTCAGATATTGCCGTGTGTCTTTAAATGATCACCATTGGACATCTGTAAAGTGTAGTCACTGCATTTGTTTACCACACCTTCATAAAACCTGAGAGTTTTTATGGTATAGACTGGGTAATCCCACTATTTTGGCTAATATACCAATGAGGGGCAATAAAACAAAAAAATACAATATCTGTTTAGTGCCAGAATATAAAATGTAGACAATCAAGACACCTTGATATCACTTGCACGTTATGGGTTTGTTGTTTGTTAGCGTCTTGCCATCGTTACTTAGCGTATAAAAGCCACACAAGACTCCACTAATGGACTGCCCTCCTCCCAGCAAGCTTGACTGCCTCCAGTTAAAATACTTCCTCCTAATGTTTATAAAAGCACTTTAGCTGGATTTTATAGACTATTATATGAAACAATCATCATCAGCACTGGAGCCGTATATACTCCTTGGACAATTGATTTGGCAGACTTACAAGACCTGCTTTGAAAACTCTTTTTCAGTTTTGATTTGTTTTATTATTTTAGCAATTGGCTGCAAAGTGGGAATAATTCAGTTTATCGTACAAACATAACTTTTCAGTTGCACGATTAAGTGCTATCCAATGCCAGAGCACCCATTTTTAGAGATGGCGCCTCATGTTGTGTCCAGTATGGTCAAGTCATGTTTAGTTGTATAGCCCTTAATCACAAGGAGTCACAAAGGGCTGCACAGACCACAGATTGTTGCAAACCACAAACTATTATTTACACTATCCCCTGATCTAAAACCTACATGAGGGCAAGGAAAAACTAAAAAAATTAGTTAAATAAAGTTAAATGAAGAAACCTTGAGAAGGGACCGCACAATTGGATGTTGCAATAACAAATAATACACAGATATTGTCAACGTGAATAATAGGTTATTCGTAAGATATAGAATAGAAGTGTGTTTTAAGACTAGATCTAAACATTTCCACTGAGGTTTCAGATCAAATCTCAGGGGGAAGAGCATTCCACAGCACCGGGGCCGGAATGGAGAACGCTCTCGAACCTGCGGATCTCTTCTTGGCTCTTGGGATCACTCGTAGACCAGCATTTTCAGAGCGAAGGCTCCGGACGTAACATAAAGGGAAATTAAGTCTGAAAGATATGAGGGAGCAAGTAAGCTAACAGGGAGCAAATGCAGGTTAGCTAAAATCTGTTCATGTAATCAAACTTTCTTGTCTTAGTTCAAAGCCTCGCTGCAGCATTTTGTACCAACTGCAAGTTCTTGATTTTGGACTCTGGGAGACCGGAGAGGAGTTCATTACATTAATTGAGACTGGAGGCAACAAACGCATAAATTATAATCCATGCATCAGACTGAACCAGGGCAAATTTTAGCAATGATGCGAATTTGGGGAAAAAAAGCTTTTCTTGTCATATTCTTATCATGTATTTGGGAGGACAGATTGGGGCCAAATGTGACACCTGAATTTTCGACTGAGTCACTATCAATATTCATTGCAGTTTTTGAGAACAAGTCACGGCATTTAGATGGACCAATAATTAACATTTTGGTCTTTTCAGAGTTGAGGCACAAGTAGTGCCATCCATCTTGCTCCCTTATAAAATCCTTTGCCATTAATCAGGTGTAATGGTGAGTTTAATGTGTTGATATGTTATAACTAGAGATAAAGTCAGGCCAAGTAGGCGATGTTGGGCTGCCCGGAGGGTTAAGAGTGCACCGTTTCCTCTGCCTGAGTCCAAACACGCGCACATTTATGAGGATTTATGGAAGGTTGAGAAGAGCTGTAGCTAAAACCTTTTTGTTTGTTTAACCTGCAGAGCAAAAGTGTTGTTTGTGTCCCAGCGTGCGCGTGTAAATCATAAAGTTTCGCTGTGACAGAAGTCAGATGTTTTTTAGAGTTTTGACGAACATTGGAATATTGTTTTGGGGCTCTACTGATGATGCGTTTTACCTTCCTGGTGAGCCGCTAGTTCTAAACTAGTGAAGCTAAGCACCCTATGTGTTTATTCTATCAAGAGCAAGGGGGTCAAAGTCAAACAGATGAAAGGGCCAAATAAAAGAATGGCCGACAAGCCAAGGGCCGGGATGATCACATGTTTAACATTTTTAAAATGGTAGTTATAGTCTGGATGTCTGACTTAGTTTTGCTCGGGGGCCGTAATCAGACTTTCTGTTCTCGGGTGGGCTGGATCAATAAGTCAAGTCAAGTCATTTTTATTTGTACAGCGCAGATAAGACACGCTGTCCCTTTAAATAATATTTTAATATGATTTTGTATATATATTTTTCTTTTATGAAATGAAATGATCTGCATTTATATAGTGATTTTCAAGTCAATGAAGACTTCGCAAAGCGCTTTACAATGTGCTTCACCTTTACCCATTCACACACACTCACACACCAATAGCGGCCGTGCAGCCATGCAAGGCGCCAACCTGCTTATTGGGGGCATTAGGGATTCAGTGTCTTACCCAAGGACACTTCGACATGTGAGCACGAACCTGCGATCTCTTGATCCCAAGATGAGCGCTCTACCTCCTGAGCTAATGCCGCCCTTCTATGTGTTATTAAATTATGTTTTTAATTTATTGTGTTTTTATTTGTTTTATTTGTATTTATTTTTCGACACATCATTTAATTTTATCCAATTCAATAGGTATATTTCAATCAATTTACCTATTAGCTACCAACCTTCCTGTGCGGAGTTTGCATGTTCTCCCCGTGCTTGCGTGGGTTTCCTCTGGGCACTCCGGTTTCCTCCCACATTCCAAAAACATGCATGTCAGGCTGACTGGCCAGTCCAAAGTGTAAATGAGCGAGTGAGTTGTCTGTCTCTGTGTGCCCTTAGACTGGCTGGCAACCAGTTCAGGGTGTCTCCCGTCCACTGCCCGAAGATAGCTGGGATGGGCCCCAGCACCCCCGCGACCCTACTGAGGATAAGCGGTGCAGATAATGGATGGTTAGATAGATTTAACATGCAGTGAAAATAAATACATGATTCCTGGTGTACGATGTAAAAATGAATGAAAAAAAAAATCCCAAGGTCCAAATAAAACCATCTCGGGGGCCGGAAATGGACCGCGGGCCTTGATTTCGACATTGGTGATCAACAGCGGTACAGTGGTTTGAACCATGGACTGGTTTAATGTCTGACAATATGTTCACTGCCCCGCCAAATCATAGCATTAGTAATAATAATATTATTAATAATACTACTAATAATGATAATCACAGTAATAAAAATAATAATAAGAGGTAGAAGAAGAAGGAGAATAAAAAAAATAATACCAATTAAAATAAAGCCCAAATCCAGTTTGTAGATACTAGACCATCAAAGATCTACAGTAGATGCCGTAAAAAAGGCATTACATTTTATCTAATCATCACAATATTTTTACTCACAGTACCACAGTGTGATCTATTTACCATAATGCTCCATTACTACATTGTTCAACATGGCACTGTGAGTAAAAATGATGCGATAATGAGATCAAATCAAATGACTTTTCCTTTGTCATGTACAATTCTAGGGGCCAAATGGTTTGGATTCAACGTCGCATCGCCATTGCATTGAATTCTGATCAGAACGGTGATATGCGACCATAAAACCTCAGTAGAGTATAAGGCCCAGCTCAAATTTTTTTGGGTGGGGGGTGAAGAAAAAATGTGGGTAAAGATGTATAAATACGGGATAAGGAGAAAATAAAGTAAGTTTCCTTTCTATCTGTGCGGCCCGGTACGAAAATACCCAGGGCCCGGTACCGGTCCGCGACCCGATGGTTGCCGACCACTGATTTACAGTATCTATACGTGTGTATCTTTGTGTGTAACGGCAGGTCAAGTGATGACAGCAGGCGTGGCTGAGATACTAAACGGTTACTCCTTGAAAGCTGTCCTGAGACGAGTTCCAGGAGAGAAACACACCAGCGCTGCAGAAGACACGCACGATGACAGTTACCTCGGTACTGCACACACTCACGGCCGACTACCTTGACAAGTGATTTGCAAATACTACGTTATATTTCATTGTGTTTATTTAATCAGTCAGGCCAGCGTTAACTCAAGCCTATTCTCCTTTGACTTTCAGGAAAAAAGTCGAGATAAGCTCCTAAGACAGAATCCGACCTGAATTTCGGCCCAATTGATACAAAATAGTTTATATTTCTTTTTTTAATGTTTATTTTATATTACTTACACATTTATGGTCTTCAATGTTGTTTGGATACACGTTTTTTTTTTTAATTTTGGGTATTTTTTTATGGGTGGAACGGATTACAATACTTACCATTGTTTCCTATGGGAAAAAAAAAATCGGTCCTCAACCAACAACCAGGAACGCATTATGGTTGAGGACAGAGGTACCACTGTGCTTACAAAAGTAGCTGATACCAGAATGGGATATCTTCGAATGGCCATTTAAAGGGGCGGTGTGTATTATTTAGCACCTCTTGGTGGTAAAGAAAAAACTATTAGTCATTTAAAAAACAATATTGATTTAAATAATAAAAAAAAAATACATGAACTATCATCAAACATGCATTTTTCAAATACTCAATGGTCTAAAAATGTGCATTCATTTTACATAACATGAGCCTCACCTTCTTGTTGCTACAGGAACCCCCCAAAAAATCAAAAATCCTTGCAAAAGGCTGTTAAAAACAAATTAAGGGCGGTCGGGTGGGGGGATGTTGGGTGTTAGGCGAAACAGAAAATAATTGAGAAGCACTGCAGTACACAATAGCGCAGGATCTAGTAGTTAAATAATACACACTGTCTCTTTAACAATCAGTGACCTGCAATTAATAAAATGGTTACTGTGATATTATCATGGAATGAATGCAATATTAAGGAAACTATTATGTTGGGATGTAAAAGTGTTTCTTCGGAAAATCGTTTTTTCGCCAAGAGTAGATCTTATGTACTAATGGTATTTGTATCGATGGCTTTGGAAATGGTATCCGTCAGAAAAAATGTGGATATGCATCTTTGTATTTTAAAACAGTTTACAGTTTTTAAAACATATTTTTCAGGGGCAATTACTGGTATGATTTACAGTGTATGTCGAAAATGATCAGCAGGTTCCACTTAATTTGAACTATTCTGCATTATACAGTATTGTACTTTAAAAATACAAATATATTAAAGTGCTATTTTTCCTTATTAAAAAACATAAATAACATTTTTGGCAACTTGGGAGAAAGGATCCAACATATGAATGGCAGTTTAATTGAATTAAATGGGTATTTTTAAGTATTATTTAGAGTTTTTTCAGTTTCAAGTATGAACTCAACTTGCCTCAAAAAGTGCCACAAAATGTTTTCTCGACATCTTGGTTTGATCGCTCGCTCTGAGGTTTTTGTGTGCGTTTAAAATATGTGCCTTGGCCCGATGTAGGTTAGAAAACAAGGTTGTCAACCAGAAAATGCTGATGGGACAAAGTATCTTTTACTGTAGGACCAATTTCTGGTAATAGCTTAGAGTTATGCACACTTGGCTGACGTGTCATCCGTGGGATAGTTAAACTGGGGATTACCAAAATTCTATCATTTCTCATATATGATGTTCATATATACAGTAAGCCTTAACTTGGAAACTTCTGGGTTTCGAAACTCCAGTTGATGGCTCAGCTATTCTTTGGGCTTGTTCCTGTTTCTTGTGCCAGAAAAACACTAATCTCTTATATGACGTTTCTCAAGAGCCTATGAATGTCTTTTTTCCTTACTCTTTGTAACCAGTTTCCAAAATATTCACCCTGATCGACTACAATGTCCGCACCCTTTTTTTACAAATACTCAGCTTTGATATTTTCTGAAGCTTTGTCATAGGCTCCTCTCACAGGTCAGCAACTCTACCAGGATTATTATATTCCCAACTAGGGACTGTTGACGATCAGTCGGGTTTTCGTATGATGAGGTACATTCAGATTTATAAATAAATGAACCATGAACAAAGTATCCATCATTTTATTGCCAGAGCAAAAAAAGCAGTCTGCAAACTGTCCCATAGAAATGTTCTAATGTCTTACTTCAACTTATAAATAATAATATGAAGTCAATGCAACAAAAAAAAGTATTGGATTTGGTGTTAGCTTTCTAATACTACCACTACTTCTCTTGTTTTAGGGCTGATGTGTGCGCCAAATCAGAATCTTATCGCCCTCTGCAATGAGGCAAAAGAATTGTGTGCCTCACTCTGCATCTGCAGACACTCAGCACAGTTTTTCTTTCAATACTAAATGTATTCATAATATTCATAATATGATGTGAAAATTCAGCGATTTTGAAAAAGAAAAATCAAAAAATGAGGGATCATTTTAACACTGAGTAAATGTAACCATTTAAAATATTTTTCATTGGATAATTACATTCTGACAGGTGAGGCACACCCTCACCTGCCTCCCCTGGCTGTACTTAAGAAAATGTACGTTTTTAGAGTCAAGAATCAGAAGCCCTGATTGGAGGTTTAGAACTGCCGATATGTGTTTGTTTAACATTTGATTGTTGATGCCGGCATCTTTTCAAACCTAAAAAATTCCCAACATTAATATCATTTACCAAATAAATAGTGGAATGCATGTACACCAACCAATGGAAACAGTGAAACTATTTTATTTCTCATTTTGTGCAATCTTAGGGGCCGGTCACACAGACATTTGCGGCTGAATCACGGCTAAAATTTTGCGTTTTTTTTTTTGCCCGTGGTTGCCCGCGATGGAAAATGCGCAAAATTTGACAACCCGCCGTTCGTCTGTGGTATGGCCGGAAAAAAGACGCCGGCGACAGTTCCGCTTCCTCATCGCGTCATTTCTGCGTCATTTTCTCGTGTGGACCACGGGTATAAAAGCTCCCGAGCCAGTGTTGTGCCCAAATCCGACTCCTACGCAACACACCCACGACCCCACACCCTCGCGTGAACGCGCATTCTGCTGCGATCGCTTTTGACCTTTTCATCCGCGTTAACAAACGCATTTTGTAGAATACGATCGCACTTTATTGTTTAAATAAACGCGTTATATAGACTAGGATCTCCCAATTATTATAATTAGCTCGCTTTATTGTTTTAATAAGCGTTTAATATAGAATACGATCGCTTCTGATGAAAGCGCAGCAGAATGCGCGTTCACGCGAGGGGGGAAGGATTTACCGTTCGATTACGTTCACAACAAAAATAAAGACGGAATGTATTATGTTGTATTACATTCCCAACGATTGCAAGACAAAGTGAATTTGGTTATATGTTCGCCATTACATTTCCTATAAGTGAGATAAAACGAGGTATAAATAGTTGGAGAAGCGAGGAAATGCAAATCTCGGCAGGAATGTATTTATCGGGCTGTAGAATTCAGAAACGCTCTAGACACAGTCCCGTGAATATCAAGATTTCAAGCTATGGCATCATATTTATTTTATTATCTTGATAAGAGATGTCAAGAAATAAATATGGGTTAAGACGAGATCACTACGCTGACGGGGAGGGGTTTATTGGGGGTAATCGTTTTATCTATTTTTCTAATTATTCATTGTCGATCAGTTCATAACACGTTACAAAGCTTAGGAGCCGGGACTCTTACTCTCGGCCAAAAGGGGTTTTTAAGGGTTATTGTTCTATCTTCGTTATTCATTATCCATTATCCGTTATCGGTCAGTTCATAATACGCTACAAAGCTTAGGTGCCGGGACACTTACTCTCAGCCAAAAGGCCAAGCTAAGGTCCTAGCCCTAAAGCCTTGCTGCGATCATTGCGAATGCACCGTTCCCGGAGGTACTGCAATACCGGGCCGATGCGTGGAGTGGACAGAGCAAGCTCTTATTCCATCTCGGCCGTAAACTTCTGGCCGTGAAGCAGGCCAAGCTAAGGACCTAGCATCAAAGCCTTGCTACGACCATTGTTAATGCACCGAAAGATTTATTCGAAATGAAGAGAAACTACGCTGACGGTGATCCATGTTCACCCCCTTGACGTCACGAGCACAATGGTGTGCTCGGCAAATCGCGCTGTACATACGCGGAGAAAGGCGTTTGATTGTCACACGCGTAACACGCTAATTTCACGTAATAACACCGCGATACAGGCGCAGAACATGCTATTACCATGCTCCGCCCACGATTACCCGCTGAAATTTCCCGTCCTACCCATGTGTAACTACGCCCTGGCCACGGCCAGAGCACGTCGTTCCGCGTCATTTCCGCGTCATTACCTCGTGTTGACCACGTGTGCGGCACGCGGTTTAACACGTGCTCAAACTTTTGAGCAGCTCAAAAGTTTTGAACGCGGCCAACCACGTGAAAATTTCCGACCGCGAGTAAAGCACTGCTCTATCTCGTCTATATGGCGGTCTCAAAACGTCCAACAGCGCCCAAAGACATCTGCTTCACGGCCAGAAATTTGCGGCCGCGGTCCAGCCTCGATAAACTCGTGAAAGGCTGTGTCCACGCGCTCTCAAGAATTGAACAGCGCCAATTTTTTTTCGCGCTGCCACCTGCGCGCGAATTTCCGACCTCGTGTTATGCACTGCCGTAACTCGTCTGAATGGCGATCTCAATGCGTCCTATAGCGTCCGCCTCAAAGTCAGAAATTTCTGGCCGTGATTCAGCCGCAAATGTCTGTGTGACCGGCCCCTTAAGAGCTTGCACCTGAACACTTAGCCAAAACATTCCATATCCATTTTGCCTGTAGGCTTCAAACCACTTGAAGATGCAAGAATTTCTCGAAAATTTGGGTTGGTCTCCGATTTGTTCGAACTGAGAGGCGTTCGAAAACCGAGGTTCCATTGTATTCTCATACTCATAGACAGAGACCCCTCACTACTTCGGTCTTCAGTTATCGCTGGAAAAAATATTTTTAAAAAAACAACCAACCCTGTGTTTTAGTGAATAGGTTCTAAAATTGCATTAACATGTCACAAATCCTTCCCTAGGTTACTCCGTAGCAGTGGGAGAGTTTACCGGCGATTCTGAGCAAGGTGAGAAAAACACACATGCAACACTAACAATGACTTATCCCCTTTGCACTTTTGCTACTAACATGACTGTCGCGTGTGATGGGTGGACCCATGGGGAGCCAGTGCACAGCTGGGTAACGCTACACAGCTCTGAACTCTCATGCAATAATGAGAACAGTCTCCGAATGTCTGGGTCACGACCCCGAGGGGACACGTCTTTGGGAATTACTGATAACGGGATTTCCTGCGCTCCACTTTGACTGATTAGAATGATTAGTGGCAGACTCCACAGACCTTTGTAGGTTTAGGGTTTCTTCTGGTCTTGAATAATAGAGCTAATGAGGTCGTGCTAGGCAGATTTAGTTGGTTTATTGAAAAATGATTTGAAAGATGCTTTTTCTCAAGTTGCATTGCTACCAGAGACAAATTCATGGAAAATTAAACTCATAGAACAAATGGGTTCTGTCTATTGTGTAAAGCAAGGATGTCCAGACCTTTAGGGTTGAGGGCTTCGTGCAAGAAAATAACTGGAAGGAGGGCAGATCAAGTCATATTTATTTGTATAGCCCTTAATCAGAAAGAGTCTCAAAGGGCTTTTGGATTTTTTAATTCTGTAGAGCAAAATATGATGTCAGGACCAGAACGGAAACAAGACTCAATTGCGTTACGTTTCTCACAAGTTTTATTGAAGGAAAGAGAAAGGGCTGCGCCCACGATCCGGTGTTCGTGAAGCAAGTTGCTCACGCACTCGGATTGTGATCCGAACACAGAAGTGGATATTCCGTAGCAAGCGATGGCGGTGTCAGGGACGTAAAAACAGGTCGGTAGCCGGGACTGGGAGAGCAAGGTGTGGTCGGGGTCGGAAACGAGTCGTAAGCCAGAACGGGAGAGCAGACGTAGTCGGGGACAAAAGAGGTCGTAAGCCGGGACGGGAGAGCAGACGTGGTCAGGATCAAAACGGGTCGAAGTCGGAGACAGACGGGAGCAAAAAACGGGACAGGTATGAGTCAGGTTCGAAAAAGGCTAGCCTTGTATACACAGGGTTCGCAGACGGACTGACAACAGGGGACAGACAGGACTGGGTTCAAATAGTGACAGGGAGCCAATCAGAACCCATGGCGTTTGGCGCCATATGAGCATCTATGAGATCTATGATAGAAAGGAGCTAAAGCTTTTTTTTTAAAACGTCTGCAAAGATACCCAGGTGCTGTTTTTTTTAATTTTGTGTTTGTCATATGGCGTATACAGCGCAGCCGTGACTATTATTTCTAAGTAGAGTAATATCAGGATGGGAGTCCTCAATGTTCTCTGGTTGATTGCTGGTAGTCAGCAAATACAGCTATGCTCGGTGCTTTGAGAGTGGCGCCTGGGTTTGGCAACATCTTGTGGACACATTTGAAACTGCAAGTCAATGTTTGATGCAGTACAGCTTCTTTTTTTCTTGTGATTCTCTCAGCATTGTCTCGTGGGCCACATAAAATGATGTGGCACGCCACATTTGACCCTCGTTCCCTTATTTTGACGCATCTGATCCATACTATGGGACTAGCTCAAGTCCTGCACTGAACAAGTCCCATTCAAGACCAAATGCTGACAATTAATAAGTTCATAATTGAAAACATAGTAATAAAATATTTTTTGCAAATCTAATTTAAGAGTGCTTATTGATCCTCATTTTACTTCCCTTTCTTTCAGCACATGTAAGATTTTTGGGATCAAGAGGTCGTGGGTTCGATTCCCGTGTTCCAGTCTTATATGTCGGTGTGTCCTTGGGCAAGACACTGAATCCCTAATGCCCCCGATAGCAGGTAGTTGCCTTGCATGGCTGACGCTGCTATCGGTTAGTTAGTGTGTAAAAGGGAAAAGTGTGAAGCACATTGTAAAGCTCTTTGGGAGGTCTTCATTGACTTGAAAAGCGCAATAGAAATGCATTTACATTACATTACATTACATTTTTCATACCTAAGGCCCTTACATTGTCAATCACAGACTGTGAGTAGACCCTGAGCCACGGTTTTGAAATATTAGGTCGGACATTCTGAAATGGTAAATAAATGAGCTCATCTTATTTTCAGGCCATTGCTTAGGGGCCGGTCACACAGCCGTTTGCGGCTGAATCACGGCCAGAAATTTCTGCCTGTGAGGCGGACGCTATTGGACGCTTTGAGATCGCCATACAGACGAGATACAGCAGTGCTTAACACGCGGTCGGAAATTCACGCGTGGTTGGCAGCGCCAAAAAGTTTTGCACTGCTCAATACTTTAAAGCGCGGGTACACAGCCTTTCACGGGCGTATCGAGGCTGAATCACAGCCAGACATTTCTGGCCGTGAAGCAGACGCTGTCGGGCGCTGTTGGGCGCTTTGAGACCGCCATATAGACGAGGTAATCGTGGGTGGAGCACGGTAATAGCATGTTCTGCGCCTGTATCGCGGTGTTATTACGTGAAATTAGCGTGTTACGCGTGTGACGGTCAAACGCCTTTCTCCACGTATATACAGCGCGATTTGCCGAGCACACGTCAGTTGTGCTCGAGACGTCAAGGGGTAAACATGGATCCCCGTCACCGTAGTGACCTCGTCTTAATCCATTTTTATTTCTTGACATTTCTTTTCATTTCATAACAAGATAATAAAATAAAAATGAAAAACTATTACAATAATAACATATTGGCTTCTTCGGTGCCATAGCTTGAAATCTTGATCTTCACGGGACTGTGTCTTGAGCGGTTATGATTTCTACAGCCCGGTGTTATGCCGAGAAATGCATCCCTGCCGCTACTACAACCACTTTTACCTCGTTTTATCTCACTTTTATATCACTTTTATGGAATGTAATGGCGAACATATCTAACCAAAACCACTTCGTCTTGCATTTGTTGGGAATGTAATACAACTTAAACCATTCCGTCTTTGTTTTTGTTGTGAACGTAATCAAACGGTAATGCACACCGTATATAAAAGCCTCCCCCCCCTCGCGTGAACGCGCATTCTGCTGCGCTTCCAACAAAAGCGATCATATTCTATATCAAACGCTTATTAAAACAATAAAGCAAACTAATTATAACAATTGGGAGATCTTAGTCTATATAACGCGTTTATTTAAACAATAAAGTGCGATCGTATTCTACAAAATGCGTTTGTTAACGCGGATAAAAAAATCACCAACGTCAATGCACGCTTCCAACAAAAGCGATCGCAGCAGAATGCGCGTTCACGCGAGGGAAGGGGGGGGGGATTTTGCGTAGGAGTCGAATTTGGGCACAACACCGGCTCGGGAGCTTTTATACCCGTGGTCCACACGAGAAAATGACGCGATGAGGAAGCGGAACAGTCGCCGGCGTCTGTTTTGCGGGCATACCACCGATGAACAGCGGGTTGGCCAATTTTGCGCATTTTCCATCGCGGGCAACCACGGGCAAAAAAAAAAACGCAAAATTTTACCCGCGATACAGACGCAAACGGCTGTGTGACCGGGCCCTTAACAAACAGATCAGCATTGGAAGTATCACTAAACCCCCAAAAATGGATAACATGGATATTTCGTACTGAGTTAATCCGCTATCGTCATCGCTTCCTTTTGTTTTATCATCCATTGGCGCCTCTTTGCCAATCACTGGTTGGGTTGGCTTTTATGAACTAAGCCCCTCAAAGGCCCCTCGGGCGCAACACATGTCAGAGTCTTAAAAGTCACACGAGCAT
The DNA here is from genome assembly GCF_059441175.1 of Urocampus carinirostris. NCBI lineage: Eukaryota > Metazoa > Chordata > Actinopteri > Syngnathiformes > Syngnathidae > Urocampus > Urocampus carinirostris. The sequence goes on from NC_142350.1 coordinate 57,030,726, forward strand.
TTGGATGCAAGTGTTATGGTGCGAAGCCCGCTGTGGTCTCGAGCGTCTTCATCTCATCGGAGAAGCGGTCGTAACTCCCAGTCCTTATGGCGTTGGGAAGTGCTGTGGTCTTAGAAAAGAGCCGGAGGACAGGAAAGGGTCTCGCTCATCGCCCCGAGATGCTAATTACACCGCAGTCGTCAGTCACTTCAGCACTCTGTCGTTTTGTTCTCAACGTTTTTTCTCACAGTCAGTTCTCACTGACTGTTAAGAGTCGAAAGCTTTGACAGGCCTCTGTCGACCCCCGTCTTTGATTGTAAGTCTTTTCCCAGTATTCTCGTTGGCCCGCGTCCCCGCGTCCTAGACGCATAATTTTTGCTGGGTCAAATCAACGTGCGTCCCCAGGACGCAACTTTTTTGACACCAAATTGTCATTATTACCCGATTACTTTTTTTTTTTTTTTTTTAACAAAGATTTACCGCACTCCAAACTTTTCGTCAGGCAGATCCGCCATCCGCCATTGTTGTTTTGGTCGCGCGCCGATCTCGGCAAACGAGATCTCGTTGCTTCGAGATGACGTCATCATTGTGGCGGTTGTCGAGTGAAAGAGAAGTATGCCTCCGAAAAAACAATTGGTATTAGGTGCAAATCAACAAAAAAATTGCTAATTTCTTCAGTGTCGGTAATAAGTCGAAACATAACACAGAAAGTGGTAACAACGGCAATAATTCCGGCATGAAAAAACGGCGGAGAAATTCTTCAGAAGACCGAGAAGGCAAGGAAAACACGTGTTTTGAAGCGAACGATTCGACGAAAGAAAATTAACAAAAGAATACTAGCAAGAAAATGACTTTTCTGCAAAAAATTGACTAAATTATATTCCTGGTTACGCTATGAGGAGGATGATAATGGATTGGACTTTGAGAAGGCATTACAACTATGGCGGGACAGCAAACCACGAAGAATATATGAACTGAAAAATTTGAAATGATAACTGCTTTGTATTACCAATTAACTGTGATGATTAAAACTGCATGAATATATAAATATTTCAGCAGTATTATTTTGTATAGTGTACAATATTGTGAACTGAAAAATCTGAAGTGATAACTGCTTTGTATTACAAATTAACTGTGATGATTAAAGCTGAATGAAAATATAGATTAATATAATTATTTCAGCAATAATATTTTGTATAATGTACAATATTGTTGTGAACTGAAAAATCTTCAAGTGATAACTGATTTGTATTACCAATAAACTGTGATCATTAAAACTGAATGAATATATAGATTTATATTATATATTTGTTGCCGATTTACAATGTCAACCACAATAACACAAAATTTTGGGGACCCATAGATCTCTGTTGGGACCCATAGATTTTTGAGCATGCGAGTCCCTGGGACCCATCACTTTTCAGAGGTAAAATGAACACTGTTTACCCCTCGCCCACTAATTCGAGTCTGTTTTGAAATTTTTCAGAGCTCATCGCTGGAGTACCGAGAGGAGCGCAGAACTTTGGCTATGTGAGTATAGACGCAGGAATGCAAAAAAAAGTCCTTGAAATTCTTGTGTTTGGGCAAGGATTTGGGAAGGAAATCGTTCAAAAATTGGCGGCCTTTTCTGATCAAAGTGCTCCTAGAGCATTTGAATGACCCCTGAACCCATGTTCAACCCTACCCCCTATGAGGTGAATAAAGGTCCCGCTGTAAAGCATTTTAGAGACATCCACCGCAAAAATCGTGTTGTGGTTATTTCTAAGACTATGAGCGCAAACTCTCATCCTGGAGGACCCAAATGGCCCCGTGCTGCCAGGTTGAGACCCCTGACCTAGGGGTAAGATCAGGCCTAAAAAAATCCAGCCGGACCCGACTTGGCCCGTGGGTAATTAACTTGTTTCGAGAGGCCAAGCCAGAAGTAAACACAAAATTTCATATTTTATTTGTGTTGGCCAAGCTGGGCTTATCTCTCACACAATTTCTTTTTTTTTTTTTTTAATTAACCACCCGTCATTGTTCTTTGTTTCTCTTTCTTTGTGTCGCGTGGTGGATGATCCGTGGCCAAGCGTTAGAGGGGTACTGGATCTATCATGCTAATCCTCCACCAAGCGAAACTAAGAAAAAGAAACAAAAAACAAGGATGGGTGGATAATTGGAAAAACAGTCAGCGAGAGAAAAGCCTGGCCTAAATTTGCACATAATAGTTGACATTTTAGGTCCAATTTTAGGTTAGGCTCGGGCTTAAGATCCTACCTCTACCCTGACTTAATATTTCCAATAACTGTTATTAGATGCTTCAAATTTTTAGAACATCTAGGACGTGTCACCACTGCTGGAACTGAATTTACCAAAACCTAGGACCCCTCTTTAATGATGCATACAAAAAAGGGTTAGGGGCCAGCAGGGTTGGGTAGGGTTACTTTAACTTGATTACTTTCAATTACTTTTGGATTACTCCAATACCAAATATGCTAATAAAAGACAAAAGAAACTAAATATGAATAAAATTACTAAATTTTGTGCAGGCTTGGGGAGTAACGAAAGACATGGAACGGCAAAAATGATGTTGGCAAGCTGTTTGGATTTATTTTCATTTTGTTTCTGTCGCATTTTATGTTAATTTTGCCGGAGATCAAAGAGATCAAAGCCAGGAGAGAAAGCTTACCACGTGTTGTGAGTCATAATTGTATTCATATTTAGTTTATTTTGTCTTTTTTTAGCATATTTGATATTAGAGTAATCCAAAAGTAATTGAAAGTAATCAAGTTAAAGTAACCCTACCCAACCCTGGGGGCCAGAAATACTTGACCGCCACTGCTTTACCCTGTGTGACAGACGAACAAGAAACCGTTTCCAGATTTGACCGCGACTGTTTCAATGCGTCGCACTGCACCCTAACTCCATTATGACAAGAGCAAGGAGAGGAATCTCTTATATAGAGCCCGTAGTACAATATAGCCGCTCTGCCGGAAGCTTGCGGTTCACCGCTTTCAAACCTGGCCTTGAACCCGTCGCCGATTCGGTGAAGTGGAAAGCGAAACCGATTTTGCGGGCTCGCTGGGACATTGAACGCTTTTTGAACTGGTATGCGATGCGATGGGAACTTGTCCCCAGGGCTGAGCGCGTCCGTCCTTCTTAATGATACACTGTTTCCGCCGCATGTGGAGGGCACTGACCCCACGTCACCCCGCTAACCCCTTCACAAAAACGACCCCCTCCTTTAACCTGCCATAACAGCGTACCCAGAGAACATCACTTCTGTTCTGTTTCGGAGCTAGGAGGATGATTTTTGAAAAGATAAAATTCGTTTGAGATGTAAATATCCAGAAAGTACATGATTAAGGCAAATAAAATCGAAAAGTATTCATGTTAAGGATCTCATCTCTCATCTCATTAGCTGCACCGCTTTATCCTCAGTAGGGTCGCAGGGGTACTGGAGCCCAACCCAGCAATCGTCGGGCAGTGGGCAGGGGACACCCTGAACTGGTTGCCAGCCAATCGCAGGGTACACAGGGACAGACAACTCGCTCATTCACACCTAGGGACAATTTGGACCGGGCAATCCACCTGAAATGCATGTCTTTGTAATGTGGGAGGAAACCGGAGTGCCCGGAGGAAACCCACGCAAGCACGGGGAGAACATACAAACTCCGCACAGTAAGTCCGGTAGCTGGATTTGAACCCACACAGGAGGATCCCAAGACCTTAGAACTGTGCCGCACACGCGCTAACCACTGCCCCGCCGTGCTGCCCCATGTTGAAGATAATAAAATGTATTCTTCTTAGCCTAGGCACACATTTTTTATTAAGGTATCTTGAAGCACACTGTCCATCGAAATTGTTAGATGGATAGATAGATGGATAGAAGATGGATAGATGGATAGATAGATACTTTAATCATCCCCGTAGGGAAATTCACACTTCCAAGAGTATCCTTTGTTGTTTATTAACAGATTAACAGGATGGCCTCGGGGTGCTGTGTTGTAGTTTAGCAACAGCGGAGTGGATGACGTCACACGCTAGTCCAAAAGTTCGGCGTCCCTGCAGCAGATGGAAATCTTTGTGCCCAGGGTTACACCACCTTGTGTTCACGCAGATAGCGAGTCGACCTCCTCTCCGCTTTCCGCAGGCTTTTGTGTCTCTGCCTAACAGTGCTGAAGCCGGGTAGCTCCACGTTAGCGTCCGGGATGCTAGACATGAGCCATGTTTCCGTAAAATGTTAGAAAATGTATGTTCAGTACCAGTTTTATTTGTTTATTTATGTTTTCATTTTTGTAATTTAAATGATCATGTGTCATGAACCGGAACAGGATCGGGACCCAAATGCGTGACGTTCTCACTTTTATTTTAGGGGAAATGGGGAGTCATGCACGTTAGGCAGCGGTCTGGCGTGGAAAGATAGGAAGCCAGAGGCTGACGAGATCGATACCAATTTCCCGAGTTGATATCGGACAGATGGGGTCGATACCAGACAGGACGGGACAGACGAGATTGATAATGAAACAGGATATCGAAATAAAACAGGACAAACTAGACGGGAACGAAAACTGGAAGGAATAATAAACAGGGCAAAAATAGACTGGAACGAAACTGGAAACCAATATTAAACAGGACAAAAATAAACGGGAACAATACCGGACAGGAAATACCAACAGGAAACAGGACCGAGTCAAAACCCACGTCTTGCGGGGCAGAGGGTCGTTGACGGACTGACAAACGAAGAGTGGGAGCTAAAATAGACGTAAAGCCAATCTGCCAATGAAACGCAGCTGGCGCAAAATGAATTCATAATTTGAATAAGAAAATTCTACTTAATTATATTTGCATATATTTTTTCCTTCCACAGTGAACGTCCAAGCGACTTCATTTTTGAACTTTTTTATAATAAACCTCATTCATGTCGAGCAACTCAGTCTCTCACAACAAGATGTCAATTAACAATATATACGATATAACGAAACACATTTACAATATGACATGTTAAACTACATAAATAAACACGTTTGAAAAAAAAAATATGGTGTAAGATTATTTGGTATTTTGTAAGGGAAAATACGACAGTTTGTAAGGGCATGGAGCCCTGGAGCTTGACAGGGTATAATTATTTTATTTTTGATTTTTTTTTCCAATACCCTACTGGAAGTAGTTGAAGTTTACGAATCCAATATTAGAATTTGTCTTTATCGTTATGTTTGTAAATCAATCCTGGGCTAGTGTGTCTTTGCAACATCTGTGAACGGGTCGAGTAGTATCCTCCTGTGTGTGTGTGTTAAGCCCCCGGCTGTCCCCATGTGGTTGTTATTTCAGGTCTTATAAAGGAATTCTCAGCCTCCCCCTCCATCTCTCCCCACATGAAGGGTTACTTTTGGGGGGTGACGAAGTTGATAGGGGGTAACCATGAGAATGGAAATAGGGGAGGGCCGAAAATGAATGAATATCAATTAAAGTTTTTGTTGTTGGCTTTGGTTAATTTATGTGTATTGTAAGTAAACATGCTGAGTTGTTGCATCTTATAACTAGTCCTTTTACTCCTTTAGGTGGTGATGATCAATTCCACCAACCTGACCTTTATCCAGAATTTTACTGGAGAACAGGTAAAAGCCTCCACAGTCATAAAATTCCGAATGCAAGTTGTTTATTATTGTGCATGAATTAACTCTCAATATATTTTGGGTGCCTTTAATTATATTTTGTTTAACAGTGTTCATTTGACCTCTGAAAAGTGATGGGTTCCGGGGACTCGCATACTCAAAAATCTATGGGTCCCAACAGAGATCTATGGGTCCCCAAAATTTAGTGTTATCGAGGTTGAAATTGTAAATCGGCGACAAATATTAAATATAAATCTATACATCAGTTTTAATCATCACAGTTTATTGGTAATACAAATCAGTTATCACGTGAAGATTTTTCAGTTCATAACAATATTGTACATTATATGAAATAATATTGCTGAAATAATTATATCAATCTATATTTTCATTCAGTTTTAATCATCACAGTTAATTGGTAATACAAAGCAGTTATCACTTCAGATTTTTCAGTTCATATGTTCTTCATGGTTTGCTGTCCCGCCACAGTTGTAATGCCTTCTCAAGGTCCAATCCATTATTATCCTCCTCATAGCGTAACCAGGAATAAAATTAAGTCCATTTTGGCAGAAAAGTCCTTATCTTGCTTAGGAGAATTATTAAAATCACAGCCGAAAACTCACGTAACACAGTGCAAAAACATGCATGGATAAGCCGCATCTCTCCACAAGCCAGATGTTTGAAATGTGATAGGTTAGGGCTCATAGTCCGTAATTGCTAATTGTTTATGCAAATTATGGCCAATACAGTCGTTCCAAAGACCAAATTCTTAAGCATGCAAAATTTGAGATGGTACGTTTAGTTGCCTAAAATTTATATATAGTTCATCGGTAAATTCTAATATTTTCCGACATAATGTCTTTGTCACCCTGAGCTGTGATGTCATCGGAGGAACAGCTGCACCCTAGCAATCCAGTTTCTGTGTTGTTTTATGTGTTAATTAGTCAAAGTGGTTGTGAGTGTGGTGAGCAACGTTTTTGTGAAAAACTGCTAGATCAAGCAACCCAAAAGGTGCTAACCGGCAAAAAGAACCCACGGAGAGCCGCCAACAGGGGGCTAACTGGGACTGATCACCGAAAGGCGACGGCAGCCTAGGTGGGAAATCGAAAGACTGGCTGACCAAAAAACACGGGGAACCAGGGACCAAACACGAAAGCGGCTACAGTAATAATTGGAAGCCAGCCGTTAATAAACCAAGGAATACGTCAAAACTGTCGCTAACGCTAGGCTAGCTGGCCATACAACATACAGTGGGTAGCCAACAAGCACCAACCGGAAGTAAAAGAAAACAGCTTTTGGAAGTACGCAACTCAGACAAAACAGTCTCAAAACCCCCAGCGGCAGGGTAAGCAAATTTCCAATTTCTCCAAGCACAAACAAGTGGTATGCAATCGCTGTTCACAACAATCACTGTCAGTTTCCTGAGCTGCCTCACCTGTTGTGTTAATAGGATTTGCTGTTTTGAAAGTGTGGTGTTCCTTCAATGACATCACAGCTCTAAAGGAAATAAGCCATATAGGTCAACTTTGAGTGGTATGCAATCGCTGTTCACAACAATCGCTGTCCGTTTCCTGAGCTGCCTCACATGTTGTGTTAATGGGATTTGCCGTTTTGAAAGTGTGGTGTTCCTTCAATGACATCACAGCTCTGAAGGAAATAAGCCATATAGGTCAACTTTGAGTGGTATGCAATCGCTGTTCACAACAATCGCTGTCGGTTTCCTGAGCTGCCTCACATGTTGTGTTAATGGGATTTGCCGTTTTGAAAGTGTGGTGTTCCTTCAATGACATCACAGCTCTAGAGGAAATAAGCCATATAGGTCAACTTTGAGTGGTATGCAATCGCTGGGGCGGCAGTGGCTTAGGGGGTGGAGCTCTCGTCTTGGGATCAAGAGATCACAGTTCGAATCCCGGCTTGTCCGTGTTACATGTCGAAGTGTCCTTGGGTAAGACACTGAACCCCTAAGGCCCCCAATAAGCAGGTTAGCGCCTTACATGGCTGCACGGCCGCTATTGGGAAATGTGAAGCGCTTTGGGAAGTCTTGCCTTGAAAAGCGCTATATAAATGCAGATCATTTTAACAATCGCTGTCGATTTCCTGAGCTGCCTCACATGTTGTGTTAATGGGATTTGCCCTTTTGAAAGTGTGGTGTTCCTTCAATGACATCACAGCTCTTGAGGAAATAAGCCATATAGGTCAACTTTAAGACTCAATTTCTCGAGTCCCCTGTTGCATGGATTATTTTGCAATGTATTTGTATAAAAGGAAAAAAAAATCTGATTGGAAATACCTTTAATACTCGATACTCTTCCCCTTAGATGGCCTCCTATTTTGGCTACTCGGTGGCTGTAACAGACCTGAACGGTGACGGGTATGTTTACCGCGCAATATTTGCATAGACAGTATTTATGTATTGTATTGTCTAAGCTCTGCTTGGTCATTTCAGGACTGACGATGTGCTTGTGGGAGCCCCACTCTACATGGAGAGGGAGATGGAGAGCAAACCCAAAGAGGTGGGGAGGGTTTACCTGTACCTGCAGAAGGCCCCACTCACCTTCTCCGAAGCCGTCGTCCTCACCGGCACTCACACCTTCGGACGATTCGGCACGGCCATTGCGCCTTTGGGGGACGTCAACAACGACGGGTACAACGGTAAGATGCATGAATGTGATAGTAGCGTGGGAAAGAAACCAAGGAAATTAAGATAGATTAATTTGATTTGACTAACACAAACAAACGCCAGAGAAACAATAACAATTCCTCTTCGCCTACTTCACAGTCTTTGCCGTTTTTGGCCTAAGGCTGTTACTAAAGTGGGAAATAACAACAAAAATATGACCTTGTTATTGTAGTAGTATTACATAAAGGATATCCAAATTCTTTGTCAGGCAATTTCCTTGCTAGGGTTTGCGTTTGTGCAGGCTTGTTTTAGGATTGAGAAAATACCTATTATGTTTTTTGTTAGACATATCCGATGAAGTGTGTTCTCAACAGAATTGACAAGGTGTTTTTTACAAAACAAACAGAATGGGTTTAAGGCCAGAGGTAAACTCTTAAGCCTTAGGCCACAGGTGTCAAACAGGCAACCCGCGGGCCAAATCAGGCCCGCGAGACAACACACAGCGAAGCGCAAGAGAAAAACAAGCTGGAGGTTGAAATATGTCAACTTGATGTTGCCAAAGCCAGGTGCCTCTCACAAAGACACTGTACCTGTATTTATTTCTCTCTCAGACTCTCTCTCTCTCTTTTCACCCCTTTTCTCCCACTCTCTGTCTCTTTCACTCTCTGTGTCTCTTTTTTTCCTCCTTTGTTGCTCTTTGTCTCTTTCTTTCTCCGTGTCTTTTAAGCTCTTTGCTCTAACTTCCTTTTTTCCTTTTCGCTCTTCTCTCTTTCTCTCTTTATACACTTTGCGCTTTCTTTTCTCTTTTCTCTCCTTCTGTTTTTCTATTTCTCTTTGGATTTCTTTCTTCCTCTCCCTTTCTTTTCCCGCTCTCTCTCGCGACTTTTTATCTTTTGTTTCTCACGCTCTCTCCCTCTCTCTTTTTCTTTCTTTGTCCCGCCCTCTCTTTTCCCCCCCTCTTTCTCTTATTTCTTTATCTCTCTTTTTCTTTCTCTTTAATCTACTAGTCCGGCCCCTGACAGAATGTTTGTTCTATCGTGTGGCCCCCGAGTTAAAATGAGTTTGACACCCCTGCCTTAGGCCATAAATGTCAATCATGACATTTGGGTCAGGCCAGGCTTCTCACTTGCTGGCTTTTTTATGTTATACACCAGTCACTATTCTTCTTTGTCTCTCTGCCTCTTTCTAAAGTGCTGCACTAGATTTCTTAGGGACATACGCCCTGCCCTGATTTTCAAACCATCAAAATAACGGATTGCCTTAAAATTTTCCAGTCAACTCTTCAAAAAACCTGTCCATGATAGAAAATGGTTGGTTTATGGAACATCTGGAGACACAAAAATGTGTTATCAGAAGTCACCTTTCCTCCTCCCAAGTCCTCACAAATGAAGTATAAAATGTTGTGTTCGCTTCAGGCTTGGTGCTGAAAATCAAATAAATTGGTCGAGCTCTGGCTGTGTCTGACTTTAATGACTGTTTTAGGTTGGTGTCAGGACCAGAACTGAAACAGGACCCAATTGTGTTACGTTTTATTGGAGGAAAGAGAAAGGGCTGCGCCCACGATCCGGTCTTCGCTGGACGCGGGAAGCAAGTCGCTCTCGTACTCGGATTGTGCTCCGAACGTGGAAGTGGATCATCCGTAGCGAGCGATAGCGGTGTCAGGGACGGAAAAAACGGGTCGGTAGCCGGGACTGGGAGAGCAAGGCTGGGTCGGAAGCGAGTCGTAAGCCGGAACGAGAGAGTAGACGTAGTCGGGGACAAAAAGAGATCGTAAGCCAGGACGGGAGAACAAACGTAGTCAGGAGCAAAACAGGTCGTAGCCGGAGACAGACGGGAGCAAAATTGGGACAGGCGGGAATGAGGGTCAAAAAAGGCTTGCCTAGTATTCACTGAGGTTCCCAGATGGACTGACAACCGGGGATTGACAGGTCTGCGTTCAAGTACTGACAGGGAGCCAATCAGAACCCGCGGCAAACGAGCGGGCACAGCTGAGTCACATCAGTAATCATGAGAGTCGGGCCTGATTTTTTAAGCCTTATTGTATTTCTAATTAAGACGAGATTGAAGAATTTGACTAGAATCCGAGAATATGGCTTGTCAACAATGTTATACCACACAGGACGCTTTGAGTCTAACACAATAAAATTTAATTACAAAGATTTGTACATTGACTGCGCCTTTGCTGGGCACAAAGTGGAAGAAAAAGGTGGTCACCAAGTTTTCCCTTCCTGGTCCATATGTGCCCTAGCTAGACCTTAATTTCGGCATTTAAAGGGTAGAAAAGGAGCAATTTGGATCGACCTTGATTGTAGGTGCCTGAGACCAACCCACAATGACTCAGAGAAAATGTGTGGGTAGTCTGTGAGCAACTGTGAAATTACCAACACAGGGTCCAACCCATCCTCTTTGCGGTCCCACAGTATTCGGCATGTAAAATTTAATTCTGTCACAAAACTAGGCACCATAGGATTAATTCATGTATTTTTCACACTAATATGAAAGGCACTAATACTACTCAACTTCGGTACTAAAACAGAGGTTCTTTTTGTAGTTTCTGTCTTTTTTTTTTCATTTCAAAATGTTCAACACAGACCATAATAAGAATTGGGAAAATAAAAATAGAGGATGAAAAAAAACTTGAATGTATTGATGTCAGGAAACGGGCCAGGAAGCAGGAATTCGGAACTCATATGCGTAGACAATCTGTAACTTTAAAAAGGAAATAAAAGTTGTCCAACACACAAACGGACCAAAAACAAAACAAAACAGGTTTAAAGGCAAAATTACAAAGTAGGCATTACTCAGATCAAAAAGGCATGAACAGGTCTTCAACAAGGGTTAAACAATGGTCTGGAACCAGGCAGTCCCAAAAGGAGCGTTTAAGTACTCAAAAAGCAGTCCAATGCGTCTCAGCCGGTGTCAAGGGGCGGGGCCAGCTGGGCGCCATGACAACTGTGCAGGACATGACAATTGAGGCATCAAAGGCAGGAAATTGGTTTAAAAATAGACAGTGATAGCACACTCAATTTGTAATGTATGGCTCTTGTTAAAGAGTACTTGACCAAGAAATATGTAACTAAATAAACCTACTAAAAAATGTGATTGGATTATGCACCGTCTGTCATGATTACCGATGTGATTCACCTGGGCGCGCTCCTTTTGGCGCCAACTGCTTTGGACTCTAATTGGCTCCCTGTCCCTTATTATTTAAACCCACTCCTATCTGTCCCCTGTTATCAGTCCGTCTGCGAACCTCAGTTAACACTAGGCAAGCCTTTTCCGACCCTGACTCCCACCTTTTTCTGCTCCCGTCTGTCCCCCGGCTTGCGACCCATTTTTGATTCTGACCACGTCTACTCTCCCGTCCCGGCTTTCAACCTCAGTTAACACTAGGCAAGCCTTTTCCGACCCTGACTCCCACCTTTTTTTGCTCCCATCTGTCCCCGGCTTCGACCCGTTTTTGATCCTGACCGCATCTACTCTCCCGTCCCGGCTTTCAACCTCTTTTTGTCCGCGACCACGTCTACTCTCCTTTCCTGGCTTACGATTCGCTTCCGACCCTTACCACGTTTTTGCTTTCTGTCCGCGGCGACTGACCCGTTTTTCTGTTCCCGACCCCCGCCATCGCTCGCCACGGAAGATCCACTTCCGCGTTCAGAGCGACCTGCTTCCCGCATCCAGCAATCACCGGATCGTGGGCGCAACTCTTTCTCTTTCTTCCAATAAAACTTGTGAGAAACGCAACGTAAGTTCCGTTCTGGTCCTGAAACCATCGCAGAAGCTTCACCATTTCAATCAAATTTATTTTGAATAAAAGATAAAATAGGCAATACAAAGTGATTAGCGGAATTCAATTCAAGCAATTAAAGTAGCAGTATAGCATTTAAACATCTAAACAATAAAAAACGTGTATAGAAAGTGTTTTTCAATTGGTTTTAAGAAATCACGAGCATGATCAGTAACTTGAAGGGACTGCGTGTGTAAATTAGTCCCTCTTAGTGGTAAAAAAAAAAAAAAAAACAATATTAATTTTAATACATGAACTGTCATATAAAGGTCCATTTTTCTAAAATACTCATAAGTTGAGATATTTGCATTTATTTGACATAACATGAGGGTGATCTACAGTGAGTTGAAAAATGTGTCCGCCGTCTTGTTGCTACTATCTATCTACCTACCCTGGTCATATCCCTCAAGAGGGGTAATCAACAGCAAGACAAACACATAAACAAAAACAAAGAAAAGAAAAAAGGGAAAAAGTAGCAAAAACACACACATTTTTGGGGGACCATGGCCAACACAAATGGCCAAACACCCAAACAAGTTAAGCACCTCGGCACCCAAGTTGGTCATGCTTTCGTCCCTCCAGATGAAGCGGGACACGAGAAAGCGACCATGTCACTCGGGTCAGGGTGACACGACACACTCTTCTGTTCAACAGCATGGCCCGACAGCTTTCACTGGTTTACCCCTGTTGCATCATACATCCTTTAGAACGCCTCTAAACATCCCACTATCCTTTTACATCACCTCCCCACTTCGGTCCTGTGGTGAGGGGCCCTTTCTCCCTGAGAGGTGTGAGAATTCTCTTACCGTGGTCCGCTGCGTGTCGTAAGAGGTGGCTAAAGTGGCGGGAGCGAGGGGACTGGGAATCCTCTCCTCTCTATCTCTACTCCCTAAGAGACAGCAAGGCAAAGAAAGGGGGTGGGGGACTGAAAGGTCCCGCAAACACTAGTTATAAGGTCTCTAAATGTGAGAGGATGTGGAAGTAAAGCGACTGAGTGGAAGAAAGAGGAGATCGGATGGATGATGACTAAAAGGAAGGTTGATGTGTTAGCCTTGAGTGAAACAAAGATGAAAGGAAAGGGTGAATTACAGCTTGTAGGTATGTATGGTAGAAAGTCTGGAGTTACAGGTGGACATGCTAGAGAAGGAGTGGCTGTGCGTGTGAGCGAGAAAGCAAAGGAAAAACTTGTTGCTACGGGAATGCAAAATCAAAGACAATTTCAAGAAAACTGTTGCGGTCTGGTCCCTTTGTGCCTCTGTAGATTTTTTCTTGTGCTTTTTAGCACTTGTTTCTGTTTGCATTGCACAGTACAGCAACATCTAAACATTAAATAATACACACTGTCCTCAAAACATACATGATTAATATTTTATATCAGAAATCTGGATACTTTTGTTTATTAATTAGCCGATCAATGATAAAAATAATCAATCAGTGGAAGATGTTTTTGCGGTGGACTGAGCCCCACACAATATTTAAAAATATAGTAACAATATAGTGTTAACATTATAACTGTTGTTTTTTCAGAAATGCTTACCAAAATAGTGGCTCTACACAGTAATCAGTGACGGGGAAGCCACTTCAAAGGGTATAGTGTACCCCTGCTAAAGATTTTAGGACATTAACCATCCATTTTCATCTTAGCTGGTGGTGAATGATTTAGATACATTGTATCGTTTGGCCTAGACCAGGGGTGTCAAAGTCAAATGGACGGAGGGCCAAATAAAACATTTGGCTACAAGCCGAGGGCCGGACTGTCCAATCTTTACTGAAACCAAGATTTAACCTACTGAAAACACAACAAATATATTACAATATGATTGTATAAATAAAGCAATATTTTCTTATGACTCTGTCAGTCATTTTTAATTTCAGCAGGCACAAAATACAAATGTCCTTTATATAAAAAACTCATAACATATCTCATAACAACAACTCATAACCATTTTCTATCATTCAATCATCTGAAATTATTAAAAAGAAATATTGCCTCGAAATACAATAAAATAAAGTGCAAAAATCTCTTGTTACTTAAAACCAATAGCAATCAACACACTGGGCCTCATCTGTCCTGCTCAAATGTACATTGACTTTCCTTTCTGGGCTTTCTCTGGGTTAGTGTGAAAAAAAGGAATTACTGATTAACAAATAATAACAATCAAAAGTCATTTTCTCTGCTAAATAGGAGACAATTTTATCAAAAGACTGTTGTCCACATCAAGATCTATTTTCCATGAAAAGCCGAAAAGCAAGAAACACTCCCAGGACAGAGTCGGCAAACAAAAACAACATAGTCAACATAGACAATAAAGCTTTAAAATTCCCGAGGGGAACAACAAAAAACAAGACTTTCTTTATGTGCATATTTAACTTTTAAACTTGAACGGAGTAAAAACTTCAAATGTGTAATTGCACAGGAAACATTACTGTATTATTACTGTATTTACATACATTTATATACAGTACTGTATTACTACAACTCTACATTACTTGTTTGAGGCTGACGCTGATACTTTTCCAGCTACCTCCGTGAACATGTACTCCAACTCCCACCTTGTTTGAAAGCCCCGGTTTTCAGTGTCCACCTTCCGTTTAGCCATTGTTGATGGGTATATGTGGGCTAATTTTTGCTGTTATGCTAAAGACTGCTGAATAAATCAAACCGCCTCCCGCTTTGCTCCCGCTCGGCGCGTCCCCGTTGCATTGTGGGAAATGTAGTATTCATGCGTACTGCGGGCTGCTGGCTTGCAGCGGCCTGCGGGCCGGATCTAATAATATATTGATATCGTCACGCGGGCCAGGTAAAACCCTCTCGCGGGCCTAATGTGGCCCGCGGGCCTTGACTCTGACATATGTGGCCTAGACAGACAAATAAGAGGACAATAATTAAAACCACGTGCTCATCACGTTTGAAAAATTGTCCTTCCCCACTCTGATGACCACGAGCCTCGAGTGCGCTGGCTAGGTCACATTTAATTCCCTTCACGCTTCAGGTTTTTTACAATTAGGGTTTTTTTCTTTGTCTTGATCAAACCAAGTCTGCACAAGTTCATATTTATAATGTCTGCCTTTGTTTAACAATTGCAACAATAAAAACAAAGTAGATCCCCTTGCAGCCTCCAGCCATTGTTTCAGTTTGAAGGGTTTGACAAAGCTCAGTGAATGGCTGTTTACAATTTCAGAGATGTGGGCAAAAAAAAACCTTTGGATTGTTACCCCGCGTTCTGCCAAATATTGAACAAACGTATATCGGATGACAGGCAGATCTTTTTCTGGATTGTTTGGTCTGGAGCAGAGGAAATCCCATCAAAAGCTCGAACAACATCATTCTTGGGACGGTCAGGAAGTCCGTCCATGAAAGGACAGCAACTTGAACACATATCCGCTCGTGATGTCCAAAAAAGCCTCGTAGTCTGAGCGAGTTATTTTTAACCCTCCGCATGTGCCTTGGTGATAGAAATCATCTGGAAGGGAATTTATGTCCTGGAGATTGAAGTTCATTTATCGTCTTTGTGTTTGTTTTATCATCTCGTTGATTGGATTTGCACACATGCATACCAGGCTGGAGCTCCGGTGTCTCCGTGACAAACTGATCCACATCTGGAGCAAGTGATTCGGGTTTTATTTATTAATGGACCCCGGTTTGTTAATGTGCGTTCCACTCGGTTAGGCTTTCAGATCAATGGCTCGTGGATCAATAGTCGGGCTTTCACTGACGGGCAACATAAATCACATCAGGCCGCCCCTCGGGCGGGGGACTGTCTTACTGACATGTGCAAACTTTGTTTTTTAATCTAATGAGCGCACATTCGTGTCTGTTGGGAATGACGTCAGCATCATAATTGGGTGTGCGAGTGTGCAAAAATATACCTGTACCCATTTTTTTTCCATCTGCGTGTAATCATGGGCAGATGTCATCACGGCGTTTGTAAATTCCCCTCTTAAAAAAAAAGAACCGTCCTCGCTTGAGCTCATCCTTGCATGTTTTGCTTCGAATCAGCTGTTCATACCGGTTGAGTGCAGCTGAGTTGACAGTCTATGGAGCCATGTGTTTTTATTTTTCATCATCTCAATTAACGTCCTGTCGCTATCGTTCATAGTGATGCACGACATGACTATGACTTCATCGCAGTGAAAAAATACATCGGAGGGGATCTAAAGTACAAGCCGAGCTAAAATTATGGAATCATCAGTCTTGGGCAAGCCCTCACTCAGACATTTTATTCTGGAGAAAAAACTCAGATCACAAACATGAAACAATCGTAAGGGTTATTCCAAAGTGCAACGTATTGGCACTCGGAAACACTAAAAGTAATTAAGAAAAAACATTATAACGGCCAGTAAATGTTACTTTTATAGAGCAATGTAACCGCGGTGTACCCGTCCCACCAAAGATCCACATTCACGCTGGACTGGATGATGAGGTTCTTTATTACAGTTGCTGCAAATGGATGAGTCACACACAACACGTGGTTAGCTCCTCTGCTGGCTTTCAACACATTAGCAGCGCGCTGTAGACTGCCCAATACATTTTCTTTACAGTTGAGATACAATACAAGTTCAGAAAATCAACCATGACAATTATTTTTACATCAATTTTAACAAGATACTTTTAACAAGAGATCGTATTGTGTTTTTTTAACGTTTACAATGAATTCAACATATTTTTCTTTAAACTGAATTTTAACAAACATCCTTTTTATATATATATATATGTGAAAATAGAAATAATAACAATAACGAGTATAAAAACGGGTACAATTTACCTGCAATTGAATGAGTCACACACAACATGTGGTTAGCTCCTCTGCTGGCTTTCAACACTATCAGGGGAATTAGCATTTTAGCACAACATGCAACGTCTGGCAAAACTAACATAAATGGCGACAGAACAAAACGAAAATAAATCCAAACGGCTTGACAACATCAATCACATTACTGTGCATGTTGAGAGATTTGTCAGCTGTGGTTTTAATATTTAAAATTAACTTTTTGCAGAGCACCAAAAGATCGTGCCTTACCGTTAGCAGCGCGCTGTAGACTGCCAATGGCATCCGCCTTCCGGTCACAAGATCAAAAGCCAAACCAAACCTTACCCCATACCAGCAGGTGGCACTGTTGGACTCATCATTGCAGAACACTTACACAAAAACTATACAACATATTTCAGCAGGAATTTCAATAAAACAAAAGTTATTATTACACCCGTTACATAGTGCAAGTGCAGGGAAATAAATATGGATCACTCCATTCTGAGGAAAAAAATATGGAATCGGCATATTTTGAGTAGAACATAAATAAGGACACACCCATTTTGATTATTACTTTTTTTAATTCATTTATTAAACTTTTTGTCCTTAGAATAAAAACAATCTTGCTTTTATTTTATTACACCAGAAATAAAAAAAAACAGTAAAACAAGAAAATAAAAGTGAGTTTGATTAATTCAATAATTCATTCATGATTAACAATTATAATTATTTAAACAATTAGTAATATATTATTATCCTTCTGTACATGTTTAGCTTTTTAATTTGTTTCACGTGCACTGAAAGGAGAAGCCCTCTAATTTAGTTATTCTTGAGTAATGACAATAAAGGCCATTTGTTGATGCATTTATTCATGTATGTATGTCCGGTCTGTTTGAATCAGTGCAAATTAGGATCGTAGTTTGCACTTTTTAGTTTAAAATCAATTTCTCTAATCAGAATCCCACCGTTAATGGAACAGTTGAGCTATTATTAATATCTGATCAATGGCCTAATGTGATAGAATTTTCATGTAAGTAGCATATAACAGGGCAGCGCAGTGGTTAGCACATGTGTGGAGTTTGCATGTTCTCCCCATAGTTGTGTGGGTTTCCTCCGGGCACTCCTTTTTTATCCCACATTCCAAAAACATGCATGTTAGGTTAATTGACGGTCCAAATTGTCCCTGGGTGTGAATGAGCGAGCAAATTGTCTGTCCCTGTGTGCCCTGCCCTTGCCCACTGTCCGAAGATAGCTGGGATGGGCTCCAGCACCCCCACGGCCCTACTGAGGATAAGCGGTGCCCATAATGGATGGATGGATAGCATATAGCAAAAGCGGCCGCCACCTGAGGTGGCTAAAACTGTTTAATTTTACTGTTGAATTCATATTTTATGTACACAATAGTAAATAAAATGTAGTATTTTGGCTTGCGGCATGTTTAAGACATATCCTGTACAGTACTACTGTACAAACACTAAATGTAGTATACAAGGTACACACATGGAGGCAATTATTCACTCTCCGCCAGGCCGCTTCATGTGGAACTATTTGTTTAGACGGATTCATGTTGAGGGGGTCCAGAGACAAACAGGATGTCTCGAGGTGTTTATCCACGACAACATTAAGTCATTCTCTTGTAGGGTCATGCAAACTGCATATAATGATAATCAATTTCTATAAGGTCCGGTGCTTGTGTACATACACTTATTGAAACATGAATATTTTGTTTGTTTGTTTGTACATGATTCAATTGTTTGTTTGTTTGTAAATGATTCAAATTGAATCTTTTCTTCCGGCGCCGTCACGAATGGCAGCCACTCCAGCAGCTCCCGTGTTATTTTCGATTGTTCTCGATTGTTCTCAGCTCAGGGATGCTGCTGGAAATGTGAATTTCCCTTCGGGGATGAACAAAGTATCTATCTATCTATCTATCTATCTATTCCACTAGAATAGTAAAATCAGTCTGCAACAGTTTGTCGTGACCTTTTATGGAAATGCGCTTACCTGCTGTCCCGCCAAGATTTAGATGAGAAGATCAGCAGGGCTTTCACGTTGATCCTGATGATATCAAGAGCAAGCCTGGAGACAGTAGGCTAATATTCAAGGCAGAAATGGTTAAATGCACTTTCTGCAGGCTAGGAACCATCTTTTTTTTTCCTCATTTCACTCAGAGCTTAGTTTGTTTTCGTTGAGCACTGCAGTAAAATACGTTAGCGCTTACCGGTGGTAAAAAGAAAGCAAGAATTGATGCGGAAACAACAATAACTTCCTGGACAGGGAAGGAAAATCACTTATTCCAGTCTTCATGCTGAGTTAAATAAGCAGTTTGTGTTTCCCTGTTGCCATGAGAACAACATCAGCTATCTATTCACTTTGCGTGCTTTTATATTATAAAACTGAAGAATAATTGCTTCTTGATTTTCTTTTGAAGCAGTGTAAACCAAGCGGTTTACACATTGAACCAAAATACTCCACCATACGTTATTGAAAATTTAACGAACAACGTATTACACATTCTAAACCTATTACTTCAGCAGATTTTCTTCCAGAATCACCCTGTGTTTGGCTCTGTCCATCGTTCCATTAACTCTAACAATCTTCCGGGTGCCTGCTGAAAAAAGCAACGCCAAAGCATGATGCTGCCACCACCATGTTTGACAGTAGATATATTGTTTTTACGGTGATTTGTAGTGTTACTCTTACGCTAAACGTAAAGTTTTGCATTCAGCCCAAAAAGTTCAAATTTGGTCTTATTTGACTATAGCACATTGTTCCACATTATTTGGTTCTCCCATGTGGCTGATTGCACATGCCAAATGGGCCTTTGTATGGTATTATTTCAAAAAGGGCTTTCTTCTTGACACTTTTCATTCAAGGGCATGCGGAGTACGACTAATAGTTGTTTCATGCTCAGATTTTCCCACCTCAGCTGTGTATGCCTGCAGGTCATCCAATTTTGTCACCTCTTGGTTGCTTCTCTGATTAGTTTTGTCCTTGTTTGGGCTGAGGTTTGGAGCAGGGGTTGGGACCTATTTGTTTTTTGTCCCCCCCCAAAAAAATCAGTAGTTGTTTTTAAGGGGTTAGAAGCAGTAGTTCAACTCGTGAAGTAGTATTGTTGGGAAGTATGGGTTATTGAAGGTGCTTAGCTCTTAAGTTTTGAAAATACATAATGTAATTGATTAAGGCAGAAAAAAGAATTAATCTTGAAGATTATAAAATGTATTCTTCCAAATCTGAATGAGAAATTCAACAATGTGGATTATGTGAACCATTTCACAAATGTTCTATATGTGCAATGCCTGTGACACAGCAAACATCAAGTCGATAATCCGGCTCCTGCCAAAAACACTGAAGCATATCTTGGGTAACAGTCTGCAGAAAATTACTTTTTTGTTGTTTTTATTTACAAATTATCTTCTGAGTGAGTTAGTCCAGGTAAATACATATTTTTATTACAATAATTAATTATTACTATCCTAAGAATACATTATTTTCAAATACCCTGTATAATTTTCTCAACTCTCGTCATCAGCAACTGTACCTTTGAAATAGTTGAAGAAAAACATTTTTAGTGACACAGTTGTCATGTGAAAATGTTATTTTTTTATAACTATTAAAGTCTATGAGACAGCTAGGATAATATTTCAGATAGACATCCAATCCTGAGACGCCTGCCATGACCTAAATATGTCAAAAAAATGAAAAAAATTAAATGGAAACCAACGGCGATGATTTGTAAGGATGCTGAAGACCTTATTGATATCATCATGGGGGGATGTACACACAGGTTGCTGCCAATGTGTTCCCCTGCTTTGCTCTCTCAGGGAGCAGCACCGTCCTGATGTTTGTAACATGTGTGTATATATGTCATCTCTCAGACGTGGCAGTGGGTTGTCCTTTTGCCGGAGAGGACAGCTCAGGACGAGTATTGATCTTCAATGGCCATCGAGATGCCTCGGTGCAAGGCCTGACCCTGAGCCAGGAGTTGAAAGCGGCCTCTGTCCCAACCGGCAGCCTGCCCGGTTACGGCTTCACACTGAGAGGAGGCCAAGACCTGGACCACAACCAGTACCCTGGTAAAAAAGACACAACAATCCTGTCTCGATGCTCTGTGCTGTGTTTCTATCATCAAAATTCTTCTTTCACGTCTCTTCACTTTTCGCTCTGTTTTCCAGCTGCTCTTGTTACATCCTCCCTCCTCTTCACTCCTGACCTCTGCATTTCATCTGTCCTCCTTTTGCCATGTTCTCCTCTTTTGTCTCCCTTGGTTCGCTCTGCTAGAGTCATCATTTACATGTGTCCAGGAACTAAATTTTCCTCATTTAGTTTACGTAACAATTTATCTGGATTTTTTTGGTCTGGTTGTCATTCAGTGTGTTTTACACACTGTCAGAAAAGTGAGTACACCCCTCACATTACTGCAGAGATTTCATCATAATGTTAAATAGAATATTAGTAAATATTGACACAACAAAAGGTAGTCTGTGTAATACCTATATAGTAGTGTAAATTTATTTTTCCCCTCAAAATACAGCCATTAATACCTAAAGCCCTTGTAACAAAAGTGAGTACACCCTTTAGTAAAAGTTCCTGAAGTTCAATATTTTGTGTGGCCACCATGATTTTGCAGAACCGCTTTAATCTTCCTGGCAGTAGATTTCTCCCGTAGCCTCACAAATTGCCACCGGAATGCTTTTCCACTCCACAAAAACATGGCTGAGCTGGGGGATATTCAAGTTCTGGTGCTACTCCACCTTCTGCTTGAGGATGCGCCGAAGATGTACTATTGGGTTTAGATCTGAAGACATGCTTGGCCAATCCATCCCTTTTACCCTTAGCCCCTTTACAAAAGCCTTGGTAATCTTAGAAGTGCATATGGGGTCATTGTAAGGCTGCAACCCAGTTTCCGGAGGGTGGGGATAATTCTCTGCTTCAGTTTTTCACAGTACATCCTTGAGTTTGTGTTTCCCTTAATGAAACGCAACTCCTTAATTCTAGTTGCACTCATGCGGCCCCAAACCATGACTTTCCCAACACCATGCTTGACATTAGGCACGACACAAACATGTTTGTACACGTCACCTGGTCGCCGCACGTTTCATACCATGTGAGCCAAACAAATCAATCTTTGTCTCATCTGACCAGAGGATATCTTTCCAGTAAGCCATGGCCTTTGTTGACATACTTCTTTATTGTGTCAAGGTGATGGTTCTTTAGTGATGTTCTTTTAAACATTATAAGGAAATCTCTGCAGAAATGTGAAGGGTTCACTCACTTTTGGAACATACTGTATCTATCTTGTCACACTGTATGTCTTGTTACCAATCCCTTCACTACCACCACTACTCATGCTGTAGATATGGGGATGAAACAGTCTCTGAGCTTGTTAGTCCTTGTTTTAAGGGTCTTGTAAGGCCTATCAGTGGGCAACCAGTTAAAAGGGCAGTGGCCGGGGTGATATGAGTCCTTTATAAAGTTGTTTGCTCTGTTGTGGTATTGCAAACTGGCAATGGCCTCCAGACTGGGCAGAGAGCAGCCAGTGGTATTCTGGGCTGTGTTGATTACTCTCTGCAGGGGTTCACGGTATGCCCAATTATTTATAATGTGTTTTGCTGACCTCTCCTTGTTTGTCTACTCTTCATCCATTACATGCATCCATCCATTCCAGTGTTCCTCACACAGCATTCTTCTGTCCATCATTATCTCTTTCCTTGCCTTTTTCATTTATTCTCCCCTTGCTCCTTTTCTCACTTTTCATCATCACTCCATTCTTCCAAGCCACCTTCTACATTTCACAGTCCGCAATCATCCATCCTTGAATCATCTATGCCCTTACTCCATCTTTCTCATCCATCCCTCGTTACCATTCATCCCTCACTCATTCTACTCTCCACCCCAAATACAATATTTTCATTGGTAGTTTTCTATTTACCTTCTATTTTTTTCTATTATCTATACTGACCCTCCCCCACACATCAACCTCCATCCCTCTCTGACTTCTTCTCCACTCCATTAAATGCCTTTCCAAATAAAGTTTAGTCATCAAAGCAGAACTTAATTAAATTGCCATTTTTACTTTGAGAACAAACCACTGCCGTTTAATCTAATTAAAATCGTTCCGTGTAGCAGTTTGTATACACATTTGTTTACATTTAAAAGAAAATAAGCCATTTGGGGATGTAAACTCACTGTTTTATGAGCTCCACTAGGCCCCTTCCTGTGAATTTGAATGCTTTTCTTCTTCCTACCACCATAATTTGCCTTTACCTTTTATTTCCTTGACCTGCACCATCCTTTCTTGTTATTGTGCACATGTGGCTACAGTGCTGTAGATTTTTTATTTTTTATTTTTGATGGGGGTTCACGCCTAAATGCACACATGGTCCCCTGTCTGGCTTTTGATTTGCTTCATTAGTGGTCTAGCAAGTGTTTACCGACTCCTGGTCGACGTGGAACTGCTAATTAGAAATCTCTCATTTAGAAACAGCGTGCGGTAAATGCAAATACAGGGGGAACAGGTTGAAACGTTGGAGCAGGAGGAAATTTGGTCGGGTGGCTGGGTGGCGAAACAGCGGTCCCAGGCCGATATGTGCCCCTTAAGATCACCGACTTGTATTACGCTGCATGTTGTCTGTCATTAAGGCGTCGGTAGACGGAAGTGAGGCACACGCACATGGCGAGTCGTTTGCAGGCCAGTAAAGTCACACTGTTCAAAGGACACAGGGATGTTTGATCAGCCTCACGAAGGAACTAAAAAGCCTGCGAGTCGCCAATAACCTGAGTGTTATTACTTGCAGACACAGATCTGGATAATAATTAAACTTTGAGCTGCTTCTAGATTCAATTGAGGGGAGTGACGTATATTAAGTTTTTTTATTTGATCGCTCTTGGTAGGAAATACAAAAATAATAGAATTGTAAAAATGTCTTATAAGTTTATAGTTTAGTAGACACACAAAATAAGAAGAAAAGACATCAATGAAAGGAGAACAAGAAAGGACTGTACAAAAACCCTCAAGTTGCAAAAATTCCAACCTTTTCTTAAAGTCCTCCTCTGAGCCCTTTACTTTGATTAAATATCCTTCGTAGGGTGTAATAATCAGAGAACATGATTGACCAATAGTGACAATGGTGTATACAGTGTCACGAAACGGACCGAGAAGCAGGAAGTTGGAACTCATTTGCGTAGACGATCCGTCACTTTAATTGAGAAAGAAAAGATGCACACAAATGGACCAAAAACAAAACAAAGCAGGCTGAAATGCAGGCAAAACTACAGACTAGGCATTTAACGGGATTAAACAGAACTTGCAGGAATCTCTCAGAATGTTACACCGAAGTGCAACAAAGTCCAACAAGCACAGCAAGAATAAACAGGTATCAAACAGGCATGAACAGGTTTTCAACAAGGGTAATAATGATCAGGCAAAGGGCAGTTCCAAAAGGCACGTTTAAGTACCCATAGGAGTAATCAGGAAAATGCAGGTCAGCCGGTGTCAAGGGGCGGGACCAGCTGGGCGCCATGACAACCGTGCAGGACATGACATACAGTGCATAGTAGTTCAAATAACAAACAAAAATGAGCCACAATGGTTAATAATAACAAACAACCTTGGAATCCTATGCAATCTACTTTATGAAGGTTTCCAATGGTAAAAAAAGACCTACATTATTTAATTTATGCAAGCAGAATAAATATAATAATGTCAAACAAGCACGGATGAGCACTTTTAGCTAGTCTGGCAACTTTGAACACCCTGGCTGCTCTTCTGTCATTATCAAGCTTTTTTTATTATTTCCAACTTTATCGAGAGTTAAGTTGTGAGTCTGCCGATGTTAATTAACCAGCAGATATGTGGGCATTAATTGGACTATCAAAAAACACATACTGTATTTATCAGAGTTTAAGTCGCACTGTTTTCCGAGGGTATGCTGTTCCTGCGTCTTATAATCGGGAAAGACTAGGCCATTGAATTATGTGCATAATTTTCGAGACATGTAAATCGTAGCTTTGTCTTGGTTAATGCTACAAACAAGCTTAAATTATTTTAATGCAGGACTTAAGCATCTTTTTCATTGCAAACTAATAATTCTTTTCCAAAGGTGAACCCAGGGTGCAGACACACAGCTGAGTGACCAGTTTATTGGTGGGCAAATGGAATTAACAAAAAAGCACTCCACACATGGGAGTAGGTGAAAAAACAATATTTAAAAAAAAATAAAAAAATAAATCCAGACTAAACTCACAGCTGGCAAGGTACAGAATGTTCTGAATCAGTCAAGGAAAGGCATCAAGTTAGGAAACAAGTGCAGGCAGGAACATCAAAAGGGAAAGCGACAATTTGATAGCTTTTGCTGTTGGCACAGTCATTATATACAGCAGGGGTCGGGAACCTTTTTGACTCAAAGAGCCATAAAAGCAAAATATATTAATTTTATTTTAGGAAAGAGCCACACCATATATTATGAGACAAATTTACTAAATTGCTAAACCCGCGCCCCAGACAAAAGCTTAGTCTTCAGCACATTTATTTTTGATGATTTGATAAAAATTATGAAAAGAGAATAATGCCAGAGCCCCTGTCCCAAAATCAACAAACACACCACTTTAAACTTGTCTCTTTCTTGCAATTACTCAAGACCGGTTAAACTCCTTTTGACCCTTTTTTCATACATATTGGTTTCAAAACAAGATGCAAGCAGTTATTGTGTAAAAACGTCACAACATTCTGCAAATAGGGAGCCTGATGAGCTCATATTTGGCGCAGACGGCGTAGGGCGAGAGATGGGAGGGAGTGCTTGCACTTTTTGCATAGCTCCACCCATCCCTCCCACTCACCCGATCAAATGACTAAGTTCTCTTCCGGTGTTTTGGCGTATTTACAGCTCTGTGGATTCATCATAAGGTATCTGAACATTGAACACAGATGATATAGTGAACTTTTATATAAAGGATTCTTTAGCGTTGTACAGCCAAAATGAGTTTTTTTTCCCCCTTTTTTTATGTGACACCTTGACTGTAAATTGTAGTGAAAAACGTGCCCTATATATACTGCGAAGTAATTGTCTATCATTTAGCTCTGGTTAGGCTTTGCGTGTACCCGAATAGGATAGACAACTCGAGTATTGAACAATATGGGGAACTTTTGCATGCAATCAAATTTGTCTCTGAGCCACAGATACTCATAGAAAGAGCCATATATGGCTCGCGAGCCATAGGTTCCCGACCCCTGATATACAGGGTTCTTAATGAGGGTCAGGTGTGGGTGTAGGATGCAGTAGTAGGGTACCTCCTAGCCTATCTATCCGGGGGCACCCTCTTCAGGACGTGGGAGTGCTAGATCCTAACACTAACGTTGTTTTCTATTAATAAGTTGAAATTTTAGTAGACACACAAAATACAGAGAGAAAACATCAATGGATATTGAACTTGCAAGGAGGACAGGGAGAGAAGCCTTCAGAGGTTCAACCTGTTATGAAAGCTCTACTTTTTATTACATCTCCTTGGTTACAATAATAGATTCGCCATAAATGGTGTAGTAATCAATGAACAGCAACATGATTGGCTGATCGTGAGTCAAAACAACAATCAGTGCGCATTAATAGTCAAAATAACAAACTGGTATCGTAGAAAATCTATTTTGCAGGTATGCAATATTAAAAACAGATTAAATTTATCATCTAATATTAGCATCATCTTCTTCAACGTCAAAAAACAGCTTCTTCTTCTAAGCTGTAAACTGGCATCATCTCTATCTGCACGAAAATATAGCTTGTTCTGGGCTATTAATTAGTGTACTGTCACGGTTGCCCATTGCCCTCAATTGGCCCCGCCCATTTGGCGCCAACTGCGGCTCGTTGCCTGATTGGCTTCCCTCCTATTTAAGCTCAGTGCTCTCACCCCTTGTCAGTCCGTCAACGAACCACTGCACCCGCGAGACGTGTATTTTGACTCTGTCCAGTATCCTCCTTGTGTATCCTGTCTGGTATTGATCCCGTTTGTCTCGTCCTGTCTGACTCCAGTCTCCAGTATCGGGTATCGATCCTGTCTATCTCGTCGGATTTGATATCTGACTCCAGTCTCCAGTGTCAGGTATCGGTCCCGTCTATCCAGTGTCTGCTCGTGTATCCGGTATCGATCCTGTCTGTCCCGTCCTGTCCGGTATCGACCCTGTCTGTCCAGTATCTGCTTGTGTATCTGGTATCGATCTTGTCAGCCTCTGGCTACCTGTTTTTCCCCGCCGGATTTCTGTCGTACTTCTTCCGCCCAGCGATTGCCGAATCACTGGCTTTTGCGTTGACGCACATGACTGCCCCATTCCCGTAAAATATAGCTTGTGTGAAAATGTTACGCATCTGAGTCTTCCTCCTATTCTGGTTCTGACATGTACTTTCTTTAGACACTGAACAAATAGTGTATATGTATTCAAAAAATTAACCTCCCTTTACATAAATCACAAAAGTGTTTCCTCTAACGTGTACTGTATGTATTTGTTTTTTATTTTCAACCAATTTTGTGGCCTTTTGCAGCTTTTATTCTGGTAATAAAATACATCCATCCATCCATTATCTGCACTGCTTATCCTCAGTAGGGTCGCGGGGGTGCTCAGCCCATCTCAGCTGTCTTTGGGCAATGGGCAGGGGACACCCTGAACTGGTTGCCAGCCAGTCGCAGGGCACACAGGGACAGACAACTCGCTCGCTCATTCACATCTAGGGACAATTTGGACCGGCCAATGAACCTGATATGCATGTTTTTGGAATGTGGGAGGAAACCGGAGTGCCCGAAGGAAAACCCACGCAAGCAAAGGGGAGAACATGCAAACTCTACACAGGAGGTTTGATCTCTCGACCTCAGAACTGTGCCGCACACGCGCTAACCACTGCGCCGCCATGCTGCCCTTTTATAATTTATAAATTCGTCTGTTTTTTTTTATTTTTTGTGGCACTAAAAACATGATTTTGATGCAAAGGAGCATCCCCAGTGTGTTATAGTCTGAAACTAAAAGCACACAGATGATATTTCATTGAATGTGATGAAGGTCTTACAGGAACTCAGCGTGCGATCAGCCATGAATCACATGCGCTTTTTCTGCATCTCACGGGTGAAACGTGAAAAAAGGGTAAAATCTACCTGCCAGTCACGCATCCATGCTGATTTACCGAGCCTGGTGTCTTTGTTCATCAACGTGTGTGGTGTGGCGCTACATTTGTCGTCAAGTCCCAATTTATTACAAACAACTCACGACTTGCAAAAATAGCGCCGATCGGGGAAACGTTCCAGAAATAATATTTGTCAGCTATTCATTGCGGTATAATGTTGCAAATCATATGGCAAACCCATCTCCCAATGCACTTGAGCAAATAAGTCTCAGAATAGCCGAAAACCCCACACAGACAGAAGAAATCCAGAGCATCTCCTCAGAAACCAACTTCTTTTCCACTGAGTACCATTGACTTTTGACCTCGCCGCATCGCTGCTGGTCCCCCGCAGTCTTGCCGCCAGTCGACTCGTCCCGTGACAGCTTGACAGACAATCTAAACTCTGCACGAAGGGGGTGTTTTCTCAGCACTGTAGGTGGACACCTTCACCTCAAGTGTCTGGATCACAAAAGTAGTGAAATCTGTCCGACCCCCAAAAAAAGATTGACATGAATGGGAACATTAACCATTATTTTACTATTAGGCTTCCACTTAACACTCAAATCATTTTAAAGAACGTTCCTTGCCAAATGCAAGGATGGAGTTTCCTGCTTCGAGAAGCCAAACATAGCTAGAGGTATCCAGATACCTCAGAGCAAGGTGTTTTCTTCTATCTTTCACCATCTGGTGAAAGCACACCTTCCGTCTGATGACTTTCACAGATTGCAGCCTATTAAAGGCCTAGTAAACGAGACTCAACCCCCTCCCCCAGCTTTCCTTGTTCTCCGTCCACTCGCCCCCAATTCTCCTTCATGTGTTCACGTGTTCACCTCCACAAAGTCACATCTTGAGGTCCTTTCTTGTCACAACCACACAAAGCGGCACCCAGACCCCTGGGGGACGGCGTTTGGTCCTGAATGTTTCATGTGGTTGTTTCAGGCAAAGGGAAAACCAGATGTGACTTTCCAATTCTTCAATTCCTTGAATTTGCAGGACAGGGTGAGTGTAACAAAGGCTGACATGGCTTTTATTGAACTGTATGAGAAGGTTTTTCAATGTTCTATAGGTTTAGTTAAATCTCAATAGTATAATGACATGTTGATTCTCTTTGGTTGGGATTTGAGTACAGATGCTACCCTACTTACGAACGAGATACATTCCGGACGATCTTTTGAAATGAAATGATCTGCATTTATATAGCACTTTTCAAGTCAATGACTTCCCAAAGCGCTTTACAATGTGCTCCACATTTCCCAATAGCGGCCGTGAAGCCATGTAAGGCGCTAACCTGCTTATTGAGGGTATCAGGGGTTCAGTGTCTTCGACACTTCGACATGTAACACGGACGAGCCGGGATTCGAACTGGGATCCCTTGATCCCAAGACGAACACTCTACCTCCTGAGCTACTGCCGCCCCAAGAAGTTGAATTTGAATTTGTTCGTGAGTTGATTAAGTGCTATATTTTGTATGTTTAAGGTATGTATAAATATGTTTAAAACTTCTATAAGTAACCTGTATGGGTTTGTACTAAAAATAAACATTTCATAAAATAATATGCTCTATGTAGATAAACAAAGTTAAGTTTAACTTACTTTTGGGAGATGAACTTCAAGTGTTCCTCCTGTGTGGTAAAAAAATGGCGAAAAAAGAGCACACCGACCATTTTCTCAACCGCATCAAGCTTTCTTATTCCACTTTAATTTCAAACAAAACGGCTTGGCTCACCTCTTCTTTATACTTTACACCAACCATATTGAATTTATGCACAAGATATTAAACAATAAAACTCTCAAAGTTCTTAACATACAGTATAAAATATTTACACACGAACAAGAGAGAGGAAGTAGATTTCTTCTTCAGGTGGATGCTGGGTGACATCTCACAGCGCCACACGCCAGTAGCGGCAGAAAGAAGCACTACAGTATTGTCCTGTTCTTGGAAAAAGGTGCACACAATACGAAATCTAACTTACAGCAATGTCCGGCTATCTTTCGACATCCCAAAAAAAATGATCGTATCTACCGTTTTTCCTAAGTCCAATGGTCGTAAATCCGGGAGCGTCTGCATTGTTTTGGTAAAAAATACAATTTTGATTATTATAAATACATATCATTTATGTCCATATCCAATGTCATGCGGTGAGGTCCGTGTCTGGTGAGGCACGGCGAGCTTTACTATTAAATGAACCTGCATCTTGTTCATAATTTAACTGGTAGGGGAAAACATTATATAAGTTGTAACATGGAAAAAAGGTTTTATTGTATTACCTTAACTTATAAATCAAGAATATCTGCTGCTCGTTTTGAATAAAAGCATCAATAGACAGATAATCTCCTATAATGAAAAAAATCCATGAAATGAGAAAACAATTACTTAAGTCTTGACTTACCGTCAGCTTGCTAATTCTATCACTAGTTTTATTGTTTGGGGCTGAGGAGAGAAAATTGCGTGCCTCACTCTGCATCTACAGGTGCACAACACCATAATACATTACATACTAATTGTATTCATAAAATTCATTATGTGATGTGAAAATTCTCTGATTTTGAAAAAGAAATCACCGTAATTGAAATTAAATTTTATTGTTTTGGCCTGAGGAGAGAAAATTGCGTGCCTCACTCTGCATCTACAGGGCCACAACAACATAATACATTACAGACTAATTGTTTTCATGATATTCATTATGTAATGTGAAAATTCACTGATTTTGAAAAATAAATCACCGTAATTGAAATTAAATTACATAGAACTTTAACATTGAATAAATATAACGAATTGATACAGTCTCACCGGCATCCCCTGACTGCACTATGTCTATTTTTAATATTTGGACATTTGGTTTCATTGCCATTAGATATTTTCGAATTGTACGCTCAGTCAGTGTTTTTGCATATGAGCGTTATAATTATTAGCATTTTTGCAGTTGCGGGTGCAAACAAAGCTGACTTGTTTCCACATTAATTAAAACAAAAAACAGTTACTCATTTGTTTTAAATACATCGCGTATGATGTGCTCGTCTCTATTATTCCCAGAGCAGTTCAAAGTCATTCCAAATTGTTTTTACAAACTTTTTATAGCTCATTAAGTTTGTTACAGCGTTTGAAGATGCCTCACTTTGATATGTTTGTGTCTATCCACCTTTTGTGAGATATACAAAACTGATTTCCTGACTTATGTTAAAAATACAACCACAAAGCCACCCTAAATTTTGATTGCCAGTGCCAATATAGTTTGACAAGCAAAGCATCCAAGATGGTTTTTATACTTCATTCAAAAACATTGTTAACTTACTGTTGAAAAAAGCGCCAATTAGTTGCCTCTGTCCATGTGCACCACAGGCTTTTCTTTCCCAGGATGAAGTTGACTTGGCTTTGTCTGTTTTTGGTGGCTTGAATCACTTAAGTGCCTCGTTTTACAACTGACAGATTGTTTTTATCAGCGTGTCTGTGCCTGTATGCGTGTTTGTGTTTTTCATCGGCAATGTGTCCCCATAACCACAAGCTGAATTCTGGCATTCTTCTTCTGCGAGTTCACGGAAACAACAAATGGCGTTTGACAATGAGCTCGTGTTGCATTCTTGCTTAACAATGTAGAACGAGACAGCCGAAATATAAATACACGTGAACATCTTTCAGGGTGTCTGAATTTAGTCTAAGGTAGGCCATGGGTACAAAACTAAGAGTGATAGCCGCACTCTGTGCGGGTGTAATCAGTGTCTGAAACTCATGACAAAAAGTTATCGGACACCAGAGCTGAAAACTTGCCTGCCCAACCATAAAATTGGCTGCCCCATTTTTCCCAACTTGAAACTCAATAAGGCGACTAATCACAAAAAAAACAACATTGTTGCAAAGTATTAAGGATTGATAATCGGAATATATAACGGAACAACACTTTAAAATTAAGTTTATTATGAATCTACTTATAACATTCATTGAATGTACAGTGGAACCTCGGTTCTCGACCATAATCCGTTCCAGAACCCTGTTCGAAAACCGATTTGTTCGATCACCGAAATCATTTTTCCCATTAAAAATAATGTAAATCGTTTTAATCCGTTCCAACACCCTGAATGTTTACCTTAAATGTTTAACGCAAACATAACGCTAACCTAGACTAATTGTACGTCCGCGTTATCGTAATCTTCCGTACGAAAGATTACGCTAATATGAACGTGTAAAAATAAAAAAAAGGATAAAGAAAATAATTATTGATAGGATTTCTTACTTTTGTGGTGGTCAGCAGAAGGCGCAGGTGGACGGCCGTTGCTTGCTTGTAGCACTCACTCCCTTAGCCACATCACTAGATTTCGCAGCCTCCTTATTCTTTAGTATCGTACTGATCGTAGATTTAGCCATGCTGTATTCCCTAGCAAGATCAGACACTCGCACACCTCCTTCATATTTAGCTATTATGTCTTTCTTAAAGGCAAAAGTTGTACGAACTTGTTTTTTTTCCACCTGTCCTGCGTGCACCGACCTTCTTCGGAGGCAAAATTAGGGGCTAAAACACCCGTACTCCGCTCAGCATCGCACCCTAGCGCACACACTCACGCATTACCGGCGTTCGAACTCCGATTTTTTGACCGAACAGCGAAGCAAGAATTTCTCGAAATTTTTGGTCAGAATCCGATTTGTTCGAACTGAGAGGCGTTCGAAAACCACTGTATATGACATCGCTGTTTTCCATCTTCCATCACTATGTACCTGTATTGACTCATCTTCATTCATGCAATGTTTGCGTTGCGTCGTCTGCGACAAGCCACGTGAACTCCTCTTTCCACAATGCTTTTAACGTACGTTTACGTTTTGTGGCGTCATAAATTTTGTTCGCTTCTTTTGAATCTTAATTCTGGGGCTGAGGTTTTGGCTTTATTCCAAACCACTTCTCCATTTTTCTTGTGTTCTCTGTGCGTCAACTTTGGAAAACGATATGCAAATGTACGACGCTTGGGAGAGTTCGGAAGCACAAAGTTATTCAATGCAGGCTTCTGATTGGCTGCCGAGTAAGCAACCCGGGCGGAGACGTTTTGTAAGTTGTACGCCAGACGTAAAAGATGCATGCCCCGGGCGTCCGGGCAGACGCTATTTCGGACACTGGTGTAATAAAGACAAGACGTGTGTTGATAAAGATTGTTGGAAATCTTCAAATCAATTTTATATGGAAAACCGTCTTACCCCCTTCTCTCTTTCCCCCCTTGCAGACTTGATTGTGGGGTCATTTGGTGCCGGAGAGGTGTCTGTGTACAGGTAAGGCAAAACCTTGACCTCCATTCTTTCAAATTCAATGCTCACCTCTCCAAAAATGGCCTCGGTTTAATTGTCTGCTGGCATGCGAATGTGTTTTTTTTGTTGTGTACAGAGCTCAAGCGGTTGTGTCTGTAGATGCAGTCATGATCCTTACGCCCAGGATCCTGAATCCAGAAGACAGGCAGTGCCGTCTGCCACTCTACGATGCCATGGTGACCTGGTGAGATCTCCGTGCACGTTCACATACTTTGCGAGGGATGGGCGCCTCACACAATAGTAGCAATGTCACATCAGTAAACATGTCCTATTAAAATCTACTTCCCTAAGAAGTAAGACGCGCTGTTGATAAAACCACACCTCTCTCAGTCACGTTCCTCGATGTGTTCAAAGACCAGACTCTTAGTCGGGTCTTTCAAATATTCTAAGAAAAAGCTCTGACGACATTGAGTTTTGTTTTTCGGGTTATATTTCAGATTTATATTTAAAATATTTTTCAAATGAGCTTCACTTGATAAGCACTAATTTTATTATTATCATGAGCAGTGTTCCCTCTAAGCTGCGCGCGTGCACAATTGCGCACTGCTCGCAGACTCTCAGCGCACAAGAAAATCTAGCCAGCGCACAAAAATCAGGGCTCATTGACTAATGACTGATTAAGAAGCGAATTAAGTCAAAGTTACAGTGCACGACGGTAAAAATACACGGGTTCCCCTGACGTTGTGTCCTAAATGCGGTATTTTGAAGTCGAGTAAATTTGAGTAAAGTTAGTACAGTTTGTCGAGAACCGGCTTCTTCGGCTCGGCTCACTAAAAGGAACCGGCTCCTTCGGGTCCTAAACGGCTCTTCAGGTTGTTTTTGCTTCTTTAATCCCAACATGACCAAATATTATGTAAAATTGTGCACAAAATGACTTAAAGGAATGGGGGGAATAGAACAAAAAAGAAAAAAATACCAAAATGAAAACGTAGTGAAAAGCTGAGAAAAAAAGAAACAAAAGGAAGAGGAAAAAAAGAAGGAAAAAATTAGAAAAAAAGAAAAGAATTAAATGTAGGAAAAAAGTAAATAGAGAACAAAAATAAAAAAGCAACAGCTGGGAAAAAATAAACACAATGAGATTTTTTTAAAGGAATTTTTAAAAAAGTAGAAAAAAACACGGAAAAAAGAAGAAAAAGTTTGTGTTGCATTCAAGTAATTTCCAATTATATCAAGTGAATCTTGTTGCCAACATTGTACTTCCACTAAAAATGTGATTAAGTACAGTTCTGTATCTTACAACCGACTCAATAAGCCCCCAAAAATGTTGATATTATGCGACAAAATATATCAGGAAATAAAAAGGAATGGATATCTTGTGAAAGAATTGTAAGAACAAACGACGTTTGTAGGCCGTACAACCTTTGCAATAGTACATGAGTCAATTCATTCAAAAGAGAAAAATAATTTGGCATTGCTGGAAACTGTAACTTGATGTCAAGTTTTGGACATGTTTGATAATTAATTATCTTGCCACACTTGGGATTATGGTTGCTCACTGTTGTTTCAAGCGCTGCTTACCGACTTTGTGTGAACGCTCAGACCCGTGGAAAATTAGAGGGAACATTGATCATGAGGATGGTTGAGAAAACAAATTTAGAGCGTAAGGTCTCAACATTGTATCCAGTTGTACACAGTTGTAGCTGTTTCACAACATAGAAGGGGAGACTGAACAGTGAGAATGTGTTGGAAGTTTCATAAACAGATGTTTATAGCTATAACACCACGTTGACTGTGTTTTTAGTGAGGAATTTGTTTTTTAAAATGGGGAAAAGCTCCTAAAAGTTCTGCTCATTAGGTCTCCTTTAAGTTACTCCACAATATGTGTTTTAATTGAGCAAAGCTGCTGAAACAAAAGCTTTATGATGTTGTCAAGACTTCTGAGATACATTATTATTTCAAAAGTATTACCTCCTTGTGAATGTCAGGCAAGTTTTTTTGATTTCTTTCAACTGGATCACTTTGAAATTGGACATTGTGAAATCCACATGGAATAATTCCCACCTTACTGTGAATTACACTCAAATTGATGACAATATGATTGAATATATTTGTATATATTTAACATTTTAACATCTACAGTATGTACTGTATATAAAGGCATTAAATCATTGGCTCCTTTACAGTTTGGAGCATATACTTTTTACCGTAAATTCCGGACTATAAGCCGCTACTTTTTTCCCAAATGTTCAGCCTTGCGGCTTATTCAGTGAAGCGGCCAATTTATTGAATTTTTATAACGGCCACCAGCGGCGCTCGAGTATAAAAGGTAAGATTAAGACCAGTAGAATATGGGCGCAAAGAAAGAATGCAACCTCTGAGTTTAAGCATACATTGTCTGAAAAGTTAAGGTATGTTCCGATAATGAGAAAGACGCCCTTGATGGCGATAGTTATGAGGAGGAAGTTGAGGACGATCTTCCGTGAATTTCACAATTACGAGATGCTTTTTTTTTAACAGGCACGTTTGATACATTGCGAGCGTGATCCTACTAGCGTGTTGGTACCTTTCAAAGGCACAGTTTGGGATGAAAGTTATATTATTATTGTTAAAGCTTTGAAAACTCTCTCGGTGTACCGTCTTTCTTCGTAAATATGTGTAACCATGTATAATATGTATTTGCAACTGTATATTTTTGTAATATATTTATTTTAGAGATTTATTCTGTTATGTGTTTTACGGACGAATCAAAAAGGGGCGGGAGCACGCGGGCCAATGGGAATTGGGGTAAAGCTGAGTTACCGGTAGATCTGTCTGTTGTCGCAGCGGACAATAGTGGATATATATTTTTCCCACCCTTAACTTTGGAAATATACATTTTGTTTCCTTGGATTACTTTCAAAGGGACCCGGACTTTACAAGTCTACATCATACGTTAATTACGGGTATCATTTTACATTCATGATGCCGAATGTGGGCAGCACGGCGGCGCAGTGGTTAGCGCTTGTGCGGCACAGTTCATGTCATGGGAACCTGTCGTGGGTTCAAATCCAGCTCCAGACTTTCTGTGCGGAGTTTGTATGTTCTCCCCGTGCTTGCGTGGGTTTCCTCCGGGCACTCCGGTTTCCTCCCACATTCCAAAAAACATGCATTTCAGGTGAATTGGCCGGTCCTAATTGTCCCTAGGTGTGAATGAGCAAATGAGTTGTCTGTCCCCGTGTGCCCTGCGATTGGCTGGCAACCAGTTCAGGGTGTCCCCTGCCCACTGCCCGAAGATGGCTGGGATGGGCTCCAGCCCCCCCGCGACCCTAATGAGGATAAGCGGTACGGCTAATGAGATGAGAAGAGATGAGATGCCGAATGTGATTCTAGGATTGTGCACTGTCTATGCAGTTACAATCGTGGAGCTTACAGCCTCGTCTGGGCTAAACTTGTGATTATGACACAATTTAAATGACTTGTGATTATGACACAATTTAAATGCCTTGTGATTATGACACAATTTAAATGCGGGCGCACGCGGCTTATACATGGGTGCGGCTTGTGTAAGAACAAAAGTAGCAGATCACCTATAAAATGGTGGGTGCGGCTTATAATCAGGTGTGCTCTATAGTCCAGAATTTACGGTAATTGTATACGTCACACTTCACCATCATTTGCATGTTAGTTTTTATTGTCCTATTACTTCACTTTCTGAACAAATATATAACATATATTAGAGACACTGTAGAGCCCTCTTTAGAATAGCTGTATGAACAAAATGTGAGAAAATCGTAGAAAAGGAATTTTTTTATTATTCAAAGACTTTGAAACTAGCCTGGATCTGTGCCCAATGTTGTCACATCCCTTTAATCCAAGGGTCCTGGATTTAATATACCAGCGCCACTGGAGCTTGGGTCTGGGTGAGTTTGGGCCAGAATCGGTTTTCTAAAAGAAAAGCTCTGATAAAACCATTCCATTGTTCTCAGATTTACATTTTTCTAATCCTTCACACCAAATCAAAAAGTATTGATTTAAA
The DNA here is from genome assembly GCF_059441175.1 of Urocampus carinirostris. Taxonomy (NCBI): domain Eukaryota; kingdom Metazoa; phylum Chordata; class Actinopteri; order Syngnathiformes; family Syngnathidae; genus Urocampus; species Urocampus carinirostris. Next base: position 57,067,840 of record NC_142350.1, read on the forward strand.
TGATCAATCAATTAGTAATAAATGAATCCATAATTCAGGTTTTACAATAACATTAAACATTTAAATCAAGGCGCGGGTCTCAAACTGTTATCAGTTGCAGGCCCGCGGGCCGAGAGTTTGAGATCCCTGCTTAATCTGTCTTCACTCATTCTCATGGCTTAGAGCAAGGGTGTCAAACTCATTTTAACTCTGGGGCCACACGATAGAACAGACATTCTGTCGGGGGCCGGACTAGTAGATTAAAGAGAAAGAAAAAGAGAGATAAAGAATTAAGAGAAAGAAGGAGGGAAAAGGAGAGAGGGCGGGACAAAGAAAGAGGGAGAGAGCGTGAGAAACAAAAGAGATAAAAAGTTGTGAGAGAGGGGGAAAAGAAAGGGAGAGGAAGAAAGAAATACAAAGAGAAATACAAAGACAGATGGAGAGAAAAGAGAGCGCGAAGGGTATGAAGAGAGAAAGAGAAAAGGAAAAAATGAAGTTAGAGCAAAAGAAGTTAAAAAGACACAGAAAAAGAGACAACGAGCAACAAAGGAAGAAAAAAGAGAGACACAGAGAGTGAAAGAGACAGAGACAGAGTGGGAGACAAGGGGTGGAAAGGAAAGCAAGTGAGAGAGAGAGGGAGAGAGAAAAAAATACAAGTACAGTGTCTTTGTTCGAGGCACCTGGCTTATGCAACATCAAGTTGATATATTTCAACCTGCTTGTTTTTCTCTTGTGCTTCTCTGAGTGTTGTCTTGCGGGACGGATTCAATCCCTTGGCGGGCCTGATCTGGCCCGCGGGCCGCCTGTTTGACACCTGTGGCTTAGAGGAAGGAAAATGTAAAAATATTTGTATTGCGTTTTTTTACATGTTCGTTGATTTAAAACTCAAAGGATCAATGTCTTGACCAAATAAGGGCTAATGAGATCTGCTGCTGCTGTAATCAATCCCTTATCTGTGGCTAAAATCCACGATCCTTGTAGCAAGCTACCAAATTGGGTAACACACTGGCAAAGACTCTGCCTCTGTTTTTACACATCTGCCATCGCCCAGTATGACCTTTCGTGTTTCCATTAATATGACACCGTATAATCTCACTGTATTTTCAACATATATTTGGTCCGAAAATTCCCCGCTGCTTTGCCTTCGTTTAGCTGTGATCTGAATATATTAAGAATGGAAGTGGGGCTGTTTAGACAAGAGAAGTGTGCTGGGCTCGCTGCCATCTCGGTGCGGCGGCATGTGAGTTTTGGCTGAGACCGAGACGAGAACAGAGATTTGAGCCTGATTGACAAAAAAGCACTAAACTGTGGAGCTGTGTCATAATAATTCGCTGCTAATTCAAATAAACAGGTGCAAAGTTGCTTCGGAGGTACGGAACCAGATATGACACCCCACACACAGAGATAATCAAACTGCAGCACATTGAAAAGGAAGATTCCTGTGGGTAAAAGGGTTCAACATTTGGAGTGATTGCATAAGAAATTCTGTAAAAAACTAAGAATCATGCATGTGAAAAGTGATGGGTCCCGGGGACTCGCATGCTCAAAAATCTATAGGTCCCAACAGAGATCTATGGGTCCCCAAAATTTAGTGTTATTGAGGTTGAAATTGTAAATCGGTGACAAATAATATAATAAAATCTATATATTCATTCAGTTTTAATCATCAAATTATGAATTCATTTTCTGCATTAAATTATTAATGGTAATGTACTGATTAAAGGGATAACCACAAACCTGTCTTTTTTTTATTTTGTCCTTTTATACTTCCTTTTTTTCTTAACTTCTTTATACAACATCATCATTCGTAATATAAGGCATCAAAGCAAGTGAGCCGTTTGAGAGCCGGCTCTTTTGAATGAGTTGAGCCGAAAAAGCCGGTTCTCTAAAAAGAGACGGACTTTTCACTACACAACTCGAGATTGGCGTGTAGACGAAAACTCGAACCGCGAGACCAAAACAACATCTGCCGGATCTGCCTGACGAAAAGTGCGGTAAATCTTTGTTTAAAAAAAAAAATGGAATCAGGTAATAATGACAATTTTGTGTCAAAAAAGTTGCGTCCCGGGGACGCACGTTGATTTGAGGCTATGCGTCCCCAGCAAAAATTATGCGTCTAGGACGCAGGGACGCGGGCAAACGAGAACACTGCCAACCCTTATGCCTTATTTTTCACCGTGCTTTTATCTTACTTGTTGCAAAGCTGTTCGGGACGGTACACATGATGTAGGAGAAATGAGGGTGCCGGAGAATGACTTCATGCACATCCCCACGTTTTTTTTGTTGTTTCTATTTATCAGTATATATATATATATATATATATATATATATATACTGTGCAAATGCAGGGTTGGGTAGGATTACTTTAACTGGATTACTTTCAATTACTTTTGGATTACTCCAATACCAAATATGCTACTAAAAGACAAAAAAAACTAAATATGAATAAAATGACTCAATTTTGTACAGGCTTGGGGAGTAACGGAATACATGGAACGGCAAAAATGATGTTGGCAAGCTGTTTGGATTTATTTTCATTTTGTTTCTGTCGCATTTTATGTTAGTTTTGCCGGAGATCAAAGAGATCAAAGCCAGGAGAGAAAGCTTACCGCGTGTTGTGAGTCATCATTTTATTCATATTTAGTTTCTTTAGTCTTTTATTAGCAATTTGGTATTGGAGTAATCCAAAAGTAATTGAATGTAATCCAGTTAAAGTAACCCTACTCAACCCTGTGCAAATGGTGAAAGTAATTAGAGGTTTTTTTTCCAGTACAGTACAAACACCAACCCAAACCCCAAAAGAGATGAAAAAAGAGCAGTTTATTAAGCGCATCTAAGAAATGTATGCACTTGCATGCGCATTATCAATGAGCTGACAGAGGCTGCAATGATGACTCGAGCCAGGAGATGGCAGCAGCGGGAAAAAAGGTTCCAAATACCATACAACTCCTTGAAGCCAACATTTTAGGGAAAAATCAATACTGAAATAGTTTTGATTTTACAGCAAGCCTGGCTTAAATGACTTGAATCTTTTGATTGTGAACAAATATGTAAGTTCGTGACATCGATGATGACATGCTAACATGATAAAGTTCTCAACCATTACTAGCAGAAGGATTTACACAATATAATTTGTTTTTCCTTGAAGTATAAGTGGCTGATGTTAGCTACTTTAAGTACACAATGCCTGAAAATACAGATGATTCCATTCATGTTGGCAAGGAATGAATACAATCAACCAGTGGTGTATTGTCAGGAAAGGCAGGTGAGGCAACATACGAACGAGATTCCGGACGATCATAAGTTGAATTTGTTCGTAATTTGTTTCAGTGCTATATTTTGTATGATTAATGTTTATATAAGTAAGTTTAAGGCTTGTGTAAGTAACCTGTATTGTTTTGTACTAAGAAATAACCATTTCATAAAATAATATGCTCTATAAAGATAAATCAAGTTGAGTTTAACCTACTTTTAGAAGATGCGCTTCAAGAAGTCCTCCTCCGTGGTAAAAAGTGGCCAAAAAAAAGCTTTGGAGATAGAGTATAGTACGTTTACACACAAACTAGGAAGTATTGGCCGAATTTCTTCGGGGTGGATGCTGGGTGACCTCCCACAGCGCCACCACAAGCCAATGGCGGCGAAAAGAAGCACTATAGTCCTGTCCTGTACTCGAACAAAGGTGCACAATACAAATCTTAACTTACAGCAATGTCTGGATATTATTTGACATCCCGAAAAATAATTTTCGTATCTACCGTTATACGTAAGTCGAATGGTCGTAAGTAGGGGAGTGTCTGTACTGTGTTTATTCAGTATTAAAGTTCTTTTTCATTTAACCTGACAATGTTTTGATTTCATTCGTTTAAAAAAATCCCTGAATTTTGAAATGTTATCATGAATATTATTAATGTAATTACATTAGTATGTTACATATTACTGTGCTGATCATCTTGCCTCATGGCAGGTTTTGAGTTGTTCCTTGCACGCATGTTGGTTTAAGATCAGGGAATTGTGTCATTGTAATACTTTGCAGTCCTTTGAGACATTTTTTTGATTAAGGGCTATATAAATAAATGTGACTTGACTTGACTTGACTTGGCAGGGGGCGATAGGGAGGCCAAGGATTCTAATTTGGCATGCACCTCAGCCTCAAACAATAGAATTAGTGATAGTATTAGCAAGCTAACAGCGAATATAGCCATATAGTACTTTTTTTCTCATTGCATGGTTTTTATTTTATAATTGAGGATGACCTATGTTTTGGTGTGTTCATTCAAAAGAACCAGCGCAGAGACTTCATTTGTAATTAAGACAATAAAATGTTTTTTTTATGCTACCGTTCTTATATTGCTTTCTTGCTCTGCGGGTCAATTGTTGAATAGAATGTTAGTTTATGTACCGTATTTTCCGCACTATAAGGCACACCGGGTTATAGGGCGCACCCCGAAAAAATAGTTTTTGGTCCTATTTTTGACATACATAAGACGCACCGGATTATAAGGCGCTACAATGGGAACGTCGACAAAACAGTCAGATAGTTCAGTCAAACTTCTTACCCCCTTAACATTCCGAAAGCTTGCAAAGACGCAAATACGTGTCGAGAAGACGTGCGGATGCGGTGTCCGTACGATGTCACTCAAATGCATCGTTCCATCATTCGGACGGTTAAAGTCTTGGGATTCAAGAAATGCCAACCATTCCTTAGTTTCTATTTTCTTTTTCGCTCGCAACTTTACTGTGCATATGACAATAAACACTTGGAATTGAGTTTAATTTAAAAATAGACACTCCATTCCATCCATTATCTGCACCGCTTATCACAGAAACATCGAGTTCAGTCTGAAACAAGATACAGGGATAATATATAGCCGGAGTAGCTCACCGAAGTCGTTGTGTTCATAATAATGTGCAGCCTCTTATATCCGTAAATGTGGTAAATCCAGGAGAATAAAATATTTACAAATACAGAATAGTAAAAAAATGCTTTCTGTATGCCATCAACCACGTGCTATACACATTCATCTTTTTTGGCCAATTGCAGGCTTTGTTTTGCCGTTTAAGCCTAAACCAGCCTGTAAATGATAAAAAGGATCCGCCCCCTGACCTCCGAATAACTTTAGCCAATAGTGATCGATTCAAATGATGATTGACACATTGGTTAGCCAATGAAACGCCGGTAAATAAATCCCAGCATACACCGCGGACTACTTGGCGTTCGGGGGAAAATCTAGTCGGCGGCTGCAAGTTAGTTGGAAGACTTTGCGACTTAACTTAATATTGATCCATAAATAAGGCGCACTGTATTATAAGGCGCATGGTCAGCTTTTGAAAAAAATAAAGGCTTTAGGTGCGCCTTATACAAATACGGTATTTGTGAATCTTACTGTGCTTCACCATACATGACTCTCCCCGCTCATCACTGCAATTAACCAATTAAAAGGCTCTAAAAGGCAGATAACCTTCTTAGGCCTGCCTTTTCAATTGAATTATGTTATTACTCTCCGTACAAAACATGTCATAATTTTGTTTTGCATTACACATTATTACGGGAACTGAGCTTAGTTCATAAAAATAAAGAAGGTTGGAATCGCTGATGCATAAAATATTATTTTTTTTTTTTGCAAAACCCGCCAAGTAATGAGCTACTACAATGCCTGTTTTAGTAGTTTGTGGTCTGAACACCAAAAATGCAGAATTCGATCCCCCTTTCTCTTTTTCTTTGAAGCAAACGATGCATTCCACTTGAGTTATTTGCGAATTTTGCAAAAACTGATCCACTCAACTTAAGTTATTTATTTTTTTGGGTCTTTTTAAAGCTCCCAAGCTGCAACCTGCAGTTTATCTTGAGTGTCTTGACTGTTACTCACTGTTCTTCTAAAGGCAAAACAGATTGAGGCCAGACTATGAATATCGTCCCTTGTGTTAACAATGAGAAATAATTATTTACAGGAGACGGTAAGCCATAAATGATGGATTAGGGATGAAACTTTAGTGTATGTCTTAAATGTTCTCACTCATTAGCTGTCTCTCGGGGGGCTTACAGTAAGCATGTCTAATAAAAACAGTGTGTTTGGTGGTAAAAGCACACATGCATTTTTGGGAACGCTTCCAAAACCTCTGTATGTCATGACTAAGAAAATGTTAAGGCTGTTTGCTGCATCCCCCTATGTATAACATATTTATGTATAAAACACATGCAGACCTCACAAAACAACCTAGAGAAATCAAAAGACTGTAGGGGGTGGTAGTTTTTTTAAGTTTGTGTTTTACTACCAACATTAAAGCATCGTGCATCATGTAATTTCTTTATACGGATGCTGCCCGACTTACGAACAAAATTGTTTCTGAGTTAAATGTGTTCTTAAGTTGCTTCAGTGCTATATTTTGTATGGAATGTATGTTGAAGGTTTATATAATATGTTTAAGGCTTGTATAAGTAATCTTGTTTTGTACTAAAAAATAAACATTTCATAAAATAATATGCTTTATAAGGATAAACAAAGATGAGTTTAACTTACTTTTGGAAGAGCTCCTCCTTCGTGGTTGAAAAATTGGCCGAAAAAAAGCGTTCCCACCATTTCCTCAACCGCATCAAGCTTTCTTATCCCACTTTCATTCCAAAAGAAATGGCTCGCCTCTTCTTTACACTTTACACCAACCATATTGAATGGACGCACGAGATATTAAACAATAAAAATGTCAAAGTTCTTAGCGCGCTGGAGATAGTATAGACATAGACAGTATAGAATGTTTTCACTCAAACTAAGAAGAGTAAGCAGGTTTTTTTTCTTCCGAGTGTATACTGGGTGACCTTTCACTGCGCCACTCGCTGGTAGTGGCAGAAATAAGCACTACAGTACTGTCCTGTACTCGGAAAAGGTGCACACAATACAAAATCTAACTTATGTCCAGATTTTTTTCGACATCCCAAAAAAATGTATCTCATCTTCTGTTTTACGTAAGTCGAATGGTCGTAAGTATGGGAGAGTCTGCATTCTGGAAACGTGTAATGACTGATTTCGAAGCCAACACTTGAGCGCTTATGTTCAATAAAGTCATCAAAGTTGTCGAAGTGGTCCAAACCTACTGTACCTCATGTGGCACTGTTTTTATCCATAGCTCCAATATTAGCAGCCCCCTAATTTTACCGTTCCCTTGATTGAAATTGGTGATAGCACGCACATGCATGACCATATTAATAAACACATTCAGTAAATCGCGGAAATGCCTAACAATTGCCCAAGCTCCCATGACTCTATATCTAAACGCTCCCTGGAGAATCCACTGCCCCCTGAAACAAATTAGCTGGATAAAGTCCATTATCTCGACCATATTGAGGACTATATGCATCATTAACTGTACCTCACTGACTTTATGTTGCAGCCTGAAAGTGGATGTGTGCGCAGAAGTGAGTGGAGTGGGCATCCCCAGCTCTGTGGGTAAGCACATTTGCAGTCATTCATACCATATGTATCTGATTATATTCAAACAAACATTGTTTTGAAATAAGAAACTCTTTGTTATTTCTGGCTATGTGTTTAAGTTGGGATAAGGATGGGCAAGTAAGTAAACCATGTATTGGTTTTCGGTGATTTTTACGTCAGGAACATGAAAGGAAAGGTACCGTATTTTCCGCACTATAAGGCGCACCGGGTTATAGGGCGCACCCCCAAAAAATAGTTTTTGGTCATATATTTTCCATACATAAGGCGCACCAGATTATAAGGCGCTACAATGGGAACGTCAACAAAACAGTCAGATAGTTCAGTCAAATGTATTACCCCCTTAACATTCCGAAAGCTTGCAAAGAAGCAAATACGTGTCTCAGACATGTACGGAAACAGTGTCTGTACGATGTCACCAATCACTCAAACGCATCATTCTAAACATCATTCGGAAGGTTAAAGTCTTGGGATTCAAGAAATGCCAAACATTTCTTAGTTTCCATTTTATTTTTTTCTGGCAACTGTGTGGACAGCAAAGTAAGAATTTTATTGTGCAGGCAACGGGGTTCTTTACTGTTCATATGACAATAAACACTTTGAATTGAATTTAGTTTAAAAATAGACTCATCACAGAAACATCAAGATCGTTCTGAAACAAGATACCGGGAAAATATAAAGCCGCATAGCTCACCTAAGTTCTCTTGCAGCCATCACGTTCAATAATGATACGTAACCATGGTCTTCTTACAACCGTGAGTGTAGTAAATCCAGGAGAGTCAAATATTTACAAATACAGAAAAAAATGTTTTCTCTATGCCGTAGTGCAACCCAACGTGTGATTCACATTCATCTTTTTCGGCCAATTGCAGGCTTTGTTTCGCCCCTTTAGCCTATGCGAGCCTGTAAATGATAAAAAGGATCCGCCCCCTTTACCTCCAAATAACTTTAGCCAATAGTGACTGATTCAAATGATGATTGACACATTGGTTAGGAAATTAAACGCCGGTATATAAATCCCAGCATACACTGCGGACTACTTCGCCTTCGGGGGGAAATCTAGTCGGCAGCTGCTTGCCTTAGTTGCAAGACTTTGCGACTTAATATTGATCCATATATAAGGCGCATTGTATTATAAGGCGCATGGTCAGCTTTTGAAAAAAATAAAGGCTTTTAGGTGCGCCTTATAGCAAATGCCTTATTAAGGAGAATGTTATTCTGGGATTTGTTGGTATTTCATCAAAGATATCTTAATTTTTTGATAAGTACTCAAGATTGCAAACAGAAACCTGAGGCAGGGGCGCTGTATGGTGTCAAAAGTCGGCTGCTTTTACAATAAGACGTAATTTAGAGGATAAAGTTAATCCGAAACGCTCAATGACTTAAAAAATATTATTTTCCTTTTAATAATTTGTTTCAGAATTGTTAACTTGTTTAATGCTCACAACAGAATAGATACCACCATTAACCTTTTACCAAAATTAGTTTAAAACCATCACTTTGTATTTAAGAAAAATTATCATTTTAAAAACTCTCGATAGTTATTATGATGTGTGGGCAAATACCGATACCAAATATTGGTAACTGTGCCTAAACAAGACGTTTTTAAGATGTTGGTAGCTGATGGTAGCTGACATTGTCACGGCAAACAATTGGCCCCACCCGTTTGGCGCCAGATGCGGCTCGTTGTCTGAGCTCAGTGCTCTCACTCACCCTTTGTCAGTCTGTCAATAAACCTCTGAACCCGCAAGACTTGTCTGGTATCCTGTTTGTGCATCCTGTCCGTTATCGATCCCGTCTTTTTCGTCCTGATTTGATACTGGTCTCCAGTGTCTGGTATCGTTCCCGTCTATCTCGTTCTGTCTTATCTCAGTCTCCATTCTCCTATATCTGTTATCAATCCTGTCAGTCCTGTTCTGTCCAGTATCGACACCATCTGTCCAATATCGGCTTGTGTAACTGGTATCGATCTAGTTGGTCTCTGGCTTCCTGTTGTTCCACGCCAGACTTCTGTCTTTGTTCTTCCGCCCAGCGATTGCCGAATCACTGGCGTTTGTGTTAATGTGCATGACTGTCCGATTCCCGTAAAATAAACCTTGTGTGAGAAACGTTACGCATCTGCGTCCTCCTCCTGTTCCAGTTCATGACAGACTTATTAGCAGCTGCCGTCTTATAACCATTTAACAATTGGTAACCTAAAATTGAAGGAATAGTGAATTCTTATCAAATAGAGGCAATATTAAAAAAAATACTGTATTGGGATTTAGAGTTTTTTTCTACTGGTATTGGTGACTACTCTTACTCTAGTCTCGTAATGGTCCGAAAAAATATAATATTGAAAATGTTACATTTATATTTTAGTAAACACTCAAAATAAGGAGAGAAGACATCAACTCATTTTAAACTTGCAAGAAGAGGACTGTACAAAAACCCTCACAGTGCAAAAATTCCTATCCGTTCTTAAGGACCTTCCCCCTTTCCTTTTTATTCAATATAGGTTACAACAAAACGACCCGTCCTAAAAGATGTGGAGAATATAAAGAACAGCAACATTATTGTCCAATAGTGATAATGACGTAAACAGTGTATAATACACAAAATAACGGACTGCAGCGAGCAATATTAGTCACATTAACAAGCAAACCTGGCATCCTATGTTGTCAAATAAAAAATAACAAAAAACAACTATTATTATTTATTGTCACTAAGCCGAATGAACTTATCAGAACATCAGCATTAAATATATGTATTTTTAATTACATTGCATCTGCATTTTAATTAGGTTTAAACTCCTAACTCATTTACTGCATCAGTTTCTGTCTTGTCCTCCTCAGTCCTGAGAGCAGAGCTGCAATTGGATTGGTTGAAAGGCGTCCGAGGGGGCGTGAAACGAGTACTCTTCTTGGATAACCAGCAGCCTCAGCGTACCGGACTCCTCAGGTTGGGCCATGGCCATCCACAGGCCTGCCTCAGCTACACCATTTACCTAAAGGTAATCAGACCACAAGACAGACACCGCTCTTCTCTTGAAAACCAGTTTTAACCCAGAACTGGTTTATTTCTTCGCAGGAAGAAGATGAGTTCCGTGACAAACTGACGCCCATTTCATTGGCTCTGAACTACAGCTTGGCTCCTCCCACTCAAGGCCAAGATCTCCCACCGGTACTTAACTACTACAGCAGCACCTTCCTGCAAGAGCATGTAAGTGTGATCTGGTTAATTGTTTAGAAGGAATATATAAACAGTGTTGGGTGCGTTACTGAAAAACACTAATTTGTTACAGTTACTAGTACCGTATTTTCCGCACTATAAGGCGCACCGGGTTATAGGGCGCACCCCGAAAAAATAGTTTTTGGTCCTATATTTGACATACATAAGACGCACCAGATTATAAGGCGCTACAATGGGAACGTGGACAAAACAGTCATATAGTTCAGTCAAACTTATTACCCCCTTAACATTCCCAAAGCTTGCAAAGACGCAAATACGTGTCGAGAACACGTGCGGATGCGGTGTCCGTACGATGTCAATCAAATGCATCGTTCCGAATATCATTCGGAAGGTTAAAGTCTTGGGATTCAAGAAATGCCAACCATTCCTTAGTTTCTATTTTCGTTCGCAACTTTACTGTGCATATGACAATAAACACTTGGAATTGAGTTTAATTTAAAAATAGACACTCCATTCCATCCATTATCTGCACCGCTTATCACAGAAACATCGAGTTCAGTCTGAAACAAGATACAGGGAAAATATATAGCCGAAGTAGCTCACCGAAGTCGTTGTGTTCAATAATAATGTGCAGCCATGGTCCTCTTATATCCGTGAGTTTAGTAAATCCAGGAGAATAAAATATTTACAAATACAGAATAGAAAAGCCTGTAAATGATAAAAGGGATCCGCCCCTTGACATCCGAATAACTTTAGCCAATAGTGATCGATTCAAATGATGATTGACACATTGGTTAGCCAATGAAACGCCGGTAAATAAATCCCAGCATACACCGCGGACTACTTGGCGTTCGGGGGGAAATCTAGTCGGCGGCTGCAAGTTAGTTGGAAGACTTTGCGATTGAATAATGATCCATAAATAAGGCGCACTGTATTATAAGGCGCATGGTCAGCTTTTGAAAAAAATTAAGACTTTTAGGTGCGCCTTATAGTGCGGAAAATACGGTACTTAACTTAAAAAATAATTATCTTACCCGAACTCCCCTCTACCCGAGTACTCACACTCAAAAGTAGCGCATGACTATGAATGGAACAATCTACTTGCATTGAAGCTGACCCCCTGAAACTGCTTAAAAATTGCCACATTAGAAAAGAAATAGAATACAATGTGTACACCAACCTGGACAAGTTGAACCATTCGAGGCTTGTGAAATCTTTAGAGCACTTCGCCGAGACACTCCATATCCGTTTTGTCTCCTGGCTTTCAACCACTAGAAGATTTATTCCTCCATTTCTACTGACTGAAGATGTTTTTCTTAATTCCTCGGGCATGGTGTAATGCAAAAAAAATTGTACACACAAAGAGACAGCACACTTTTACTGTAAATTATCTGCTCATGTTTGTTCAATTGATTTTGTTGTTCCTGTATAACATTCGCTACTGATGACACACAACCAAATCCATGAATTTTCCTCGATTCATCAGGGGTCGGCTCCCTTACACAGTTCAATAAGAAATGCAATGATAATTCTACCCAACCGATGGTTCGCAACACGTGGTTGGCAGTCATTGGGTGACCAAACTCCTTCAATTCCAACCGCTAATGCCAAGCGCCAAGCAGGGAGGCAATGGGTACCAATGTTGTCTTAGGCATGACTCGGCAGAGGCTCGAACCAGCAATCTCCAAATCTCTACCCCAACGCCACCAAGCTGGTAGTCCGTGACACACATCCAAATATCTTCATATAAACTGACCCCCTGATCTCAGTATTTTAGAGTTGTAAATACAGCTTAGATGTGGGTATATACAGTAAGGAGAGTATCTTTATGAGAAGAAATTCAGCACCCTCATACTGTGTACTTGAGAAGGTGCTGCCTTATTATATTCCGTTGTAGGTAAATATACTGTAGATATGCCTAATTCAATTTACTAGCGGATTGATTGCTGTATGTTACATAGTCAATGCAGGAGGAGCATTCAGCCTTCAGAAGACATTGTAGTTTATATTCTGCTCTTATTAAGTAACAGACTAACGCACCATGTTGTAACGACAGTTGAGTTACAAAATCGTACCAATAACGCGTTACAGTACTCGTTTCCGGCAAAAGTAAATCTGTTACTTTTGTAAACAGGATATAGAGCATTTTTTTACCTTAATAATACTTTTCTTCCTCTCAGGCCTACATTCTCTTGGACTGCGGTGACGACAACATTTGTATCCCAGATCTTCACCTCACCGCCAGCATGTAAGACCTCTAACCTCCGAAATAAAACATGGAACCCGTCAAAAGTACAAACAGCTCCTAAAAATCTGTTACTGGCCAAAATGTTCACATCACAGTTTGCATTGTAGTAGAGTCAAGCACGTGGAGCATGTGTGTGTGAAGCAGCTTTTTCTCTGTAGTGCTTCCAGATGAAAGCCATTCTCATGGCAACATTTTACAAACATCCTGTCACCCAGGACTGACTGACACATGTATGCTCCAAAATTAAGGTCAAGGACATTTGAGTCCAAAAATGTTTTACTTTATAAATATTTGGATAAAAAAATAACAAAAATTGGGTCAACAAGAGATCAACCTGCTACTTGTGTTAATTCAACTCAACAGTTTGGGTTGTGGGCAGCACGGCGGCGCAGTGGTTAGCGCTTGTGCGGCACAGTTCATGTCATGGGAACCTGTCGTGGGTTCAAATCCAGCTCCAGACTTCCTGTGCGGAGTTTGTATGTTCTCCCCGTGCTTGCGTGGGTTTCCTCCGGGCACTCCGGTTTCCTCCCACGTTCCAAAAACATGCATTTCAGGTGAATTGGCCGGTCCAAATTGTCCCTAGGTGTGAATGAGCGAATGAGTTGTCTGTCCCTGTGTGCCCTGCGATTGGCTGGCAACCAGTTCAGAGTGTCCCCTGCCCACTGCCCGATGATTGCTGGGATGGGTTTGTAACAGCACTTTAAGAAAACAAATGACAATTTTTGGTCAGTATTTTGTACAAAACTTTTGGTTGACTTTAAAAGGAATTATCTTTTTTCTATAAATTGTTTCCGTTTTAGGAGTTGCTTTAAACAATGTGGCCTAGAATGTTTGCTTATTTTAAGCCTATTTTTTTGTACCCAATTTAACATTTTTTGGGTTATTAACAAAGGTTTTTTTCTTTCTTTTTATCTTTTTCTTTTAACCCCCTAACATTCCGGACTGTTGAGAAGCAAATACGTGTCCGTACGATGTCACCAATCACTGAAATATGTCATGCCTCATATAGTTGGAAAGCTTAAACTCTTGAGATTCCAAATACACTCATCACAGAAACATAATGATCAGTCTGAAACAAAATACCTGAAATAATACGACCCGGGGAGCTCACCAAAGACATTGTTTTGCAGCCATCACATTCGATGATAGTACGCAACCATGGCCTCCTTCCACCCGGGAGAGTCTAATGAATCCAACCGTGTAAAATATTTACTCCAAAACACACGATAATGGTGACAGATAAAAAAAAAAGTTGAATCAGGTGAAAAGCATCTCTGCACCGATGGACGTTCCCTATTGCTAGCTGTCTGTTTAGCCCCATGCTTCCCATTAACAAATAAATAGACTCGTAAAATGTATTTATATAGGGTGTTAGCATCTAAACTTTTGATTGACATCGTTTTCGGCCAATTGCAGGCTTTGTTCCACGGTCCAATGCCCGCATTAGCCTATATGGGCCTTTATTTTGAAAAAGGACCCGCCTCCTTTACCGCCGGAAAACTTAAGCCAATAGTGACCGATTCAAATGATGATTGGTTAGCCAATGACATTCGGAATCAATCAATATGAAGATGTCCTTATTGTATTCAAAGTAGACCCTGAAATAAGTGTGCTTAACGCCACTAGTGATTCATTTTTACGCACCAATAGTGATAGAGACGCAGAAAGAGAACTCAAATGTTTACAACTCTTTCACAATGTCTAAAAAAAATGACCAAAGTAAAATACACATTTGCAAAGACTTTAGGGTTGAAAACTGCTCGTCTCCAAAGGGCCACTTTTGGAAATGCCTAAACCTACCCTTAGAACAATGTGTAAAATACAATGTTTAATTTTTCAGATTGTGATTACATTTGACAAGGTATTAGGTAAGTCTTCAAGCTATTGTGTCACCTCTCTCCTTTCCAATTAGGATGTTCATGCCCCTCTCATCTGCAGGCTATTAATTGCAAAAAAAATCAGGCAAGAATAAAAACTTTCTATTTTTGTGTGTTCTAACTCAGATTACTCAATATTAGTAGCATTTGCAGTGATTATTTCATGGGACAACACTTCAGAGTCTTACAATTCAAAAGAGAACTAAACTGTCCATATTCTCCAAATGGTTCAAAAACACCATTCAATTTACTTTGGGTGAATCTTGGATTTTAGGCAAATTTTACAGGAACGTTAAGGGGTTAAATGTATAAAACTAACCAATGTAATAGATCAGTCCACAACAGACCGATATTTCAGGCACATTATATTTGACCCAATATGTTTTTTTAATGTAAGAAGCAACATCATGTAAGTATTTTTTGTCTTCCGTGCCGTTTAAAGAAAGTGAGTATGGTTTAGCGCGACCAAGTGGTTAAAAAAAATATTTCATTAAAAAAGGATATTGATTTAAATAATAGGTAAAAATACATCAACTATCATATACAACTTGCATATTTTCGAATACTCGTAGAATAAATTTGCATTCATTTGACACAACCTGAGGAAGGGAGCTGACATTATTATCCAACATCTTGCTGCTGTGTTTCCCAAAAAAAATCAAGTTTGCAAAAGGCTGTCCAAAAATCGAGAAGGAAAGATTGTGCATTTTGGTCACTATAAGTCTCCGTAGTTTTTGCATTCTTCCTTTTACTTTTTAGCACCTTTTTTTGGTGCCGTAAACCAGGGTCAGCAACCTGCGGCTCTGGAGCTGCATGTAAGTCTTGGGCGCTCCAGAAATGTTGGAAAATGGAAAAAGATGGGATAGGATAATATACAATACATGTACCCTATTTTTTTGTGATGGTTTTCTTTGGAATACATTTTAAATATTGATGACTAACTTGTATGTATGAATAACCTTTTCTTTTCATTTAAAAATAGGTTTGAATAGGATTTTAATTTTTTGTTGCTCCAGATATCTTTGTTCTGGGTTTTGTTTTCCGTTATTGCTCTTACAAGGTTTTGGGTTGCCAACCCCTCCACTACACAATACTGCCTTATCTAGTGGTCAAATAATTCACACAATAAAATCTACAGGCATGGTTTTACATAGGAAATCCTGAAATTCCTTCAGTCTGCATTTGTGAATAACAAAATAAACCTCTCCTTGCAGGGACCATTCCGAACTGGTCATTGGAGATGACAATTTGTTTATGTTGACCATCACCGCGACGAATGAAGGAGAGGGAGCATACGAGACGGAGCTTCATGTTCTGATCCCTCCCGAGGCCGACTACATCGGCGTGGAGAGAAGAGTCGAGGTAGTCCAGTTCTGAAAATAGAATCCTCACAATGAAGCAATTTTCTTGTCATGCTTAAATCTTAAAGCGTGCATGGCGTTATAATACACCATCACTTCCTGTTGTGCAGTGACCATGTTTGTTTACTTTCATTTGGGCGGCTCAATCAGCTGTTTATGCTTGGCTGGCAAAGGCCCAAAAGACTTCCTTTTGTGATGCAGAAGCGGAAACGGATAGGTCAACTTCTGCATATTAGATCGGTTTGACCGATGTGTGTGCTTGCATGTGTGTTTGTGTCTACACTAATGACAGTGTAATGGAGCTGTGTGATGGATGAGCTTGTTACTGTAATAGCATTCATCACTTCTCTTCCTTTCCGCCTTCCATTCCTCCTTTACCCTATTTGGTTTTTGAGTGTTTCATTGCATAGTATCATAGTTAGTATTTTTAAATAAACATAATAAATTACTTCTGAGTGTTTCAAACAAATTTGAAGTAATGGTCTATTAACAAACAAATTCAAAATAAAATATAGCATGTATAAAAATGTCTGCATGTTTATAAGCAATCAATCAGTCAGTCAAGTCAAGTCAAGTCATTTTTATTTGTATAGCCCTAAATCACGAAGAGTCTCAAAGGGCTTCACAGATTATTACACTATATTACACAGACTATTTTTCAGCTGACGAGAAGGGTAGGTTATTCGTATGCTATGGAGTAGAAGTAAGTTTTAAGTTTAGATTTAAACATTTCCACTGAGGTTGCAGATCGGATCTCAGGGGGAAGAGCATTCCACAGCACCGGTGCCCGGATGGAGAACGCTCTCGGACCAGCAGAACACTTCTTTGCTCTCGGGATCACCAGAAGACCGGCACTCTCAGATCGTAGGCTTCGGAAAGGGACATAGGGGCAAATCAGATCTGAAAGATAAGAGGGAGCAAGTCCATGTATGATTTTGTATAATACTAAGAGAAGCTTGAAATCACATCTAAGGCTAACTGGGAGCCAATGCAGGTTAGCCAAAATCGGTGTTATGTGATCGTACTTTTTTGTCCTAGTTAAAAGCCTCGCTGCGGCATTTTGTACCAGCTGAAGAGACTTGATTCTAGACTTCGGGAGACCAGAGAGTAGTGCATTACAGTAATCGAGACGGGAGGTGACAAACGCATGAATTATAATTTCCGCATCCGACTGAGACAGTATTGAACGGATTTTAGCAATGTTACGAAGATGGAAGAATGCGGTTCTAGTAATTTTCTTTACATGCATTTCAAAGGATAAATCAGGGTCAAATATGACACCTACATTTTTAACTGAGTCACTCTGAGTGATGTGACATTTGTCAATGTTAACAGCAGTTTTTGAGAATAAGTCACGGCATTTAGATGGACCAATGACTAACATTTCGGTCTTTTCAGAGTTAAGACGCCATAAATTGAGTGACATCCACTCTTTTATCTCAATGAGGCAGGCCTCCAAATTTCCACAGTTTAGTGTGGGAGATTCCTCCAACGGAAGATATAGTTGAGTGTCGTCTGCGTAGTTGTTGTTTTTCACCTTAGTGTGGCCCGATACTTTAAACGTAGATGCTTAGTCCTTCCAAAACATTCAATGTGAATCCCAATTGTAAAGCTTGAAATAAAAGGTTTTTATGAAAAACCCTTTCGAGCTATTGAAATACCTATAAAAATATAAGCATAAAATAAAATTCACATAAACAAGTCAGTGAGTCATGAAAATGGTAAGTGTTTAAAAACTATTTTTAATGCCCCTTTCCTCCTATTTCTACTGCTTTCTGTCCATAAGGTAGGCAAAAAATAACACCATACAGAAATTATCTCAATACGCAATGAAGAAGAAAAAGTTGAGATCTTGTTATATAACTTATTTTTAGACCAATTCTGATACCAAGACTCCATGGAGGACCGATCTTCCATGTATAAATAAATATTTACCTACTAATATTTGCCATCTAAATAAATAAACACATAAATGAATCAAATAACCTGTATGACATACTTCCAATTCATTCATTTATTCATGCCTTTTTTCATGTATTTTGTCATTTACATAGTTCAAATTTTTTGGGGGGTCGTGTATTTTGTCATGTATTTTGTCACAACAAAACGTCATTCAAATGAAGAGGGTCTGCCCAGTTACCCAAGATTTTCACCTATTGGTTGATCAGTGATGAAAAAAGTTTACCCTGCTTCCTCGTTCTTATGTGAGAAAATACACGACAAAAAACATCACAAAATACACTACGAAAAACAACAAATAAATACAGAAAAAATAAATGACAAAATGCCTAAATATATAAATAAATTGCATTCATGTCCTATATTAAGGGATTATACTATTTATCCATGTGTTCATTTATTTACATAGCCTATATTTGTAGGTATTTCATTTTTATACATTTATTTCTACACATGACAGGATTGGTCTTCCATAATACTGTACCGAACTCCTGAGTAGTCATCGATACTGATTGTACTTCCAAAAAATCCTCAACTCAAAACATGACTGATACGTTTGAACAAATACATTAAAACACATATCTTTACTCTAATCTGTCATTTCTGTAGTGGTATCAGCCACCAGTACCGATACCTTGATAAAGGGCTGGTATTGGCCACTATAATGGTACACAGTTTTTTTCAATAATCACCCCTAAAAGAATCTGACACTCTATATTTGACTCCAAACAAATATGTTCTCACTTAGACTACAACAAACTGTTCCGGCAGGAAAAAGAAAAACATGTTTAGCATATAAGGGTCAGTTTTGGGGGGGTTCATGGATTAGATGTAGGTTTGTAGCCTCCAAAAATTGGGTCATTTTTAAGATCGCTATATAAAGTACAAACCCATTTTCGAGTATAGTAATCCCTCGGTTATCACGGTTAATGGGGACCAAAACCACCCGCAAAAAGTGAAAATCCGTGAAGTAGGAATGCCCCTTAAAAAATGCTTAAAAAATAAAAAATAAAAAGGTTTTTTTTTTTCTAATTATTTTATTTTATTATTATTATTTTTTAGACCCGCAAAGCTCTGAACCCGGGAACGTGGAACCGCGAAGTAGCGAGGTCCCACTGTAGTTGTAAACAAACGGGACATTTCAAAACAATGTGAGACAATGTGTGAGAGTTTAAAGGTGCTGTACAGAACTTTTTTACCCTCTGCAGCCAGCTCCTGGCTTAAAGTCATGATTGCAGCCTTATTCAGCTCGTTCATGATGCACGTGCAAGTGCGTGCATTTCTTAGACCTGCTCAAATAAACTTGTCTTTTTCTGTCTTTCTTGGGTTTGCATTAAGACTATACTTCAAGGCTTCTATTACGATCGCCGTTTTAATTCTACATTTGCAAATAAAAATGAAAACAAATGCATGACATCACTCTCCTCATTGACCATTCCTCAAACCTAATCGGTTCTGCCTGGAACAGTTCTGATGAAAGCATGATAAAAGCAGATATGTGTAGTAGAAAATAAAGCATAAAGGCTCTTTGACCTCCGTTGAGCATTTTCAACACATACTTAAAAAACAAAATATTTAACTTTCAACTTTTTAAGGACACCTCAAACGATCCTCTCCTCCTTTAAAGATGTGAGGGGGAAACTAAATGGGTTTGTTAATAAACAAAGAGTTTCTTTAAAGGTTTTATGAGTAATTCATTTAATGAGGGCTTATTGGCAAATGTAGGGTAGTTTTGTGTGTGTGTGTAATAATGTTTTGGTCGCTGTGATGATTGATAATTTAGATGAACTTTTGGGGGAAGGGGGTTCGTGTGTTTGTGAAAATAGACAGAAAAAAGGAGATCTGTGTGTGTTTTTGACAGTTCTGGGTACATATCAGAATCTTTTTGCATTACATTTGAATAAATTAAGAGTTTTTCATGTGCATGTGAGGTTTTTTATTTTTACATGAGCTGATTTTGTTTTCGGGGTCAATGGTTTGGTGCCTGTGAGAGATTTTGGCTGCATTTTTATGTAGTATGACTGTGAAAGGTGAATTTTTGTGGTCTGTAAATCACCTCATACCCCTGTGATCACTGCACTAAATCACTCGACTCCCTTTTTTTTTCTTTTTCCATGTGTCCACCCCTGACCCTTTCCTTCAGTCTCTGGCTCATCTGAACTGCGAATACAAGAACGTGAATGACTCCAGGCTGGTGGTGTGTGACCTGGGTAATCCCATGGTGGCCCAAACCGAGGTGAGCCGATGCACACAGCCCAAATCCATTATCCCCTTTTCGTGGCACTGCATTTCCTCAGCCTTAACGCAAGCCGATTGATTGTTTCCAATGGTTCCGATCATCTCCTTGACCCTCATTCCATTCCACACAATTTTGTTCGCCTTGACTCTGCTCACACCGCTGAGGCTGCCGCTTTTCAGCGTACGTAATAAGAATCCACTTAACGTCTCGATGACAGGCACATGCGAGGAACTGAGGATTTGTGAAGCAACGGGTCGTAATATCCTGTAATAAGTTTATGGAGCTCACGTCACATGAGAATGTGTGTGTGACAGGGTGTTGGATTTTAGTGAAGGTGTCACTGGCCATTTGACACCTGGCTTTGTTATAAATCAATTACGATGTCATGTTGCAACGCTTGGTGAAGAAAGAGCATAGGTGTGCGTACGGTCCCTCAGCCGTCCAGATGAGAGTTATTAACTCTCTCCTTGCCCCTTCTGGAAGCTCAGGAATCCACAGGCTTGTGCTGAACTCATTTGCAAGCAACCCCCCAAGCACATGCTGGATACGTCTGTTTTATAACCAGTTGTCATCGCTTGAATTCAGTCATTCTTTCTGCTTCGTGTCACTGTTGTAGCAAATCCCAAATAAGGGCAATTGGAAGTTGAAATTAGTATGACGAAATGCAAAAGTAATAACCAAAAATATATAAATTCATATCCTTTGCCAGAGCTACATCTTATTTTCTATACTAAAATGATTGCTTTCTAGATATGCTCATAACTTATCAGTAAATTGTAGCTTTGCATTTGAACCCGTTAGAGTACATAGTCTACATGGTGACTGTGAGATATGTTAAAATCATTTGGAGTCTATGTTTAATGTAACTTGCAGAGTGTGACAGGATAATGGGATGTGTCACATTCATATAATATTGCTGTCTATCAAACAGCTATTTTCCCTGGATTTTGTTTCTGTGGGTGGAAGTGGTGGGTGCAAAAAGTCAAACCCAAGTACAGGGAAGAAAATGGCAAGAATTTCTTGTAAGAAAAAAGAAAAGACAGGGTCTCTTTTCTAAAGAAAACTAGGAGAAACACTAAGTTTCTGTATATAGTGCATAAAAGCCTACATCGCAGTCAAGCTGATCCCCTAAAACTGCTTTGAAATAGCCATATACTAAAGAAATATAAAGCCAAAATATTAATGAAACGTGTATGTAAACTATTATAATTATTTAAATGTGTGGATAATAAAAATTCTTATACTGGTAATAGAGAGAGAAATCTATCTATCTACCTTGGTCATATCCCTCAAGAAGAGTGACCAACAGCAATTATTTCCTTCTTTAGCCCAATTATTGTAGTCACTGTTCTATGTTTTTCCCTCCTTTTATCACTAAATTTCTTGCGACTCTTTAGAATTTCCCTTCGGGGATGAACAAAGTATCTATCTATCTATCTATCTATCTATCTATCTATCTATCTATCTATCTATCTATCTATCTAATGGGCGAGAAAAAGGCAATAAAATACACTAATCCACAATAAAACGAGATGTGGTCCCTCTCAAATACAATCAGTACGGCACCAATTGACGTAACAGGAAGAAGACATCAGGCTAGGGCGGAGCATGAAGACACTGCACGGCCTTGGGCTATTGTGGACATAAATAGGAGTCCGGACGAAGCACCTGAGTCGGCGTGATAGTCTGACTTTTCAAAGCTAAGCAAACAGCCTAATTTAGGTGGCTCTGCCTGTCTTATGCCTCCTTGGGGTCATTTTGTTTTATGCACATACAAGCCGACCCCCCTCCCTCCTGGCTCCCGTAATCATTTTATGGTTCTAAATTCAGCTTATATGCGACTATCTACGATGTTACTTGACAAAGCAATCAAATAATGCCATAAAAAAACTGGCTAGACAATGAGTAAAACCTGGACAAGGCACGAGGGCCTGAGGGATCTGATTGATAGGGGGAAAAAACAGTCATCAACACATACATTTAAAAAACAAATTATGACTAAACATAAAATATATCTAATAAAACTCATTAATTAATGATTGTTTTTTTTTTCATCTCTAAGTTTCTTATTCATAACATGTCTTCACACAATACAGGTTTTCAAGACCACTTGACTAAGCTGAGAAAATATCACCGGTTATCTAATGATTTAAAGGAAAACAGTGTAATATTTGACCACTAGGTGATGCTGTATTTTGTAGAGCAAGCAAAAACCCACACTGGAAGGCACAAAGAAGAATACAAACTATGGAGACACAAAGTAACTAAACCACACGTTTTTCTAGTCTGTCTTTTACTAGGTTTTTGATTTTCTGGGGCACCATTAGCAAATATTTTTGAAGAAGCATTTTCATATAGATTACAAAAGGCAGATCCGCCCTAAAGAATGTGGCATCAAGTAACAGAAACATTATTGACTGATAGTGACAATAAAGTAAACAGTGCATATTTGTCAAAAACAAATAACAGTGAGTAATAATAGTCAAAATGGCATCTTATAAAAACAGGAAATAAAACAACAGTTTCGGTACTCTCAGTGGTAGCCAAGAATAGTATTAGCTGACCTCTAGTGGATGTTTAACAATCAGGAACCTGAAATAAAAGGCGTGATAGATTGCCCTAAAAGATACATTATTAAAGGTACATTGTGTTTTATTTAGAGCTAACTCAACTAATAAGCAAAAATACATGAACCGTCATTTAAACGTGCAATTTTTAAAACATGCTTAGGTCCAGAAGTTGACTCCATTTGAAAAAAAAAACGAGCTTCACCTTGAGAGAACTGACATAATTGTCTACCATCTTGCTACTTTCGGAGCCTAAAAAAACAACAAAACCCTGCAGTTTGGTCACTTTGACTCTCCGTAGTTTGTATTCTTTCTCGTGGTTCTTAGCACTCGTTTTCAGTTGTGTGGTCCAAATAAAAAAACACGGACCATCAGAGAAAACTGTTTTGCTTGAATTTAGCGCTTTGAGACTCCTTGTGATTAAGGGCTATACAAATAAACATGACTTGACATTAATTATGCTTATTATTTAAATCAATATTGTTTGTAGTTACGTTTTTTAACCACTGGGATGTGTTGATTAATAGACAGTGACCCTTTAAGTTACCAGGGTTGGGTAGGGTTACTTTAACTTGATTACTTTCAATTACTTTTGGATTACTCCAATACCAAATATGCTAATAAAAGACAAAAGAAACTAAATATGAATAAAATGACTAAATTTTGTGCAGGCTTGGGGAGTAACGGAATACATGGAACGGCAAAAATGATGTCGGCAAGCTGTTTGGATTTATTTTCGTTTTGTTACTGTCGCATTTTATGTTAGTTTTGCCGGAGATCAAAGAGATCAAAGCCAGGAGAGAAAGCTTACCACGTGTTGTGAGTCATCATTTTATTCATATTTAGTTTCTTTTGTCTTTTATTAGCATATTTGGTATTGGAGTAATCCAAAAGTAATTGAAAGTAATCCAGTTAAAGTAACCCTAACCAACCCTGCAGATTTGTAAACTGAAAATGTGTGATTTTTTAGCGTGGTATTCTTTGAACACTCTGATAATTTCACCCCAGTGCTTGGCGATCAGCGTTGGGACCTTGTAGCACGCCTTTGTAGCATTTTCATTTGACTGGCAGGGTCTCTTGAAAAAGCGCTGCTATGCTGTTAAAACAGCTTCCATTTGCTTCAACTTTTCTCAGAGTTAGCGTTTTGTAGTCAGAATGTTTTGTCTGGCAGTGCCTCTTGATATTATATTTTTTGAAACAACCAAAGTCTCTTGGCAAAGTAGGCAGATGCAGTAGTTTCATATTTCGGTGGAAAAAAATTACTCCAATTTTCACTTGTCCTGGAAAATTTTCACTTTCCTTTTTAAAAATGTTTTATTTACAGTCGGCAGGTTGGAAATAGTGATCCAGTTAAAGTAACCCTACCCAACCCTGTAAGTTACACAAACGTGCAAAACAATAGTTCAACCTTTACTAGTTCAGTGATTTAGTTGTCCACCTACCACCCTAAATTTTTGAAAAGAGAAGATAAACTTCAAACCAGTTGTCTACTTATCCAATTTTAGTTCACAGAAACTGTTTTTTTTCTGTCTCAACTAAAGTGACGGATTTATGGTCTCATTATACACGGTGCGTAGAAGTCTGCATTCCTGCCTAGTTTTGCCCAATCAGCAATATTCCGAGAACTTTGTTGTGGATAAGATTCCTTGAGTTATAAAATGGCCCAACTGTCACGTCTCGCGGTACAGCGCATTCATTGAGCATTGAAGAAAGCATCACGTTATTTTAGGGTTTCCATAGACCACAGATGCTGGGCTCCGAGGAATAAAACGACGATAGTAAAAAAATTTAACAGCCCCTTTCGGATCGGACCTTCACTTCGACTGACCCGTTTGCCCTCTTCGGATCTCCGGCGCCTGGTTGTTCTCCTCCAGCCTGGCTAATGCGTTCCATACCGAAATGGAGGCGCCTACACTGGGTTCGCTCCTGTCAGTCTACTCGCTGTCTTTTTCACAACCATACCTTAGGCCTGATGTCCAGCGCCGTCGTGTCGTTTGGAGATGAGCACATGCTTGCACGTGTTTTGGATTAGAGGACCGAGGACGACTCGCCGGTATCCTAGTGTGCGTCCTGTCAACACTAGAAACTGCACTCTAAAAACACATGAGGCAAAAAAAAAGCCCCATTGGGTCAAAGAACGGTCCTATCTTCTATTTCAGTGGTTCTCAACCTTTTTTGAGCCAAGGCACACGTTTTTTCATTTAAAATATTTGGGACACGCAGTCCTTCAAAAATATTAAAAAATGTCACCACTAGTTTTCTGTTTTGTTTCATTTTATTGTTAAAGCTTAAATTGACTCAATTGACAGTAGAAGGCAATGTCCCCAAACTAGGGCCCCCTGAACGATACCAGAGAGCATTTGGACACACTTTTTTTTTCAACCTAGGAAAGAACTCACAGTCTGTATGCAAGTTTTGGGTTATGATTTAAACCTGGGTGGTAGAAGTGAGTGTGTCAAACTCTTACAACTGAACTACCAGCGATGTACCGTAAATTCCGGACTATAGAGCGCACCTGATTATAAGCCGCACCCACCACATTTTAAGAGGATAGCCGCTTTTGTACTTACACAATCCGCACCTGTATATAAGCCTCATGCGTCCAAATTAAAATATGTAAAGCAATCGTAAAATTAACCCGAACCCGACTTTGAGTCCCGCGATTGTAACTGAATATAAAGTACACAGTCCAAAGACCACAGCCAGCAAAATGAACGGAAAATGATACCGGTACTTAAGGTTTGATGCAGACCTGCAGAGTCCGGGTCCCGTTGAAAGTAATCCAAGGACAAAAAGTCTATATTTCCAAAGGTAAGGGTGGGAAAAATATATATCCACTATTGTCCGCCGCGTCCAAAAACACGTCTCACCTTTACTCCACTTCCCGTCAACCCCCGTTGTTTTCGCCCCTTCTTTTTGATTCGCCCGTGGAAAACATATCCGAATAAGTCTCTAAAGTAAATACATTACATAAATATACAGTTGTAAATGCATATTATACATGGTTACACATATTCACAAAGAAAGACGGTACACCGAGAGAGTTCTCAAAGCTTTAATAATAATAATAATAATAACTTTCATCCCAAACCGTGACTGTGACAGGTAGCAACACGCTACTAGCAACACGCTGGCAAAACAGTAAACTGGTCTGTTGAAAAAATATACCGTACTTGTAAAAATCACGGTAAACCGTCCTCATCTTCCTCCTTATAACAGACGCCAACACGCTCGCAAAGTAAAGTTTACGTGCAATAGCTCTGTTTCCTTCTTTATCGGATTGCTCGATTGCTTTTAGCTTGAAAGCTGCGTCATGTGCTTTTCTTTTTGCAATTTGCATGATGAGGGTAAGTTTACGCTAATTTAATACGTGCACAAGCTAAGAAGTTGCAGTCTTCCTCGGCGCATATATTCCAGCGGTCTAAATCTTACCTTTTGTACTCGAGCGCCGCTGGCGGCCGTTATAAAAATTACATAAATTGGCCGCATCACTGAATAAGCCGCAGGGTTGAACGTTTGGGAAAAAAGTAGCGACTTATAGTCCGGAATTTACGGTAGATAGCATATGCAGAGACAATGGATTTTATATCACTATCTTTAGTCCCGGTACCAGAGACGAATGTTGATTTCCGTGGGCAATTCACATGTTACAAAAACAAAATGTCACCTGCAATGCTTAGAATAGAAAAAAAAATGTTCCTATCTACCATTATTCGTAAGTCGAATGGTCGTAAGTAGGGGGAGCCTCAGTCTATGAAAGGAGAAAAAACAAAATCTCTGCTGCCACCTACTGATATGGGTGGATGGTACAGTTACTTGGCATATCACTGGAAGAAAGCAAATATACCGAACAATAGTATTGCCATTAAGAGAAGATAAAAATGTGCAATTTCCTGTGGCATGCTGGACAAGGTCTTGCGGCAGACTAGTGTGACCCCGGCACACTGGTCGAAAACATTGGTCTATTTGGAATGACTTAATCCAACTTTTTTGTTTAGTTAATTAAACGATTTGTAAGAGAATGACTTACTTAACTAATTCGTGGCCATTCCAGTTACAGTGAAATGGAACGTTGGCGTACAGTGTTCTCGTTTGCCCGCGTCCCTGCGTCCTAGACGGATATTTTTTGTTGGGGACGCATCATGTCAAATCAACGTGCGTCCCCGGGACGCAACTTTTTTGACACGAAATTGTCATTATCATTTTTTAACAAAGATTTACCGCACTCCAAACTTTTCGTGAGGCAGATCCGCCATTGTTGTTTTGGTCTCGCGGTTCGAGTTTTCGTCTGCACACCGATCTCCAGTTTGAGTTGTGTAGTGAAAGTCCGTTTCTTTTTAGAGAACCGGCTTTTTCGGCTCAACTCATTAAAGAGAGCCGGCTCTCAAACAGCTCACTTATTTTACGAATGATTATGTTGTATAAAGAAGTTAAGAAAAAAGGAAGTATAAAAGGAGAAAATAAAAAAGACAAGTTTGTGGTGATCCCTTTTAATCAGTATATTACCAACAATAATTTAATGCAGAAAATGAATTGATAATTTGAAGTCATTTTTTTCAAGTCATTTTTATTTGTATAGCCCTTAATCACAAAGAGTCTCAAAGGGCTTCACAGGTTATTATACAGACTATTTTTCAGACTATTATGACACCATCCCCTGATCTGGAACCAACATGAGGGCAAGGAAAAACTCAAAAACCTCAACATGAGAAAAATGAAGAAACCTTGAGAAAGGATCGCACATGTGGCATCCCCCTTTCAGGATTACCAGACAGCAAAGGATGTTGTAATCACAAATAATACAGAGATATTGTCCACGAAAAGTATAGGTTTTTCATATGCTATAGAGTAGAAGTGTGTTTTAAGCTTGGATTTAAAATAGATCGGATCTTAGGGGGAAGAGCATTCCACTGCTTATATTTGCATGTATTTTTTCCTTCTACAGTGAACGTCCAAGCGACTTCATTTTTGAACTTTTTTTTATAATAAACCTCATTCATGTCGAGCAACTCAATGTCTCACAACAAAATGTTCATTAACAATATATATGATATAAGGAAACACATGTACAATATAACATGTTAAACTACATAAATAAACATGTTTGAAAAAAAAAAAAAAGATTTTTTTGTATTTTGTAAGAGAAAATACGACAGTTTGTAAGGGCATGGAGCACACTAAATTTTGGGGACCCATAAATCTCTGTTGGGACCCGTAGATTTTTAAGCATGCGAGTCCCCGGGACCCATCACTTTTCACAGGTAAAATGAACACTGGCGTACTGTATATAGTCATCAATGGCAATAATCACTCACCCAAAGATGCTGAAGTAGTATGCGGCTGTTAAATATCTACATCCAACCTAATCTGGATTTGTTTTGCTATCTATACTTCACAGCTCTCTGTTGGTTTGCGGTTTTCCGTCCAAAGGCTCGAAGATGCAGGGCCGAAGATAAGCTTTGAGCTACAGATCCACAGGTGACGCCCATACTGCCATCACATTTACACTAAGGGGCCGGTCACACAGACATTTGCGGCTGAATCACGGTCAGAAATTTCTGCCTTTGAGGCGGACGCTATTGGGCGCATTGAGATCGCCATTCAGACGAGATACAGTGGTGCTGTACACGAGGTCGGAAATTCGCGCGCGGGTGGCAGCGCGAAATTGTTTGGCGCTGTTCAATTATTCAGAGCGCGGGTACACAGCCTTTCACAAGCGTATTGAGGCTGAACCACGGTCAGAAATTTCTGGCCGTGGAGCAGATACTGTTGGGCGCTGTTGGACGTTTTGAGACCGCCATATAGACGAGATAGAGCAGTGCTTTACTCGCGGTCGGAAATTTTCACGTGGTTGGCCGCGTTCAAAACTTTTGAGCTGCTCAAAAGTTTGAGCACGTGTTAAACCGCGTGCCGCACACGTGGTCAACACGAGGTAATGACGCGGAAATGACGTGCTATGATCGCGGCCAGGGCGCGGTTACACATGGGTAGGACGGGAAATTTCAGCGGGTAATAGTGGGTGGAGCATGGTAATAGCATGTTCTGCGCCTGTATCGCGGTGTTATTACGTGAAATTAGCGTGTTACGCGTGTGACAGTCAAACGCCTTTCTCCGCGTATAAACAGCGCGAATGCCGAGCACACGTCAGTTGTGCTCGTGACGTCAAGGGGGTGAACATGGATCCCCGTCAGTGTAGTTTCTCTTCATTTCGAATAAATCTTTCGGTGCATTCGCAATGGTCGTAGCAAGGCTTTAATGCTAGGACCTTAGCTTGGCCTTTTGGCTGAGAGTAAGAGTCCCGGCTCCTAAGCTTTGTAACGTATTATTAACTGATTGATAGCGGATAATGGATAATGAATAAAGAAGATAGAACAATAACCCTTGAAACCCCCCCCGTCAGCATAGCGACCTCGTCTTAATCCACTTTTATTTCTTGACATTTCTTTTCAAGATAATAAAATAAAAATGATGCCATAGCTTGAAATCTTGATCTTCACGGGACTGTGTCTTGTGCGGTTATGATTTCTACAGCCCGGTGCCGAGATATGCATCCCCTCGCTAATACAACCGCTTTTACCTCGTTTTATCTCACTTTTAGGGAATGTAATGGCATACATATAACCAAAACCACTTCGTCTTGCATTTGTTGGAAATGTAATACAACTTAAACCATTCCGTCTTTGTTTTTGTTGTGAACGTAATCGAACGGTAAATCCTCCCCCCCTCGCGTGGACGCGCATTTTGCTGCGCTTCCAACGAAAGCGATCGTATTCTATATAAAACGCTTATTAAAACTTTAAAGCGAGCTAATTGTAATAATTGGGAGATCCTAGCCTATATAACGCGTTTATTTAAACAATAAAGTGCGATCGTATTCTACAAAATGCGTTTATTAACGTGAATGAAAAAGTCACGCGAGGGGGTGGGGCGGTGTGGGTGTTGCGTAGGAGTCGGATTTGGGCACAACACCGGCTCGGGAGCTTTTATACCCATGGTCCACACGAGAAAATGACGCAGAAATGACGCGATGAGGAAGCGGAACAGTCGCCGGCGTCTGTTTTGCGGGCATACCACCGATGAACAGCGGGTTGGCCAATTTTGCGCATTTTCCATCCCGGGCAACCACGGGCAAAAAAAAAACGCAAAATTTTAGCCGTGATTCAGCCGCAAACAGCTGTGTGACCGGCCCCTAAGAGAAACCCAAAACGATGTTTGTCTCACATTGTGGACGACAACGAAAAAAATCGGTTCACACATTCAATGTGTGAGGCTTTTGTGTTGGCATTTGTCATCATTTATCACACACACACTGTTGACTATGAGACGAGATCCTTGCCATTGAATTTCACATTAGTCAAGCTGTGACAATCCTATTATAATCTAAGACATTCCCGCCCTGTATATTAGGGCACAATTTCACAGCATGGGGGGTTCCTGTGTTTTATCTCCTGAACACCCACTGTGAATTTCACCCTCCTTGCAGCTCCAACAAAGACAACCCTGATAGCAACCCAGTCAGCTTGAATCTGGCCATCGTCGCTAAAGCTCACATTGATTTACGAGGGTGAGTCTGCGTTTTCCTCATTTAACATGCAAAGGAACTGATTTTATGGTTTCGAAGCTCGGAGCATTTTGTTTTTTGCCTCGTCGCAGTGTAGTGTGTATGAATCAACTAATACAATGCATCTGCTGTAATCATGTGCACATGATGCGTGCAAACTTTCAAATCTGGACTTTTTTCTGATCTCAACTGTTCAATTGGAAAAACATAATAACAATAAATTGGGTCAAGAAGGGACTGATCCACTGCAAAAATAAATGGGGGTGTTAGCTTAAAACATTGTTTGAATGTCTTAATAGATAGTCAAAACTGTGATTTATCCATCTATCTATCTACCTTGGTCATATCCATTGAGAGGGGTGACCTACAGCAAGACAAACACATATACAAAAACAAAGAAAATTAAAAAAGGGAAAAAGTAGCAAAAAACACACACAGAAAACTTTTGGGACCATGGCCAACCCAAATGCCCAAACACCCAAACAAGTTGAGCACCTCGGCACCCAAGTTGGTCATGCTTTCGTCCCTCCAGATGAAACGGGACACAAGAAAGCGGCCATGTCACTTGGGTCAGGGTGACACGACACACTCTTCTGTTCAACAGCAGGGCCCGACAGCTTTCACTGGTTTACCAATGCCGCATCATACAGGTGCCCTGCCCATCCCTTAGAACGCGTCCAAACATCCCACTATCCTTTCACAACATCTCTCCACTCATTCCTATCACCAACAAGAGCTCTAGCTTCCTCTATATCCATCCATCCACGTCAATCGCGGCCTTCCTCTTGGTCTCCTTCCATTGACTTCTGCTCTGTAGATCCTCTTCAACATTCGCTCCTCATCCATCCTCTCCATGTGTCCAAACCAACCGAGTACTCTCTTATCCACATGCTTGCTCAGTTCCACTTCAGAACTGTGATGATAACTATAATTTCGGGAGGAGTCAGGGTGTCTGGTACAAACGTATGAAGTTTGGTCATTTTTAGGGGCTGCAACCGATGATTATTTAACCAATCAATAAATATACAGTAATATTTTTTTTGCAGTATCCTAAAACATAAAACAACATCTTAATAAAATACATACAAATACATACAATACATACAAGTCCTAAATGTGTAACCAGTTCGCCCTGAACTGTGTTCCAAAGACAAAGCAAATCATAAGAGTCAGGTCAAAAGAGGCCCCCAAGATGGCTAATAGTTTGTAAGACTGAGAATAATTATATATCTTGACTATATATATAGAAAAACGGGTATTTATATCCTATTTTTATTTATTTATTTTGGAAATACGTTGTTGCTAAATGTGATTTCATGGCTTATTTATAGCACTATTCTTCTGATGCACTTAAAACTTTGGTCTGTCTCCAAGAACTACCTTATATACATTTTGGCCTATTTATCCTGACATTCTTTTTATCATAGTTTTAATTTTAATCTTATTTTTCTCTTTCAAAGTCTTTATAATGCGTTTATCCAGGAGTGCCACATACTGTATAATCTAGTTTGGGCGGCAGTAGCTCAGGAGGTAGAGCGCTCGTCTTGGGATCAAGGGATCCCAGTTCGAATCCCGGCTCGTCCGTGTTACATGTCGAAGTGTCCTTGGGTAAGACACTAAACCCCTGATACCCCCAATAAGCAGGTTAGCGCCTTACATGGCTGCAAGGCCGCTATTGGGAAATGTGGAGCACATTGTAAAGCGCTTTGGGAAGTCATTGACTTGAAAAGCGCTATATAAATGCAGATCATTTCATTTCACATTTCATAGTTGTAAACAATACAACACTACGTTGTTATAAATTATATAATAATAACAACACAGTGGCTTGACCAATACTTTGAAAATAAATCTGATAATTACATCATTGTGACCAATATTTGGGTATCAAAATGTTTGGTTTGAATCAAAGGTGATTATAATTATCATAAAACACAATAAAAATGGTAAATATTAAATAATGAGTAGCTAAGGTCATATATAAATTGATCAATTAATTGTAAGATATTGTTGATTACGCTTGTTGATTAATTTTGAGGATTGATTAATGTCGATTAATCTTGTCATTTTGCTCTGAATGGACGGTGTTTGATATTTCTTGCCTCCTACTGGTACAAGGAAATTGTCATCCAGTTTAAAGAAAAAGCATTCATTTGAATACTAGGCAAACACCTAAACTATCCTACCTGTATTTTATTTTTATGAATAAAAATTATAGGCCGAGAAAATTGTATTACTTTTGCACCGTAGAATCCCCACTTAAGTTGGCGCCATGTTTGTCTGGCATCTTGTTGCCACCCTGTGCCATGTATTACTGGCCCTCGCTCGTACCGGACAACACAGTGCCATCTAAGGATCAAATATTACACATTGGGGATTTAAAACAACCCCTCCTCACCTCAGTCACAACCCTTGTCTCAAAAGTCACCACCCTTGTCTCTAAAACCTGTGTCGTTTTTATGGAAAAATCCTCCAACCCTGCAAAAAATGCTCTTTCGTGTTTTGTATTAAACTCCCCCTCTACCAACAATCCCGATCGCTTATTTAAAAACAAAAAAGAACAACCCGTGAGCATTTTTGTGCTTGTCTTTGCACAGTTAAAGTATCTTTATTGTCAATCAGATTTGCTGGTATCAGATCCCGATTCAGGCCGCATTTTTAATGTAACGCAAACAATCTAATTCAGCATGTGCTCAAATGTTTATATCCCGATCAAAGACGGTTTAATCCTTTCGTATCAAGTTGTCATTACGTGAGGACTGACTCGCTAAAAGGTACAAAATGCGAATGCAGATACGGAGTTTGTCCTGATTCTAAAAGAGCCAAATGTAAACATTTCAGGTGCTAGTTTGAATTTGTAGGTGACAAATGTTTAAGTCTTGGCAAACGCCTGCAAACAGACTATTCTTGATTTGTCTTCCAATTGCCAGCAAAGAATGCCTGAATTATATAAACTGCACCGCAAGATGTCAGGCCAATCTGGCTTCAGATACATTACATATACAGCGGCCTCTCTAAATGCAAGATTAATCTGTTCATGGCTTGAGCGCATAGCTAGAATTTCTTGTGTCTCGAACAAATTTCCCCCATGAGAAATAACAGAAAACCAATTAATCTGTTTTCAACGTAACCCTACATATCTATAAAACACATTAATAAGTGAATCCATAATTTGTGTGGGATGCCCTTACATTATAGGGACGGCATGTGTTACTTGACCACCAGATGTTGCTGTATTTTGTGGTGCAACTGAAAGTGAATGCTAAAAAGCCCAATGAAGAATACAACTATGGAGACTTAAATTGACCAAACTGCACCATTTTTTTTTCATTTTGCAAGGTCTTTTGGGTTTTCTGGGTTATTTTTTACCTGTAGCAGCAAGATGTCAGACAAGCATGTCAGTTCCCTCTAGGTAAGGCTAATAATATGAAAAATAAATGCAGATTCTTCGGCCTAAAAGTGATTTCTAAAATACACTTTTATATCATAATACATGTATTATTGCTGATTTTTTTAATCAATATTGGGTTTTTTTTCTTATGAACATTTTTTACCACCTGGAGGCGCTAATCATGCACACTGTCCCTTTAAACAAATTAGGGCAAAGGCCTCAAACTATCATCCCAACCCCTTGGCTGCGAGTTTGAGACCCTTGCACGAGTGGAACCATCTGTAAATTCTCATAACCTGGATTTTCGATTAAATGTTGGGCAATATTTTTGCTCGAAAGACATATTATGTCTCAAGTTTCTCGTAGAGGGGCCACTGTACATTAAAACAGTTAACTTCATTCTAGAACATGTTGAAGGCAGGAGTGTGCAAACTTTTAGAGTCACGGGACTCATTGGGTATAAAATATTTGGCCATGGTCCCATAGACCTATCCAATTTTTCTCATTTGCATTAATGAATGAAAATGCATCCAAATGTGTAGTATTCCTCCATCCATCCATCCATTATCTTACACTTTCCGGGGTTGGCTCTCAGGGGCAGCAGCCTTAAAAGGGAAGCCAGACCTCCCTATCCCCAGCCACTTCATCCAGCTCATCTGACGGGATCTTGAGGCGTTACCAGGCCAGCCTAGAGACAGTCTCTCCAGCATGTCCTGGGTCGTCCCTGGGGCCTTCTGCCTGTGGGACATGCCCGGAACACCTCCCGAGGGAGGGGTCCACGAGGCATCCTTATCAGATACCCCAGCCACCTTAACTGGCTCCATTCAATGTGGAGGAGCAGTGGCTCTACACAGAGTCCCTACCCGAAAACTGAGCTTCTGAGCCCAGCCACCCTGTGGTGAAAACTTATTTCAGCCACTTGTACCCGGGATCGTATTCTTTCGGTGATAACCCACAGTTCATGACCACAGGTAAGGGCAGGAACGTAGATCGACCGGTAAATCGAGAGCTTTGCCTTTTGGCTAAGCTCCCTCTTCACCACGTCCTATTGAATGTTGGGCGATATTTTTGTAAATGTAAATTGTCTGCATTTATATAGCGCTTTTCAAGTCAATGTAGACATCCCATAGCGCTTTACAATGTGCTTCACACTTACCCATTCACACTCACACTCCAATAGGGAGTCAGCCATTCATTTTGGGGGCATTAGGGATTCAGTGTCTTGCCCAAGAACACTTCGACATATAACACAAAGGAGCCAGGAATCGAACCTGCGACCTCTGGATCCAAGACGAGCGCTCTACCTCCTGAGCTAATGCCACCTCCATTGTATTAAATAGAGTAGTGTCATCAAATTGATTTTAAAACACTGACAATTAAAGGAATTTAACATATTAGGTCCACAAAATTTGATATTCAGTTTTGTTGTATTGTAGTACTACGGTGGTATTTTTTGTAGTAATACTGTATTTTTATAGGATTTTGTGGTATTTTTGTTATTGTATTACTGTAGATGTATTTTTGTTGTATTTTGTGGTATTTTTTTTGTTGGATATTTGTGGTATTTGTTTGGTAGTATAAATAATTCTGTAGTAGTATTTTTTTTATTATCGTATTACTGTAGTAGTATTTTTCTGGTATTTATTTATTAGAACTAGAGCTAAATAATGTTTTAAACACTGAATTTGATATTTAGTATTGTAGCAATTTTGTATTTTTTGTAGTATTTTTAGTAGACACTCAAAGAGACAATGAGAACAAAAGTGGCACAAAAAAGTTTTATTTTTTCATTAGTAGTATTTTATTTACAATACTATATTTTTTCATTCTATTTTTGCCATTTTGGTTCGGCAAGCCAAATTGAAAAGCCTGTTACAAAGCCAGTTATAATGCACTACTCTTTTTTGTACTATTATTACAACTTCGGCCAATCTCCAAGCACTACCTCGTAAAAATATGTTTGCTTATTTATCCTGACATTGTTTTATCTTACTTTTCTCACTGTTTATCCTGGGGTACCATGTCTAATCTCGTTGCGAACAATATTCACTACGATGTTATCGATGTTAATGAAGACAATTCAATTCGTATGTAGAGGGGCCACTGTACATGATCAGTGGCGCCTGCGGAATTTGTTCCTAGGGGTGGCCAGATGGGGCCACTTAAAATCTTGGGGTGGCACACCAAAACTAAAAGCCATAATTCCAGGTTTTTAAAGTAACAAGGTCAGCGCAAAACTATCAGAAAGAAACGGCTACTGATATACTTTGGTGTATTGTGTAATATTTGATGTTACTAATGATTTAATGTGGCGACACGGCGGACGAGTTTTTAGCCCGTCCGCGGCAGAGTTCTGAGATCATGGGATCAAATCCAACTACCAGCCTTCCTGTGTGGAGTTTGCATGTTCTCCCCGGGCACTCCGGTTTCTTCCCACATTCCTAAAACATGCATGTCAGGTTAATTGGCCGGTTCAAATTGTCTCTAGGTGTGAATGAGCGAGTGAGTTGTCTGTCCCTGTGTGCCCTGTGATTTGCTGGCAACCAGTTCAGGGTGTCCCCTGTCCACTGCCCGAAGATAGCTGGGATGGGCTCCAGCATCCCCGCGACCCTACTGAGGATAAGCAGACAATGGATATATGGATGGATGATTTCATGTGCATAGCCCACACTGCCAGGCTGTGCATTTGGGATTAAATGCATAACTGATGCTACTACAATCTTACCATAAACTGGCAAGCGGGGTGGCAAGTGTGGTGGGGGCCATGGCCACCCCTGGTCTCCCCCTGGTGGCACCACTGTACATGACAACAGTTGACTACAATGTTACCTTGAAAATCTTGAAGAAATCTCTCTCTTGAGTTCCTTTATTTTCAACCAAAATCGATATTTTTATTTTATTTTTATATATACCAGCTCGGTAGCCTAGATGTTAGGGCGCCCGCTCCG
This sequence comes from Urocampus carinirostris, assembly GCF_059441175.1. Lineage (NCBI taxonomy): Eukaryota > Metazoa > Chordata > Actinopteri > Syngnathiformes > Syngnathidae > Urocampus > Urocampus carinirostris. The sequence continues at coordinate 57,104,583 of NC_142350.1, forward strand.
AGACTGGGAGGTCGCTGGTTCAAGCCTCGGCTGAGTCATAGCTAAGACTTACAACATTGGTACTCATTGCCTCCCTGCTTGGCGCTCAGGTTGGAATTGGGGGGTTTGGTCACCTAATGACTCCCAACACAGCAGTTGGGTCTAAAATGGCGGCGCCCTGTTTGGCTGCGGCTGCATCGGCTCGCTACAGTTTAAATGTACGGGTCAGGTGTATCGACATTTCGTTCTGTGTGCATGGTTACAAAGAATGACAATAAAAGTAAATTCTATTCTATTCTGTTCTATTTCGCTCAAAGGGACAAAACAAATACCCTATAACGCAATCTGATTGGACTTTCCCCCCACCCCAGGGTGTCTCATCCCTCTCAGGTAGTGCTTCCATTCCCACGCTGGGAGCCCAAAGAAAAGCCGGTCAAGGAAGATGACGTGGGGCCGCAGGTGACGCACATCTACGAGGTAAACACCTGCATCTCACCCAAAACAATCCGCGCTGTAATTACCGATGTCAAGGAAGGTAAAACGCAACATTTTTCAACATGGGATAATTAGAGAGAGGGGAAAAAAACGAGGTCAATATGAGGTAGAGAGTACAGAAAAGAGGGATGATGGCAGACACACTGGCGACAGTTTACAATAAGGGTTTTGCGTGTATGTTCATGTCCATGTGCTGTACATGTGATGTCTTTGTGTTTTAAAGAGGCCACCGCTTCATCCAGCTAATGCGCTTCAGCGTCTGGCCTTTTCCTGCAGCTGATAATGATTTTCATTGGCGGGACTTTTCCCACTTGGCAGCTGCTTCTACTTAAAAAGGACAGTTTTTTTTTTTTCTTTACTTAAGCTACTCGCGCCAGAATTCCTGCCCCGGAGCACCAAGATCACGTCCTGTTTGGATGACTTCCTTGGTTGTTAATGAACGCGTGTGCGTACGTGAGAACGTGTGAGCGATGGGTCGAATTGATGGTTCGTTTGAGACAGGCGTTTCAAACATACGGCCCGTAGGTCGGACCCGGCCTGTCGGATGATTTAATCCGGCCAGATATTTCTGAGTAGGTCAAAAAAGAAGCGAGTTTTTAGGTCTTTATCAAAAGTTCAAAAATGCAAACCGTATTTACATTATGCCGTTATCGGACTAATGACTATCAACCAAATAATAATCATGTATTTTTTTAACAATATTCAATGGGAAAGGCGAAGTAGTAAGCAACCAAAACAAGAGAATACCCAAATCTCCACACTGAGTATTCATGTCTTTTAATAATTACTTGTTTTTCCTGGATCTCGTTTTGTAAATAAACATTATTCAGGATGGACAAAACATGCTTGAAATCAAACCTGATCCGGATTCATCGATCCATCTTTTGCTTTAGGATTTGTAACTTGGAAAGGATTTTGCTATTTAGAAGGAATTGCAGTTTGAGTATTTCCCTGCGAGTAGAGATAAGCATCTTGAGCATGATCAAATTTCTGCTTATGTCGAAAAAAGAAGTCTCTTGGTCATTTCTATCAAAAGTTATGATTTTTCAAGTAAATCTGACCAAATACTCCTTCTGGAACAAATATACAGACGAGATCGTTCGTAAGTTGAATTTGTCCGTAAGTTGCTTCAGAGCTATAGTTTGGATGTCTAAAGTTTATATAAGTATGTTTAGGGTTTTATAATTAACCTATATCGTTTTGTACAAAAAAATTAACATTTTATAAAAAAATATGCTCTATAAAGATAAATAAAGTTGAGTTTAAATTACTTTTGGAAGATGGGCTTCAAGAGTTAGGCTACTTACTCCTCTGTGGTAAAAAGTGGCCGAAAAAAAGCGATCCAACCATTTTCTCGACCGCATCAAGCTTTCTTATTCCACTTTCATTTCAAAAGAAACCGCTCGCATCTTGTTTACACTTTACAACAACCAAATTGAATGGAAGCACGAGATATTAAACAATAAAAATGTCAAATATGTTAGCGCGCTAAAGATACAGAATAGAATGTTTACACACGAACTAGGAAGAGGAAGCGGATTTCTTTTTCGGGGTGGATGCTGGGTGACCTCTCACAGCGCCACCACACGTCGGTGGCGGTGGAAAGAAGCACTACAGTAATGTCCTGTAATCGGAAAATGGTGCACACAATACAAAACCTAACTTACAGCAGTGTCCGGATATTTTTTGACATCACAAAAAAAACGTTTGTATCTACCGTTTTTCAAAAGTCAAATGGTTGTAGTTACGATTTACTCATGATAAATGCACACGCAAGATTAAAAAGTTCATATGTTAATAGCAGATCTTTTTGTTGCTCTGCAAAATACACGATTCATGCTGGATTTTTTTTTCAATGGTACTGGAAAATTTGGAAAATTGGCTTTGAAAGTCCTTAAAAAGTGCTTGAATTTGGCCATCTCGCTCAGCTTGCAGGTGATAATCATAAAGGATAGTCCTGAAAAAAAAACTTGATACTTGCAGTTGACACATAGATTTTTTTTGATCCGGCCTCCCTAAAGACAGAACGTCTGGATCCTCAGTTTGACATTCCTGATTTACACCTCGATTTTCGAGGTCCTAAGCCGTCTCATTTTTGTCTCGTATCTGTCTGAAATCCCCTCTGAGCGAAGGGGCTATTAGTGTAGCAGCCAAAAACTCAGGTGGACCGTGTCATCACGCCGGAGTTATGATAACCCAATTATAGCTTGAGGTCACTCGAGGCCCGCGGATATAAAACGATTAATTTGTCGCCTTCTTATATGGTCTCCAGCTCCATAATTCGGGTCCCAGTAGTATTCAAGAAGCTGAGGTTGAGGTGGGCTGGCCATCCCGCTTCCGTGACGAGAACCTGCTCTACGCTATGGAGATTCAAACAGATGGGCCGATAAAATGTCGGACCAATAGCAGCCTCAACCCGCTTGGATTACAGGTAAGATGAAAGTACTAGTCCAGGAAATGATAACTGAAGGTGTCCAAGGTTTTTAATCGAAAGGCCACATTCAGAAAAATGGATATTATTTTTAACTGTTATTTAGTTTAGGTTTAGTGTGGTCTAAATTTATTTTAAGTTTAGTTAGAGCTTTGTCTAAATTAAGTATGTTTAGTTTAGGTTTGGTCTAAGTTTAGTTTAAGTGTATTTTAAGTTTGGTCTAAATCTGGTTTGAAGTTGGGTTTAAGTTTGGTTTAGATTTGGTTTGGTCTAAGTTAAGTTTAAGTCTGATCTAAGTTCAGTTTAAGTTTATTTTAAATTTGGTCTTATTCTGGTTTTATTTGGGTTTACGTTTGGTCTAAGTTTAGTTAAAGTTTGGTCTAAGTTAAGTTTAAGTCTGATCTAAGTTCAGTTTAAGTTTATTTTAAATTTGGTCTTATTCTGGTTTTGTTTGGGTTTACGTTTGGTCTAAGTTTAGTTAAAGTTTGGTCTAAGTTAAGTTTAAGTCTGATCTAAGTTCAGTTTAAGTTTATTTTAAATTTGGTCTTATTCTGGTTTTATTTGGGTTTACGTTTGGTCTAAGTTTAGTTAAAGTTTGGTCTAAGTTGAGTTATAGTTAAGGTTTGGTTTGGTCTATATTTAGTTTAGATTTGGCTGGGTCTAAGTTTAGTATAAGTCTGATCTCGATTAGTTTAAGTTTATTTTAAGTATGGTATAATTATGGCTTAAATTGGGTTGATGTATGGTTTAAGTTTGGTGCAAGTTTAGTTAAAGTTTAGTCTATCGACATTTCGTTCTGTGTACATTGTTACACAGAATGACAATACAAGGAAATTATTATTATTATTATGATTACCTTTAGTGTAGGTTTAGTCTAGGTTTGGTGCCGTTTATGTTTAGTGTAAGTGTAGTTCATGTTTGGTCTATGTTACGTGTAACTATAGTTTAGGTTTAGCTTGGTTTTAATTCAGTGGTAAGTTTTTATATGAGTTTAGGTGAAATTTATTTTGAGTTTGTTCAAAGTGTGGTCTAAGTTTCGTTTAAGCTCGGTCTAAGTTAAGTCTAAATTTAGTTCATGTTAAGTCAAAGTTTAGTTCAAGTGTAAGTGTTGGTTTAGGTGTTAGTTTGAGTTTGAGTTTTTGTTCAGTTTGTCATATATTGGGGGCTTTCTTTTGTTTTGTTTTTTATTTTTTGGGGGTTTTTTTTTGAGGGGAAAAAATGTTTGTAGTGGATTGTTCTTTATTCAATGCAAACAGAAAATCATTTCCCTGCAAATTATTAAATGATAAAACAACATGCAAAGGGAAGTTTAAAATGTTACACAAAATAAAAATGCTATTTAAAAAAAATACTGTTGACGATTTTTATATTTAAAAAAAGTACAGTGAATATAAAAAAAAATTGCGACCAGCCTTTTTCAAGCCCCAGGATAAAGGGATTTTTTCAGGTCAAATAACAATATCGCTCATCTCGAACCAGGGCATCATTAAATATTTCATTGAAATATTTTCTTGTACATCGTTGTCAGTGTTAGCAAAGAAAACGGTGCAAACGGCCAACTTTCACAATACCATCTATTTAAATTTTCTTGTTTTTATGACTATTTTAAAAAGAAATAAAATGCTCGATAATTGAAGTGTCATACTATGACCCAGACCATAATTCTTACTATATTCCGAGAACCAGTCAAAATTGGTCAATAGGCAAATGGATACTAACGTGTAGTTTGAACACCCTTATTAAATATTCTACCTGTGAGTGTGTTTGTGTGTGGGGGGCTCTTTCTATTCTCTCCAGCCGATAACAGTGACGTTATATTTTGCCGTTATCGGTCCAATAACCATTGATTGCTACCCTACAAAATAAAACATTTTAACAATGTTAATGGGAAAGGCTCAGTACTAAGCAAACAAACTATGAGGATTACTCAAAACTCCAGACTGAGTATTTATGGCTTTGTATAGTTACACATTTGTACTGGTACTCATTTAGTAAATAAACATTATTCAGGACGAATATCGACAAAACATGCTTGCATTCTAACCAGATTCTTATCTATCTATCCATCTTTGGTTTCAGGATTTGTAACCTGTAGCTCATGAAAAAATCAGTTCTTCATCTTCTTAGCCAGCTGGCTCAAAACGTTTTTGCTTATTAGCAGAAATTGCAGCTTGAGTATTTTTTAGTGCGTGACGATAAGCATCTTGAGCATCATCCAGAATAAAATCAAGGCGTCAGATTTGTGCCTCAATGAATGTTGCCATCAATCACATTGAGCTTTTTGTCGACAATCTAATGCAGTCTTGTCCCAGGGGCCACTTACAGCCCCTGATAAGATTTGTACTGGCCCCCGGCCGCTGTTACAAAATGAATAATATGTGGCCCGTCAGTAATGTTGACCGCAGTATAAAATCAATTTGTACAAAAAGAAGATCACCATTTCACCAATGGATGGCAGTAGTCCCTGTGAGAATATTTGCCCACACTATTTCCAACCTGCCGACTTTAAATAAAACATTTTTAAAAAGGAAAGTTGATTGTGAGGGCCACCTTTTTCAGGACAAGTGAAAATTGGAGTAATTTTTTCCTACCGAAATTTAAAACTACTGCATCTGCCTACTTTGCCAAGAGACTTTGGTTGTTTCAAAAAATATAATATCAAGAGGCACTGCCAGACAAAACATTCTGACTACAAAAAGCTAACTCTGTGAAAAGTTGAAGCAAATGGAAGCTGGTTTAACAGCATAGCAGCGCTTTTTCAAGAGACCCTGCCAGTCAAATGAAAATGCTACAAAGGCGGGCTACAAGGTCCCAACCCTGATCGCCAAGCGCTGGGGTGAAATTAACAGTGTGTTCAAAGAATACCAGGCTAAAAAAATCACACATTTTCAGTTTACAAATCTGCAGGGTTGGTTAGGGTTACTTTAACTGGATTACTTTCAATTACTTTTGGATTACTCCAATACCAAATATGCTAATAAAAGACAAAAGAAACTAAATATGAATAAAATTATGACTCACAACACGTGGTACGCTTTCTCTCCTGGCTTTGATCTCCGGCAAAACTAACATAAAATGCGACAGAAACAAAATGAAAATAAATCCAAACAGCTTGCCAACATCATTTTTGCCGTTCCATGTATTCCGTTACTCCCCAAGCCTGCACAAAATTTAGTCATTTTATTCATATTTAGTTTCTTTTGTCTTTTATTAGCATATTTGGTATCGGAGTAATCCAAAAGTAATTGAAAGTAATCCAGTTAAAGTAACCCTACCCAACCCTGCAAATCTGGCCTGCTTTCTGAAAAGTTTGGACACTCCTGATCTAATGAGCTTTCTGTAAATCTTCAGGTTTCCTCCCTTCAAGATACTCCTGAACTTCTGGGCTTCTTGAGGAACACCAGCGCTCCTCACCACCGCCACAAGCGATCCACAGGCACTGTCCACACCAACAGCGGGAAAACCCTGGTGAGAGACTAGCTTAGCCGTGCGCAATTATTGGCTCATGAATGCTCACAGACTTGTCTTTGCAGAATTGCACCAACATCTCCTGCCTTAGGATCATGTGTGTTGTGGGCCGCTTGGATCGCGGCCGGAGTGCTGTCATCAAAGTCCGGTCGAGATTGTGGGCGCATACGTTTTTGCAGGTCAGTGTCAGGTTATGCTTTTTTTTTGCGATGTTTATTGTGGTTTGCTCTGTAACACAGATTGTTAACGTTCCATCGATGAGATTTTAAAGTTTGGCCAATTTTGGAGAAGAATGATTCCTTCTTATTGTTACTCAAGAGAACTTGCATTTTTGTCCCTCAGCGGCGTAATGACCCCTACATTCTCAACTCGACTGTGACTTTAGCGGTCCTGGCGGTGCCTTATCGGATCCAGCCCGCTGCCTTACCTCAACGCAAAATCTCGGTAAGATTCAATCTATGAATAAATGAATGAACTGTGTTGGAAGCATTAAAAAAGTCATTAGTTATAGTTACTCAGTACTTCTTCCAGTTAGTAACTGAATAACTCTATGGTAAAAGTAACTATTTACCAGGGAAAGTAACTATTCCTCTTATTTTAAAAAGATGTTGTCTGAGCAAATGCGAAACACAGCAGTGACGTCCTTGACCAGAGTTTACTTGTAGAGAAGGGAATTCCGACTATTTTCGGAGAACCGGCTTTTTCGGCTTGGCTAACTAAAAAAAGCGACTCTTTCGGGTCCTTAGCAGCTTCTCAGGTTGTTTTTGTTACTTACATCCTTACATTACCAATTGTTATGTAACATGATGCACTGGAAGACTAAAAAAGGGAGATAACGAAAGAAAAAAAAGAAAAAAAGTGTGAACAAAAGTGAAACAAAAGAAAAAAATACAATGAGAAAAAGAAAGAGATAAAAGAAGAAAAATAGAACGAATGAATGAATGAATAACACTTGAAAGACATGAATGAATCAATGAAAGAATGGATGACACTGGGAATACATGAATGAATGAAATATAAATGAATCAATAAATGAATGAATGTATGACACTGGGAATGAATGAAGGAATGAATGAATGAAGGACAGTAGGAATGAATGAATGATGTTGGAAATAAATTCATGAACGAACTAACGAACAAACGAAAGTGGGAATGAATGAATGACAGTGGAAATACATTAATGAACGAATAAATGCATGAATAAATGAATTAATAAATAAACAAAGGACACTGGGAATGAATGTATGAATTAATGACACTGGGGATATACATGAATGGATGAATAAATGAATGAATGAATGAATGACAGTGGAAATACAGTAATGAACGAACAAATGAATGAACGCAGGACAGAAGGAATGAATGAATGAGTGAATGAATAAACGAAGGACACTGGGAATGAATGTATAAATGAATGATTGACACTGTGAATACATGAATGGATGAATGAATGAATAACAGTGGAAATACATTGTTGAACGAACGAACGAATGAATGAAAAAAAGAAGAACAGTAGGAACAAATGAATGACAGTGGAAATACATTAATGAAGGAATGATGACACTGGGAATTAATAAGTGAATGACACTGGTAATGAATAAGTGAACGAAGGACAGTGGAAATGAATGCATGAATGAATGAATTTATAAATAAACGAAGGACACTGGGAATATACATGAATGGATGAATGAATGAATGACAGTGGAAATACAGTAATGAACGAACAAATGAATGAACGAAGGACAGAAAGAATCGATGAACGAATGAATGAATGAGTGAATGAATAAACGAAGGACGCTAGGAACGAATGTATAAATGAATGATTGACACTGTGAATACATGAATGGATGAATGAATGAATAACAGTGGAAATACATTGTTGAATGAACGAACGAATGAATGAATAAAAGAAGAACAGTAGGAACGAATGAAATACAGTGGAAATACATTAATGAATGAATGATGACACTGGGAATTAATAAATGAATGGCACTGGTAATGAATAAACGAACGAAGGACAGTGGGAATGAATGCATGAATTAATGAATTAATAAATAAACAAAGGACACTGGGAATATACATGAATGGATAAATAAATGAATGAATGAATGACAGGGGAAATACAGTAATGAACGAACAAATGAATGAACGAAGGACAGAAGGAATGAATGAATGAGTGAATGAATAAACAAAGCACACTGGGAACAAATGTATAAATGAATGATTGACACTGGGAATGAATGAATGAATAATAGTGGAAATACAATGTTGAACGAACGAACAAACGAATGAATGAATAAAAGAAGAACACTAGGAACGAATGAATGACAGTGGATATACATTAATGAATGAATGATGACACTGGGAATTAATAAATTAATGACACTGGTAATGAATAAGTGAACGAAGGACAGTGGGAATGAATGAATGAATGAATGAATGAGCAACTGGCCTTCATTGTCATTATACAGTAGTTCAATGAGATTCGAGGGTCTGTCCTTCCAGTGCAAAGTAAGACAAATTCAAAAGATACAAATGTGTTAAAAGATAAAAAAAACAGTCAGGTCACTTATTCAAATGCAATTGAGGGCTACAGACGTCAAAGATACTGTTTGAAATAGGCTTGAAGTGATGGAGTAAAATCAGTATTTGACTTGAATTTGTGACTTTTTATACAGTACTGCAAGATTTTTGATATTGCTAACTCCACTGCATTATCACAAGAGCCCAATTTGATGATGTCATAACTTATTCAATAAATATCACTAGTCTTGTACTTCTACAGATTTCACTTAATTGGAAATGACTCTAAAATTCTAAAGTTTTTGGAACCCATCAAAGTGCACCAGGACTGTGGGGTTCGAGTGCTAAAAAACACAAAAATGCACAATGTTATATAGTAAAAAATGCACTAAAAAATTCCATCCACATCAATTTATTGATGTTTTTGTTTTGGGATTTCAAATAACTTACCGTATTTTCCGCACTATAAGGCGCACCGGGTTATAGGGCGCACCCCGAAAAAATAGTTTTTGGCCCTATATTTGACATACATAAGACGCACCGGATTATAAGGCGCTACAATGGGAACGTCGACAAAACAGTCAGATAGTTCAGTCCAACTTATTACCCCCTTAACATTCCGAAAGCTTGCAAAGACGCAAACACGTGTCGAGAACACGTGCGGATGCGGTGTCCGTACGATGTCACTCAAATGCATCGTTCCATCATTCGGAAGGTTAAAGTCTCGGGATTCAAGAAATGCCAACCATTCCTTAGTATCTATTTTCTTTTTCGCTCGCAACTTTACTGTGCATATGACAATAAACACTTGGAATTGAGTTTAATTTAAAAATAGACACTCCATTCCATCCATTATCTGCACCGCTTATCGCAGAAACATCGAGTTCAGTCTGAAACAAGATACTGGGAAAATATATAGCCGGAGTAGCTCACCGAAGTCGTTGTGTTCAATAATAATCTGCAACCAAGGTCCTCTTATATCCGTGAGTGTAGTAAATCCAGGAGAATAAAATATTTACAAATACAGAATGGTTTAACATGTTTCCTCTATGCCGTAGACAACCACACTTGCTATTCACATTCATCTTTTTCGGCCAATTGCAGGCTTTGTTTTGCCGCTTTAGCCTATGCCAGCCTGTAAATGATAAAAAGGATCCGCCCCCTTTACCTCCGAATAACTTTAGCCAATAGTGATCTGTCACCATGGACCCCAGATATACAAAGCTCTTGACAGGCTCTACGATGTCGCTACCAATTTGGATGGGAGCCCCACCCGCTGGTTTGGCCATGTCCTTCGTCTACCACCAGACCATCCGACACGAGCCATTCTCCAGTTTGACCCAAAGGCCGCAGGCTGGAGACGACCACGAGGGAAACCCCGCACTCGATGGCTCGACGTCGTTGCGGGCGACCTCCAACAACACGGAGTTGCCGTAGAGGATGCAGAACAGCTGGCACAAGACCGCCAGCATTGGAAAAACCTGGTTCATCTGGTCGGCTCAACGCACAGGGACGGGACCCCCCGACCCTCGCTGGAGCAATAAGAAGAAGAGAGAAGAATAGTGATCGATTCAACTGATGATTGACACATCTTTTTCGGCCAATTGCAGGCTTTGTTTTGCCCCTTAGCCTATACAAGCCTGTAAATGATAAAAGCATCCGCCCCCTTTACCTCCGAATAACTTTAGCCAATAGTGATCGATTCAAATGATGATTGACACATTGGTTAGCCAATGAAACGCCGGTAAATAAATCCCAGCATACACCGCGGACTACTGGCGTTCGGGGGAAAATCTAGTCGGTGGCTGCTGCATTAGTTGCAAGACTTTGCGAATTAATATTGATCCATAAATAAGGCGCACTGTATTATAAGGCGCATGGTCAGATTTTGAAAAAAATAAAGGCTTTTAGGTGCGCCTTATAGTGCGGAAAATACGGTACTCTAATCTCCAGGTTCTATCACTGCACAGTAGGACACAGTAGTTCACTTGCTAGCTGTTGTGGCAGGGTTTGTCTCTCTCAGATACAAGTTAGCAAATATCAAAGCATTGATATACGGCACTGTTTTATATTGACTGTTTTTAGATGGGGACCCCGGTGTTATGGGGGACGCCAGATGTGTCCTTCGCTGTTCCACTGTGGGTCATCATCCTGGCCATTCTACTCGGTTTGCTAGTGCTGGCTGTGCTAACTCTCGCAATGTGGAAGGTATGAACATAGTAAACACTTATCATCATCCTTTGAGTCGCGCTTCGCTAAAGTCGCTTCTCCTCTCAGTGCGGCTTCTTCGATCGAGCGAGACCACCAGCCGGGGACAATATCTCCGACCAAGAGCAGCTTACGTCGACAGGGGACGCCTAAAAAATGCACAGGGAGAGACCGCGGGTTTGAGAGGAACGTGCTCCTCCTGACTGAGATTAACCCAAAACTAGATCCGGAGTTGTAGGGACAGACATTTCTCGGCTGTTGACAAACTGGCCTTGGAGGTGGCGGCCTGCTTCAGTGTGAAGGACTGAGATTGCTCAGCTTAAAAGGAAGCCAAGCACGTTTTAGCGGATGAGATTTTTGGAATTGTTTATCAGTGTGAAGAAGGTTCCTCACACTCTGGGTTTGGACCGAATCGAGGTCAATGGAAGATGTGTTGCAGAGACATGATCTGCGCTTATTTGATGTGAGCCTAGCTACGGTATTAGGTACACCTGCACAATTTGTTTAAAACCATAGCTATACCTTTGCTGCCATCCTGGAGCATGTTGTAATGCTCTAGAAGCGCACTACTAAATGCTAACAGCAAAAGTAACAAAAATGCATCGTAATATTTCAACTAAAAATGCGCACAAAAATTTCAACCAGGTCAATCTTTTTTTTTTATTATTTTGTAGGGTCTAAACCAGGGGTGTCAAACATGCGGCCCGGGGGCCAGATCAGGCCCGCTAAGGGATTGAATCTGGCCCGCGAGACAACGCTCAGTGAAGCGCAAGAGAAAAACGAGCTGTAGGTTGAAATATGTCCACTTGATGTTGCCAAAGCCAGGTGCCTCTCACAAAGACGGTGGACTTGTATTTCTCTCTCTCTCTCTCTCTCTCTCTCTCTCTCTCTCTCTCTCTCTCTCTCTCTCTCTCTCTCTCGCTCTTTTTTTCCCTTCCCTTTTTCTCTCTCTCGCTGTCTCTCTCTTTCACTTTCTGTGTCTCTCTTTGTCTCTTTCTTTGTTTCTCTTTGTCTCTTTCTCTCTCTCTTTGTCTTTTTACTTTATTTTGCTCTCTCTTCCACTCTTCCTTCTCTTTCTCTCTTGCTTTCCCATTCTCTCCTTCTCCCATTCTCTCTTTCTCTCCTTTTTTCTCTCCTCTCTATTTCTCTTCGGATATTTTTTCTTTCTCTCTCTTTCTTTCCCCCTCTCTCATTATTTGTCTTTATCTCTTGTTTCTCACGTTTCACGTTCTCTCTCTCTCTTTTTTTTCTCTTTTTCTCTCTCTCTCTTTTTCTCTCTTTCTTTGTCCCACCCTCTTTTTCTCTCCTTCGCTTTGTCTTATTTCTTTCTCTCTTTCTTTCTCTCTAATCTACTAGTCCGGCCCCCGAGAGAATGTTTGTTCTATCCTGTGGCCCCCGAGGTAAATTGAGTTTGACACCCCTGGTCTAAACCATCTTATTTTGACCTCCTAGGTGCATCTCCAAACAGTAGGCAACAGAAAAACCAGAGGTGTATTTCTTGTATAGTACCGGCTAGCTGGCGCTAAAGCTAACTTACAGTGGTGAGGTTCATATTTGCCAAGGCACAGTCAGATTTACAAATAACTGAACTTAAATTTGATTCATCTTCTGATTGGCAGAGCAAGAAAGCAATATATAAACTGTAACATTGAAAAAAAATTACTTATGAATGAAGTCTGCTCGTTTTGAATAAATAAAAGCAAAATAGATAGGTTTTCCACATTTAAGAAAAAAAGTTCTTGTAATAAGAAATAATTACTGCATGGCTTTACTTGCTGTTAGCGTTATGTTTTGAGGATGGAACAATGTGAAGAGGTAGCATTTTTATCTCATTTTTCTAATTGTTTTTTCTTATCTCTAAAAAAATATTTTATTTGTGTTCTTCAGAGCATTCATCTGCATTCTGCCATTTTATTTCCGATTTTAATTAAAAATATAATAATTTCAATTGGAAAAAATATGTTTAAACCAGGATTTTCTTATTTTCTCATGAAAACTGATTTAAAAATATAGTAACATTGTCAGGACCAGAAGGGAGACAGGACCCACTTGCGTTACGTTTCTCTAAGTTTTATTGGAAGAAAGGAAAGGATTGCACCCACGATCCGGTGATCGCTGGTCGCGGGATGCAGGTCGCTCTGAACGCGGAAGTGGGACTTCTGTGGCGAGCGATGGCGGTGTTGGGAACGGCAAAAACGGGTCAGTAGCCGGGACAGAAGAGCAAAAAAACGCGGTCGGGAGAGGAGAGTAGACGTGGTCAGGATAAAAAAAACGGGTCGAAGCCGGGGAACAGAGGGGAGCAAAAACAGGTGTAAGTCAGGGTCGAAAAAAGCTTGCCTAGAGTAAACTGCGGTTCGCAGACGGACTGACAACACGTGACAGATAAACGTGGATTTAAATAGTGACAAGGAGCCAATCAGAGTCCGAGGCAGTTGGCGCCAAAGGAGCGGGCACAGGTGCATCACATCGGTAATCATGACAAAAATTAGAAAAATTAGAATACATAAAAAAAGAAAAAGACCTAAAATGAGCCAAATGTTTTGCTAATTGAGCAAGATTTGTTCTTCTTTCAGTAGTGCAAGATGGCACATTATTCAAATTGTGCTAGTGTCTCTAATATAAAGATTATTGCAGGTTGTGCAGATGTGTGTTCAGGAACTGTACATATTTTGTGTGTGTGTGTGTGCGTGTGCATTAGGAGCTTCTTTTAATCCAATGTTTGGTTCCGCGTCATGTGTCACAAACATGCGGCGGACACATTAACGTGAATGCATAAAGCGAACGTGTGTATTTATGAACGTACGTGCAATATTTGAACATTGCGTGATACTGAAAGCTTGTTTACACTGGCATTGTTTTTTTTAAGAGCTTAATAGTAAATATGTATATATAGAAAGTGAGTCATGGCTGTCATCTGTTTGTTTTGCTACACAACAAAAATCTACGATAAGCTGTTTGAGAAGTATATCATACTTGCTATCACATATAAGATCATTCACTCACTCTTACACAGCTATACTCTTATACAGACACGGTCGTACCATGCACAAACACTTCTACACTCCCTTATACACTCTACTATACTCGTTCACACAAGCTACTATACACTCGTAAACACACTAAATGGTAAATGGTCTGCATTTATATAGGGCTTTTCAAGTCAATGAAGACCTCCCAAAGCGCTTCACAATGTGCTTCACACTTACCCATTCACACACACACTCACACACCAATAGGGAGTCAGCCATGCAAGGCGCCTACCTGCTTATTGGGGGCATTAGGGATTCAGTGTCTTGCCCAAGGACACTTCAACATATAATCGAACCTGCGACCTCTTGATCCCAAGACGAGCGCCCTTTTAACTACTATGCCTTTCACACTACTATACTATACTATTATACTCTCATTAGAGGTAAGATTGGGCCTAAAAAAATTCAGCCCGACCCGAGTCACGGGTATATAAATCCGAACCCGCCCAAACCCAAAGGACTTGATTTGATAACAGAGCCCGAAATAAACCCGAAGCTTTAATTTGCCAGTAAAGTAAACACAAACTGAACTACCCAGCTTTGGGGCCGAGTCCCTCAAATCAAGTTTGCACTGCGAGTGCAGCGTCAAAATGAGCAGTTTGGCACCGATGTGCGCATTTTGGCGAAGTGAAACTGAACAAATTGGCACTGAAAAAAAAAATCATATACTGCAGATAACAAACTGAAAATAGTGAAATATTTGACCAAAAGGCAGAAAGTTTGTAAAGCTTGGAAGCTATTGGCAAGAAGCGGGAATGACGTCTGACCCGAGGCGGGTGGATTGCGTCTTTTTTCTAACACCGAGGGTAAACATTTTTTCTGGATTTAGTGATATGGACTTAGACTGATAGTTTGGTAAGTATGTTCTTCAGCCAAATAATTACATGAGTAAAAGTAACACTATGCTGTACATATCCCCAACAAAGGGAAAAAAAAACACAAGAGAGAAGCCCGTCCGACCCGACTTCACGGTTGACATTTTAAGCCGGTTTGGGGCCAGGTTGGAGTCTGGGCCCATGATCATACCTCTAACTCTTATACACACACCACTTTGCTTTCACACACATACTGCTATACTCTCATATAAAAACTAATAGGCTACCACGCACAAACAACTATAAACTAATATAATAACACTGAATATACTAACACACTAATATACTCTCTCACGCACACTACTATACACCCATGCACACACTACTATACTCTCACACGTTCTACTATACTCCCATGCACACACTACTATAGAATCTCATGCAAACTACTATTTTTTCTCACAAACCACTGAAATTGCTACTAGTATTGGGGTTTTTCACCCCTAGTGTAATGATCACCTCAACTCTCAGTGTTATTTTACTTTGGGTACTTTTGGCAAACATGGTAATGCACATTGATTTGTTTGCATGTTTTGCGGTTCAACATAAAACTGGAGTTGCTCCCAGGATAGTAGTATATGTGAGAGAGTATAGTAGTATATATAAAAGAGTATAGTAGGTTGTGTGTGACAGCATAGTATTGGTGTATGTCTATCTATCGATCTATCTATCTACAGTGTAACTATTGGTCTATCTATCTATCTCTATGTCTGTCTGTCTCTCTCAATATATTTATATAGATATACCAAAGCCATTTCCCCTTTCGTGTGAGATGGCTAGAGTCAAGAACACACTCACATTCACCAAACATTTATTCCACTTCGCTCTTCCCAACCTGACACCGAACATTAAGCCCACAGCACAACAAGGGGTGAGTTGCATGCAACCCTTAATCAACAGAGAGGCCTGACAGCATACACTGGTTTACCCCCTCTGCATCATATGCTTGAATATTAGTCATTCTTAACTATCCTTTTCCATTTACATTTATGCCTAGCACATACTCTTTCCTCCATTGAATTAACCAACCTCACATCCAGAGCAAGTTTCACCCCCTCCAGTCATCCATATTTGGGCCCTTCCTCTCATTCTATTTTCTACAACTTCTGCACTGCTACACTCTCCCAAGAGTTTAGTGTGTAAAAGAAAGTATATTAGTGCATGTATGAGAGTAGAGCAATATGTGTGAAATAGTGAAGTAATATATGTGACAGAGTATAATAGTGTGTATGAGAGTTTAGTGGATGTGTGGGAGTATAGTAGTGTTTGTATGAGAGTATAGTAGTATGCGTGAGAGAGTATAGTGGTGTGGATGAGAACTTAGTAGTATGTGCAATAGAGTATAATAATGTTTGTGCATGGTGTATAACTGTATATGTGTGAGAGTATATGTGAGAGCAAGTATGATTTACAGATACGAGACATGCTAAATAAGTTGTATGAGAAATACGATTTTCAGCTTTCTGGTTACTGTCTCAGTAAGTCAAAGTTTGGAGTTCTTATCATTCCTGTTTTGAAACTTTGTAGCGCTTAACATGGTTATTGTTCTCTCTTTTTGAACTGTTGATGTCTTTCACTCACAGGCAGGGTTGGGTAGGGTTACTTTAACGTGATTACTTTCAATTACTTTTGGATTACTCCAATACCAAATATGCTAATAAAAGACAAAAGAAACTAAATATGAATAAAATGATGACTCACAACACGTGGTAAGCTTTCTCTCCTGGCTTTGATCTCCGGCAAAACTAACATAAAATGCGACAGAAACAAAATGAAAATCAATCCAAACAGCTTGCCAACATCATTTTTGCCGTTCCATGTGTTCCGTTACTCCCCAAGCCTGCACAAAATGTAGTCATTTCATTCATATTTAGTTTCTTTTGTCTTTTATTAGCATATTTGGTATTGGAGTAATCCAAAAGTAATTGAAAGTAATCCAGTTAAAGTAACCTTACCCAACCCTGCTCACGGGAAAGTGTCACTTTAAGTAACACACACAATTTAATTGCTTTATGTTTGAGTTATTTTCTATTCACCATTCAGTTGAACTTATTGTGCTGAAAATTCATGATAGTACAATCATGTGTAGCTTTTTTTCATTTATGTGGTGATAAATAAATAATGTTGAATTCTCACATTCATCTGATGTGCAGTTATGATTTCTGGTTTTTAAATTGCGACACTTTAAACACAGGTAATATATATGGCGTCATTGATTATTATTTTTATTTTTAACTCAAATAATTTGGATTTATGTTCTTTGTCAATTTCCCCTGTCAAAAAAAAGGCCTTTTGATTCAAATACAGTACTTCACAAGAAGAGTATTTGCGCTCTCTAACGGTAAAACGAAGTACCCTACCTCGAAGACTTACGAGGATGAATGGCGCCCTCTTGTGGCAAAACAGTGGTAGTTATAGTCAATAAAAATAAATAATTTTGGTTCAACGTTACTTTTTGCTTTACTTATAGGAACGTGGATTGGAACATGTTTGGAAAGTACGTCCTTTGCAATTATGAATGAATGAATGAATGAATGAAAGAAAGGAAACTTTATTTCGAACACGAGAAAACAAAACAAAACAAAACAAGTCAAAAAACAAAAACAATATTAACGTAACATGTCCAAAACATGCTTAATTATTTCCTACCCCTTTTTTAAAGGGACAGTGTATATTATTTAGCCCCTCCTTCAACCCAAACACCCCCCCCCCCAACCTTTATTCATTCAAAAAACAATATTGATTCTAAATATAAGCAAAAATACACAATCATAAAAACGTGCATTTTGTGGTTTACAGTTTACTAATATACGTTTTCATGATTTACAAATTGTAATTTAAATTAAAAGTCGATATTTGAGATTTTGCCATAATCAACCGTTTTAAAACAATAAGGCTAGGAGTATTTCAGTTGTTCTGCCATAAATCCACATTGTATGACAATTTACACAAAATAAAGAATTTAATCAGCAGAGAGCCCTGACAGCATACACTGGTTTACCCCCTCTGCATCATATGTGTCAATATAAGTCGTTCTTAACTATCCTTTGCCATTGACATCTATCCCTAGCACACACTTTTTTCACAACATTCTAATTTCCCAAACTTCAAATGGAGCTGGAGAGAGACAGAAGTAACACAAATACAGCTAAGGAGATTCTCGAGCAAGCGCTCTCAACCTTATTTTCATTCGTGAATTAAAATTCATATTTTCGCTTATCTTTTTAAAGGAACCGTTTGTATTTCTTACCAGATGACATGAGTCCTTAAATGCACCAGGAAGAATACCAACAGACTCAAAGAGACCAAAACGCACCATTTTAATTCTCGTTTTTCAAGCCCAGCCTTTTTTAAGTTTTGGGGTATCCGTAGCAGCAAGACAGCGGACCATTGTGTCAGCTCCCTCAATATAAGTCCCATGTTATTTAAAATAAATGCTTATTTTTAGACCTACAATGATCCATTTTCCAAAAGCGCAGGTTTATATAACAGTTCATGTATTTTTGCTAATTATTTAAATCAGTGTTTTTAATCATGTTTTTATCACTAGGAGGTACAAAATAATACTCACTGATCTAAAAATAGCTCACCAATGCTGAGTCATTGTGATATTCATTGGCGTAACCAGCCCGTTTTGGGGGCCCTCAGGCACCCCCCATTTTTAAATCTCTCTTTTCCTTAATAAAGAACAGGATAGGCTCAAATATGATGATAAAAATGAAAACAAAAGCAAAAGCAAAATGTGAATAGCGCAGCGGCGGAAATACTCCACTGCCTTGAAATGGTACAGTCCATTTGATTCATAATTCAGCATCGTAGATTTTTGCAGTCGTATTTTTGCAGCATTTTCTAGAAATTCTTTGTAGTATATCTGTACTATTACTGTAGTTGTATTTTTGTAGTATTTATGTCGTCATAATACTGTAGCATTGCTTTGGTATTTGTCATATTTCTGTCGTAATAATCATGTAGCAGGATCTGTGTATTATAGTGTTACTATAGTGATTTTTTTGTAGTATTTTTGTAGACACATTATGAAGTGTTTACATAGTTGTAGTATTTTTTAGTACTTTTTAATAATATTGTAGTTGTATTTTGGTAGTATTTCTAAAATATATATTTTTTTTAAATCAAAACGAAATAATATGTTGGACCCTGTTTTAAAGCAATACATTTGATAATTAGTTTTCTAGTAATTTTGTGGTATTTTTGTTGCAAACACAAAAAGAGACGGGGACAAAAATTGCACTGAAAAATCATGTCTTAGTACTTGTTAAGTGGTCGGCGGCGCCCTCTGTTGGCTGCGGCTGCATCGGCTCGCTACAACGGGTCAGGTGCAATCGACATTTCGTTCTGTGTAGATTGTTACACAGAATGACAATACAAGGAAATTATTATTATTATTATTATTATTATTGTTCTGTATATACTACAGTATTTATATGTGTGTTGGGCAGTTTAGTAAACATTGCCGCCGGGGGGCGCGCTTTCACTGTTTTGATTTTCCTTTTTCAATTAAAGCAGGTGATTTTATTTTGTCCTAATCAAGACCCCTTATTTTGATTTCGGCTTCCTGTGGCGCCATTTTGACGTCAGTCTTTCTCTTGGTTTTACAAGGTGAGGACTTATTTTGTTGTTGTCTATGTAAAATATTGTTTCAACATGCTGTATTTGTGTTTTATGTTATTAATTTATGATGCGCCATTTTAACGTCAGTGTTTCGATAGGTTTTACAAGGTCTGTGTGCAATTTTGCCGGGAAGCCAAACCGAGAGAAGTTCTTCCAATTCATACATACACTCTTGACAAAACTTAAGTAAAACCTTTGATTCGTAATAAGTCAACAAAAATATAACACCTAACATTCTAAAACTAATGTACACAACAAAACGTGTCATCATCACTTAACAACATAAATTAATAACATCAATCACCAATACTTTACATAGACAACAACAAAATAGGTGCTCAAATCAAAATAATGGATCTTGACTAGGACAAAATAAAGTCCCATGCTTTCATTGCCGAAGGAAAATCAAAACAATAGACAATGAAAGCGCGCCCCCCAGTGTCACCCTTCATCAACTGCCCTACATGTGTATTTAGATTATATTTTTACCATTTTTGTTTGGCGGGCTGTAGTTTGCCCATTCCTCAGCACCGCCAAAGCTCAACCTAAAATCACCGCTGGTTATATTCTAATGATGTGGAGGATTAGTCTATTTAACTCTACCTCAAGTAATCCATCCAGCCATTATCTGCACCGCTTATCCTCAGTAGGGTCGCGGGGCTGCTAGAGCTCATCCTAGCTTTCTGTGGGCAGGGGACACCCTGAACTGGTTGCCAGTTAGTCGGAGGGCACACAGAGACAGACAACTCACTCGCTCATTCACTTCTAGGGACAATTTGGACCGGCCGATTAACCTGACATGCATGTTTTAGGAATGTTGGAGGAAACCGGAGAGCCCAGAGAGAACCGACGTAAGCACGGGGAGAACATGCAAACTCCACACAGGAGGTTCGATCTCATGACCTCAGAACTATGCCGCACACGCGCTAACCACTGCGCCGTCGCGCTGTCCCCTCAAATAATGAACCTGGTAATAACACTAATAACTTAAGTTGTTGATTTACAAACTGCATTTTAAACCGGGTGCCCCTTGCGCTAATTAGTAATAAAAAGTATCCCTCATCTTGAAAAAGTTTGTAGAACCGACCTAGAGGGAGCCAGACATGGGACCAAGTCACACATGTGCAAGTCTCAAGTAAGTCTCAAGTCTTCACCTTCAAGTCCCAAGTAAGTCCCAAGTATTTTTTTCTTGGGCAAGTCAAGTCACAAGTCAAGTCCCGAGTCTTAGATTGCCAAGTCCAAGTCAAGTCACAAGTCATAAAAACAGCGACTCGAGTCGACTCGAGTCCAAGTCACTAAGTCTCAAGTCCCCATGTCTGGAGGGAGCTGACATGATCGTCCACCATTTTGCTGCTAAGGGTACTCCCAAAACCCAAAACATGGTGAAGGCTGGGCAAAAAATGGTGCGCTTTGGTCAATTTGGTTGGTGTTTTTCCTTGTGCTTTGTAGCATTTTTGATGGCACTAAACAGGGGTAGGGAACCTATGGTTCGGGAGCCATATATGGCTCTTTTCATGAGTACATATGGCTCTGAAATAAAATGTAACTTTTGCACATCTCTGGCGTTCCAAATTCAAGTGATTTAATCCCGATTTTGGTCCATATAAAGCTGAAGCAACTTAATGCAGACTTTCGCTAAGAAACCATTTAAACTGATAAATAAAAACGCTGGCAAACGACTTTTATTGGGTGTGCAGTACAGGTGGGCGGATCCCTGCACACAGCGCAAGGCACTTCCTTCTCTCTCGTTGCTCAGTGCAGTCTACACCGAAAGTGAATATGACGATATGCTAATCGTTTGCAGTAATTGGTGACATTTTTTACAAAAGAACTTTGCATGCATAAAGTTTTGAAACCGTTATTAAGGACAAATTTCATGGAAAAAAATTGCCTCAAAACTCTTAAGGTGGAAGACAAATTGTAAATGGCATATTTACATTGATTTGGGACACAGGATTTGGCATTATTATTATTTTATACATTTGATTAAATCAAATGACACACAGTAAGGGTGTGTAGGGTTACTTTAACTTGATTACTTTCAATTACTTTTGGATTATTCAAATACCAAATATGCTAATAAAAGACAAAAGAAACTAAATATGAATAAAATTATGACTCACAACATGTGGTAAGCTTTCTCTCCTGGCTTTGATCTCTTTAATCTCCGGCAAAACAAACATAAAATGCGACAGGAACAAAATGAAAATAAATCCAAACAGCTTGCCAACATCATTTTTGCCGTTCCATGTATTCCGTTACTCCCCAAGCCTGCACAAAATTTAGTCATTTTATTCATATTTAGTTTCTTTTGTCTTTTATTAGCATATTTGGTATTGGAGTAATCCAAAAGTAATTGAGAGTAATCAAGTTAAAGTAACCCTACCCAACCCTGCACACAGTGATATAAAATGTGCTGAAGAATTAGTTTTTGTCTGGAGAGCGTGTTTGGCAGTTTTTTAAATTTGTCTGAAAATATATGATGTGGCTCTCTCAATTTCTTTTTAAAACATTTTTGCTTTTATGGCTCTTTGGGTCAAAAAGGTTCCTGACCCCTGCACTACACCATACAGCGACATGTAGTCGTCAAATATGAAACCGTGTCCCTTTTAATATGAAATGTTGCCTTTGAATCCAGGACATAGGCAAAAAAGAAACGATTTTTAAAAAGGAAAAACTCCCAGTGAGTTACATTAGTCTTTATTTCTTTGAATATAGTTGCTCAAACGTGAACTCAAACATCGTATGTAAAGATTTAACAGTTTCTGACTAGCAAACCTCAACACCACCAAAACAGGGGGGACATTATTGTATCGATACATAGTAAAGTTTTAGGACGTAAGGTATCCTAAATGACAGTTTGCCATGAAAGACACCCTCGTTACAAAATTGTTTTACAAAGTCAGTGTACAGATGTTTCGGAAACAAAGTGCTCGTACTGGTGTGTTGACCTGGTCCAAATAGGAAGCAAAATGCTTCTTTTTTTTCTTTTTTTTAAAAGAAGTGATTACGAAGATTTGATATTAAAACTTTTATTTTTTTATCATTCTTTCCTTCAACATTATTTTGGAAGACTTTGGCTATTTACAATGTAAAGGTTGGCCCCACACATCAAAGTGCAATGCAGTACTCGGAAAAAAAATTCAATTTAGGACGCTAGGCTATTGAAATTCTTTATTTAATTGGCTGTTACTGTTTAATATTTTATTATCATTTAAATGGGTGACTGTGTTCGGAAATAATCCCAAAGTTAAAACAAAGAAAATCTGCCTGTGGTTTAAGTCTACTTACTGGAAATTTTCCTTGACAACTGCTAGGCCACAATCACCTGTTATGAAACATCGATTTGGCATAAACACAGCAAGACGCTCAGGTTTTCAGTTTTAAAATTTGTGCTTTATATTAATTTTAGATACTGGGTTTGCAGTGGTCAAGCTTGTTTTCCAAAACTAATCTGTGGCAGAAAACACTGCCAGAACTAGGGGTGCCGTAGAAGTCAGATGGCTAATAACTGGAGTTGGAGAACTGTTAATTGCTATGTAATGGCTCACAGTTTCACATTTTCCTTGACTTATAACTTACAAAGTAAGTGTCAGTTGTCTAAGAGTAGTACCATTGTAGGTACTAAACTTCTGAGATGCTAACGTAGCCCTAAAGGTACAATTAACCTATGTATGGCTTTGACTCTTGCTTCCGCAAAAAAAAATTCCAGTCTCACCTCATTATTTATTCGATTCTAGATTATTGTCCTGAAAATCAAATTCAAAAGGAGAATTCCAATCTTTTCCATACACTTGCGACAACAAATTGTGGTTTCTTAAACACGGCGAACGCTTTTAAAAGCATTTTTTGTAAACCAGACCGGTAGTGGAGTCATACAATACACAACGGAAATATAGTTTACTATACATTATTGGTAGGCCTTCCCACCGATCGTATTTTTCTTTGATTGGAAACGAAAACCGATGAAACTCGTACGAACTAGTTGCTGCGATGTAGTGAACAATGTGAGAGTTTGGATGGACAACAGTCAGTAGGCAGTGTTTAGCCTGAGCAGAACACAAACAGAACAGTCATTTTTTTTTCTTTTTTGGGAGATTACAAGTAAACAGTAACAGGAGTTAGAAAAAGACGGTGAGTGGGATCATCACGTATTGAATTTTACACTGTGCGGGTCAACTGTGGGGACCAAATTCAAAGGTCAAATTCATGACTTGAAGCAATAACAGGACCACTTTTGATGTCTGCATCAATGGAATGATTGAAGAGAGGGCGCTGTGGCACATACAGTACATAGGCTACATAAGGGTTAGAATATCTATACACACACTGTACACATTCGAAGATACAATTTACTGTACAAATCAACACTAGCTGGCTTTCAGTTAACTTCCTTTCTCTAAATAGTAGCTCTATCCGTCATCAAAAAATAAAGGTGAGAGTTTGTCCGATGGGTGTTTACATTCCCTGCCTCACGATTTTCCTTAAACATATAGGACATGATGGTAAACAGTTGGTTGATTATCCTCACCAAGTGTTTGGGCACATGACCTCTTATCGACTTTACCGACATCCAAAAACCCTTCGGATGTTTCATCAAAGTGCTGCTGCTCTGAACGTACACGAGTGATAACAGACATACGTTTTATTGTCTCATACACACACACACACGCTTCCTGAGTATGAACTGTAGAATTTGGCTCTATTTTTTCATATAAAGGAAATTAAATGGCAAAAAGACAGGCGTCGCAAAGGACTTGATGTAGAAGGTAGGTACAAGAGCTTTCTGAGGATAAGAGGTTTTTTTTTCCCACTCCCTGTAATAAACCCCAAACGGGTCAACTTGATCATGTTCTCTTCCTGACTGTGTACTTAGCAGTCTCCTTTGAGCTCTAGCTTTCAGCTTACTAGTTCACTCGAGGATATTGTGCTTTGGCCTTGGTTACGCTTATTACTCATTGAGTTATTTGTGTGACAGAAGCAGCTAACCGTTACTTTAGTTTATTGGTAGAACAACTCAGAATTTGGCAGAGGATTTCAATAAGATTCCAGATATATATACAAAATCACAAACTGATTAATAGGTAGGACAACAGTGCTTGGCAACTTTTGAAATTGGGACCAATGAGATGTTTGGGGACATGACCGCTATCGTCTTTACCGATACTCAAAATCTTTTGGATTTTCACTTGATAAACCCGCAGACAATTATGCCTTTTTTTCACTGCACAGTACTTCGCTCTGAGACAAACCATAAAGGTTACAGAAAATGAAACATTGCTGTATCAACATACGTTACAAGTATGGATAATTTTTAAAAAGTTAGTTCAAAGAAAAGGCCTAAAACGTGTGACGTTCTTCCAGCCTTCACACACTCGTGTAGGAATTATTCTCGATACTTCTGCAGCACTGTTTTTATTTTGATGCTGTCCATGCCTTCCCGTCCGAAAACCAGAGAATGAGGTTTGTTCTTAGTTTCCTACAGTAATATTTTGATGTCAACCATCTCAAACTGGGAAGAGTATAGCTGATTTGAGTTGATACTATGCAGTGGAAATGTGGCGTTAGATGCCAGGAAATAGTAAGGGAGTCGGAAGCTGATACCGAGCAACATGATCACTTACTAGCTGTTCAGCCACATGCTAGATTTCCCTCTGGAACCAAAACTGAGTTAAAAGGGAGAAATAATTCGATTAGGCTTCTGCTGAGCTCAAATAGAGGCTGAGGTTTCTTGTCTGCTGGATGTGAAAAAGGCTATTGTTGCTTCTTTTGATATTGCAGTTTGGATTTATAAGTTTCAGAGATAGGGGTGAATTGGGAAGTCATTAATGCCAGTCATGGAATAATCTTCTCTTTGGAGGCCCAAGGGCTTTGATGTATAGGGTTTGCTTCGAAGTAGTAAGAATAAAGGTCAATTGTTCTCCACTTTAATTAGTTTTCATTGTTGATATGAATACTTTCAGTTTGGTGGTTTTATAAATGTTGTTTTGTATAAATGATGCATGCATTTATGCTTGAAACCTATTTTTAATGCTTTTTGATTTTTTTTAGAGTGGAGCTACTGTGGTATAATGGTGCGACTGCAGTCGCACACATATTGCAAACGCATCGGCTCGCTACAGTTTAACTGTACGTGTCAGTTGTATCGACAATTCGTTCTGTGTGCATTTACAAAGAATGACAATAAAAGTAAATTATTTTCTATTTTATCAAATAGTCGAGCATTTACTCGCTGAAGGTGCAGGACTCAACGGATCCATGACTTCATAAGTCGGTATCTAGAACAAAAAGCTTTGATATTACATTCATACCTGACCCCTGCGCACTTGACGCGCCTTACAGTTGACACAGTCACACACACGCAAGCTGCAGCAACACATACACTCAACGGTATGAAAAAAAGAAAGAAAAATAAACAGATGTGTGCGCGGAGGCAGATATATCTGCCGTATTGCCAAATCAGGAAATTATACAGAGGTTTCTCTTTGACTCCTGAAAGTCCAAACAACTAAGAAATGTTGTTCCTGCGAGTGATGCAATGCAAAAAAAATTATAGTTCGCCTTTTCACATGAACCCTTGTTCTGTGCTTGTTCATGTTTGTTATTCCATATGACAGTTGTAAAGGATGTGACTAGAGATCCACCTCATGATAGATGATGCACTTAAAGGTGTCTTACTAACACTAAAGCTCAACATTCACACTGCACTTATTTTTGCTTACAGCTTGATTGCACTGGTTGCACAGTGTGTGACCACACACTGCATTTAGTTGAAGGTGTCTGAGCCAATGGCAGAAATCAAAAATGTGATATTTTGTAAACTCTGCTGAGTTATAGTAGTCTGAATAGAGAGAACACAGAGTAGATAAACAGTACAAACACGTGTTACACGTTCCCTCAATAGTCTATAGTTTGATCAAGAACTTCTCTCTGCCGCTGCTCGAGTGGCCCTCTATGCTGATTTTCACATCCTGTGAGATGATTGAGGGTTTGAGCCGAGCCAACGGAGGCTCGCCCTCCACTCTTTCAGTCTGGTCCCGTTCCGGAGCGGACCATCGTCTCTTGCGGACTGTGGTTCTGTCTGGATCGCTGGACTGCATTTTACAAAAAGTGGGCATATCTATTCCCTCAGATTCCTGTCCTTTACCTAAAGTGTCAGAGACCGTCAGCATAGATTTCCCACCACAGATTCCCTCCACAGACCCTGGATTTGGTTCCAATTCATTTTGTAAGTCCAGTCCTGACGCAGATCCTGTTGTCCTTTCGACACCGGAAGCCTTAATAAAACCACCGCTGTTAATGCCTGTAGTGTTTGCTATGGCGCTGTTGCTGAAAACAGGATCTGAGTGGTTGCAGGGGTCAGAGAGTTGACTGGTCTTTAGGCCACCCCCCGAAGTCTGGCTGTCTGTCAGGGAACCATTCCTTAGACCCCGAAGCGTCAGCGACACGCAGACATCACCGACGCACAGCTTCGCACAGGAAAGCTCAAAGAGCTGCGTGGTCCGGTCAGGACAGCACGAGGACCACCCTTGTCCAAAAACGAAGAAGGGGTACTCGACTAGCACCTCGACACACACCTGAAAAAAGGCACATATGCGTACCTTAGATTCTGCTTAACCTTGACGTTTTGCAAAGGATATCTATGAGAGTCAGGACAGTATTATTAGTAAGAAGCATTCAAAAAAACATTTGTCTTACCTGGGCTTTTAGCTCCCCTACAGAAAACTGTATGACGACAGCATTCGGACTCTGGCCACTGTCAATTCGCTCAACAGTGCTGGAGTCAATCTTCAGTTCACTGCTGATCTCTGCACTCTGTATGAAGTCTTCAGTTTTAAGATCCTCCACACGCTTCAACTCCCCATCAGCTAGCTGGATGATTGAGCCTCGCATAAAGAAAGGCGGGAGAGCCACAGGGGAGGGGGGTGAGGTAACGGTGGGAGAAGCTTGGATTGAAGCAGGGACTGGAGAGTTGACAGGAACTCTGACTGGAGCTGGGACAGGGGAGGGAACTGCTGCCACTGCAGGGACTGTGCTTGAAGGCAAGGCCGGGGTAACTGGAGCCAAAGTTACTGCAGGAGGAACTTGATTTCCATCTGGGCCTAACGACTCACATTTGGACAGAGCAGTGGCAAGATAAGCGTGAGGCATGGCGGTGGATATTTGAGGCATTGTGGTCGCAGTCAGGGAGTTAACCGCGCGACTGGTCTCCATTTCTGTGCCGTTGTTTGCACTGCTGACTGGGATGAGCAGGGATTGACCACTTGGAATAACCAGGTGCTGTGGCAATGAAGCGTGGTAGCTGACTGCATGCTGGTTGGCATTGGTAATATAGCCAATGATGGGTGTTTGTGTAGAAGAATAAAGACTGGCTGGCATTTCATCAGGGGGTAAGGTCGTCTGAATGACTGTATGGGGTGTGACAGACTTCATCACCTCAGATGATGAGAAGGAGGAAAAAGATGAAGATCGTGATATGGGTTTTCCTAAACAGATACCTCCCTTGTCGGTCTGAACTAAGGAAATCTTATTAGTACTGTGTTCCTGATCAGCGCTATGGTTTGACTGGGCCACAAGTACTAAGGAAGTTTGAAGTCCTGATGGGTTATGGCTATAGTCTGCAGGTACAAGAATGTGTCTGGCCTCATAGCTTTGTACTTGCTGATGATTTGCTGGTTGGGTGGGAGCTTTTATCTGTTTGATCACTTCTAGCTCACCATTCAGCAGACCCTTAGAATGCAGCTCTGTTTTTTTACCGGCAGAACCATCGGCGTATTGAACAACTAGCTGGGAGGGTGTGAGGGTAAGAGTTTGAGGAAGGACAGCAGCGTGAGGGTGGATCTGGAGGTGGGCTCCAGGTGTAGAGACAGCAGCTCCACTGACAGTCAGAGGTGTTCTGCTGTCGAGATGGATGTACTGGCTGGTGACTTGTGGAGAGCTTGGAAGGGAGACAGGGGCTAGCTCTGTGGGAGAGAGGCCAATTTGAAACTGCTGTTCCGCTTTGGTGTTCTGCGAGATCAGGGAAGTGGTGTAGCTATCCAAGTGGGATCGTGGTGGCACAGGGCTGGTATTTGCAGGAACTACGTGAGAGGAGATGTAACCAGCATAGGGCCCAGAGCTTATAAATTGTACATTCGGTCCAAGCTGAGCAAACTGAATAGTTCCTGTGGGTTGAGAAATTGCCGTGGGATAAACTGCAGGTAGCGTGGCAAGCGGCACTGCTGAAAGAGTAGTGGTTGGTGCTGGGTTGGCAGGAGAAGAAGAGGAAGAAGGTGGTATGGGATATCTCGGGCTGTCGGAGTCTCTGGACCTGCATCGTTCACTCGCTACACTTGCCAGCCATGCAAGGTTCTCAGTTTGGGGAGCAGGATTGTTGACAACTGGTGGAGTTGGGTTAGCCAATGCCACTGGCCTCTGCTCAAGCGCCAGAATTTCTCTTTTTTTAGGTGGCAGGCATCCATTACTTCGCTCTTGGTTGGATTTCATCGTGCCAGATTTGTTGTAAATGTCAAGTTGGCACTTCTGTTTGGTCTCTGTCGCCCCTAGGGCGAATTTTCTCTTCGTCAGGATGCAACTGCACTGCTGGTGGTCACTAGCGTACAACCCCAGGTCGTAGTCCAGGGAAGGTGGAATTAGTACGGCTCATAAAATGAACTCTAAAAACTTCATGCGGAATCATCTCGAATGAATCCACTTTTTTGACAATGTTGTTGGGAATCTAAAGACAGAGAGACAAATAGGTAAGTGCATGTATGGATACAGTCTTGTTCCAAAGTCTATCAATTTTGATGAAGAAACCTAAGTAGACTTATATTTACCACTAGCAAACCGTTATTAGAAAATTGTCCTTCTTAAGTGGTTCTTGGAGTTGAGTTGCAAGCACTTAAAAGGCAGACATTGTTGTGGTGAATTTAGTCTGCTTCCTTTCATGTTTGTGACAGTGTGCTGCCCGTTTTAGCCACTGGGTGGTATTAATCCTGCAACTACCCTTGGTACAACACATTCATGTTAGTGCTGTTGAAGTTTACTGTATTTCTAGCCGTTTAATTTGTGTGTTGTGAGCTTTCCTGACTTGTTACACCAATCAGTGAAGGGAAAACTTGATTGATATCTGCTTTCCAGATGCAAATTATGCTCCCATAGTTTAAGTAGGTCATGAAGTTGCATTCCGTTGTTTGTCTTATTAATTGTTGTCTTTGTGTTTAGTCTTATTCTTTCCTTTTGTGTGTGTTTGTAATGTTGTTGTCCATGTTAGTAACATGTGAGCTCATTGTGTAGTCTCCAACAAAACATGTTTACAGCATCATTCACCCCACCCATCTAATATCCTTTGCCCCTGTGCAACAGAGAACAAAGGCGCACTTTCAGTTTTTGAGATAAACGTTCATTTACAAATATACGAAAACAATAAATTACCAGTATATAACAAGCTTTTCCACAAGGGATAGCAGTACAATGCTATTTCAATCACATTCATGATAGCAGAATGGGGTTTCCTGGACAACAGCGTGTGCATGTGGAATGAATGGGCACTGCTCCTGAAAAATTTCCTTTTATTCTAAACTCCAGAGCTTTGAGTCACGGTAACTCTACATAAACATGCTCAACTCCAGTTGCACTCTGTCAACGTGTGCATTGCAGATTTTTGAACAAAACAAGCTGAATTTTGCATGTATGAAATGAATTATACCATCGAATCGCATGTTGGAGAGTCCCACTTTAGTCTAACAAAATCAATTCATATACTGTATGTCAACAAGCACGTGGTCAAAAGTTGACTGCAGGGGTGAATCAACAAATTCTATAGCTGCATGTTGTAGATCTGTGCACATTGCAAACACACGCACGGGATTTGACCTTGTTATACTTGTTTGCTATTGAGGCTGGAAATAAACAACGTAGTGCAAACATTGCTGTCTATTGTGGGACCAAGACTTTAAAATTATTTTCCATTCTAATAATGGTAGACAAATACTGTCTTAAAAAAGCCAGAGAAAAAACTGAAACAGCATCTGCAGAACTATTTGTCGACGGTGCTTGAATTTGAGCAGTTTTAGTTTTTTTTTTTTTTTGCAAATTCCCATTGGATGGCTTTCCACTCAACCCACTTTGCTTTCCTAGATGTACTGTTATTTTATCCAGGCTTATCTTTGGGTCAATGAGCAAGACACTGCTAAATTGCTTGCTAGCTAGAGGCACCACAGGGATTGAGTGCATGACACGCATTCTCACATAGGTGCATAACATTTGCTAAGCTTTTTTTGTGTGTGTTTTAACTATATAGGAGGTTCACCACACTAGGCAAACAAAAGTGGCCTACATAAAACAGTAATCACAAGTGGACCTTGGTCAGTTTCTGTTTGGAAGAGCTTATTGTAAACGGTGACGGAACTAGAGGTGCAACATCTAATCGATTATCAGATGAATTGACTGTTTATCACATATAAATCGTTTGAATAGCTTTTGGATTATAATTTTATAAATCCTCCGAACTTCATCTTCTCAACATGAAATATTCATTTTTTTTTATCTTTCACAAAGAAAACAATGCTATACTGCTTGAATATGAACCAAATATTTCAATGATCTTGGTACGAAAGTGGGTCACAGGCGAGTTTAATGTTTTTTGTAAACTACTCCATATTCGTAATTTCCACTCATTATTGACTGTTTTGCTATTCTCTTTAAAGGGACAGTGTGTCAAAATTGATCACTAGATGGCACTGTAGTGCATCTGAAACAGTGCTACAAAGCCCAAGGAAGAATACAAACTAAGAAGACTCAAAGTGACCAAACTAAAACATTTTTCTTCTCATTTTTCTGCCCAGTCTTTAAACAAGGTTTTTGCTTTTGGGGGATACCACTAGCAGCAAGATGGTGGAAAATCATGTCACCTTCCACCTAGCGTGCCTCATGTTATTAAAAGGTGGGGTGTGTCGTTTGAGGTATCCTGTTTCTATTCCTAAGTGTGGCATGGAAATGATGAAAGTAAGAAAAGGCCTGTTTCAATTACAGTCAAAATGCCAACCCAAACCCCAAGAAAGATTAAGGGTTTATACGGGTGCTTGAACTACTTGAATTTCAATGTTGTTTTTCCAAGTAGTGAAAAGTGTTTGAAAGCTCGGTGTAGCAGTCTTAAATGCTCGAAGAAGTTGCCATGTTTCTCAATAATTCTGCCTAAAAACAGAGCCGACACTGCTCTCTGGTGGATTGGTTTGCCATTGCATTTATTCTTCTGTGATTAACTATGGCTGGCATAAGTTTGTATGGCACTGTCCTATGAAGTGCCATCAGCCCCTACGGATCACACTCAAAAGAACAGGTGCACGCTACACCCAAAATGGGCACTATGATATGTGTATTAGTGTAAAGATAACGTATCAATTATTGGCATTATTCATGGGCCACCAGCTCGGTGGCCTTGGGGATATGGCGCCCGCCCCGAGACTGGGAGGTTGTGGTTCAAGCCTCGGCCGAGTCATACCTAAGACTTAAACATTGGTACCCGTTGCCTCCCTGCTTGGCGTTCAGCATTTGGAGTTGGAATTGGGGGGTTTGGTCACCTAATGACTCCCAACACCTCAGTTGGGTTGAGCGAGGGGGCTGGGAATCCCCTCCTCTGAATCAATCTCCCAAAACCTCCCACTAGGGGGATATGGCTGTGATATATATATATATATATATATATATATATATATATATATTTATTTATGGGCCATACAAAAAAATGAGGTAACGTTTCCCAGTGGTAAATTGTAATTTCAGAATGACTTAATGCAACTAATAAAATGTAAACTATATTTACCTATATGGGAAGAGATTTGTTGAAAGATTGTTTTAAATCGGAAAACTGACTTCGAAAGTCCATAAAAACTGCTTTAATTTGGACATGAACCCTGAAGATGAAAAAAACAAGAGTTTGTTCGAGTGTGTCTTAGAAAGGCACATAATTGCACACGCGTCATGAACCAGCAGCTTGAGGCTGGAATGATGACACAAGCATGGACATGCAAGCCAGGTAGCGAATAAAAAAGTTTCAATTTCCTTACAGCTCCTTTAACTAATTTAGGTTAAATTCAATGGACTATTGAACCAAGCTTTTTTTAGTTATTTTATTCAGATTTAAATGACAAAATAAAAGGAAAATTAAGAAAATATTGACAGAATTCGTTTGTATGCGCATCATTGCAAAGCCAAACAGCTAGCCACCAAATGTAATAAAGCAGGGGTGTCAACCTCATTTTAGCTCGGGGGCCACATGGTAGAAAAAAACAGTCTCACAGGGGCCAGACTAATAAATTAATGAAAAGTGTGCCTTAACAAAAGGGCTAGGGGTCTTTCGTTATTGCAACATCTGTTGCAGTCGGGTCATCCTAGAAGGGGGATTACCTCATGTGCGGCCCCTTCTCAAGGTTTCTTCATTTTTCTCATGTTGAGGTTTTTGAGTTTTTCCTTGCCCTCCTGTAGGTTTTAGATCAGGGGATGGTGTAATAATAAACTGTGGTCTGTGCAGCCCTTTGAGACTCCTTGTGATTACAAATAAACATGACTTGACTTTCCTGAGGCTCACAATTAAATTATGGTTCACTGATGTAAGATTTGATTATAAAACGATTATTGTTGTTGTTTTTTTTCTTTATGTTTTGGTTGAATCTCTCGTAGTGTCTACTAATTGCACATTTGTAAAAATCAATATATAAATAACCAATTTTTAGAAAGCAAAACAACAATCTAGCTCATTTCCACTTCCGTTTATTTAACTCGGGGAAACGCATGCGGACTTAAAATATAACAAACAAGAACTAATTTGAAAAGATTTTCTGTAATGATTTAAGTGTTTCTGTTTTTTTTAAATTCTTATTTTCGTGTTTCTTTATGAAATTGTAAACCTGAATATGCAGTGTTCATTTTACCTCAGAAAAGTGATGGGTCCCGGGGACTCGCATGCTCAAAAATCTATGGGTCCCAACAGAGATCTATGGGTCTCCAAAATTTAGTGTTATCGAGGATGAAATCGTAAATCGGCGACAAATATACAATATAAATCTATATATTCATTCAGTTTTAATCATCAAATTATGAATTCATTTTCTGCATCAAATTATTGTTGGTAATTTACTGATTAAAGGGATAACCACAAACCTGTCTTTTTCTTATTTTCACCTTTTATACTTCCTTTTTTTCTTAACTTCTTTATACAACATAATTCATAATATCAGTCATCAAAACAAGTGAGCCGTTTGAGAGCCGGCTCTTTTTAATGAGTTGAGCCAAAAAAGCCGGTCCTCTAAAAAAAGACGGACTTGCTTTCACTACACAAGGAGATCGTCGTGCAGACGAAAACTCGAACCGCAAGACCAAAACAACAATGGATCTGCCTGACGAAAAGTTTGGAGTGCAGTAAATCTTTGTTAAAAAAAAGTAATCGGGTAATAATGACAATTTTGTGGCAAAAAGGTTGCGTCCCGGGGACGGACGTTGATTCGACACTATGCGTCCCCAGCAAAAATGATGCGTCTAGGACGCAGGGACGCGGGCAAACGAGAACACTGAATATGGGAACTTAGCTGTTATATTTCATATCCATTATAGAAAGGACCTGCAAAAACACCCGTGCGCTATTCCTCTAAATATGTATGTGTCATATTGTCTTAAACAGCCCGTCCATGACTTTTATTTTAAATAAAATAATATCGAGATGGGCAGCACGGCGGCGCAGTGGTTAGAGCGTGTGCGGCACAGTTCTGAGGTTGTGGGAACCTCCTGCGTGGATTCAAATCCAGCTCCCGGCCTTACTGTGCGGAGTTTGTATGTTCTCCCCGTGCTTGGGTGTGTTTCCTCCGGGCACTCCGGTTTCCTCCCACATTCCAAAGACATGCATTTCAGGTGAATTGGCTGGTCCAAATTGTCCCTAGGTATGACTGAGCGAGTGAGTTGTCTGTCCCCGTGTGCCCTGCGATTGGCTGGCAACCAGTTCAGGGTGTCCCCTGCCCGATGATTGCTGGGATGGGCTCCAGCACCCCGGCGACCCTACTGAGGATAAGCGGTGCAGCTGATGAGATGAGATGAATATCGAGATGGGTTACTTCAATGTTCTTTAGGTGATTAATGGTCGTCAGCAAATACAGCTTCAGTGGGTGGTTTGGAGTGCCGCCTGGCTTTGGTGACATCCAGTGGGCATATTTAAAACTGCAGGTTGTTGTTCAACTCATTTTGCTCTTGTGCTTCTCTCCACATCTCACGGGCGGACGTGATAATAAAGGAAGGGGTATATAGAAAGAATAAGGAAAATACGGAAATGCAGAATGACAGAAAACATTCGAAACGGGGTAAAGAAGTAGAGTAAACGGGTTGAGGACGACAACGCGGCTCCTCCTGACCCACATCGAGCAGCGCCTGCAGCATCAGCCCCCACCCGCCGCCTTGCGATGTCAACGCACATCACCCCAACTCAGCAACACTTGTAATGACATCACCATTTCGGCGCAACACGGCAACAATAAAACCGAAAAAAAACCCACAGAGAGAAAACACCTAACTAGCTCACGACCGTGCACAGAAACATCTCTTCTTGAGCTCGCAGCCTATTATTAGATCGGCGGCTAGCAGACGCATTGCTCCCCTTGCAACGGAGAACAAAGGCGCGCTTTCAAGACATGAGCGTCACAGCGAGTCAAAACGCTCAGAAACCAAACCCGGACTGTCCCCTCTGCCAAGTAGGATGAAGGGATGACATCAGATAAAGGAGGGGCAGAGGATGGGTAACATTTCCATATGCTGTGATAGAGTGATAGTCACACAAACACACATGCACCGTTGCACACACGCCATAGAGAAAAGGTAGGAACGTAACCGTTGTGTCTCCAGGTGGAAGGCAGATAGGTGTCCTCTCTTACGCAGCAGAAACCTCCCCCCGAACCCCTTCCTCCAATATTCCACCGACCCCCGCCTGCACTTGCATTGATCCCCAGCTTCATAACAATAACAGATCTCTGCAGTAGAACGAATGGAGAATGTGCATAGATTGTAAATTGAATGACCCAGGGATGTCATTCACGTCATAACAAATATTTATATCCATATCTCACCTACTGGACCAGACAGATTCACCGCCCTATGCAGCAGCGGCTATATTTAGATAACAAAAACATCATCATGATCAATCTGAGCATGCATGAAACTGCAGAGGGGGGATTACCAACAAAGGCACAGTGCGTGAAAATAGAACCCTGCTTTGATTCCGGTAACATGCAAGAGGTGGCTCACTATAAAACTGTGTTGGGTTTTTTTTTAACCTAAAAAAGAGATTTGACTGTCCCCTCCGGAGTGTTTGTGTGTCCCTTTAAGAGGCGGAGCAAGCCGGCTGCTTGACTACAGTCCAAAGTGATGGGGATTCTGGCTCCTTTTAGAGAACTGTCTTTTTTGGCTCAGCTCACTAAAAAGAGCTGTTTCAGGTCAAACAGCTCTTCGGATTGGTTTTGATGCTTTGATGGGTAAACTATTAATAATAATGTAACACAATGCACAAAACAATGAATAATTTGACAAATGTATTGTACTGCTATGATAAGGTTTATTTTTTTTACTATAAACTGAACTTTTTAAGTTCAGTGTTTTATCTTATTTTTATCTTATTGCCTTTACTCATCTTAAGTTAATCTTGTATTTTTATATTTTTAATATTCCTCATATTCTTTTATGTATGCATGTATGTAGCTTTTTAGTTTTATTACGCTGGCAAATGCGTGCACAGCAAAGTAAGAATTTCATTGCGCAGGGAATCGTGGTTCTTTACTGTGCATATGATAATAAACACTTTGAATTGAATTGAATTTTAGTCAAGTCATGGTTATTTGTATAGCCCTTAATCACAAAGAGTCTCAAAGGGCTGCACAGATCAAAGACTATTAAAAACTACAGAGTATTGTACACCATCCCCTGATCTAAAACCTACATGAGAGCAAAGAAAAACTCAAAAACATCAACATAATGAAAACTAAAATACCTTGAGAAGGGAAAGAACATGAGGTAATTCCCCTTCCAGAAGGATCAGACCAAAATGGATGTTGCATCAACAAACAATGAGATTTTGTAGCTTTTACTTGTTCAAAACCACATGTTGTATTTCTAATTACAGGAACTGATTTGATTTCTGTGTTTTTTAAAGTAAATGAATGACTTTATTTCGATGCTAACTCGCTTCATCTTTGACATTGATTACTGTAAATATAAATAGAATTAAAATGTTCTTCTTTTTGTTGTTGTCACCAATGGCCAACTTTGAAGTCAATTAACAAAGAGCCCTGGAATAAATGATGAATTTTAACTCTTCAGGGCCATGAATTATACATTGAAAGCACTTTTAGTTCTTTTGTTATATGCAA
Organism: Urocampus carinirostris; assembly: GCF_059441175.1. Classification (NCBI taxonomy): domain Eukaryota; kingdom Metazoa; phylum Chordata; class Actinopteri; order Syngnathiformes; family Syngnathidae; genus Urocampus; species Urocampus carinirostris. Next base: position 57,141,604 of record NC_142350.1, read on the forward strand.
TTCAACTTTGAACTGAAACGGACTGAAGATACATAGAAACCCTGAAGAACAAAAAATATATCAATTAAAAAGTGTAGTTATCATCCAAAGGACTCCAAATTTGGCTCCTTTTCCTGCTTTGACTCATTTCATATTGATTCTTCTTTTTTTCTGTATTGCACTTTCAGAGACGACAGCACACATACTGACCAAACATATATGCCAAGGGTAGACAAACTATGGCCCACGGGCCAGATCAGGCTCACAAATGGATTTAATCCGGCCTGCGAGACATAGCTGAGAATCACATGAGATAAATGAGCCCACATCACATCAAACAGTGACCTGCAGTTACATAGATTACTATACATACACATACATATACATTAATGCTGTATTTGCTGAAGATATTATCAACCAGAGAACATTAAGGGAACCCATTTTGATGGTTTAATAATATCTATCTATCCATCTACCCTGGTCATATCCCTTCAAGAGGGGTGACCGACAGCAAGACAAACACATACAAAAATAAAAAGGGAAAAAGTAGCACAAAAAAAACACACACAAATATTTTTGGACCATGGCCAACCCAAATGCCCAAAAACCCAAACAAGTTAGGCACCTCGGCACCCGAGTTGGTCATGCTTTCGTCCCTCCAGATGAAACAGGACACAAGAAAGCGGCCATGTAATTCGGGTCAAGGTGACACAACACACTCTTTTGTTCAACAGCGGGGCCCGAAAGCTTTCACTGGTTTACCCCTGCCGCATCATCCAGGTGTCCTGCCCATCCCTTAGAACGTGTCCAAACATCCCACTATCCTTTCACAACACTTCTCCACTCATTCCTATCACCAACAAGAGCTCTAGCTTCCATTATATCTAGACCTCTTTCCTGCAGAGCACTCATAACACTATGAAGGATTAATAATAAAAATTAAAAAATAGCACATGGGTGCCTTAGCAAACAATGTGGAGATGATGCTATTCATTTTTGCTGACCAGTCCCGACTGCCTTCAAGAGACTGAGAGAAGGACAAACAGAAGCATATCTGTCAACCTGTACGTTTTTGCCGTACAAAGTACGTTTATTATGCATTTTAAGACGTGTACGACGTACCAGAAAATCTGTAAGGAAAAACGCAAATTTGTCAATTATGGGTGCAATCCGGTAAATATCAAGAAACGGCAAATCAATCAAGTCAAACAAGTTCTCCGCGGTAGCCTCTATCTCGGTATCGTTTTTTTCCGTTGCAAACGAAGCGAGCGGTTTGATGCTACTGTGCGCATGCGTCTGCCGCCTGGGGATTTCCCATCATGCATCATTCAACATCGGATTTCATGTGGTAGTTGTGTAGTGAAAGGAAGTCCTTCTCTTTTTAGAGAACCGGCTTTTTCGGCTCAACTCATTAAAGAGAGCCGGCTCTCAAACGGCTCACTTGCTTTGATTGCATTATATTACGAATTATTATGTTGTATAAAGAACTTAAGAAAAAAAGGAAGAATAAAAGGAGAAAATGAAAAAAGACAGGTTTGTGGTTATCCCTTCAATCAGTATATTACCAACACTAATTTAATGCAGAAAATGAATTTATAATTTGAACAAGAAAATTCTTCTTAATTATATTTGCATGTATTTTTTCCTTCTACAGTGAACGTCCAAGCCACTTCATTTTTGAACTTTTTTATAATAAACCTCATTCATGTCGAGCAACTCAGTATCTCACAACAAAATGTTAATTAACAATATATATGATATAACGAAACATATGTACAATATAACATGATAAAATACATAAATCAACACGTTTGAAAAAAAATATACGGTGTAAGATTATTTTGTATTTTTTAAGGGAAAATACGACAGTTTCTAAGGGCATGGAGCCGTGGAGGTTGACAGGTATGTAGAAGGGAGGAGACCAAGACAAGAAGAGAAAAAGAGAGAAAGACAGACATAAGATGAACAGACATAAGAGGAAAGGAAAAGAAAAGAAGAAAAGGAAAAAGAAGAGAGCAAAAGAGGGACAAAGAGGAAAGAGCGAGAGAGAAGTCTATCACTCGAAAGAGCCGGCTCACAGAGGCGTTTTGTCCGCGAATTACACATCACTACCGCATCAGTGCCGGACAAACACGGAACACACCATTCAGGCGTGCTGAGATGCTCCCACCCCTCTCCATTTTTTTGCCTCCCCCTCCCCTCCCCTCCCAGGTCTCACCATCTGAACTGGTTCATCATCTCCAACCTCGTTGTTTTCCCTTTTGCAGCTCGAGTAGCAGGACACAAAATACTACGATGCCACACATTTAAAAGGCAAGCAGACAAACACGCCCCTCGCCCCCTTCCTCTCCTCCCCTACGATCGAGTGCTAAGAATAGCTCACCAGTCCTTCCTCGCAACATGTGCAGCAATTTCTTGCTGCTACAGCGTGATTCCCGTTGTCTTTTGTGCAGCAGCGAGGACAACCCCGGGTTCTCCGCCCAAGTCTTAGGAGTTGCCCCCTCCGTCGCCCCTGCAACGGGCCTAGTGGCAGAGGAGGTGCCCCCACCCCCCTCCGCCGGCCCCCCCTTTTCCTGTGCAAAAAGCCCACAGCAGGTCTTTGCGTGCGAGGCTTCTCCAACGTGTGTTACGCAAGGCCACCAGACCCACCGATCCCTCTCTCACTCTCCCTCCTCTTTCTCTCATCCTCCCTCCCTCCTTCCCTCAATACTCCAGCCAACGCGGCTCCTCCCCCTCCGCCAGCCCCATCCGCCATCAGGTATTCATTCAAAAAAACAAAAAAACACTACATGGCACTTGGCTGAGCTCCCAGACTACGCTCACGCAGGGAGGGTGGAAGCTAGGGATGGCAATTCCGCCTCTTTTTAGAGAAGCGGCTCTTTTGGCTTACCAAAAGAGCCGGCTCTCTCAGCGGTTTTGATCCCTTTTGTTCAAGTCATGTTTTCTGTATAGCCCTTAATCACAAGAAGTGCTATACAGGGCTGTACAGACTTCAGACTATTATAACACCAACACAATTCAGATGGATAACAAGAGGGGTCAGCAAATAAGCAAAAAAAAAAAAAAACACAACTTGGACATTCTCCAATTTAGGGTATCCAAAATCCATTGGTATGTGATAAAACCACGCGTTGATTCTTAAAGTTTGGTATCACACAGTCAAGACCAAAGGAACAATCCAAATCCTATCGCAACCTTGATGTGGAGCTCTAATGAAATGAAATGATCTACATTTATATAGCGCTTTTCAAGTCCATGACTTCCCAAAGCGCTTTACAATGTGCTCCACATTTCCCAATAGCGGCCTTGATTTGCAGCCATGTAAGACGCTGACCTGCTGATTGGGGGTATTAGGGGTTCAGTGTCTTACCCAAGGACACTTCGACATGTAACACGGACGAGCCGGGATTCGAACTGGGATCCCTTGATCCCAAGACGAGCGCTCTACTTCCTGAGCTACTGCTAAAACCGCTCTAAGAAGAATCAGATCCTTGTTAGAGTTCATTTACTTGTAAAAAGGGGCGGCAGTGGCTCAGGAGGTAGAGCGCTCGTCTTGGGGTCAAGAGATCACAGTTCAAATCCCGACTCCTCCGTGTTACATGTCAAAGTGTCCTTGGGTAAGACACTGAACCCCTAATGCCGCCAATAAGCAGGTTAGCGCCTTACATGGCTGCAGGGACGCTTTTGGGAAATGTAAAGCACATTCTAAAGCGATTTGGGAAGTCTTTACTTAAAAAGCGCTATATAAATGCAGATCATTTCATTTAAAAAGGAGTTATAAGGCAAAACGGACAGATTACAACATGGAACGTCAAATGATGCAGAAATGCTTTTTGGCAGATTTTTTTTTTCAATCTGTCAGCATTATTTTGTATTTTGGTGTCTAAAACATTCAGAGACACTGTTTAAGAAAACAAACTAAAATTACTAGTGTGTAGTAAGCTAAATGATTGTTTTTGTTTGGAATCTAAATAAAAGGGTTCGATCAAATGCAAGTGTGGATGTACATCTGCGGGTATACTTCTGCATGGATGGCCATATGCAATGAGTTTGCGAGCAAGGCACAATTGAATCCTAGTCTCAAATCGAAATGTTTCATTCATATATTACCAATTATAACGTCTAACATGAACAAAAAGTAAAAATGGAAAGGATAAAAATACAGAGGAAGAGCAAGAAAAATAAATAACAAGGTAGGGAAAATATAAACAAAAAAAGGACATATGTAATCAATGAAGAAGAGAAAAAAAAGGGAAGTAAAACGCTAGGAGGAAAGAAACAAAAGAAAGAATTTATGAAGGAAAGCTAAAAAAATAAATAAAAAAGACAGGTTTTTGTAGGTCACTTTAATCCGTATATTACCAAAAAGATAAGATAATCCTTTATTCGTCCCACAATGGGGACATTTCTTTGGTTACAGCAGTAAAAGACAATGAATAACAGCTAAAGTATATCGACGATATGAACAAGGAGTATTTATGAATTAAAAATAAATCTGTTTCGTAAAAAACACAATCCCTGAAAAACACAGGACACGAATTAGAAGATAAAATGCAAAAATATTCTAATGTTTTACAAACTCAACAAATTTAAACTTTAAAAAAAACAGTATCCCTGGAAAAAATGCATTATGACCATTTACAAGAGAAAACAAAGCATCTCAAAGAGAGCCCACTCTTGATTGGCGGGGAGTCGACTCACGTAGTTCACTTCAAAGAGCCAGATTATAAAGCCATTATGTTCACCGACACATCACTATTTCATCACTATCTCCTAGGGAGCCTGCTCCTGTCGCTCACTCATAGAGCCGTCATATTTCCAAACTACACATCACCATATCATCGGGAGCCCGCTCCTGTAGTTCACTTCCAAGAGCCAGCGCACAGAGCCGCTTTGTTCGCCATTAATACCTCACTATGTTGAAGTGAGCCGGCTCCTGTTTGGCTGGGGAGTCGACTCCCGTCAATCTCTTCAAAGAGACGGCTCATAGAGCTGTTTTGATCGCCATTGACGCATCACTATCCCGAAAGGAGCTGTCTCCTTATTGGCTTTGAGCCTTCTCCTGTCATTCACTCATAGAGCCGTCATATTTCCAAACTACACATCACCATATCACCAGGAGCCGGCTCCTGTTGTTCACTTCCAAGAGCCAGCGCACAGAGCCGCTTTGTTAACCATTTATACGTCACTATGTTGAAGTGAGCCGGCTCCTGGTTGTCTGAGGAGTCGACTCCCGTCAATCTCTTCAAAGAGACGGCTCATAAAGCCGATTCGATCGCCATTGACACATCACTATCTCGAAAGGAGCTGGCTCCTTATTAGCTTGGAGCCTGCTCTTGTCCTTCACTCATAGAGCCTTTATATTTGCAAACTACAGATCACTATCTCTAAGGTAGCTGGCTCCTGTCGCTTACTTCTAAGAGCCTGCTAATAGCGCTCTTATGTTTGCCAACAACACATCCCTATCTCAAGGGGAGCTGGCCCCTGTTGTTCACTTCCAAGAGCTGGCACATAGAACGGTTTTGTTTGCAGAAAAATATCTTTATTGGTGGGGAATTGACCCCCGTCGTTCATAAAGCCGTTTCGTTTGCAATTGCCACATAACTATCTCAAAGGGAGCCGGCTCCTGATTGGCAGGGAGACGACTCCCGTCGTTTTCTCCAAAGAGCCGGCCCATAGAGCTGTTTTGTTCGTCATCGACAAACCGCTATCTCGAAGGGAGCCGGCTCCTCATTGTCTAGAAGCTGTCTCCCGTTGTTCACTTCAAAGAGCCAACCCATAAAGTTGTTTTGTTCGCAGACAATGCATCTCTATTTTAACCAGAGTTGGCTCTTTATTGTTGGAGAGTCGACTCGTGACGCTCACTTCATAGAGCCGGCTCATAAAGTCGTTACGTTCACAAACAACACATCTCTAGTGGCAGCGAGCAACAGATGGAAGAGGAAAAGGGAGGGATGCCTACTGTCAAACATGCGGTCAAATCAGGCTTTCAAGACAACACCCAGAGAAGCACGAGAGAAAAATCTGCTGCAGTTTGAAATATGTCCATTTGATGTTGACAAAACCAGGCACCACTCGCTTTTCCACTTCTTTTTGTCTTCCTCCCTCTCTCTCTCTCTCTCTCTCTGTCTCTCTCTCCTTCTGACTCTCATCTTCTTAGTTTCATTTCTCTCTAGTTTTCGCCTTTTCACCCTCTTTTCTCCCTTTTCGTCTCTGTTTCTCTACCTTTCAGTCCCCTTTGTCCTCTTTTTTCTGCTCTTTCACAATATTTTTCTTCTCCCTTTCTTGTTCTCTTATTTTCTTTCTGTATTTCCTTCTTTCTTTCTTTCTCTTTTTTGTTTTATTTTGTTTTTCTCTCTCTCCCTCTCTCTTTCTTTTCTCTTTTTCATCCCATCTTTCTTTCTCTCTCTCTCTTGCGCTCTATTTTTTCTCTTCTCGATCCCTCTTTTTCTCTCCTCTGATCTCTTTCTGTCACTTTAACTTGTTCTCTCTTTCTTGCATCCTTTATTTTCTTATTTTCTGTCTGTCTTTCTTCTGTCTTTCTCTTTTTCTTTTCTATTATTTTTCTCTTCCCCACTCTCTTTCTTCCTCTCTTTTTCATTCTGTCTTGTCCTCTCTCTTTCCCTCTTTATCTCTCTCTCTCTCTCTCACTTGCTCTCTCTCTTTTGCTCTTGTCTATCCCTCCTGTTCTCTTTTTCTCTGTTCTCTCTCTTTCTGTCACTTTATCACGTTCTCTCTTTTACTTGCATCCCTTATAATTTTCTTTTTTGCTTTCTCTCACTCTTATTCCCTCTCTTTTGTTCTTTTTCCTTTTATCGACTGGTTTGGCCCCAGTGAGAGTGGCCCCCAAGCTAAAATGAGTTTGACTCCCCTGGCATAGGAAGACATGGATGTGCATAAATGTCAAAAACGTGTTCATGTGAAGAAGACCCTGGCACAACATGGACGGAGGATTAAATGGTGGAGTTAGCAAAGCCCCTCTAATACTCGGCTTTTGATCATTTTCGGATGCATTTCCACTCTCGAGGCAAAACTGCATCCGACGATTAGAAAACGACTCAGATTTAACCAAGTACTAGTAGCAGTCCTCTTTTTTACCCCAGGGAAATTGCTTCTCCCTTCACACGGCTCAGATAAACACCCCCACCCGGCCCACTCGCCCCTCTTGGACCCTCTTTCCCCTGCAGGGTACAGGGCAGAGACAGAGCCTGGCTGAAGACTGCCACTCCAGTGCCAGGGTGGCCCCTTACCAATTAAGTGCTCACTGAAGAGGAGGTATCTTACAAGAGGATTGATAAATAAATACCCTGTGAGGTCCTCTTTGGTTATATGGGAAGGGTCCTAATGTCTCCTTTTGGTGTGCAGAACAACTGAAGGTGGTAGAGATACAGCCAGGGGCAATTTTAGGTCCAGAACTTTGGGGATTCTGGGCACCCAGAATGCCTGGCTGGTTAAAAAAAAATAATAATTTCACGTCAATTGATATAACACGTAAAATTCAATTATGGTAACTTGAATTCGAATATTTTACCGAAGGCCTTTTTATTTTAAAAGGCCGTTTTTATTTGATGTTCGTTTTAACGCTGGTTTTATGAATAGACAGTTTGCTTTAAGGCTGTTTTTATGAATTTGTCACAACCAGAACGGAGACAGGACCCACTCGTGTAGCGTTTGTCACAAGTTTGATTGGGAAAGGATTGCACACATGATCAGGTGATCGCTGGTCGCGGGGAGCAGGTCGCCCTGAACGTGGAAAATGGGACTTTGGTGGCGAGCGATGGCGGTGTTGGGGGGAAAAAAAAAAACGGGTCAGTAGCCGGGATAGAAGAGCAAAAAACGTGGTCGGGATCGGAAACAAGTCGAAAGCCAGGAGAGGAGAGTAGACGTGGTCGAGATCAAAAACGGTCGTAATTCGGGTCGGGAGAACGGACGTGGTCGAGATCAAAACAGGTTGTAATTCAGGAAGGGAGAGCAGAAGTGGTCGAGATCAAAACAGATCGTAGAGGGAGACAAACGGGAGCAAAAAGCAGGACAGGCGAAAAAGAGTTTGCCGTGTAAAAACAGAGATTCGCAGACGGACCGCCAATAGTGGACTGACAGGACAGAGTTTAAATACTGACAGGATGCCAATCCGTCAACAAGCTGCAGCTTGCGCCACACGGGCGGGGCATTTTTCAGGTATTTTAAGCAATTATTTTCTCATTTCATTATCTTGTATTTCTGTACAATTGATGACATTATTGAAATGAGCCAATCTACGATTTTTCCTAATTAAAAACTTTAAAGCATTTTAAGCTCAAGCATTATTTTTTTTAGTCCTAATTTCCTAAAAATACGAACGTAAAATAAAATAAAACATTACCCGGGGGAATAAATTGTTCAAAACATGTTCTAAAATGGTTTGGAACATATCAATAT